>NC_091644.1:35125201-36332353 GCF_027580195.1 Bos mutus
GTAAAGAGCCTGCCTACCAATGCAGGAAACATAGGTTTGATCTCTGGGTAGGGAAGATCCCCTGGAGAAGGAAGTGGCAACCCACTCCGGTATTCTTGCCTGGGAAATCCCATGGACAGGAGCCTGGCAGGCTACAGTCCATGGGGTTGCAAGAGTTGGACACAACTAAGCAACTGAGTGTGCACACACATACACATATAATTCTTATTAAAAAGTATTGATCATAGTTCCCTGAACTATCCAGTAGGTCCTACTTGGCTATCTATTTTAAATATAGTAGTGTGTTTATGTTAATCCCAAACTTCCAATTAATTGCTCCTACCCTCTTTCCCTTTTGGTAGTCATAAGTATGTTTTCTATGTCTATGGATCTATTTCTCTTTGGATATTAAGTACATTTGTATCTTAGAAAAATAAAAGGTTCCACATATAAGTGATAACCTATAATATCTGTTTTTCTCTCTGGCTTACTTAATATGGTAATTTCTAGGCCCATCCATGTTGCTGCAAATGGCATTATTTCATTCTTTTTTATTGCTGAGTAATATTCCCTTGTATATATGTGCCACATCTTTAACTATTCACCTGTTGATGGACACTTTTTAGGTTGTTTTCATGTCTTGGCTAAGGTAAATAGTGCGGTAGTAAACACTGGAGTATGTATCTTTTTGTGTGGTTTTCTCCAGGTATATGTCCAGGAGTGGGATTGCAGGATCATATTGTAGTTGCATTTTTAGTTTATCAAGGAACCTCCATTGTGTTCTCCAATTGCTGTACTAATTCGCATTCCCACCAAGATTGTAGGTGGGTTCATTTTTCTCCACACTCTCTCTAGTATTTGTTATTTGTAGCCTTTCTATAATGGCCATTCTGACCAGTGTAAGGTGATACCTCACTGTAAGTTTGATTTGCGTTACTCTAATAATTAGCAATGTTGAGCATCTTTTCATGTGCCTTTTCACTATCTTTATGTCTTCTTTGGAGCAATGTCTATATAGGTCTTCTGCACATTTTTTCATTGGATTTTTTTTTAATTGAGCTGAATAACTGTATATTTTGGAGATTATCCCATGTCGGTCACATCATTTGCAAATATTTTATTCCATTGCATATGTTGTCTTTTTGTTTTGTTTATGGCTTCCTTTGCTGTGCAAAACTTATACGCTTAATTAGGTCCTATTTATTTTTTGAAAGAAATCAAAAAGATGACACAAATATATGGAAAGATATAGTGTTCTTATGCTGGAAGAATCTATATTGTCAAAATGACTAAAGTGCCCATGGCAATCTACAGATTTGATGCAATCCCTATCAAATCATCAGTGCCATTTCTCACAGAATGAGGACAAAAAAAAAATTTTTATAGAAACACAAAAAGACCCCAAATAGCCAAAGCAATCATAAGAAAGAAAAATGGAGCTGGAAGAATCAGGATCCCTAAATTCAGACTATGCTACAAAGCTACATTATTCAAAATATTACCAAACTGGTGTAAATAAAAAAACAGAAATATAGATCAGTGGAATAGGATAGAAAGCCAGAAATAAACCCACATATCTATGATCAATTAATCTACAACAAAGGAGGCAAGAATATACAGTGGAGAAAAGAGTCTCTTTAATAAGTGGTGCTCCAAAAACTGCACAGCTACATGTAAAATAATGAAATTAGAACATTCTCAATCACCATGCACAAAAATAAACCCGAAATGGATTAAAGATGTAGATATAAGACCAGATACTACAAAACTCCTAGAGGAAAGCTTAGGGTTCTTTTTAAAGTAGATTTGACCTTTCTCCTTTTCCCACTGATTAAGTCCTCCAGCTAGCATGGAGGTGGTAGCAAATGATTAGGGCAGTAGAGATTTGTTATATGACCTTAGCCACAAAAGAGGGGCGATTATCACTTTGTAAAAACTGTAAGGTCTGAACTGAGGAATTATTTTCTTTCCTAATGCCATTATTACTTCCTGAGCTCTCTGGGTCCATGTTGGAAAGGCTTCACCAACCTATTAACACTTTGACAACCAGGAAGTATTTCTATCTCTGAGGATGGCATCTGTGAAAAGTCTATTTGTCAGTTTTCTACCAGATAAATTCCTCTTCTTTGGAAGGACTGGAGGAAGGGTGGAGACCTAAGCTTTCCCCCTGGGTTGTTATGGTAGTATATATTACAGGCCTTTGTGATTTCTGAGACAGTCTGAGAAAGCCTATGCTGGAAAAACTTCTTCCACCAGGTTAGTGAAATCACCCCTCCCCAGATGAGAGGAGTCATAGAATGCCTTTAAAATTGTCCACTGTAATGCTCTGGGCAGCATTATTGTTTGTTCCTCAGTCCACCTTTCACTGGGGCCATTTTGTATCCCCTAGTTCTGGCCTCGGAGAAGGCAATGGCACCCCACTCCAGTACTCTTGCCTGGAAAATCCCATGGACGTAGGAGCCTGGTGGGCTGCAGTCCATGGGGTCGCTGAGGGTCAGACACGACTGAGCGACTTCACTTTCACTTTTCACGTTCATGCATTGGAGAAGGAAATGGCAACCCACTCCAGTGTTCTTGCCTGGAGAATCCCAGGGACGGGGGAGCCTGGTGGGCTGCTGTCTATGGGGTCGCACAGAGTCGGACATGACTAAAGCGACTTAGCAGCAGCAGCAGCAGCAGTTCTGGCCTACTTCATTTCCTCGTTTGTATGCTGGGCTGGTGAAAGCAGGTTAGTACATGAAGGAGTAAGTGGCCCAAGTTGAAGGGATTTTAAGAGCTGCTCTCTACTGTCTTGTCGGCCAGGTTATTTCCTGACACTGTAATTTTCCCTTCTGGCGTCTCTTACAGTGGATAACTGCCACTTTCTTAGGGTCTTGTTCTGCCTCTAGGAGGTCTATGCGAACTCCTGGCAGTGCCGGAGGGGAGAGCCCCGTGCAGTCAGAGTCCCCTATGTTTTCAGATGGCAGCATGAGCATGTAACACAAAAAATGCAGACTTAAAATTTGTCTAATGTTGATCCTCTTGTCTTTTCCTAGGTTTGGAGCTAAAACTTGAGCTATAAACTTGGGTTTGTGTGTGTGTGTGTGTATGCGCGCGCCAAGGTTTGAGGTGGCAGGGCATCAGTCTCTGTGAGCTTGTAGAAATCTATTCTGGCATACCTGGATTTCCGGATGCCATCATGTATGTAGCTAACTTCCATCAATACACCAGAGAGCATCAGGGTCCTCCAGGGGCTGGTCCCTAAGATCAGGTCTGCTGGAATATTGTTCGATGGTCTCAGTACAAGAATGAGACAGCTCCTCTGGGCTTTCTACTTGCAAAAATATAGCTGGATTTAAGGCATGTCGTACTGTAAGGGTCACCTCACAAGAGTCAAGAAGGAGGGCTTGATATTTTGTGAGGCAGCCTCCAGTCAGCCCTGTTGTCCTTCAATGTCTAATATTCCCTGTACCTGTGTAGGGTGGAAACCTCAGGGCTTGACCCTCTTGTGGCCTCTTCAACTAGCATAGCTGTGGCTGCTATGACTCTCAGACAGCCTGGCCATCTGGGGGCCCCTGGGCCCAGTTCCTTGGAGAGATGCTACTGGCCATGGAATTGGCCCTCTTTTGGGTGAGAATTCTCAGTGTTATTCTGCTTTGAAGTCAATAGAGGGCTTGTTAAGATCTGGGATCCCTAGGGCTGGGCCACTAGTCAGGGATGTCTTAATATAATCAAATGTTCTTTTATAAATTCCTTGTCCAATCTAGAGGTTCTATGTCTTGTCCCTTCAAGGCCTTATGGTGGATTTTGTTTTTATTTTTTGACTGTGCTGGGTCTTCATTTTGGGATGCGGGCTTCTCTAGTTGTGGAGCATAGCAGTATGTGGGATCTTAGTTCCCTGACCAGGGATTGAACTCAGGTCCTCTGCATTGGGAGTGAGGAGTGTTGTCCACTGGACCACCAGGAAAATACCCTCATACAATGGTTTTTCCTTGAGACCAAATCCAGGGATCCAAATCTTATAAAACCCAGCCATTCCTAAGAAGGGTCTAAGCTGTTTCTTTTTTTGTGGTGATTGTAAATGGACGATTGCTTCCTTATGCTTCCTTATGCTGGGTTGTAAGGGTGCACTTCCCTGGGCTTAGAACATGTCCCAGTGAGGTGACTGTCTGGGGGAAAGTTTGGGCTTTTAGTGGGGATACTTATGCCCCTTGGAGCCCAGAAAATTGAGGATACAGAATACAGTGTGTTGGCTCAGAGGGCAAAGTGTCTGCCTGCAATGCAGGAGACCTAGGTTCGATCCCTGGGTCGGGAAGATCCCCTGGAGAAGGAAATGGCAACCCACTCCAGTATTCTTGCCTGGAGAATCCCACAGATGGAGGAGCCTGGTAGGCTACAGTCCATGGGGTTGCAGAGAGTCGGACAGGACTGAGCGACTTCACTTTACACTTTACACAGTGTTTTAGTCTGAAGCTTTCTTTGAAGGGCTACAGATAAGGAGGTTATCTACATATGGTGATAATGGCCCTGTATCTAACTTTCAGTCAGTTCAGTTCAGTCACTCAGTCCTGTCTGACTCTGCGACCCCATGAATCGCAGCACGCCAGGCCTCCCTGTCCATCACCAACTCCCGGAGTTCACTCAGACTCATGTCCATCGAGTCAGTGATGCCATCCAGCCATCTCATCTTCTGTCATCCCCTTCTTCTTCTTCCCCCAATCCCTCCCAGCATCAGAGTCTTTTCCAATGAGTCAGCCCTTCGCATGAGGTGGCCAAAGGACTGGAGTTTCAGCTTTAGCATCATTCCTTCCAAAGAAATCCCAGGGCTGATCTCCTTCAGAATGGATTGGTTGGTCTCCTGGCAGTCCAAGGGACTCTCAAGAGTCTTCTCCAACACCACAGTTCAAAAGCATCAATTCTTTGGCACTCAGCTATTGCATAGGAACATGAAATGTCAGGTCCATGAATCAAGGCAAATTGGAAGTGGTCAAACAAGAGATGGCAAGAGTGAATGTTGACATTCTAGGAATCAGCGAACTCAAATGGACTGGAATGGGTGAATTTAACTCAGATGACCATTATATCTACTACTGTGGGCAGGAATCCCTCAGAAGAAATGGAGTAGCCATCATGGTCAACAAAAGAGTCCATAATGCAGTACTTGGATGCAATCTCAAAAACGACAGAATGATCTCTGTTCGTTTCCAAGGCAAACCATTCAATACCACAGTAATCCAAGTCTATGCCCCAACCAGTAACGCTGAAGAAGCTGAAGTTGAACGGTTCTATGAAGACCTACAAGACCTTTTAGAACTAACACCCAAAAAAGATGTCCTTTTCATAATAGGGGACTGGAATGCAAAAGTAGGAAGTCAAGAAACACCTGGAGTAACAGGCAAATTTGACCTTGGAATACGGAATGAAGCAGGGCAAAGACTAATAGAGTTTTGCCAAGAAAATGCACTGGTCATAGCAAACACCCTCTTCCAACAACACAAGAGAAGACTCTACACATGGACATCACCAGGTGGTCAACACTGAAATCAGATTGATTATATTCTTTGCAGTCAAAGATGGAGAAGCTCTATACAGTCAACAAAAACAAGACCAGGAGCTGACTGTGGCTTAGATCATGTATCTAACTTTAGCTCCCTTAATTCCAAGACCTTGCCAGGCAGGTGTGGACAATCCTGGAATCCATGAGGAAGGACATTATAGGTATATTGTTGGGTTTCATCAGTGTCTGTGTCAGTCCATTCAAAAGAAAAAAAGGGGGTACTTTCCTGGTAGTCTTGTGATTGAGAATCTGCCTTCCAATGCAGGGGACATAGGTTTGATCCCAGATCCTGGTCCAGAAACTAAGATCCCACATGCCAAGGGGCAACTAAGCCCATGTGCCACAACTGCTGATTGCCACAACTGCTGAGCCTGTGTGCTCTAGAGCCCAAGCTCTACAACAAGAGAAGCCATCACACTGAGAAGCCTGCTCACCACAACTCGAGAGTATCCCTTCCCCTGCTGCAACTAATGAAAGCCTGCATGCAGCAAGAGCCCGTGTACTATAACGAAGACCCAGCACAGCCAAAAATCAATAAAATTAAAAAAAATTACATGTGGACTTTCCTGATGGTCCAGAAATTAAGACTCTGCACTTCAAAATGCAAGGGGGAAGAGCTTGATCCCTCCCTGATCAAGGACTAAGATCTCAAGTGTTGCAAGGTGTGGCCAAAAAAGAAAAAGAGTATTGAGAATCAGGGTAAGCTGGCATGCAGAATGCATCTTTACGAGCAAGGACTGTAAACCAGGGTGTATCCTTGGGTATCTGAGTAGGGTTGTATTTGGAGTGGGAACAACTGGATGAAGAGGAATTATAGCTTCACTCAAGATTCAGAGATCTTGAACCATTCTTTATTCCCCACTAGGTTTGAGGACAGGTAGATTGACATGGCACCAAAAGCCTATATTTGATCAATTTTGAGATCAGGGTTGAAGGCCTTGTCAAGCTGCTGGTTCTATGGAATATTGGTGCCTGGAAGAGAAGTTACTAGTTTTTTTCAAGGTGCTTTTTATAGGGATGACAAACTTAAACATCCCTGGGATTCTCTGATCCCAGTTTTTCAATTTCTTGGGGAATATTTTGGGGTGGACTGTCCATGTCTTGTATAATCCATAGCACAGAGAAAAACATTTCTTGCTTCTGGTTTTCATGGAGAGTTAGAGTCACCCTCAGGCTGAGAGAAAGTCCCTTCCTAATAGTGGGCTGGGACATTCAGGCATGACAAGAACTTGTGAGTTATAAGGGTCTTTCACCACGCACAAGATAGAGGGGTAATGAAATGTTTTAGCTTTTATCTTCCTCCTACCCCAACAATAGAACAGGTTTTGGGAGCAAGGGGTCCAGTGTGAGAAGTCAGGATAGAGTATGTGGCTCCTCTGTCCCCTGGAAACTGGATAGGCTTACCTGCCATTTCAGTGTTGTTCTTTCGCTAAGCTGTGTCCGATTCTTTGCAATCCCATGGACTACAGCATGCCATGCTTCCCTGTCCTTAACTATCTCCTGGAGTTTGCTCAAACTCATGTCCAGTGAGTTGATGATGCCATCCATCCATCTCATCCTCTGTTTCCCCCTTCTCCTCCTGCCCTCAGTCTTTCCCAGCATCAGGGTCTTTTCTAGTGATTTCACTCTTCGCATCAGATGGTCAAAGTATTGGAGCTTCAGCTTCAGCATCAGTCCTTCCAATGAATATTCAGGGTTGATTTCCTTTAATATATACTGGTTTGATATCCTTTCAGTCCAGGGGACTCTCAAGAGTCTTCTTCAGCACTACAGTTCAAAAACATCCATTTTTTGGTGCTCTGCCTTCTTTATGGTCCAACTCTCACATCATACATGATTACTGGAAAAACCATAGCTTTGACTAGCTGGACCTTTGTCAGCAGAATGATATCTCTGCTTTTTAATATGCTGTCTAGGTTTATCATAGCTTTTCTTCCAAGGAGTAAGTGTCTTTTAATTTCATGGCTGCAGTCACTATCTGCACAGATTTTGGAGCCCAAGAAAATGTCACTGTTTCATATTTTCCCCATCTATTTGCCATGAAGTGATGGAACTGGATGCCATGATCTTAGTTTTTTGAATGTTGAGTTTTAAGCCAGCTTTTTCACTCTTCTCTTTCACCTTTATCACATTCTTCAGTTCCTCTTCCCTTTCTTCCATTAGAATGGTATTATCTGCATATCTGAGGTTGTTGATATTTCTCTCAGCAATCTTAATTCCAGTTTGTGATTCATCAGTCCCAGCATTTTTCATGATGTATTCTACATATAAATTAAATAAATGAGCAGGGTGACAATATGCACCCTTTTTTGTTTTGATGGCTGCTGTCATTCCTTTCATATGTCACACTGTACCTTCCTTTACTCCTCAGCCTGGTCTCTCTTGTTAGAGATGGTGAAGGCTGTATCAGTAAGAAGGTTACAAGGCATTTGGTGCCCCATAGCAAACTTCTGAAGCTTCCTACTGATGTTAGGGGCTGATTTGCTAATGAAGTGAGTTGCAAATACAGGGTATCCCTCAAAAGTGTCTGGGTCTACATCTGTACAGTTTCTGATGGCATCTCCCAGTGAGGCCTGAAATAGGGTTGGATTTTCATCTTGATCTCTTTAACTTTAGCATGGTTAACAGGTTTAGTTATGCATCATTTCTTCCCTTCCATGAAGCAAAAGATCATATGGTCCCTTCTCATGATTCCAGGCAGCCTGGCGGATAGTCTTATTGGGATCCATCAGAGGCACTGCTGTCATGCCCACAGGGCACTGGTGAGGTTGGGTGACATGTCATCCATAAGCATATGTTTGAACCTGTTCCCAAATATAGGTCTTTCCTCTGGCACAGCAGTGGGAAGGGACAATATCTAGGTCCTCCAGGTAACATCAAAGGATAGAGTTAGTCCCCGGAATTTGCCAGTGAGCCAGCTGGGGTCCTCTGAGAATCAGCCTAAAAGACTGCTGCACTGGTTGAGGTTGAACAGAGAAAAAAGGGGTGTTCAGTTCAGTTCAGTCACTCAGTCATGTCCGACTCTTTGCAATCCCATGAATCACAGCGCGCCAGGTCTCCCTGCCCATTACCAACTCCCGGAGCTCACTCAGACTCAGGTCCTCGAGTCAGTGATACCATCCAGCCATCTCATCCTCTGTCGCCCCCTTCTCCTGCCCCCAGTCCCTCCCAGCATCAGAGTCTTTTCCAATGAGTCAACTCTTCACGTGAGGTGGCCAAAGTACTGGAGTTTCAGTTTTAGCATCATTCCTTCCAAAGAAATCCCAGGGCTGATCTCCTTCAGAATGGACTGCTTGGATCTCCTGGCAGTCCAAGGGACTCTCAAGAGTCTTCTCCAATACCACCATTCAAAAGCATCAATTCTTCAGCACTCAGCCTTCTTCACAGTCCAATTCTCACATCCATACATGACCACAGGAAAAACCATAGACTTGACTAGAACAACCTTTGTTGGCAAAGTAACGTCTCTGCTTTTGAATATGCTATCTAGGTTGGTCATAACTTTCCTTCCAAGGAGTAAGCGTCTTTTAATTTCATGGCTGCAGTCACCATCTGCAGTGATTTTGGATCCCCAAAAAATAAAGTCTGACACTGTTTCTACTGTTTCCCCATCTATTTCCCATGAAGTGATGGGACCAGATGCCATGATCTTCATTTTCTGAATGTTGAGTTTTAAGCCAACTTTTTCACTCTCCACTTTCACTTTCCTCAAGAGGCTTTTTAGTTCCTCTTCACTTTTTACCGTAAGGGTGGTGTCATCTGCATATCTGAGGTTATTGATATTTCTCCCAGCAATCTTGATTCCAGCTTGTGCTTCTTCCAGCCAAGAGTTTCTCATGATGTACTCTGCATATAAGTTAAATAAGCAGGGTGACAATATACAGCCTTGATGTACTCCTTTTCCTATTTGGAACCAGTGTGTTGTTCCATGTCCAGTTCTAACTGTTGCTTCCTGACCTGCATACAGATTTCTCAAGAGGCAGGTCAGGTGGTCTGGTATTCCCATCTCTTTCAGAATTTTCCACAGTTTATTGTGATCCACACAGTCAAAGGCTTTGGCATATTCAATAAAGCAGAAATAGATGTTTTTCTGGAACTCTCTTGATTTTTCGATGATCCAGTGGATGTTGGCAATTTGGTCTCTGGTTCCTCTGCCTTTTCTAAAACCAGCTTGAACAACTGGAATTTCATGGTTCATGTATTGCTGAAGCTTGGCTTGGAGAAGTTTGAGCATTACTTTACTAGCGTGTGAGATGAGTGCAGTTGCGCAGTTGAGGTTGGACAGAGAAAAAAGGAGTGTAGTCCTTGGGAATTCCCTGAGGCCCACCTGCTGCTTCCTGAAGGGGGCAGGGAAGCCCTGGCTGCACTTTGGTTTCCAAAGAGTAAACAGGCTTATAAGGCAGGGAGGATATGAAAATGGTGAAAGAGTGCTAAGGTCTTCTGTCTGGGGCTCGTGTTCCTCTGGAGATGCCACTAGAGAGGGCTTTTTTGCAGCATTCAGTGGTCCCAACTGGTAGAGGGTCCATCTAACATAAGACTTGCAGAGCTCTGAGTTCTCTCTTAGGGCTATAAAAGCCTGAATATAGAAAGTTCTGTCTGTTTCCCCTTCCTTTTACCATAGATGTCTAACTGTAGGGTGATATTATAATTGAGGCTTTCATTTTCTGGCCAGGCTTCATCATCTTCAAGATTATAAATTCAGCCAAGCTATGTTACAAAAGAAAGTGAGCTTTTCTTATTTTAAAGAATCTAGATAAAACTTGTCCCAGGGACTCAGAACTACCTGAGGGGTGAGTCCTTGGGGATGGAGGAAGTGTTTCCCATTGCTCCTTCAGGAAGAGGGGGCTCCCGTAACAGAGAGGAGCACTAACATTAGGAGATCCAGAGGGCATTTTTGAAGACAGGATTGGCTCCAGATATCCCCATCCACTTAGTCCTGTTGACACTGGCCGCAGCAGGGCTTAGCTTCTCCCCCATGTGGTGGTCCTACTGGCCCCAGCATCCTGGGGTCTGTGTCCTACCCTGGCACCTTCAGTATCCAAGATGAGTGACCTTCCTGAAGACTTCTCTATACTGGATCCTATGGCCATTTATTAACCTCTGTGTTCTGGGGTATGTTCTAGAATTGTTGTTGCTGTTCCATTGCCCAGTCATGTCCAACTCTTTGCAACCCTATGGACTGCTGCACACCAGGCCTCCTTGTCCCTCACTATGTCCTGAAGTTTGCCCAAGTTCACTTCCATTGCATTGGTGATGCCATCCAGCCATCTCATCCTCTGATGCCCTCTTCTCCTTCTGTCCTCAATCTTTCCCAGCATCAGGGACTTTTCCAGTGAGTCAGCTATTCAAAAAGATGACCAAAATATTGGAACTTTAGCTTCAGCATCAGTCCTTCCAATGAGTATTCAGGGTTGATTTCCTTTAAGATTGACTGGTTTGATCTCCTTGCTGTCCAAGGGACTTTCAGGAATTTTCTCCAGCACCACAGTTTGAAGGCATCAATTGTTTGGTGTTCTGCCTTCTTAATGGTCCAGCTTTCACAACCATGCATGACCACTGGGAAGACCATAGCCTTGACTATATGTACCTTTGTTGGCAGAGTAATGTCTCTGCTTTTCAACACCCTGTCTAGGTTTGTCTTAGCTTTCCTGCCAAGAAGCAATCATCTTCTGATTTCATGGCTGCAGTCACTGTCCACAGTGATTTTAGAGCCCAAGAAGAGGAAATCTGTCACTATTTCCACCTTTTACCCTTCTATTTGCCATGAAGTAATGGAGCTGGATGCCATGATCTTGGATTTTTTAATATTTAGTTTTGAGCCAGTTCTTTCACCCTCCTCCTTCACCCTTATCAAGAGGCTCTTTAGTTTCTCTTTGCTTTCTGCCATTAGAGTGGTATCATCTACATATCTGAAGTTGTTGATGTTTCTCCCTCCTATCTTGATTCCAGCTCAAGATAGGAGCTCATCCAGCCCAGCATTTCTCATGATGTGCTCAGCATATTAGGTTAAACAAACAGGGGGACAGCAGACAGCCCTGTCGTGCTTCTTTCTGGATCTTGAACCAATCAGTTGTTATATACAGGGTTCTAACTGTTGCTTCTTGACCTGCATACCTGTTTCTCAGGAGACAGATAAGATGGTCTGTCATTCCCATCTCTTTAAGAGCTTTTCACAATTTCTCATGATCCACACAGTCAAAGGCTTCAGCATAGTCAATGAAACAGAGGTAGATGTTTTTCTGGAATTCCCTAACTTACTCTATGATCCAGAAATGTTGGCAATTTGATCTCTGGTTCCTTTTCCTTTTTGAAACCCAACTTAGACATCTGAAAGTTCTTGGTTCTCAAGTCTAGCATGTAAGATTTTATGCATGACCTTACTAGCATGGGAGATGAGTGCAATTGTCCGATGGTTTGCACATTCTTTGGTACTACCCTTCTTGGGAACTGACCTTTTCCAGTCCTGTGGCCACTGCTGGGTCTTCCAGATTTTCTGACATACTGAATGCAACATCTCAATGGCATCATCCTTTAGCACTTGAATAGTTCTACTTGAAAGTCCATCGCATCCACTAGCTTTATTAACAGCAGTGCTTCCTAAGGCGTACTTGACTTCACTCTCCAGAATACCTGGCTCTGGTGGCTGACCTCACCATTGTAGCAATTGGTGCATTTGGATCTCTTTTATACAGTTCTTCCATGTATCCTTTCCATCTTTTTTTGATCTCTTCAGTGTCTACTAGGTCTCTACTGTTGCTGTCCTTTATTGTGCCCATCTTTGGGAGAAATGTTCCCTTGATATCTCCAATTTTCCTGAAGAGATCTCTAGTCTTTCCCCTTCTGTTGTTTCCCCTTCTTCTAGAATAGACATCCTCATAGTTCTAGGACCTATTTAGATCCCAGCTTTTTTCCCAGAAGAGTGGCAAATTTCTGGAAATTGGCCATTAAAGCAGATGGTTTGTGAAAAAGCCTCTCTTTTCCCTTCCCTTTTGTGGGAGGCACCCCTGGACGTCAGTGCCACCCTTTCACCACCCCCTCTCACAAGCACTCTGTCTAGCTGGTGGTGGGGCTGGACACAGGCAGGAGATATCATGGTCCAAGGTGGAGGTACTGTGTCTGCACGTAGGGGTATGAAGAGCCCAACATCCCTGCAAGAACACTCCCCAAAACACTCCCAATTATATGACCCTGGGGAGGTCAGCATGGCAAATGTCACTGCCCAGGCATGTATCCCTGGGGTATAACCATGTATGGACCCTACGCTGGCACACACTGCCCTGTCCCAGCAGTGTGAGGTGGATGGCACTGGGGCAGGGACAGACCCCCATCACCTGGTGGACCACAGAGAAGGCTGGCTGAACACAGGGTGGCTTGCAGAAGCCAGTGGCAAAGGATGGCGGCCCAGATGCAGTCCCACCACCATGGGGCAGGACTGCCCCCCTTCCCAGCACCAGGGGTTTTGCACACAGACTACCCACTGGACAAAAGAGCTCCTGAAGGGCTGCAGTGTGAACTCTCTTACACTCTAAAGTTGCATTTGTATTTCCACACAGTCGCACCTGATGACAGTTAAATGGTGGATGAGGCAAATCCAGAGGGTCAGGCTCCTATGGTTTAGGTCCTTAACTACCTGTGACAATGGTTGGAAACCTTCCTGACATGCCTTGCACATAATGAGAGGTATAAGACCCAGTGAACTCCAGGAGTTGGTGATGGACAGGGAGGCCTGGCGTGCTGCGATTCATGGGGTCGCAAAGAGTCGGACACGACTGAGCGACTGAACTGAACTGAAGACCTAGTGGCAAGGTTAGAAAATGCCTGGTAGATTTTTTCCCCATTTCCAGTGCAGTAAGGCATGAAATAAGAGTGGAAGTAAGAGTGAGATAGGGACACAGAGAGAAGACAAGGATGTTCAGGCATAGGTGAACCAGGAATAAGCTGCAGGGAGGAGGCAGTGTTATGCTTTTTACTGTGTGCCTAAAACCGTTGTGTGGAAACTGCCTTGGGGTTGTGTGGACAGACCCATCGTCTCTCTAATACGTCCCATGACCCAGTCATCTGGATCAGAGTGTTCCATTGATGAGTTCCCTGATGGTTTTAAATGCTTGATTCACGCCTGCATCTTTGCAGCAACAGGTCTGAAAATGGGAAATTAGAAAGTGAGGGGCAGGGAGAGGGGTAGGATGGTGGGAGGTAGGGAGGAGAAATGAATGAATGGCAGGAAGTAAGACAGCACCTGTCAAGTGCAAGGAAGGCAAGAGGCTAGTTTCTTGTCTCGCAGAAAGAATTCAGAGACAAAACAGGCAGGTCAAGAAAGTAAAGCGAGGATTAATTTACATGATAGTATGCCCTCAAGGAGGACTTCCCTGGTGGCTCTGACAGTAGTGTCTGCCTACAACGTGGGACACCCGTGTTTGATCCCTGGGTTGGGAAGATGCTCTGGAGAAGGAAATGGCAACCCACTCCAGTACTCTTGCCTGGAAAATCCCATGAATGGCGGAGTGTGGTAGGCTACAGTCCATGGGGTCACAAAGAGTCGGAAATGACTGAGTGACTTCACTTCACTTAATGCCCTCAGGGGGCTTCCCAGGTGGATCAGTGGCCAATGCAGGAGCCACAGGAGATGCGAGTTCAATCCCTGGGTCAGGAATTTCACCTAGAGGAGGAAATGGCAACCCACTCTAGTATTCTTGCCTAGAGAATCCCATGGACAGAGGAGCCTGGCAGGCTGCAGTCCATAGAGTCGCAGAGAGTCAGACGTGACTGAGCATGCACGCACATCTCTCAAGCGGAGAGCAGGCTGGCTCAGCTGAGTGGCTGCCATGTTTCTCTGGCAAACTGGTTATGTGGGGCATAGAAATGAAGAAGTGGACTATTCATTTGGGAGGGAGGGTTTTGGGGTTTGTTTTTACTGATTTTCATTCCAGCTCCATCTGCCTGAGGGGAGGAAGGATTTTTGTTTTATTTGACCTTGATCGGAAGTGTCATGGCATTGGTGCATGATGGTGCATGCTTTTATCTGCGAGGCTAATTTTATTGTAATAAAGGCATAGTGAACAAAAGGTTGTATTTGGGCACTGGAAATTCCTGCCTTTTCCTACCTTTCTTTGTCTGCCTTCAGGACACTCAGGACAGGCCACACACCCCAAAATGTATGGTTTCCTGTCATTCTGGAAGTTCCTGCTTTTCATCTACCTAAGGATACTTGTTGTTTATAAGATGTGGGGTTTCCTGCCCTTTGGCCCATGGCCCCCTATTCTCTGCTTGTGGCTAGCTAAGTGCTTGCTTTGGCACTACGACTGTTTATTTTATGGAGTAGGATCAAGAGATGTTTCCCAAAGAAAAAGAGTGGTGGGAGGAGTAGATAGGAAAGGGAGAAAATGTTGCGAGTGCAAGTGGAGATGTGAAGGTATGATATTACAGCACTCTTTGCGATTTTTTGAATATTTGAAAATTTCTAAAGAGATTACATTTCTTGAGTTTGAGTCAGGTAGCCCTGAGTTTAATCAGAGAAACAGAGAGTCCCAGTGTGTTTGTAATTCACGCAACATTTCCTGGGAGAATTAATAATAACGCCAAGGAAGAAAAGCCACCCTCCCTCCCTTTGAGGCCTTGAGAAGGGAATAGAGAGATGCCCTCCTCTAAAGGTAGGCCACTGACACCACCAGTGACAGTTTCTAAAGTGAACGACTCAACTACTCTCCTCTTCTTCCAAGACTGATGCCAAGAGGCCACTAGTGGGAGGAAGCTTCGTTTCCTGAATTTAGCCTCTTTCTCTGATTCTCCCTGAGTACTTGTCTGTCACCTGCTAGGGTTCTAAAGCCAGGAGCAGTCAACCAGGGGAATCTACAAGAATCTGCAGTATCCAGGTAACAGCTAGGAATTTGTTCACTCACCTCTCACTTGTACTGTTGTTTCATGTAAACACTGACTTTGGCAAAAACAAAAGATCTGAATCTATCAGATTTTATATCCCAGAAAAACATTTATTCCTCTCCACTGTGTACTTCCTCTGAAGTGTTTTGTGGCAAAGGAAACGTGGTCTTGGATGTCTCGCAGAGCTGATGTCATTTATTTTATCCAAATTCCTCAATACATGGGGTCACCTCCTAAGCAGGATTGGGGATGGAGACAGTACAAATTGACTCCTTCTGTTTAATGAAAATGTTACTGAGAGGTTTAGTATGAGCTTCTCCAGAATGTGTCACTTTGATGTGTGAATTACTTTGAGCTAAAGTCAACCAAGCCTCAAAATACACAGGAAGAGCTTTTTTACCTTCCCCTTAAGAGTCTAAAAGAATTCATATTGAAGACCTGGTCTAGGAAGAGAACTGACGCCAGGCATAACTATAAAGAGTGTGGGCCAGTGTGGGAAGCTGGAGGTAGCCTGGCAGGACCCGTTTGTTCAGTCCCCTTTGTGTCCCATTGCCTATACCTAGTGTGACAATCCATAGTTTATCAAATATTTATGCACCAAATATTTGCTCTTCCCACTTTCCTGTGAATTAGTTTCTTTCCCTTTGAGAGCCCAGACCCCTCCACACCCCTTCTGAGCTCAGGAAGGTATATAAGCCTCAACTGCCTTTCGTGTCTTTTGTGAGGCTCATATACATACAAAGTTTGTTTTTTCTCCTGTGAATCTGTCTTACGTCAATGTAACAGCCAAAGAACCTAGAAAGGAAGAAGGGCAAAGTTTTCCTCCCTTACAATATCAGAAAAGAAATGCAAAATCTAAGTACTATAGCTCTGATGTCTATGAGAGCTCCAATGAGCTGAAAAATGACAGTTGATACCCAGCACCATGCTTCCTACACGGCAAATGTTCAATGAACAATTGAATGTTGAATACATCACTAACTTGTGGGCCAGTCCTCTTTCAGATTAAGACAGAAAATGAATCCCTGGTTACAGTGTGGAAACAAATTTGCCCTGAACAAGGAAGAGCTGTCTAAAATGAAAGAAAGCTGGATAAAAATTAAACTAACTTGGGAGACGATGGCATCCAGTCCCATCACTTCATGGCAAATAGATGGGGAAACAGTGGAAACAGTGGCTGACTTTATTTTTCTGGGCTCCAAAATCACTGCAGATTGGTGACTGCAACCATGAAATTAAAAGACACTTACTCCTTGGAAGGAAAGTGATCACCAACCTAGACAGCATATTGAAAAGCAGAGACATGACTTTGTCAACAAAGGTCCGTCAGGTCAAGGCTATAGTTTTTCCTGTGGTTATGTATGGAAGTGAGAGTTGGACTGTGAAGAGAGCTGAGTGCCGAAGAATTGATGCTTTTGAACTGTGGTGCTGGAGAAGACTCTTGAGAGTCCCTTGGACTGCAAGGAGATCCAACCAGTCCATCCTAAAGGAGATCAGTCCTGGGTGTTCATTGGAAGGACTGATGTTGAAGCTGAAACTCCAATACTTTGGCCACCTGATGCAAAGAGCTGACTCATTTGAAAAGACCCTGATGCAGGGAAAGATTGAGGGCAGGAGGAGAAGGGGACGACAGAGGATAAGATGGTTGGATGGCATCACTGACTCAATGGACATGGGTTTGGGTGGACACCGGGAGTTGGTGATGGACAGGGAGGCCTGGTGTGCCGTGGTTCATGGGGTCATAAAGAATTGAACACGACTGAGCAACTGAACTGAACTGATTTTTCTGTCATTGGTGATTTCTAAGAAATCTGGATGACCCCAAAATAAAGACATGATGGGGATGGGGATAG
Source organism: Bos mutus (assembly GCF_027580195.1). Classification (NCBI taxonomy): domain Eukaryota; kingdom Metazoa; phylum Chordata; class Mammalia; order Artiodactyla; family Bovidae; genus Bos; species Bos mutus. The sequence continues at coordinate 35,142,446 of NC_091644.1, forward strand.
GTGATTCAAAATGCTTGACAGCTCTGAGGTTCCATAATCGTATGTGATGAGAACCTGCTTAGTTACAGGGAAGTATGATGGGCTTTAAGGCAGTGTTCAGATTGCCCTAGACACACTCAACTGAAAGTTCAAGGCTTTTAGGATGAATCCCAGTTTATAAGTGAAATGGAAAAAGAAGAAGGTGAGAAAGTTAGTTAAATAGTTTAATCAGAGCAGTTTTACAATTCTAAAATTAACAAGCAGACTTGTAATAAAAGAGCGCCAATATTTGCAAAATGACCTTGCTTCCATTCTGAATCTTTTTATTTGTAAAGATTCACATCACATTTAAAAGGACTCAAAATGGAGTGATTGATATTATCATCCATGTTTTTTGATGCAACTGGTGAAATCCCTGAATGGATATTGCTTCAGCTTTGATATTAAAAAAATGGCCTGAAAAGAAGTCCTTAATCCACAACTGATCACAGGTGGCTGAAAAGAAAGAGAAAAACCCAAAACTACTGTCAAGTTCATAATGTATCATATGTGGATGACACTGGCTCCAAATACACAATTAAGCCCACAACACTTTATTACTATGAATATAATTATCATGAAAATTCTCTCACGTGGATCAATTTGCTTCTGAAAGTTTTCTTGGTTTGTTTAAACTTGCATAATAAACATGCAATAAATTATTTCTTTTGAAAGTGTATTTTTTGCAGTCTTTTTGTTTTCATACAAAGATTTCATAAAGTTGCAATATTGCATCAGAGCATTACCAAAATAAGAGCAGGAGCACAGGGGGAGGGGAAGTGGGAATTTGGATGAATGAGAAGAACCTCCTCTCGTCCTGAGACAGGCCACCCGTCTTTTTCAAAAGGTGCACACAAACTGCTTTTCTTACCCTCCCCCACCGAAGAAAAGCATGAAAAAAAAAAAAAAAAAACCCTCACAAAAGTCAATCTAACTAAGAAAAAAAGTCGACATAAAGAAAATAAAGATTTTTTTTTTCATGCACATATCTTCTGCATAGCTCAACCCACATATAGTAAGGCACTATTTCCCTTCGTAACTGGTGTCCACAGCAATCTGTTAAGTGCTACAGTGCTCTGTGACCATTAGAGAGTTCCTTTCCAGATGGTGAAATAAAGAGGCTGAATGAGTGTGGCTGCCACGCTTCCCTGTGAATGTCCAGAGTGCAAGCAGATTTCCAGGAGTCTCAGAAGGAAATCTGTCTGTATAATAATGATTGAGAATCTCCAGAATGTTTTTCTTTTCAAAATTCCTATTTTTTCTGTGTATGAATTTAGATTATTCTTCAAGAAAATACCCTAGGTGGGGGGAAAAGCAGAGTCAGGTCTTCAGAAACACAGCTCCCAACGCTGGCAGTTCACAACATCAGCAAGATGTTTCCAAGAGAACAGAGAGAGACAGTCTAGAAACAGAAGGACAGAGACAAAGAGAGAGAGTGTGTGTGTGCATGTGTGTGTGTTTTGGTTTTTGGAGGTGATCTGGGACTGAGATTAATTTAGCTGGTCTTCATACTGTTTCCGGAAACAGTCTCCGGCTGGGAAAAATTCCCAGCACCTTTCTTGATACATCTTCCAAACATAAGATTCCTGTAAAAGTAAAGGCAATGTGTTAACAACATGTCTTTCCTTAGGATCTGTGTGTTACCACAAAATACAAGATAAAGAGAAACTCAAATTTGTTATTATATATATCACAAAGTATCATGGTGTATTACATATAGTTATATTAACTAGAGAGTCTCAGATTCATTTAGATGATGCCTAAATACTCCAGGTTGTTTCTACTAATAATGGATCTTCATCCTGACCATAATAATGATAAAAAACTATTTGTGATATATGATTTTGAGAATTCCTTAAAATTAGTATTATTAATTTCACCATTCAAACTATTAACAACAGGAGGTGAATATTTGAAGAGGGAGAATTTCAAATAGCTTGATCAGAACCTTAAACATGTCATATGCAATTATTTCTTTTTATTATTTTTTTTTACTTGAAATATAGTTGATTTACAGTGTTGAGACAGTTTCAGGTGAATAGCAAAGTGACTCAGTTACACACACACACATATACGTGTGTGCATATATATGTCTGTGTATTGTTTCCAGATTCATTTCCCTTATAGGTTATTAGAAAATATTGAGTATAGTTCCCTGTGCTGCACAGTAGTTTTGATTGTTTTACATATGGTAGTGTGTAGATGTTTACTCTTGCCTGGAAAATCCCATGGATGGAGGAGCCTGGTAGGCTGCAGTCCATGGGGTCGCTAAGAGTCGGACATGACAGCGACTTCCTTTTCACTTTTCACTTTCATGCATTGGAGAAGGAAATGGCAACCCACTCCAGTGTTCTTGCCTGGAGAATCCCAGGGGTGGGGGAGCCTGGTGGGCTTCCGTCTATGGGGTCACACAGAGTCGGACACGACTGAAGCGACTTAGCAGCAGCAGCAGCAGCAGTGTGTATATGTTAATCCCGAACTCCTAATTTATCCTTCACCCCTCTCCCCCTTTGGTAACTATAGATATGTTTTCTATGTATGTGGGTCAATTTCTGTTTTATATATAAATTTATATCATTTTTATAGATTCCACATTTAAGAGATACCATATGATATTTGTTCTTCTCTTTCTGACTTCACTTAGTATGATAATCTCTAGGTTCATCCATGTTGCTGCAGATGGCATTATTTCATTTTTTATGGCTGAGTAATATTCCATTGTGTTTGTATGTGTGTGATACACATACAAAGGTTGTTTTCATTCTTGGCTATTGTAAATAGTGCTGTAATGAACACTGGGGTGCATGTATTTTGTCAAATGAATGGTTCTCTCCAGATAATGCCCAGGAGTAGAATTGCTGGATCACAGAGTAGCTCTAGTTTTAGTATTTTAAGAAACCCCCATACTGTTCTCCATCGTGGCTGGACCCATTTACAATCCCAACAACAGGGAAGGAGGGTTCCTTTGTCTCCACGCCCTCCTAGCATTTATTATTTGTAGACTTTCTGATCAGAGTCATTCTCACCAGTATGAGGTGATACCTCCAATGAGGTATCATTGACTTGCATTTCTCTAATACTTAGCGATGTTGGGCATTTTTCACGTGCTTTTTATGGCTATCTGTATGTCCTCTCTAGAGAAATGTCTATTTGGGTCTTCTGCCCATTCTTTGATTGGGTTGTTTGTGTTTTTTGGAAATTAATCCCTTGCTGGTTGCATCATTTGCAAATATTTTCTCCCAGTCCACAGGTCATTTATTCATTTTGTTTATGGATCCTCTGCTGTCCAAAAATTTAATTAAATTCAACTTATTTATTTTTGTTTTTACTTCCATTACACTAGGAAGCTGATCCAAAAAGACATTGCTGCAATTTATATCAAAGATTGTTTGGCCCATTTCCTCCCCTAGAGATTTACAATGTCAGGTCTTAGATTTAGGTCTTGAATCCATTTTAGGTTTATTTTTGTGTGTAGTGTTAATGTTCTAATTTCATTCTTTGACATGGAGCTCTCCAGTTTTCCCAGCACCACTTATTGAAGAGAATGTCTTTCTCCATTATGTATAGTGCCTTTCTGTAGATTAATTGACCATAGGTATGTGGACTCATTGGAAAAGACTCTGATGCTGGGAGGGATTGGGGACAAGAGGACAAGCGGACGACAGAGGATCAGATGGCTGGATGGCATCACTGACTCGATGGACATGAACTCCGGGAGTTGGTGATGGACAGGGAGGCCTGGCGTGCTGCAGTTCATGGGGTCACAAAGAGTCAGACACGACTGAGCGACTGATCTGATCTGATGTGGGTTTATCTCTGTGTTTTCTATCTTGTTCCATTGGTCTGTATTTCTATTCTTGCACCAGTAGCACTGTTTTATTGTAGCTTTGCAGTATAATCTGAATTCAGGGAGTCTGGTTCCTTGAATTCCATCTTTTTGTCTCCAGATTGCTTTGACTATGCAGGGTCTTTTGTGTTTTCACACAAATTAAACATTTTATTGTTTTAGTTCTTTGAAAAATGCCACTGATAATTTCAGAGGGATTACGTTGAATCTGTAGATTGCCTTGGGTGGTGTAGTCATTTTGACAATACTGATTCTTTCAATCCAAGAACATGATACATCTTTTCATCTGTTTGTGTCATCTGTCTTTCATCAGCATCTCATAGTTTTTAGAATAAAGGTCTTTGCCTCCTTAGGTGGGTTTATTCCTAGCTACTTTTATTCTTTTTGATGCAATGGTAAATGGAGTTGTTTCCTTTTATTTTTTGTCTTTATGAAATTTTTATTTTTCTTTATTATAGCTGATTTACAGGATTGTGTTAGATTCTGCTGTACAGCAAAGTGAGTCAGTTTTACATATGCTCTGTGTGCTCAGTAGCATCTGACTCTTTTGCTACCCCGTGAATGCCCGCCAGGCTCCTCTGTCCATGGGATTATCCCAGCAAGAATACTGGAGTGGGTTGCCATTTCCTCCTCTAGGGGATCTTCCCAATCCAGGATCGAAGCTGTATCTCTTACATCTCCTGCATTGGCAGTCAGACTCTTTACCACTGAGCCACTGGGGAAGCTCTCATTTTACATATACATATATTCATTCTTTTTAGATTCCTTTCCCATGTATATTAGAGAGTTTCAGGTAGACTTCCCTGTGCTATACAGTATTTGTTGATTATCTATTTCATTTATAGTAATGTATATATATCAATCCCAATCCCAATCTCACAATTTATCCCACCCCCCTTCTCCCTACTTGGTAGGCAGATTGTTCTCTACATTTGTGATAGTATTTCTATTTTGTAAATACTTTCATTTGTACCATTCTTTAGGTTCCATATATAAGTGATATCATATGTTTGTCTTTCTCTGGCATACTTCACTCAGTATGACAATCTTTAGGGCCATCCATGTTGCTGCGAATGTCATTATTTCATTATTTTTTAAATAGCTGAGTAATATTCCATTGTATGTATGTACCACATCTCCTTTATCCATTCCTCTGTAGACGGACATTTAGGCTGCTTCCATGTCCTGATGATTGAGACAGTACTGCAATGAACACTGGGGTACATGAATGTTTTCGAGTTAGGTTTTCTCTGCATATGTGCCCAGGCAATGGATTGCTGGATCATACGGTAGATGCATTTTTAGTTTTTTAAAGAAACATCCATAGTGTTCTGTACAACGGCTATACTAATTTACATTCCCATCAGTGTAGGAGGGTTCTATTTCTGAACACCCTCTCCCACATTTGTTATTTGAAGATTTTTTGATGGCTGTTCCGAATGGTGTGAGGTAATACCTTGTTGTAGTTTTGATTTGCATTTCTCTATTAATTAGTGATGTTGATCATGTTTTCAAGAACCTCGTGGGCATCTTATATGTTTTCTTTGGAGAAATGTCTGTTTAGATCTGCCACCCATTTTTTGATTAGGCTTTTTTCCCTTTAGTTTGAACTTCATGAGCTGAATCCCAGGGACAGGGGAGCCTGGTGGGCTGCCGTCTATGGGGTCGCACAGAGTCAGACACGACTGAAGCAACTTAGCAGCAGCAGCAGCAGCATGAGCTGTTTGTGTATTTAGGAGATTACTCCCTTGTCAGTTGCTTCATTTGCAAATAGTTTTTCCCATTCTGTGGGTTACCTTTTCATTTTTATTATGGTTTCCTTTGCTGTGCAAAAGCTTTTAAGATTAATTAGGTCCTGTTTATTTTTGTTACGCTAGGAGGAGGACCAAAAAATGCTTTCTGTGATTTTTGTCAGCAAGTGTTGTTCCTGTGTTTCCCTCTAAGGGTTTTTACAGTATCTGGCCTTACATGTAGATTTTTAATCCACTTTGAGTTTATTTTTATGTGTGGTGTTTTAATTTCATTCAATGGTAAAGAGTTTTAATTTCATTCTTTTGCATGGAGCTGTTCAGTTTTCCCAGCACCACTTATTGAAGAGACTTTTCTCCACTGTATATTTTTGCCTCCTTTGTCATAGATTAGGTGAGCATAGGTGCATAGTGTTTTGTTTTTTAATTGGAATATAGCTGCTTTACAATGTTGTGTTAGTTTCTACTGTACAGCAAAGTGCATCAGCTATATATACCTCTTTTTTGGATTTCCCTCCCATTTAATTTGCCACAGAGCACTGAGTGGAGTTCCCTCTGCTAAACAGTAGGGTCTCATTAGATATAACTAATTTAACTAATTTTATACATAGTATCAGTGGAGTGAGAAATAGATGGGGAAACAGTGGAAACAGTGTCAGACTTTATTTTTCTGGGCTCCAAAATCACTGCAGATGGTGACTACACCCATGAAATTAAAAGACGCTTACTCCTTGGAAGGAAAGTCATAACCAACCTAGATAGCATATTCAAAAGCAGAGACATTACTTTGCCAACAAAGGTTCGTCTAGTCAAGGCTATGGTTTTTCCAGTGGTCATGTATGGATGTGAGAGTTGGACTGTGAAGAAGGCTGAGCGCCGAAGAATTGATGCTTTTGAACTGTGGTGTTGGAGAAGACTCTTGAGAGTCCCTTGGACTGCAAGGAGATCCAACCAGTCCATTCTGAAGGAGATCAGCCCTGGGTGTTCTTTGGAAGCAATGATGCTAAAGCTGAAACTCCAGTACTTTGGCCACCTCATGCGAAGAGTTGATTCATTGGAAAAGACTTTGATGCTGGGAGGGATTGAGGGCAAGAGGAGAAGGGGAGGATAGAGGATGAGATGGCTGGATGGCATCACTGACTCGATGGACGTGAGTCTGAGTGAACTCCGGGAGTTGGTGATGGACAGGGAGGCCTGGCGTGCTGTAATTCATGGAGTCTCAAAGAGTCGGACACGACTGAGCGACTGATCTGATCTGATCTGATCAGTGGAGTATATATGTCAATCCCAAGCTCCCAATTCATCCTACGCCCCCTTTCACCTTTGGTGTCCATATTTATTCTCTGTATCTGTGTCTCTATTTCTGCTTTGTAAATAAGATCATTGATATCATTTTTTTCAGATTCCGTATATATGCATTAATATGTATTTGTTCTTCTCTTTCTGACTTACCTTACTCTGCATTGACAGTCTCTAGGTCCATCCGTGTCTCTACAAATGACCCAGTTTCATTCCTTTCTATGGCTGAGTAATATTCCATTGTATATACATTACCACATCTTCTTTATCCATTCCTCTGCTGATGGACATTTGGTGTCCTGTCTATTATAAATAGTGCTGCAGTGAACATTTGGGGTACATGTATCTTTCCGAATTATGGCTTTCTCTGGGTATATGCCCAGTAATGAGATTACTGGGTCACATGGAAGTTCTACTTTTAGTTTTTAAGGAGCCTCCATACTGTTCTCCACAGTGGCTGTATCAATTTATATTCCCACCAACACTGCAAGAGGGTTCTCTTTTTCCTACACCCTCTCCATCATTTATTGTTTATAGATTTTTTTGATGATGGCCATTCTGATTGGTGTGAGGTTATGCCTCATCATAGTTTTGAATTGCATTTCGCTAATAATTAGTGATGTTCAGCATCCTTTCTTGCGTTTGCTGGCCATCTGTATGTCTTTGAGAAATGTCTATTTAGGTCTTATGTCAATTTTTTGATTGGGTGTTTTTTAAAAAAATATATTGAGCTGAATGAGCCGCTTGTATATTTTAGAGATTAATCCTTTGTCAGTTGCTTTGTTTTCAAATGTTTTCTCCCATTCTGAGAGTTATCTTTCCATCTTGTTTATAGTTTTCTTTGCTGTGCAAAAGGTTTTGTGTTTAATTAGGTCTCATTTGTTTATTTTTGTTTTTATTTTCATTACTCTAGGAGGTGGATCAGAAAGGATCTGCTGCAATTTATGTCAAAGAGTGTTCTGTTTATGTTTTCCTCTAAGAGTTTTATAGTTTCTGGTCTTACATTCTTTAACTTTATTATAGCTGATTTACAATATTCTGTTAGGTTCTGCTGTACAGCAAAGTGAGTCAGTTTTGTATATGCTCCATGTGCTCAGTAGCATCTGACTCTTTTGCTACCTACCCCATGAATGCCTGCCAAGCTCCCCTTTCCATGGAATTTCCCACGGAAGAATCCTGGAGTGAGTTGCCATTTCCTTCTCCAGGGGATCTTCCTGACCCAGGGATTGAACCCGTGTCTCCTGCATTGCAAGCAGGTTCTTCACCACTGAGCCACCAGGGAAGCCCTTTGTACCGGCCGCACACTGTTTATTGTCGCTTTGTAGTACAATCTGAAGTCAGGGAGCCTGATTCTTCCAGTTCCATTTTTCTTTTTCAAGATTGCTTTGGCTATTTGGGGGTCTTCTGTGTTTCCATACAAATTGTAACATTTTTTTTTCTAGTTCTGTGAAAAATGCTATTGGTAATTAGATAGCGATTGCACTGAATCTGAAGATTGCTCTGGGTAGTACAGTCAATTGCACAATATTGCTTCTTCCAATCCAAGAAAAAGGTATATCTCTATTTGAGTCATCTTTAATGTCTTTTATCAATATCTTATAGTTTTCTGCATGCAGCTCTTTTACCTTCTTAAGTAGATTTATTCCTAGGTATTTTATTCTTTTTGATGTAATGGTAAATGTGACTGTTTCCTTAATTTCTATTTCTTACCTTTCTTTGTTAGTGTATAAGACTGGAATAGATTTCTTTGCACTAATTTTGTATCCTGCAAGTTTACCAAATTCATTGATGAGCTCTAGTAGTTTTCTGGAAGCAACTTTGGAATTTTCTATGCATAGTATCAGGTCATCTGCAAACAGTAACAGTTTTATGTCTTTTCCAATTTGGATTCATTTTATTTTTTTTTCTTCACTGATTGCCATGGCTGCTGCTGCTGCTGCTGCTGCTAAGTCACTTTAGTTGTGTCCGACTCTGTGCGACCCCAGAGACTGCAGCCCACCAGGCTCCCCCGTCTCTGGGATTCTCCAGGCAAGAACACTGGAGTGGGGTGCCATTTCCTTCTCCAATGCATGAAAGTGAAAAGTGAAAGTGAAGTCGCTCAGTCGTGTCCGACTCTTTGCGACCCCATGGACTGCAGCCTACCAGGCTCCTGTGTTCATGGGATTTTCCAGGGAGACTACTGGAGTGGGGTGCCATTGCCTTCTCTGGATTGTCATGGCTAGGACTTCCAAATCTATGTTGAATAAAAGTGGAGAGAGTGGATATCTTTATCTTCATGATGTTAGAGGAAATAGTTTTTCACCACAGAGAATGATGTTTGCTGTGTTTGTTGTATACGGCCTTTATTATGTTGAGGTACATTTCCCCTATGCCCACTTTCTGGGGAGTTTTTTTTTTTTTATCATAAATGAGTGTTGAATTTTGTCAAAAGATTTTTCTACATCTATTGAGATGATTACATGGTTTCTGTTCTTAAATCTGTTAATGTAGTGTATCACACGGACTGCTTTGTGGATACTGAAAACCCTCTGGCATCACTGGGATAAATCCCTTTTGATCATGGTGTATGATCCTTTTAATGTATTGTTGGATTCAGTTTGCTAGTGTTTTGCTGAGAATTTTTGCATCTATGTTATCAGTGATACTGGCCTGTAATTTCCTTTTTTGTTCTATCTTTGAATGGTTTTGGTATCAGGGTGATTGTGTCCTTATAGAAGGCGCTTGAGACTGTTCCTTCCTATGTAGTTTTTTTTTTTTTTTTTTTGAATAGTTTGAGAAGAATAGGTATTAACTCTTCTGTAAATGTTAGATAGAATTTGCCTGTGAAGCCATCTTGTCTTGGACTTTTGTTTATTAGAAGTTTTTGAATCACAGTTTTAATTTCAGTACTTGTGACTTATCTGTTCATATTTTCTATGTCTTCCTAGTCCAAGCTTGGAAGGTTTTACTTTTCTAAGAATTTGTCCATTTCTTCTAAATGGACATTTTATTGGTATAAAGTTGCTTGTAGTAGTCTCTTGTGATCCTTTGTATTTCTATGGTGTCAGTTATAAGTTCTCCTTTTTTCATTTCTAATTTTACTGATTTGAGTTCTCTCCCTTTTTTTCTTGATGAATCTCCCTAAAGGTTCATCAGTTTTGTTTATTTTCTCAAAGAAGCAGCTTTTAGTTTCATTGATTTTTGCTATTGTTTTCATCATCTCTTTTTCATTAAATTCTGCTCTGGTCATTATGATTTCTTTCCTTCCTCTAACTTATTGTTCATCTGTTCTTCTTCCTTGGGTTGCTTTAGGTATAATGCTAGGTTCTTATTTCAGATTTTTGTTTCCTGAGGTAAGATTTTATTGCTATAAACCTCCCTCCTAGAATTGTTTCTGCTCCATCCCCTAGGTTTTGGATTGTCTTGTTTTCATTTGTCTCCAGTATGTTTTTATTCCTTCTTTGATCCATTGGTTGTTTAGTACAGTACTGTTAGTTTTCATGTGTTTTTGTCTTTTACAGTTATATTCATATAATTTATTTTTATCTCATAACCTTGTTGTCAGAAAAGATGCTTGATACTATTTCAATTTTTTTAAATTTACCAAATTTGTGCCACAAATTTCTTTGTGGCACAGAATGTGATCTATCCTGGAGAATATTCCATGTGCACATAAAAAGAATGTGTTTTCTGCTGCTTTTGGATGAAATACTCATAGTACCAATGAACTACATCTGGTCTAACATTTCATATAAGGCCTATGTTTCCTTATTGATTTTTGGTCTGGATGAGCTGTCAATTGATGTAAGTGGGATATTACAATTATTGTCTTACTGCCATTTTCTCCTTTTATGTCTGTTAACATTTACCTTCTATACTGAGGTGCTCCCATGTTGGGTGCACGGATATTTATAATTGTTATATCTTCTCGATTGTTCCCTTGATCATAGGTAGTGTCTTGTCTCTTGTAACAGTCTCTATTTTAAAGTCTATTTAGTCTGATGTAAGTATTGCTACTCCAGCTTTCTTTTGATTTTCATTTGCATGGCATTTTCCATCCCCTCATTTTCAGTCTATATGTGTCCCAATTTCTCAAGTGGGTCTCTTGTAGACAACCTATATAGGCATCTTGTTTTTGTATCCATTCAGCTAGTCTGTCTTGGTTGGAGCATTTAACCCATTTATAGTCATGTCAGACTCTTTGCAACCCTATGGATTGTAGCCTGCCAGGCTCCTCTGTGGGATCCTCCAGGCAAGAATACTAGAGTGGGTTGCCATTACCTTCTCTAAGGGATCTTCCCATCCCAGGGATTGAACCCGAGTCTCTCATGTCTCCTGCATTGGCAGGCGGGTTCTTTACCACTAATGCCGCCTGGGAAGCCCCATTGATATGGCATTCTTATTACCACTTTGTTAATTGTTTTGAGTTTATTTTCTTCCTTTCCTCTTTCGTTCTCTTTGATTTGATGATCATCTTTAGTGTTGTGTTTGGATTCTATTTTCTGTGTGTGTGTATCAGTTATAGATTTCTGATGTGCAGTTGGCATGGGATTTTGATATAGCAGTCTTTGTGTGTACTTGATTAAATTGCTGATCTCTTAATTTCAAATATCCTGCATTTGTACTCTCTTCCTCCCACAATTACTGACTTATATGTCCTATATGTGTGAGAAGTATTTCCTACCTTTATTATATGTTTGCCTTATTTGTGAGCTTTCCCATTTTGTAATTTTCTTGTTTCTAGTTTTGGCCTTTTCTTTTCCACCTAGAGAAGTTCTTTTAGCATCTATTATAAAGCTGGTTTGGTGGTGCTGAATTCTTTTAGTTTTTGCTTGTCTGTAAAGCTTTGGTTTCTCTCCATCAAATCTGAATGAGAACCTTTCTGTGTAGAGTATTCTTGATTGTAGGGTTTTACTTATCATCACTTTCAATATATCACACCACTCCCTTCTGGCCTGAAGAGTTTCTGCTGAGAAATCAGCTGTTAGTACTATTATATAGAACCCTTTTAATTTGTTGGTTTCCCCTTGTTTCTTTTAATATTCTCCTGCCTCCTGAGGAGACCCTCCAAAACTAGCATGTAGGTCTGGCCCCGGCTCCGATGAAGTCACTGCTCTTGCCTTGGGTCTGATGCACATGAGACCTTGGGTGCACCCACCAGCAATGGTGTCTGTTTTTTCCAGTTCTTTGGATCTCCTGCACTCAGTCCCTGCTGGCCTTCAAAGTCAAGTGCTCTGGGGGCTCTTCTTTCTGATGCCAGACCCTCAGGCTAGGAAACCTGACATCAGCTCAGAAGTCTCACTCCTGTGAGAGAACTTCTGTGATATAATTGTTCTCCAGTTCCCATGTGGGTTGCCCACCTAGGGGTTATGGTATTTAATTATATTGCAAGTGCCCCCTTTATACTACTGTGGTTTCTTCTTTGTCTTTGGACACAGAATATCTTTTTTGGTGGGTTCCAGGCTTTTCCATCAGTGGTTGTTTGGCAGTTAGTTGTGATTTTGGTGTGCTCCTGAGAGGAAGTGAGCTCAGGGTCCTTCTTCTCTGCCATCTTGTTCCAGGATATGCAATTATCTTCAAATGACAGTAATACTGTTGGATGAAGTTCACTTGACATAATCTGCTATCTTATTAAGCAATCAAGTACATTATAATTATCAAAACCCAAGCTCGGCATTTTCAGCTAATAAATGTTCAATTCTAATTTTACTTTTTTCTACTATGGCAATCTTTGTATACTCATCCAGAACAAAAGGGATTTTTATACTAAGATACCATGACCAATATCTGAGAGTAATTCTGATATTAATGTTTAATGTACACGTTTATTCCAGCAAGCAGAGATTCTTTTATCAATGTTTTCAGATAATGTAGCTCAGTGTTTACGTACCTGGCCTGTGTGCTCTGTTTCATCTTTGTTTATGAGATACATCAGAAAAAACCTACAGATACAGAGAGAGTAATCAGAAACGGATTGTATGGAAATAGCATAAACAGATACCTCTGATCTTGCTATGGGCTAACTCTTTATGGCAGAGCATAGAAATGTGTCAAACATGCAGGGCAAAAAAAAAAAAAAAAAAAACAAGAAATGCCATGGGGACCAAAAGCTTATCTTCTTTTAAAATATTTTTTCAAAAGAGCTAAAATGTATGCACTGGTCAAGTTATACTTCTTGGGAGCTGCTTTATGCCAGGTTTAGTGCCAGACCCTGCCTGCAACTATATCCTATTTATTCACTTATGAGGCAGGAACTGCAATCCTCATTTGAAAATCAAGGATTAAAAAGGTTAAATAACTTGTCTAATGTCGCATACTTTTGAATCCCAAAGTCCACTTCAATGCTCTTCTGTATCTCTTCTTTTAGATATTAAAATCAGGTTAGAAACAGATTAAGAATTAATATTGTACCAAAGTACAGTTTCTGGCTAGTCTTGAGTAATAGCTAAATTTTTATGTATTAAAAAAATGTAACTTTTATCTGGGTTTTCTAACAGTGCCTAAAGAGCTCTGTATTTTCTCAGAAAAGAAAAATGAAGATTCACATATCTCTAAGGAGCAGATGGAACATTCCTGTTCGAAATAAGAAACACAGACAAAGCTCTCTGAGAGACTTGGTACACATTTTGCGCATCCTTTCCACCTTTTCATTTCATGTTCTAGAAGGTATCATTCACATGGAGCATTGCAACTTCATTTCCTAAGTTAACCTACTCTTGAGGAAAAAGAACCACTAGCTGTGGGTGTTTCCCTCCAGGAGGCTTATAAGAAGTCTGAGGCCGGTGGTAATGAGAGGGGTTCTCTCTCGTTTCTCCAGCTTGCTGAGTTGAGGGATGCCTGGGTATCAGGAGGGGTAGGGGAGTGAGTCAGGTATACTCACAGATAATTGGCCAAGTTGTGTTCCTGTAAAGTGTGGGTTTCAAAGCCATGTGGCACGGTGTCAAAGTAATCATTGCCTATCCCACAGATGAAGCACTTGGTCTAGAAGACAAAGGCAAATATTCAAAGGTCAGAGTTGAGAAAGGAAAACATAACTCACCACTCGGGGGCAATTACTTGATTTACTCAGTCTACATAGAAGATCATCCCAGAAGGCCGCACCAAGTACTTGAATACCAGTTTAACCGCTGTCACAACTATGTCTTACTGTGGCATTTCAGTGACATAGGAACCAGCAGAAAGAAGCAACAGAGGCAGAAAGAGTACAGGGTGATGATGGCTGAAAAGCAATGTCTTCTTTTTTTTCTCCAGCCTGAGTGAGCACACCCAGGCTTGGTGATCACTCTTGTTTATGACACTGGCTCAAGTTTATGACACTGGCTCTAGCTAGGCATGACTAAATGTGTCCTCAGTTGAAAACACAAAATTGGTACCTATCCTAGCCATGTCTGATGACCAAGCTGGGTGGGCAGAGGACACCAAACCAAATACCAAACTATGAGGTATAGAATCAACAAGTCAGAGAGGGTCCACCACGTGCCAAGTACACAACCAGGGGCCATGTACTGGGATGACAATCTGCTCTAGAAATAGGATGCCTTCTCTCCCCGCTTCTCCCATCCCATCCATCTCTCTCTTCACTTGCTAGGTCTGCCATCTGCAGGCCCAAAACCCAGGGAGAAGCAGGCTTTCCATTTTACCATTAGCACTGCCTATGTATCAACTCAAATGAATTCAATAACTATTGTCCTCATGCAGCTCCAGATGCTCATCATCCCTGCAAATCAGAAGCTATTTTGTACCACTAGAGGCATGTTTATGATGCCCTAGATGCTAGAATCAAGATTATTAAGATATTTTATAATTCTCTTTGCTTTACTGATCAACAACTGCTGATGACAGAAAGGCTCCATTCAGAGGTCCAGTCTTGGACACCATTCAGTGTCTCTTATATAAATAGGTTCTCACTTATCAGCTTTCCCCAGGAACCTGCCCTTCCTCTGTTACCTCCCTTGGTCACTCTGTGTTTAACTGAGCCACCATGCTTCTTTCTAGAGGCTCATGTCAGAACCTCAGTATCATTTCTGCTTGCTCCAAAGTTCATCCTCTGCATATGGCCAATCACCAAGTTCTTTTCATGCCAGCTCCAAAGTGCTCCTTGAGTCCATCTGGTTCCCACCTCCTCAGTGGCACTTCTTTAGCAAGAGCTTCATCATCTCCTACCTAGAAAATGCTGACAGCTGCTTCCCTGTTCCTGGTCATGCCTTCATTCCCTTTTTAATTGATATTTTTTTTTATTGTAAATCTGATCACGTCACTGCCCTGCTTAAAATCCTTTTCTGTTTCCTAGCTTGTAAGTTATACTGTAAATTTCTCAAATGCGTTTTTAGGCTCTTAATTAGTTGGCCTTCCTTGCTAGTCCCATTATTAGAATGTAATACTTCATCCTGCACCAATTATGCTTCCAAGGGAAAAATCTGCATATCAAATTCCCGAAAACCAGTGTCTTGGTATATAGAACCTCAGGCAGTGACATCTCACAGAATCCAGGGGGCCTAGTGGGGCACATAGTAGGGGTGAGAAGGTTCCCTAAACTATCCTGCGCACTCTCTCACATCCACATCTCTGCAATCATCAGGCCTCCGTTTGTGCATCTCTTCTTTTAAGAACTTCCCTGATTATCCAAGATGAAATGAGACACAAGCCTCAAGGACCCCAGTACTCAGGGTTTCCTCCTATAAGTGCTCATCACACTGCTCTGTGATTGCCTGTTTACTAATCTGTCCATGAATCCGTCATTTAGAATGGATGGTCTTCCCACTCCTGGAGGGGTGGATGCTGCCATATTACTGTCTGTATGTATCTGGAGCCCACCACCTTGCTCAACTACATGTATTGCCTGAACCAAAAACAGGCCAATGAAGTTACACATTTTTCATGTTCCTCCCCCTTCCTCCCACTGCCATAATTCTTTGATAAAGGCAGTGAAGACAGAGTGTCCACAACAAAAATGTAGAGTGAGAAACAGACTTACCTCCATGTCTTCTTTGACCTGTTCCTGTTGGTCTCTTAGTTCCCCAAAAGCATCGATGATTAAACCTAGTGTTAAATAAAGACAGGATTTAATCTTTAGCAACCAGAAAATGATTATGAAATTTACAGCCCCTTGGCTAATCCTCCTAAGGGACAGGACCATGTACAGCTACTCTGGGAAATCTACACACTGGATACTCCTACGAAGGCAGTAGCGTTATCTCCTTGGGGTGGGGGGCAGAAATACATGCAGTTACCAGGCCACACACTATCCAAAAAGGGGTTTAAAAACGAAGCAACAGAGCAGGGAAACCTTTGGTTACCTTGGCATCGATAAATGGTATGTTCATGCGAAGAAAGAGCAATTGAGATTTATGGTCATAAAGTATAGAAAATCCCACCAATGAGTTTTCAAGTGCTAATTTGCAAGTCAAACATGTTTAATTCATTGTGAGGAATTTGCCCCAAATCTTTTTTTTTTCCCCACAAATTCCTTATCGATAATCTCCCCATAACGTTATTAACTGTGGCAATCAGCCAACTAATGGCTTCCTTCTGCTCTGTCCCATTTTCTCCTGTGACTTGCCTGACTGTACACTGTCTTCCAAGTGTTTTAAGACTGCCTTCTTATAAAACACATTATTGTTGCACTCAAGAAGGACATAAAGGAAAGAAAGACATAAAGGGGAAGATCATAAATCCTTTAAATGTGTTCCTGTGCTTTACTAAAAAAAAAAGGTACCATATTTGACTGTGGAATTTAGAGGATAATGTGTCATTTATAGACATTTAATTCAAGGTAGGAAATACATAAGCAGAAAAAGACAACATGAATGATTTTTCTAAGGGGAAAAAAAGTTACCTTGGAATAAAAGGAGGGGAGAAAAACCACCCAGTCCAAGTTACATTGGGGTGAAAGAAAAAACGAGGGGGTCAACATGGTGCTGTGGTGGCATGTGAGGGGTTGGTCTCCAGCCCTGTGGGTTTGGATTCCCAACACTTTGCAGCTGGGCACTTCAGTTGAGTTACTTGACTTACTATGGCTCAGTTTCTTCAAAGATGAAGAACTCTGCTCATGGGGCACATGGAACAGACATCATTTTTAGAGAAATATTTTCTATAATCCATGGCTTAGAGCTTTATATAATTTCAAAGATGTTTGGAATATAATAGACCCAAAGATGTTCAATGGCTCGCCCACTGTTAGTTGTAAAGGATGTCAGTGGCAGGGCTGGAAATCAGACCCAGGAAAGTGCTCTTTCCATTATGTTATTTGAAAGGAGTTCAAAGAAACTTGTATTCATCTCTTCCCCAACCCCCAGACCAAGGTCCACTACTCTTTGTTTTTCCCTCTACAGATTTCCAATGAAGAAACACTGAAAGGAAAAGTTCTATTTGGCTTTTCTAGGGAACACTTGAGGAGAAGGCAATGGCACCCCACTCCAGTACTCTTGCCTAGAGAATCCCATGGATGAAGGAGCCTGGTAGGCTGCAGTCCATGGGGTCATTAAGATCGGACACGACTGAGCGACTTCACTTCACTTTTCACTTTCATGCATTGGAGAAGGAAATGGCAACCCACTCCAGTATTCTTGCCTGGAGAATCCCAGGGATGGGGGAGCCTGGTGGGCTGCCGTCTATGGGGTCACACAGAGTTGGACACAACTGAAGCGACTTAGCAGCAGCAGCAGCAGGAAACACTTGACAGTCTTACCCTATCTGTAATGTCAGCTTCAACAATAAGTAGGTCAGATTCTAGATCTTCTTGACATTCAGTGAGCTTACCTTGTATTATGGCCAAGAGAATGACAATTACAAAAAAGAAGAAGGTGATGTCAAAGATGATTCGATATATCTCATACTCATCACCAGCTGGATCTTCGATTTCATCACCGATACCCCCTCCAGCACGTACTCCAACATACATGTGGAACATATAGCACTGGAAAAGAAAGGAATGGCATCACCGCCTGGAGGATCATTGCCCATTTTTATACTCAGCACACCTAAGGTTCTCTCTAGCTCCTAATCTTCACACTGGAAATGATGAGAATCTTTGCCTTCTACATCATCTCTTTTTGCCTCAATATTTGTAATTGTGATGCAAACACTTGACTTTGCTGTCTTTTAAACAAAACTCTGTACTGCATTCTCTGCTTAGCATCTGCTGATACACTTTGCAGGAAATGCATCTGGCATTAAGATCATACTAGGGGGCACAAAACTATATTTAATTGCAGTGTTCAATTTTTTTTGAGCATAACAGACAAAGGAATGGGGAAGTAAAAGTCCAACGTATAACTGAATAGAATGTTAGAAATAAAACAAGGAAAAAAATCAGACTTATCATCCCCTCATCTATCATATGTGAAACATAATGCAAAAAGGTTTTTAATTTCTAGAATAAAGAAAAATGAGAGAGGCAGGGAAGAAACAGCATCTCATCATTAACACTGAAATTTTAAAGTAACCAACAATATGTACTGCTGCAAATGTCACTGCGAAAAAAAGGTGTAGCAAAATATTTGGGGCAGGGTTTCTCAGCCTCATCACTATTAACATTTCAGACCAGATAATTCTTGGTTGTGGGGTTCCCCCCCCTATATTTCTGGTCATTTCTTCTCAGCCCCGTCGGCCACTTCTTCCTCATCTCCCTATCTCTTCATAAATTAATCCTCAGGATTGGGTTCTCTGACTTCTTTTTTTTTTTTTCTTTTAGGACATTCCCTTAGGAAACTTTTCTAGTTTCATACTTAAGCATCATCTGTGGTAATTATAAAATATTTCTGTTTACACCTCAGGTCTCTTTCCTGAATCCCAGACTTGTATCTCCAACTTATTTTTCATTTGATGTTTTATGATCTCATTTCATTATAATTAGTCCCATTATAAGAAGAATTACTTGGGTTGCTTCTTTGTCATCTTGCATCTTGCATGAGTGCTCAGTCGTGTCCAATTCTTTGTGACCCCAGGGACTGTAGCCTACCAGGCTCCTCTGTCCATGGGATTTCCCAGGAAAGAATACTGGAGTGGGTTGCCATTTGCTTCTCCAGGGCATCTTCCTGAGCCAGGGATCAAACCCATGTTCTTGCATTTCTTGCACTGGCAGGCAGATTCTTTATCACTGGCACCCTGGGGAGCCTTCTATCATCAGTGCCTAAATAATGTTCAGCACATGATAGGCCCTTAAAACTCACTCGGGATGACTGAAGAGTGAAAAATTATGACTAGTCAGTTGTTTCCTGGAGAACAGCTCAGATACACCTCAAATTCTCAAGTAGTTTTACAGAGCACCAAATTCAAGCAAAGAATACAAGATAACACCAAAATGCTCATACAGATAGCCTGATGAGACCAGTGGTGTCTAAACTTAATTCCACATCCACATCTCCCAGAGGTTTAAACATTCCGAATTCCTAGTATCACCTACTGAATTAGTCTCTGGAAGTAAGATTTGAAGACACTTTATTTTTTTCTTTTTTTAATTTTTTTTTTTTTTCTAATTTTATTTTATTTTTAAACTTAACATAATTGTATTAGTTTTGCCAAATATCAAAATGAATCCGCCACAGGTATACATGTGTTCCCCATCCCGAACCCTCCTCCCTCCTCCCTCCCCATACCATCCCTCTGGGCCGTCCCAGTGCACCAGCCCCAAGCATCCAGCATCGTGCATCGAACCTGGACTGGCAACTCGTTTCCTACGTGATATTTCACATGTTTCAATGCCACTCTCCCAAATCTTCCCACCCTCTCCCTCTCCCACAGAGTCCATAAGACTGTTCTATACATCAGTGTCTCTTTTGCTGTCTCGTGCATTGAAGACACTTTAAAAAAGCCTCTGGGGAGATGCTCCAAGAGGTTCCTCAGTGTGGGTGAGTGAATATGCCCTGGATGTGAGAAACAGGCCCAGGCCATCTTGGCTGTGTGTTCAGATGTACATGTATTTCTTCTAAGTTGATTAAAGTGGTTTTGGAACTATCAAGTACCTCAAAGAAATGTACTTCACTGAATAATTGTCAATCATGCATAAAAAAGAAAGAACTGTTTTTGGTGCAGTGAAGGAAAGGCTTGCAAAAACAATTGTTTTCCAAATTCCGAGTGGCCTTTCAGTTGTTCATTTTGGTTAAACTGTCAAGAGATCTCCTATTGTTGTTCAGTTGCTCAGTTGTGTCCGACTCTTTGCGACCCCATGGACTGCAGCACACCAGGCTTCCCTGTTGTTCACCAACTCCTGGAGCTTGCTCAAACTCAGAACTCAAGTCTATATTGATGGAAGACCACACACAATTTGCATTCTTGATGGTAGTGGTCCTGTATATAATGAATAGATAACTGAAAACCTGGATGACCCAGAGAAAGAAGAAGGAAGCTTCTTCAATGATTTTTGAAATCTACATGACAAATTTTAACCTCCTTTGAAAAGGATGTTCAATGCCTTTTTGGAATAAGGCAGTATTTTCCACAGTCAAGCTGCTGCCTGGCCAAATTCACCAACAGGGATGTTATTAAAGAATGTCTTCATTGGACTGTAGGTTTTAGAACACAAAGTAACTGACTCCTTTAGAGTTTAGGTTTAGAACACAAGAGCATTGATACGGTTGTCAAGACAAGGAACTGTAATTAAGGTGGGGGGAGAACAAGATGGCAGAGGAGTAGGTAGACATGGAGTACATCTCTCTCCACAGATACATCAGGAATACACCTTCGGACACAGAAGTGCATGCAGAACACCAGCTGAGAGCAGAGGAGGAATACCTGACCAGTGGAAAAGAATATATACAGCCACGCAAAACTCAGTAGGATGAAGGAACTAGGGGGAAAAACAGGAGTGTTAGTAGGATTGGACCTGCCCTTGGCGGGTGGAGGAACTGAAGCAGGGGGTCCAATCCCCACATCAGGGCAATTGTCTGAGTCAGAGGAGAAACATTTAAGGTTGAGAGTGAAACAGCTAATCTGTGGCAGCCTAAATGGAATGAAACTCACACAGTCCTTGCTGCAGCCATACATACCCTGGACAGGAACACTGGTCCCCTGGAAGGCACAGTGGCTGGGAGGTGGAGTTTAGGGATTGTGGAGCAATCCCAGTGGTAGGGCTGCTGTTGACCACGGAGAGATGGATTGAGGGGATGTGAGGGAGGAGATCAGGGTAGGAAATGCCGGTGGAGGAAAGCCAGGCAGCCATGGAAGCAAGGGGATACTGCTGAGTCATGCATAGGGGGTGGAACCGTCACCATAGCTTCTCTCCCCACAGGCTAGCACCAGCAGCTGAACAATAGAGAGGTTAGCCCATCAATTGCCTGATGCACTGAACTACAGAGCAGGACTCCACCCAGGGTGCCCCTTTAAGTTCCTGATGCTCCGTTCTACAGAGCAGGACCCCAGCCAGGGGGGCCCCCCTCTATATGCCAATGCGCCGAACAACAGAGAAGGACCCCAGGCAAGGGAGCCTTCTAAGCAGCTGAATGCGCAGAGCTACAGAGAGACTGGTCAAAGAGGCCTTCTGATTGCCAGCTACAAGAGGCTCAAAAAAGACTGATAGGGCCATAACTCCCGCAGGGGAGGCAGTCCATGTCCCTGCACACTTGGTGCCCCCAGGGTCCCCACAAGCCACGCTCAACTCTCACTGGGGCAGAGCTGCCACAGGCAAAAATGTCTTGCATCTAAGCCTGCAGGGTCACTTTGGTCATGTCTGACTTTTTGTGACCCTGTAGACTGTGGCCTGCCAGGCTTCTCTGTCAGGGAGGGGGGTTCTCCAGGCAAGAATACTGGAGCGTATTGGCCAATACTGGTTGCCATACCCTTCTAGAGCACTATATTTCCTGCTGACCTAGCTTCCAATCCCCCTGAGTACCTGGTGCTGCCAGAACCTGTGTGACCCAAGCAGCTGCACCATCTCTACATCTGGCCCCCACAGGGGCAAACACATGTCCTCCAGGGCAGCCTCAGGAGCAAAGCCCAGTGGATGACTCACATGTAGAGGTAAAAATAAAACCACAATTGAAACCAAGGGGCAGTGTGGTTAAGGAAGAAGATCCAAAACTTTCCCACCAGCTGTACAAGCTGCAGAATAAATCCACAAGATCAACTAGGCAGACTCTGTGTCCAAGGAATATATAAAAGGCCATTGAGAGCTCCCACAAAAGAAAACACACTAGTTCTGATAGCTGTGGACATTGGAGGCAAGAACACACAGGAGCAGGACCAGATTAGAATCTGAGCTGCCCCCACAGCAGGTCCAGAGACCAGCACAGTGTGGGATGGCGTCCTAGGGAGGTGAGGTGGACTGTGACTCCCAGTGAGGGAAAGGTCTCTGACAGCAGTGACTCAAGAAAAACATTTATTATTCTAATTTTTTTACTTGTTCTGTGGATTTTTTTGGATTTTTTTTTCATTTCTTATTTTCCTTTTTTCCCCTTTATGTTGTAGTTGTCAATTTTATTGGCACTAAGAAATCCAATTAAGCTTTTTGAGCTTTTTTTTTTTCTCAGTCATATTTTTCATTTTTGTTATAAACCCCTGCCTCTATGTTGGGCTTTTGCAGTTCTATGGAATTTTCCTTTTTTTTTTTTTTTAAGTTTTTAAACCTATTATTATTTTTTTCTACATTTATTCTTTGTTTGCTTTTCCTACTATTCTTTTCCCCTTGCAGTTCATCTTTAACATATATAAATCTTCTTTATCTACCTCTATTTAACTTTACATATCTATTCTTTCCTTCTTTTCTTTCTCTCCTTTCCTGTCAACATATTTGTTAGGTTTATTTTCATTGCTTTATACCCCAATTGGCACCTAGCTTTTGTTTTGTTTTCCAGTTTGTGCTTTGGTTAGTTTTGTTATGGTAGATACAATTTTTGGTTTCCTTTGTTTGCTGGGTCAATCTATTGCACTTTATTTTTGTTGGACTGTTTTGATTTTATTTACGAGTGTGTGTGTGTGTGTATATATGTGTGTGTGTGTGTGTGTGTGTGTATTGTCACACATTTTATTGTTGTTATAAACCTCTGCCTATGTGTTGGGATTTTGCAGTTCTGTGGAGTTTTCCTTTTTTTTTTTTCCTTTTTCTTTCTTCTGGCTTTTTTTTTTTCTTTTCTTTTTTAGTCACTTTAAATTTTAATTTTTTTAAACCTATTAAATTTCTTCTACATTTATCCCTTTGTTTGCCTTTCCTGCTCTTCTTTTTCCCTTGCATTTAATCTTTTATGTATATAAATCTTCTTCATCTACTTCTATTTAACTCTGCATATCTATTCTTTCTTTCCTATCCTCTCCACATATTTGCTAGTTCTCTTTTTATTGCTTTATTTCCCACTTAGCACCATGCTTTAGTTTTGTTTTCCAGTTTGTGCTTTCGTTCTTAACTGGTAAACATAATTTTTTATTTCTTTGTTTGCTGAGTCAATCTACTGTACTTTATTTTTGTTGGACTATTTTGACTTTGCTCATGGGCATATATATATATATGTGTGTGTGTATTCCATTATTTTAATTATTTGCCTGATTTTATAACTGCCATTTGTCTGGGGTTCATCTTTGGTTTCTCAAATTGGATATTTGTTTTAATCTCACTAAATGCCATAACAAACCACTTGTGCAACCTTCTTCCTGACCAGAGATCAAGCACTGAGCATTTGCAGTTGGAGTACTGAATCCAAGACCCTAGACTGCCAGAGAACTAACCCTAGGGAGCATCAAATAGTGAGAACTCACACAAAGGAAACCGCGTGAATACAAGACCCAGCATCACCCAACCACCAGTAGCACCCTGTGCAGGACGCCTCATCTAAACAACAAACAAAACAAAAATACAAACCCAGTCATCAGAACACAGGATTACCACCTTACTCAGCCTTGCCCATCAGAGGAAAAACAAACAAATAAAAAAAAAATCACCACAAATCTACCCTATATGAAGCTTACACAAACCACTGTATCAACCTTAGGAGGGCAGAAACCAAAAGAAAGAAAGAATTTAACCTTCTTCAAGGAAACAATTCAACTTTCCTTGAAGTCTGGAAAAGGAGACCTCAAACAAAATAAGTTTAAAAAAAATGAAAAGGCAGAGAAATACTGCACAAATGAAGGAACAAACTAGAAACACAGAAGTCCAAATAAATGAAGAGGAAATAGGCAAACTACCTGAAAAAGAATTCAGAATAACGATAGTAAAGATGATCAAAAACCTTGAAAACAAAATGGAGAAATGCAAGACTTACTCAACAAAGATCTAGAAGACCTAGAAGAATAAACATAAAGAGAAAAACAACACAATTACTGAAATTAAAAATACTCTAGAAAGAATAAATAGCAGAATATCTGAAGCAGAAGAATGAATCAGTTAGCTGGAAGATAACATGATGGAAATAACTTTTGAAGAGCAGAATAAAGTAAAAAGAACGAAAAGAACTGAGGACAGTCTCAGAGACCTCTGCTGCTGCTGCTAAGTAGCTTCAGTCATGTCCAACTCTGTGTGACCCCAAAGACGGCAGTCTGCCAGGCTCCCCCATCCCTGGGATTCTCCAAGCAAGAACACTGGAGTGGGTTTCCATTTCCTTCTCCAATGCATGAAACTGAAAAGTTAAAGTGAAGTCACTCAGTCGTGTCTGACTCTTTGCGACCCCATGGACTGTAGCCCATCAGGCTTCTCTGTCCATGGGATTTTCCAGGCAAGAGTACTGGAGTGGGTTGCCATTACCTTCTCCCAGAGACCTCTGGGACCATATCAAATGTACCAACATTAGAATTATAGGGGTCCCAGAAGAAGAAGAGAAAAAGAAAGGGTATGAGAAAATTTTTGAAGAGATTATAGTTGAAAATTTCCCCAACATGGAAAAGGAAATAGTCAAATCAAGTCCAAGAGGCGCAAAGAGTCCCATACAGGATAAACCCAAGGAGAAACACACCAAGACACATACTAATCAAACTACTACTACTACTACTAAGTCGCTTCAGTCGTGTCGGACTCTGTGCAACCCAATGGACTGCGGCCCACCAGGCTTCTCTGTCCATGGGATTCTCCAGGCGAGAACACTGGAGTGGGTTGCCATTTCCTTCTCCAAATATGCTATCTAGGTTGGTCACAACTAATCAAACTAACAAATACTAAACACAAAGAAAGAATATTAAAAGCAGCAAGGGAGAAGCAACAAGTAACATACAAGGGAAACCCCATATGCTTAACAGCTGATCTTTCAGCAGAAACTCTGCAGGCCAGAAGGGAATGGCAGGATATATTTAAAGTATTGAAAGGGAAAAGTCTACAGCCAAGATTACTGTCCCCAGCAAGGATCTCATTCAAAATTGATGCAGAAAATAAAAAGCTTTTCAGACAAGCAAAAGTTAAGAGAATTCAGTACCACCAAACCAGCTTTACAACAAATGTTAAAGGGACTTATATAGTCAAGAAACACAAGAGAAGAAAAAAGATCTACAAAATCAACCCCAAACAATTAAGAAAATGGCAATAGGAAAAAGTATATGAATAATTACTTTAAATGTAAATGGACTATATGCTCCAACCAAAAGACACAGACTGGCTGAATGGATACAAAAACAAGGCCCATATATATGCTGTTTACAAGAAACCCACTTCAGACCTAAACACACATATAGACAAAAAGAGGATGGAAAAACATATTCCCTGCAAATGGGAAGCAAAAGAAAGCTGGAGTAGCAATCCTCATATCAGACAAAATAGACCTTAAAATAAAGAAGATTACAAGAGACAAGGAAGGACACTACAAAATGATCAAGGGATCAATCCAAGAGGAAGATGTAACAATTGTAAATATCTATGCACCTCAATACATAATAGGAGCACCTCAATACATAAGACAAACATTAACAGACATAATAGGAGAAACTGACAGTAACACAATAATAGTAGGAGACATTAACACCCCACTCACACCAGTGGACAGATCATCAAAACAAAATTAATTAGGAAACACAAGTCTTAAATGATACATTAGATGAGATGGATCTCATTGATATCTTCAGTTCCATCCAATGCAGAATACACCTTCTTCTCAAGTGCACATGGAACATTCTCCAGGATAGACCACATCTTGGGTCACAGATCAAACCTCAGTAAATTTAAGAAAACTGAAATACTATCAAGCATATTCTCCAACCACAATGCTATGAGACTTGATATCAATTATAAGAAAAAAACTGTAAGAAACACAAGCATATAGAGATTAAGCAATGCATTTCTAAATAACCAAGAGGTTACCGAAGAAATCAAAAGGAAAATCAAAAAGTTTCTAGAAACAAATGACGATGAAAACATGACAACTCAAAACCTATGGGATGCAGCAAAAGCAGTTTTAAGAGGGAAGTTTATAGCAATACAATCCTACCTCAAGAAACAAGAAAAACATTGAATGGACAAAATAACTTTACACCTAAAACAATTGGAAAAAGAAGAAGAAAAAAAAAACCCTGAAAGTTAGTAGAAGGAAAGAAATCATAAAGATCTGAGCAGACATAAATGAAAAAGAAATGAAAGAAACAATAGTAAAGATTAATAAAACTAAAAGCTTATTTTTTGAGAAGATAAAATTGACAAACCTTTAGCCAGACTCATCAAGAAAAAAAGAAAGAAGAATCAAATCAACAAAGTTAGAAATGAAAAAGGAGAGGTTATAACAGACAATGCAGAAATACAAAAGATTATAAGAGACTATGATGAACAACTATATGACAATAAAATGGATAACCTGGAAGAAATGGACAGATTCTCAGAAAAGTTCAATCTTCTAAGACTGAACCAGGAAGAAATAGAAATTATGAACAACCCAATTACAAGCACTGAAATTGAAGATGTGCTCAAATATCTCCTAAAAAACAAAAGCCCAGGACCAGATAGCTTCACAGGAGAATTCTATCAAACATTCAGAGAAGAGCTAATGACTATCCTTCTAAAACTCTTTCAAAAATTGAAGAGTACAGAACACTTCCAAACTCATTCTATGAGGCCACCATCACCCTGATACCAAAACCAGACAAAGACAACACACAAAAAAAGAAAACTACAGGCCAATATCACTGATGAACGCAGATGTAAAAATTCTCAACAAAATTTTAGCAAACAGAATTCAGCAACACATCAAAAATCTCATACACCATGTTCAAATTTGGTTTATTCCAGGGATGCAAGGATTCTTCAATATACACAAATCAGTCAATGTGATAAAGCATATTAACAAATTGAAAGATAAAAACCATATGATAATCTCAATAGATGCCAAAAAAGCCTTTGACAAAATTCAGGACCCATTTATAACTAAAACTCTTCAAAAAATGGGCATAGAAGGGACCTACCTCAACATAGTAACATATGATAAGCCTACAGCAAACATTATTCTCAATGGTGAAAAACTGAAAGCATTGCCCCTAAGATTAGAACAAGACAAGGGTGTCCACTTTCACCACTGCTATACAACAGTTTGGAAATCCTAGCTACAGTAATTAGAAGATAAAGAAATAAAAGTAATCCAGATCAGAAAAGAAGTAAAGCTCTCACTATTTGCAGATGACATAATACTGTACATAGAAAACCCTAAAGATAGTATCAGAAAATTACTAGAGCTAATCAGTGAATTTAGCAAAGTTGCAGGATACAAAATCAATATACAGAAATCACTTACATTTCTATATACTAACAATGAAAAATCAGAAGGAAAAATTAAGGAATCAACCCCATTCACCACTGCAACAAAAAGAATTAAATATTTATGAATAAATTTACCTAAGACAAAAGAACTGTATACAGAAAATTATAAGACATTGTTGAAAGAAATCAAAGATGACATAAACAGATGGAGAGATATTCCATGTTCCTGGGTAGGAAGAATCAATATTGTGAAAATGACTATACTACCAAATGCAGTCTACAGATTCAGTGCAATCTCTTTCAGATTACCAACGGCATTTTTCACTGAACTAGAACAAAATATTTCACAATTCATATGGAAACACAAAAGACCCTGAACAGCCAAAGCCATCCTGAGAAAGAAGAATGGAGCTGGAGGAATCTTCCTTCCTGACTTCAGATTATACTAAAAAGCTACAGTCATCAAGACAGTATGGTACTGGCACAAAACCAGAAATATAGACCAATGGAACAAGATAGAAAGCCCAGAAATAAACCCATACACCTATGGGTACCTTATTTTTGACAAAGGAGGCAAGAATAAAAAATGGGGCAAAGATAGCCTGTTCAATAAATGGGGCTGGGCAAACTGGACAGCTACATGTAAAACAATGAAATTAGAACAATTCCTTACACCATACACAAAGATAAACTAAAAATGGATTAAAGACCTAAATGGAAGAGCAGAAACTATAAAACTCTTAGAGGAAAACATAGGCAGAACACTTGATGACATAAATCAAAGGGAGATCCTCTTTGACCCACCTCTTAGAGTAATGGAAATAAAAAGAAAAGTAAACAAGTGGGAAATGATTAAACTTAAAAGCTTTTGCACAGCAAAGGAAACTCAAAGCAAGGTGAAAAGACAGCCCTCAAAATGGGAGAAAATAATAACAAACGAAACAACCGACAAAGGATTAATTTCCAAAATATACAAGCGGCTCATACAACTCAATACCAGAAAAGCAAACAACCCAATCAAAAAGTGGGGAAAAGACCTAAACAGACATTTCTCCAAAGAAGACATACAGATGGTTAACAAACAGATGAAAAAATGCTCAACACTGCTCATTATTAGAGAAATGCAAATCAAAACTACAATGAGATATCACCTTACACCAGTCAGAATGACCATCATTAAAAAGTCTACAAACAATAAATGCTGGAGAGGGTGTGGAGAAAAGGGAACACTCTTGCACTGTTGGTGGGAATGTAAACTGATTCAGCCCCTATGGAAGATGGTATGGAGACTCCTTAAAAAACTAGGGATAAAACCACCATATGACCCAGCAATCCCACTCCTAGGCATATACCCTGAGGAAACCAAAATTGAAAGAGACACATGTATCCCATTGTTCATTGCAACACTATTTACAAAAGCTGGAACATGGAAGCAACCTAGATGTCCATCAACCAATGAATGGATAAAGAAGTTGTGGTACATAGACACAGTGGAATATTACTCAGCCATAAAAAGGAATGCATTTGGATCAGTTCTAATGAGGTGGATGAACCTAGAACCTATTATACAGAGTCGGAAAGAAAAAGATAAATATTGTGTTATAATGTTATATACAGAATCTAGAAAAATGGTACTGAAGAATTTATTTACAGGGCAGCAGTGAAGAAACAGACATAGAGAATAGACTTACGGACATGGGGAGAGGGGAGGAGAGGGTGAGATGTATGCAAAGAGTAACATGGAAACTTAAATTACCATATGTAAAATAGATAGCCAACAGGAATTTTCTGTATGGCTCATGAAACTCAGACAGGGGTCTGTATCAACCTAGAGGGGTGGAGTGGGGAGGGAGATGGGAGGAAGGTTGAAAAGGGAGGAGATATATGTATACCTATGGCTGAATCATGTTGAGGTTTGACAGAAAACAGCAAAATTCTGTAAAGCAATTATCCTTCAATAAAAAATAAATTAAAAAAAACCTTTGGATACTACATTAATTTCTTATAACTATTTGTCTAAAACAGTGCTTGAAACTGTTAACAGTGGATATGTGGGAAGAGAAAGTTTTATTTTCCTAATATACTCTTACATACTATTGGAATTATTTTTACCATATGAATTCCTTGCTTTTACTAAGAAAAACTGGGGGCTATATGTTTTTCTCCAAATCTATCTTCACATGTGCTTAACTGTGGCCACATGGAACAGAATTACTATTGCAGCTGCTCACTATTTAATGAACCAGCACAGTCCATCCATTACTGGCTTTTCCATCCTTAGCTTTGTTTGCAATCTGTCCCTCCCCCTTGCCTGGGCCTCAGTTTGGACAATCTACCTGCCTATCGTCTGGCACTTCTCTGTGTCCGATTCTGGCCCTTTAACTCCTCACACTAACACCTATTGTGAGTCAACAGTGGATCAACTGCAGTTCCCCATTCAGGTCCTAGAATCACAGCTCTCCAAGGCCTGCCTGTTTGACATGTATGTGACTAAGATCATCCAGCTAATTCCTGCTGATAAAGACTTTGGATTACAATTTGGCTCCCCAAATAGAGTTTTTCTATGGGAAAAAGACTATCAGCTTATTATTTGAACTCTTAATGAGTGGAATGTGAATACTCTGACTCATATGTCTGACTCAGGAGTCTGGTTAATATGAGTCTGTCTTCAGGTGAATGATCCACTTTTACTTTCAAATATTAAAATTGAAAACAAGACCATGGGATGAGGCTAAATTACTGAGGTAAATATCTTCTTTTTAGATTTCTCTTCAGCCACCTAGCCTCTCCAGCAGTATCCTTATCTCACTGCTCACCTTCATTCTATAATAGCACTAAGAATTTTAAGGAGGGGATTCTACCATATTTCATTAAAATAAAATATGGCCATTCTGTGAAAAGACAGGTAGCGTTTTGTGGATGTGATCTATTAGACTCAATAAGATACCAAAGTTCTTAATAGGAAAACAAGTAAAATGCGCAATTCACCAATGGAATTTTGATACAGATTTTCCCAGCATTCTCCTTCATTATCGGAAGTTACCACCAGAAATATCAGAGAGATGGCTGCTGTGGTAGAATAGAAGGAAATGTGGCGATCACCCACTCACATGGGGTGAAAGGCTTTCAGCTTTCAGATTATCATTCTGCTCCTGAAAAGGGAAATTCTTTCATCTACCTTCCTTTTCAGAGAATCAGCTTCAACCCGATAATAGGAGCTGGAGGGGCAATGCTGGGCAGCAAAAAGATTTACTACTTCAGAAAATCTGAGTAATGAGGAAGGAAGATCCCTGGTGCTACACAGACCAGGCCAGGGCAGTTGTTATTCTCGGGATTTAATGTTCAGTGACTTTCCCCCTTGATCTGCCTCCTAAACTGATACATTCTGGGGTTAATCATTGTTTATGTTGCCTTTAGGGAACACTGGAAGAGGAGCAGTTTCTAGTGAGCTGGTGGTTTGATCCCTGGATGGGGAAGATCCCCTGGAGGAGGGCATGGCAACCCACTCCAGTATTCTTGCCTGGAGGATCCCAAGGAGAGAGGAGCCTGGCAGGCTACAGTCCATAGGGTTGCAGAGTCAGACAGGACTGAAGCGACTGAGCAGGTCCACACACACGCACGCAAGATCCTTATAAGATCTTTATCTTAGAAAAAGAAAAAAAGCAGGGCTAGGGACGAGTAACAGACACAGGGAGAGAAAAAGAGAGACTGCCTCTAGAGAAAAATTATTCCTTGAGAAGATAAGGTAAAATAAGTAATTTAGAACAATTACCTAAGCAGGTTACTTCCCTAGGAGTAGACTTTTTATCTCAACCACCTAGAAAGCTTTTTCCAAAATACATGGGTCTTTATATCTTCCTACAGTTTCTGACTCAAGGGATCTGGGGTTGGTCTTGAAGACCTATGGATTTACAAAGATTTTTCCTGGTGACTCCTCTAGTCATTTGAGGCTGAAAACCACTCTTTTTGTGATGAATGCCCTCATATATGACATGTCAGTCTCCCTAGCTACAATCTGCTTTTTGCTCTGAACTTTTAAAACTTTAGATTACTTTTCACTTTCTCCTCCTACATTCATGGCAAAGAGGTTCAAATTCTATCAGGTTACTCCTGGTTTAATTAGATTCTCTGGCTCAAAACACCATGATCCTAAATAAATAAATAAATAAGTAAAGAAAGAAGGAGAGAAATTTAAGTATGAATCATCACTAAGTCTGCAAAACTGCAGCCGCAGTGCCACCTGCTGTACGTTATGAAACACTGAGTGAGTTAAATCCTTGGGAAAACCTGCAGCGTTCCTTGAGACCCAAAGAAGGGACTTGAAACAACAAAGGAGATGAAAACTCAGGGTGACAGCAATAAAACAGGATGTGAGTGAGGAAAACCTATCGCAGGTGAGCATACGAGATTTCACCTGTTGAAAAAGAAATGCGAAGGAGACTGGCATAAAGAAAGGATTCTCTAGGGGAATTACAATAATTAAATCCAACCACTTCCTACTCTGTAATTTTGTCTTGCTAGATATTTGGTTTTACTAAGCCTCCACTTTTAATAAACTCTACAGCTGTTGGCTTCTTCAAAATCTACCTGCACAAGCATTTCTAAGAGGCAAATTAAAAGGGGTTTTCAGATCTAAAGAGTTTCCCTCATAGCTCAGCTAGTAAAGAATCCACCTGTAACGCAGGAGACCCTGGTGTGATTCCTGGGTTGGAAAGATCCCCTAGCGAAGGGAATGGCCCTGGAGAAAGGAAGGGCAACTCACTCCAATATTCTTGCCTGGAGAAGTCCATGGACAACTGAGCCTGGCAGGTTACAATCCATGGGGTTGCAAACAGTCAGACACAACTGAGCGACTTTCACTTTTTAGATCTAAAACTGAAAGGTTACTCTAGATAATGTGGCCTCTGACACCACAGTTATTAAGACCAATCAGCTGGATTTGAATGTGTGTGAAACTACTCAGACTCTTGTCTGGTTCAACTGATTGACAGCAGTAGGTAGTTACAAGACAGGTAGGAACTGAGGTATGGTTTGTATCTTGGAACTGAGTTTTCTTCTGTAAGAAAGAAACACCTAAGATGAAAACTATGATGCCTCCAACCTCGCCTCAAGTCCAAGGCAAGGTACATTTACTCTTCTGTATAGAGACAGAAATACCTACAACAGAGTTGGTCAGAGGTAGTCTATATGGACAGAGATTGTTCAAAATGAACAAAATCCTGGCTGTAGCTCAGTTCCAAGCCCATAGTTGAAAAGATCAACAAGCCTATTTCCTCATCTGCAGGTGAGGCAAACTCCTCTACCTTCTTTATACCTATGTCATGTCATTGGGTAAAATCAGTCAGATAAAGGCAGTGGTCTTCCTAACCCACCTCTTGTTCAAATAATGCATGGATTCTTCTCATAATAAGTCCATTGACAAAATTTACAAAAGCAATGGAAATTCATTCTGAGAGCAAAATTCAAAATGTAGTCATCTAAGGATACCATTAGCACCACTTAATTAGGGTCAAATATGACCCATGATGTGACAAGGAGGGTCCAGGATATTTGGCAGCAGGGGTGGGAGGTGGTCTTGCTGTGGTGGGAGAGGGGAATCTAAGTCATATATTGTTCCCACTCTGTGACAGGCCACTGCATATCCCCGTCTGAAACCATTCCTCCTTTCCATCAATCTTGAGGGGTTCACTGAGCATCACACCCGCTGGGACTGAATGACTCCAGAAAAACTTTATGACCCGAGGCTTGTGAATTTTGAGATTTAGAACCACTGTGGTGTTTCTCTTGGAATATTAATGAATCTCCCCTGGGTCAGTGTAGGCACAAATGCCTGCCCTTGATACTTATCCTCTGTGTCTTGTTGCCTCCATCAGTCCTCCGCTCCCCTGCCTGCCTCTGGCCAGCCGCTACCCCAAGTCTTCAGGGTCATGGGATACAGACAATGTGGTTTTAAAGGCAGCCCACAGAAGAGGAGTTGAAGGATCTCTAAAGTACTTTCCTCCCTGGGCCTGGAATGGCAGGGTAGGGATGTGGAGAAGCAGAAAGGAGGTGTTAGCAACTCTGGTGAAGGTTATTACTAGTGACCAGGCAGTCTGCCAGCGTATAAGTTTTCTCTCTCCTTTATCTGTGTCCCTAATTCCTTTAAGAACCCTTGTTAACAGTTTCTTATGTATCCTTCCAGAAAAATCATATACATAGTCCGACATATCTAATATATACATTTTTGTGAGTGTGTGATGTTGTATGTTAGGATTCTATCACAATACTGTTCAGGATCTTGCTTTTTTTCCCCACTTAAGTATAATTTGTATGTCTTTGCATATTAGCATATTCAAACTTATCTATTATTTGAAAAAGCTACATACTTTTCCATTATATGGATCTACCATGTTTAATTAGGACCCTATAGATTATAATTTATATTATTTTCAATTTGTGATAGCAACTAATATCCTTGAATATACAGACATATTTATGAATGAATTTAGATCAGTTAATAGCAGTGGGACACGAGTATAAGTCAAAGATTAATGCACTTAAAAATCTGATAGTCATTATAAAATTTCTCTAAAATTGTTAATTTAACTTCCTACTACTGCTCATGAAGATGCCACTTTGTCAATCAACTCAATAACTCTAGGTATTAACAGTCTTCAGGAGGCAACTGATTGTTTTGATTTGCATTCTTAAACTTTTGATAGAGCTGAGCATCTTTCCATATTTACAACCCCAAATTATTTTACAGTGAAGTATCTAGTCATATAGTTTGCTTGTTTTTCTTCTTCTGGATGTGATTAAGACTTTATAAATTACGGAAACTGGCTCTTTGTTACAGCATTGTGTTTTTCTTAGCTTGTCATCTGCCTTTGAAAAGAAACTTTAAGGAAAATCTTAAAGTAATTTTCTGTGCTTGCATGAGTCCTAGGTTTTATGTCATACAAACCCCTTTCCCCATTAAAAAATTGTTATTATTTCAAAAGTCAAATCCTGTTTTAACTTTCATTCATTTTTTCTTTCTTTTGCACTGAACTTTATCTATTGATATTTCATTTGGGATTTATTTTGATGTAAAGAATTTAGCTGTCATTAATTTTTATCAATTTTCCCCCCAAAGCATGTCCATAGTACTTACTTCTACCACTTATTGAATTATTTTTCATTTTATAATTTCTAAAGCCACTTTTATCATTCTTTTAATTTCCATGTGTATCTAAATCTATTTTTAGACTATTCCATTGTTCTGTCATTCTCTAGTAAGAAAATTGTCTTCATATGCTAATAAAGTAATGCTTAAAATTCTCCAAGCCAGACTTCAGCAATACGTGAACTGTGAACTTCCAGATGTTCGAGCTGGTTTTACAAAAGGCAGAGGAACCAGAGATCAAATTGCCAACATCCGCTGGATCATGGAAAAAGCAAGAGTTCCAGAAAAACATCTATTTCTGCTTTATTGACTATGCCAAAGCCTTTGAGTCTGTGGATCACAATAAACTGTGGAAAATTCTGAAAGAGATGGGAATACCAGACCACCTGACCTGCCTCTGGAGAAATCTGTATGCAGGTCAGGAAGCAACAGTTAGAACTGGACATGGAACAACAGACTCATTCCAAATAGGAAAAGGAGTACGTCAAGGCTGTATATTGTCACTCTGCTTATTTAACTTATATGCAGAGTACATCATGAGAAACACTGGGCTGGATGAAGCACAAGCTGGAATCAAGACTGCCGGGAGAAATATCAATCACCTCAGATATGCAGATTACACCGCCCTTATGGCAGAAAGTGAAGAAGAACTAAAGAGCCTTTTGATGAAAATGAAAGAGGAGAGTGAAAAAGTTGGCTTAAAACTCAACATTCAGAAAACTAAGATCATGGCATCTGGTCCCATCATTTCATGGGAAAGAGATGGGGAAAGAGTGGAAACAATGGCTGACTTTATTTTGGGGGGCTCCAAAATCACTGCAGATGGTGATTGCAGCTATGAAATTAAAAGACGCTTACTCCTTGGAAGGAAAGTTATGACCAACCTAGACAGCATAGTAAAAAGCAGAGACATTACTTTGCCAACAAAGGTCCATCTAGTCAAGGCTATGGTTTTTCCAATGGTCATGTATGGATGTGAGAGTTGGACTATAAAGAAAGCTGAGCGCCAAAGAATTGATGCTTTTGAACTGTGGTGTTGGAGAAGACTCTTGAGAGTCCCTTGGACTGCAAGGAGATCCAACCAGTCCATCCTAAAGATCAGTCCTGGGTGTTCACTGGAAGGACTGATGTTGAAGCTGAAACTCCAATACTTTGGCCACCTGATGCGAAGAGCTGATTCATTTGAAAAGACCCTGATCCTGGGAAAGATTGAAGGTGGGAGGAGAAGGGGACGACAGAGGATGAGGTGGCTGGATGGCATCACTGACTTGATGGACATGGGTTTGGGTGGACTCTGGGAGTTGGTGATGGACAGGGAGGCCTGGCGAGCTGACGTTCATGGGTCACAAAGAGTCAGACACGACTGAGCGACTGAACTGAACTGACTGAACTAGTCTTTTATAATGTTAGTAGTTCTTTCTCATTATTCCTTTGAGATGTTTATTTTTTCCTAGAGTAATTTTAGCATCATTATATCTGTCTCTTTAACTTATACCAACCTCAGTGGTATAGGTGTCTCAATTTGGAGCTCATTTAAGGATTCATCTATTTCCAGGTAAAGGTTAATATTTTGTCTAATTTTTACTTCCTAGTCTAGGGTCCCATGTATGTTAATTTCTGATTTGCCAGTATCCAAGATGCAGGTTACAGAAGAGTGACAAAATAATATAAAAGCTTTAACATCTGTTGATTTTAAAGTCAAGAGCAAGAATAATTTAAGCCAGGATACTCAATATAAAAAGTATTTTTGGACATCAGTAATTTCAGCTATCATTAAGGTGAACAAATACCTAAGCCTTCAACATGTTCTACAAGGAAAAAACTTTACCTGCTGTCCTAGAATATATGAACAACAGGTTAAAGGGTTTATATTAATTCCTCCAGTTCTAAGGACTTTACTTGATATTCTATTAATTATCAGGCTGATGCAGCAGATGTGCAAAACCAGCAGAAACGCTTCATGTTCCGCAAAACATGAAAATCTTTAAAAAGCCACACAGCTTTTTGCTGTATACACTACTTTATATTATGCACTCTTAAAGAATAAGTATACAATTCCTTGAATTGAGTAAGCAGGAGAATTTTTTCATTCATATGAGATCAGAGTGTGAACTTACCGTTAGCATGTCATCACACTTCATGTCTGGTGTATCGCCATCTTCACTTTTATTGTAGAATTTTCGGAAAAAATTGAATGCCACGACAGTATATAGGTATACAACAACAGCCAATAAGCCAACAGTTAATACAAGCTGGAAAGCAATGTGACAGTGAAAATACATTAGAAATACAAATCAGTGGATTAACTGACTAAAAGCTAATGGAATCCACACCTTATAATCATCCTTTACTTATACACTCAGTGGGGAAATCTATTTTCATGGTCTGTTTATTTTATCAAGTTGTCAGATTACTTTATGTAAAACTTGACTACTTGATTGACTAATAAATGCTTACTATCACTGGAATATGAATAATTGCTGATTTAATGTCCTATCCAAATTCAATTTGGATAATTATTAAAATTTATTTTAATAAAATTTAATTATTTAAAATGATTAATAATTAATAAGCAGCTTCATTTTTCTATTATCTAAATATTTGGTGGTAGATACTATACTAAATACTTTCTTTTCATAAGGTCTATTCCTTTAAATAATTTACATTCCTAATAAAACTATCTCATTTTTTTGTTATGATAGTAAGAGGGTTGTAAATCATGTTTTCCTTCAATAACATCCTAAATTAAAATAGGAATTTCTTTAAAAAATTTTTTTAAATAAAATAAAATAGGAATTTCTTCTAACACCTGGAAGTGCATAACTGTTAATAGTATGTAATATAAATATTAAAAAAATAAAACTAAGAAGTCTGGGTTTGTTACTCTAAAGCAGTGATCAAAGGGAAAGACTCCTTTAATTATATATTTACTTTTTTGGCTGTGCCACATAGCATATAGGATCTTAGTTTCCCCACCAGGGATTGAACCCACGCCCCCTGCACTGGAAGATCAGAGTCTTAACCACTGGACTGCCAAGTAAGTACTGGGAAAAACACTTTAAAATAGTGTTAGTTATTTGGTATTAAAGGCTAATTTTCTCATTGTATAAATAAAATTCACAGTTTGAAAGGTCTTCTTAAAGCTGTATGTAATTTTTAATTCCAAACTATACACTATATATATATGCATGTATATATAAACACATTTTATAGAATATGTATATATATGAATATACACATAATTTGTATATGAATATTTTGGGGGCTACCCTGGGGGCTCAGATGGTAAAGAAACTGCCTGTATTGTGGGAGACCCAGATTCAATCCCTGGTTTGGGAAGATCCCCTGGAAAAGGGAAAGGCTACTCACTCCAGTATTCTTGCATAGAGAATTCCATAGAGAGAGGAGCCTGGGGGGGTTGCAAAGAGTCGGACACGACTGAGCAACTAACACTTTCACTTTCATGTATATTTTTTAAATGTGTTTTCCACCAAGCTGGTGAAAATACTTTTCTGGTTCCATCACAGAAATTCTAAACACACTAAAATACATTATTTTTTATGTCAACTTCCTCTGATTACAACATACCCCTTATGTTGTGGTGGCATATATTAAGTCTTTGAAAAATCACTTTATAATTATCTGGAAAAAAAACATGTCTTAATAGAGGGCTTAATTCACTCCTACCAATTAAGTACAAAGCCACTGTAAATTTTACATGTTTACTATAAGACCAAGCTCTCTCTCTGCGAATGGAAATCTGATACCTCAAAAAGAGAGGGAATAGAATTTAGAAACAAGCAAAAGTTTAGCAATTGAGAATAGTGCTAGATTTTTTTGTGTGAAAACACTCCACAAATTCAGCATCTCCAATTCTTTGAATATGCTTGGAGCTCAAAAGTAATCTACTAACTTTTCGAATAAGCTTAGTATAGTTTTTGTCACTGGATTTATGCCATGCCATACATACCATACTCATATTCAGAAACTAGAGTGACATATATAAGAACAGTATGCTGAAATTTAGAAAACTGAAGGTCATGATAATGTGAATTTAACTGTGGACATAGTTCAAGGTTTTAGGAAGGGCACCAATTTTAAAATATGCTGGATTATAAAATTCTGGAAAAAGAAGGACTCTTTTATTCCAAGTAAATAACATAGAATGTGTTACCTCTCAGTGGACACTTGATAAATACAGAATGAATTGATAAGTTTATTAATAATGAAAGTTTTAACAAGACAAGTGTGTTGCATTAGAACATAAGCTGATTATCTGAAATTAAGCCAACTTTCCTCTAAGTAAGCATGACCTTGTCAAGTGTGAAACATTATTATTCATTTTGCCCAATATAAAAGTGGAGAAAAGAGCCCAAGAAGATCTGGTTTAAAATACTGTATTAAATTACAGATGCAGCATCTGTTTTATTACTAATGCAACTAGTGTGTTAGGATATTGCAGCATACTTTGTTTTCCTCACAGTATCAAATACAGCAGATATCATATTAGGAACAAAACAGTAACTGTTTTCCTGAGAATTTACTGTGCCAGGGCCTGTGCTAAGCCCTCCACGTTTATGTTTTTATTTTAAATTGTCACAAAACCCTGGTAAGGTAGGTACTTTTGTTGTTTTCATTCAAAATGAGGGAGTTGAGATTTAGGAATGGTAAATCATTTATCCAGGGTCACAAAGCTAAATCAATCAAACCAAGACTTGAACGTAGGTCTAAGGGACTCTCAAACTACAAATCCTTATGGTTTCCAGGAGAAAAAGTACAGCTCCTCTATCCACAAAAGCTTTAAAACTGTACACTGTCATTTGAGGTTTGGTTTTACTTCTGTTGGAATATTTGTTAGTTTTTCAGTTTTTGCAGGGGAAAGAAAAGATAAATTTTTACCTGTTTGCCATTGTGAGTTACTGATGACAAGATGGTTCTTAACGTCTTGAATCCCATAGCAATGTCCAGAAGATGAGCAGCAAAAAAAAAGTTGTTGTAGTGTCCAAGAATGGACATGGTCATATACCAGGCAAGGTAGAGGAAGGACTATTAAGATGAAATGAGAGAAAAGAATGTCAGAAAATGGAATATATATTATTGTCAAAAGCTACTCTGATCTCATTCTAACTGCTCCATTGACTTTATCTTTTAATTATATATTCATATAATTCCAATTAGTTATATGAGTTCGTGTATTTTAATTTAGCTCATTCTGCAGAGTTCAATGCCATCCATTCTCTCCTTTACACCAGAGTGGTTGTTTTTATTTATTCTCCCACAGAGAAAAATGAATTGACTTACTATTCAACAGCAGCTTCTATCAGCCTCAGCGCTACTGATAGTTTGGGCCGGTTAATTCTTTGACACGGGTGCCATCGTGTGCATTATAGGATGGTTTGTAAGCAGCATTCCCGGTCTCTACTCACCAGCTGCCACTAGCATTCTCTTTTCCCAGTCATGACAACCCAAAATATCTTTATATGTTGCCACGTGTGGCTGAGTTGAGGTGACCTTCTTTTTATTCAGGGAAGCTGCTTCCACTGTTAGATGAGAAGTTAGCTGAAAGACACCTTACTAGCAGCTGACAAAAGATATTTCAAGACGAGTTTGAGCTCTTTGGAGGGTTCTCTAAGATACCCAGGATTCTGGGCCATGACTGGATGAGGCAGGGGTGGAGACAGAGGTTAAGAGTATGCGGGAGAGGGGTGTCACAGGTCTTTAGGAGAATGGAAGTAAGGGTCACTATAAAAGTCAGTGCTAAAATTGGAGTGAGATTTTTTGAGACTACATGAGATGTCCAAGGAAGAAAGCACAGAAGAGAGAACAGCAGAAGGCCTTAGGGGATGTTCTTACGTTCCTTTCTGAGTGGATGTGAGAAGATGGCAAAAAAATTAAGAAGCAAGAATGAGGGGATGAGCTGAGAGCTACAGAAACAATTGTAGTCGATGTATTCAGCCATGTTTCACGATTCTCTCTCGCAACTCCCTGGCAGCAAATAGTAGCATTAAAAACAATTGACTGTAACAGTTATTTAAACTGAAAATTCTAAGATTCAAAAATGTCAAGCTATTGAACCAATGAGATACTATAATGTGATTCTCTGCCTTGACAGCTGGTGGCTTTTAGTCATGGGTGATTTTTTTTCATAATATTTGTACATATATGTGGGTCCTATGGTTTAACTCATAGGCTCTTTGATAAAAGGAAGATCCATCAAGAAAAAGAATACAATAATGTACTTAACTTGGCAGAAGCAAATGGATTGCAATCAATGTTAAGAAAAACTTTAAAAAACGTATTTAGAAGTTTCTAACATCTGTAAAAATTTTGAAGAATGCCATTGTTCAACTAAAACTTGAATGAAAATACACGTGAATTTTCATGTTTCATTTTCTTGTGTAAATATATTTTCATTTTAATCTTTCAGCTATTGAAAGAAATGGAATGAGAGATGGGCTGATGAATCATGTATTTCTATGGGTTTTTCTCAGATATGGTCAGTATTAAATGAACTGATATTTGAATAACTTTCTTAAGTAGCCGTCGAAAATTTCCACCTGCTGAAGCCCAGTAAACTCATCTAATCAGAGTGCGTTTTACTTTGTGGTATTGAAGGTAGCTTACGTTGTCAGTGAAAACGACTCCTAGTTTCCACATCTGATACTTCACATCAATAGAGTTCAGTCTGGAAAAACAAAAGAATTTGTAGATATGTACATGAAGCAAAGGCTCACAGGCTTGCAAGAGCCTGCTGGCATTCACTCCCCATGGGATGGGGTAGGGCTGGCAACCATCTCAGAAGATGAGTTCTAGTTCAGGTGCCCGGGGAAGAGCTTGAGAGCTCCGTTGGACAATGTATTCCAGAGTTTTGTGATTTTTTTTAGAGGAATCTTAGAAAACAAAACAAAGCATCAGTATATCTTCTATTATTTAAAAATAGCTTTTTTTGACCTTTTCTTTTCTCTACATTAAATATAAGATAAACACTTTAACACTTATTCCTAAAAATTGTACAAATTAACCAACATAGGTATATCAAGACTTTCCTCCCTAACTTTCGCTATACATTTGTAACTGCGTACCAACAGAATTATTTTTAGTTCAACTAATAAAAAACCTGCATAAATAGCCACATTTACTTTATAACTGTAATGATTTTGCCAGTGAAAGGGCTTATTGGTTCTATTTTTGTTTCCTTTTGATTTCAAAAATGCCCCTTCTCATATCCTTCTCTATCCAAAAAGGAATTTAACCCTTCCCCTTGGTTCCCACAGCACTTTGTAGTCACCTCCCTTTATAATCATATCCCACAGTTTTGTAGCTGTAGGTGTGTATGTATGTACATGTATTTACACCTCTCTCACTAGTCTCTAAAATACCCATCACCAAGCACATTATATGATACAGTCAGTGTATCATATAATATTGAATAATGTTGAATGAATGAATTGCAACATAAATATTTTTGATCTTTGCAGAATAAAATAGACATGTATTAAAATATACTTTTTAGCTTTCTTTTTTCAGAACTTGCACTGGTTTATAGGGCTAGAAATTATAATTTTATTAGCCTTCCCAACATTCTAGGAATTGATATAATAATACGATGTAATTTTTAGTGCTATTTTCAAAAGGGCTCCTCTAGAGATACTCTTTTAGTCTTTAATTACTTTTTTAATCATTTCTTTAATTAGGCCAATCTTAAGTTATAAGTGCAGTGATACATAGTTTATCATCTAAAGTTGATTTCATAGGAGGTTTTTCCCCTTGGAGTTAAGGTTTAATTTACTTTAGCCTAGACTCTCTGACTTTTAAGGAAATAAAACTGTCTTTGAGTTGTACTTTTGTGATTTTAAATAATCATTTTTAAAGTTTCATGAATATTTACAATAGGTTTCAATATAACAATACTTTTTCTTAAAAAGATAAACAAACTGGGAAGTTTGCACGAGAGCATAATTATATTCCATGAAAGCAATCCTAAATAAAATAAGGGTTTTATCAGGATGTCTGAATTTCCCATGGTAGTTTCGTGATTTAAACATTTATTCTTATGATTAGTTCTTTTCTATCCCTATCACTCGTTAGGGTAGCAAGTCGCTACCGACTGCATGAAAAGCATTTTGTAGTACACAGTCCTCTCTTCTCACCAATGGTGGCAGTCATGCTCTTTGGGCAGAGCTGACTCCACCCTCAGGGATGCAGCACAGCTGATCTAGACCAGTCACGGCCTCCCCAGCCACAGGACTTGGTTCAGAGGTAAACTAGAAGCCGGAGAGCTCTGAGATATAAGCTCCACTCTCACTCCATGAAGACACATGGTGAAGAAGTATGCAGGCTTTCTGGCTGTTGGAGGCCATTCTACCCCAGGAGGTAAGTTAGCCACCTATTTAAATGGGCACATCTGTCGCTGCTGTTGTTTAGTCGCTAAGTCATTTCCAACTCTTTTGCTACCTCATGGACTAGCCCGCCAGGCTCCTCTGTCCATGGAATTTCCCAGGCAAGAATTCTGGAGCGGGTTGCCACTTCCTTCTTCAGGGGATCTTCCTGACCCAGGGATTGGACCCATGTCTCTTGCATTAGCAGGTGGATTCTCTACCATTGAGCCACCAGAGAAGCCCAAATGTGCACATACCAAGCCCTATAAATTTGACTGATAAATACATGCACATGTAGATACATGAATCATCCTTGTATGCAAATGTTCACATTAATATTCATATAGAAACCAGATAATCTTTTAAAACTCCATCTTTTTAAACACTTTAATAAAGGAACACTACATGTAAATTTTTTCCTAGTAATGTGTGTTACTCACTAGCAAACTGTAATTATATTATCCCTATTTAATGGTATTAATAAAGTCCACATTAATTTATTGGTACTTTTCTAGCAGTCAACCTGCAAATATTTACTACGTAAAACAGTGGAAAATTCCACTAATTTACAACTGTTCATAGTAAAACAGTAGTCTAAACTTTTCTGTTTTTTCAGACTTATTTTCCAGAGTCACAAATACGACCATGTAAAAATGCATAATTCAGTGAAAGTGAAAGTTGCTCAGTTGTGTCCGACTCTTTGCGACCCCAAGGACTGTATAGTCCGTGGAATTCTCTAGGCCAGAATACTGGAGTGGGTAGCCTTTCCCTTCTCCAGGGGATCTTCCCAACCCAGGGGTCAAACCCAGGTCTCCCGCATTGCAGGCAGATTCTTTACCAGCTGAGCCACTAGGGAAGCCCATGTAAAATGCATAATTCAGTAAAACTATTTAATTCTACCTTGCTTAGCAGGGATCTGAAAATGTTAGTGGGAAACTCAGCATACTTTTCACCACTATCCTTGTTTCACATGATATTCTAACATAAAGGTCTTAATGCCTAAGGGTTATCAACTGTGTTTCTTCTTATATATAGTGATTTGGTCTTTAGGAAACATATTTGTTTTCTTAAAGTACCAGATAATACTTTAAACTTAAGTTCATCATTTCTGTTACATATTTGCTTATTGAACTACTTTTCAACTGGGTTCACGTTATTTTTAAAGACTCAACTAGCTCTAACCAAGGCTTCAGAGAGAAAAAAAAAATGACCAAAAGGATAGGTCAGCCAAA
Organism: Bos mutus; assembly: GCF_027580195.1. NCBI lineage: Eukaryota > Metazoa > Chordata > Mammalia > Artiodactyla > Bovidae > Bos > Bos mutus. Next base: position 35,186,681 of record NC_091644.1, read on the forward strand.
GTGTCTTTTTTAATGCTAACTAAAATATTTATCTAAGACAATCTAACACTGCTCTACAGAACCTTAAATATTTATGTTTTCAAAGAAATCATCACATACCTAGTTGACTGACACCTTAAATACACCTAAATAAGGGACGGTAACCACTGTTTTTTCTAAAATTGTTGTGACTACAATAAGAAATTACTTTTTAAAAGCATGTGGGCTTTACATTTCTTTTCAGATTATAGTTGATTAAATTCATAAAATAGAAATATATGTATATATACACATACTCACACTACACGTGTGTGTGAAAGTCAGTCTCTGGTGAAGTCAGCCAGTTTACATTCTCCTAGTTATATCATAACATTCCATGCAAATACTATATAAGCGTGCCTCATTTTAATGTAAACTTTCTAAGTAATAGTATGATGACATGGTACCAAGTCTTTGCTATTTAAATAAAATATAACAATTATAATAAAAGGATATGAACTTTGAACATTTCTAATAAAAGGCCTATATTACTCCTTTTTCCAAAATAAGAAAATTAACTTCTTTTCAAATAGGAAGCTTTAAGAAAACATAGTCAAATATTATGTTTTTGTACCTCTGACTTTGACTTAAGTGACATTTAGGGGTAAAGAGGCAAATCAAATTAAGAACATAAATCTTTTTGTCTTGCTTTATATAAATAACAAAAAAAGACATGTTCAGAAGTTATAGATTATATCTAATGATTCCAGAGCTCAGAAGTACAAAAGCAGATTTTGTATATGTACTGATTCGCTCATCTCTCTGTTCTTCTGACACTGAAGGAAAGGAAATCAATGCACTAGCAAATTCAGAAGTGTATTCATTTTTCCTCCTTTCTACCTACATCTTGAATAGAGCAGAATTAACACTCACACAGCTGACAGGGAGCTGTCTTTCTTTGGCTTCTTCTTTTCCCGGGCATCACTGAAGTCCAAGGCAGCTTTGTCCATGCCGAGTAACTCGCTGATTCTGTCTCGGCCATAGAACTCTCCATATTTATCCATAACCTGGGGCAATAATAAAAGCATTTTACAGACCTCCACCATCAAGTAGTCTCATCTATGTACGCACATACAAACATCAGAGTATTTTAATACATAATACATGTCTTACTTTCAAGTTCACTTAAAAATCTAACTTACAGCTCATGTTCTCTGATCATATTGTTAAGGTCTAAGTGAATTTAACAGCATTTATTTATTTATTTATTTTAATTTTATTTTATTTTTAAACTTTACATAATTGTATTAGTTTTGCCAAATATCAAAATGAATCCATCAGAAAGATGATAACAATAACCCTGTGTACGAGACAGCAAAAGAGACACTGATGTATGTATGGGGCATTTATTTATTTAGGGCATGCTGCACAGCATGTGGGATCTTAGTTCCTCGACTAGGGACTAAACTTGTGCCCTTGCATTGGAAATGTGGGGGTCTAAGCACTGGACTGCCAGGCAAGTCTACTTAAAACATTTTAAATAATACCTAGCTGAAGAACATGATTTCTAAGGCAAGAGGAAGGTATGCAGATAGAAGAGGATGGGTTGAAGGAAATGGGTAAAGGAGTGGTGGGAGGTAATGGAATAAGGTAACTTCTACCAAATTCATACTTTATGTCGGGAATTATGCTAAGAATTTTGACTTGTTTTCCATCATGGGGCTCTTTCAATATGGAAGTTTCCTCTTATTAGCATCCTGCTCTGCAGACAAAGAAATTGTATCTTAGAGAATGTAACATGCCCAGGGTTGGTCAGCTTGGCAAAAGAGTGGATGAGGAAGCATCCAGGCAAGGCTGACTCAGCAAAGGTCTCCTGCATAGAGCACAGCACGCCACTGGGATGGTCACGACATGCTGGTATTCCCTCTGTGGTCTCCACCTGAACCTGAAACCTTGTCACATCCTCAGGTCTTCAGTTAATTCTGGTATAGATGCTTTATCCATCTCTAGAATCACTTCTTAGCAACCCACCTTGATTTCCTTGCCCCTCTGTCCTGTCACATTTGCCTGGCTTTGCCCAAGTACTGGGTTTTTAATCAATGCTTGGACGTGGGCTCACAGATCACCTGTGAGCTCAGTACCTCTGTCTCTTATATAGCAACTCTTGGCCTAGGGTTTATGTACCAGGAGGATCCTGCACATCAGTGAAAATGAGGCAACAGCAAAATAATGAAAGAAATCCAGAAGGAGAGAGAACTGGCAGCAAAAGAGGGAAAGAAAGCAAGGAAAAGGGATTTAGGAGAAGCAAAGGCACTGGGAACCAGAGGGAAAGGAGGGGGGATGTTAAAAGATTAGAGTAGGTAATGGAAAAATACATAAACAGAAAGAAAGGATTAGCAGAAATTTAAATAAGCATTTTTGGAATGTGTACAAACAGGTAAAGTGAAATAAACATAAAAGAGCAATGGTCATTTAAAGTCCTATGAATGTATACTATTTAGGTTCATTAAAACAATTTGTTTTGCATTATTCTCACAGTACTGAAAAGGGGCTGGGCTGATCTGAGTGGGAGTTCTTTAGGGGTTATATTCTCACCCAGGAGGACAAACTGGACCCCAGAGCAGGAACGCCATGAAGAGTCTTAGCCACAATTACAATTTGTCTACTTATTTGACTCTAGATATATCATTTCCTTTGGAGATAACTTTTGCTTCTTTATATTATTAAATAATTAATATGAATAAAATATTCAAATCAAATATGAATAAAATATTCAAATCTTTTTTTTTAATTTAACCTGTGGTGGGTTCATGTTGATGTATGGCAAATCATCTATTTTAAGTTACTTAAAAATGATTCTTTCAAAGCTCTGGCCTAATTTGGATGACTCATCTGCATTAGTGCAATGCTACTACTTTGCGGTCACTAGGAGACAAAAAACTTGCACCAAAATGAAAATCAGCAAACATTCTGGTCCTTCCAACTAGAAAGTCTTGAGGGGTTTTTGTGTTGTTCTGTTTTCTTTAATGTGCTTCATTTTAAATGATGTACTTGATTTAAATTATTGGCAAACTCTCTTTCTCCCCTCAGACTGGTAACAAAAAATTTGCAGCTCCTCATCACCAACCACCCTCTGAGTCCCACTAAACTGGTGGAATCAAAGGGGGAAAAGATCACTCCATTCAGCGGATATTTGTGGCCCTTCTACCTCAGACCATATATATACCCTGGAGCTACAGCTCATTATGGTACATGGCATGAATTGATTCAGCTTGGCAACTGGAGGGTTCAAGGAATAAGAAGGAGCTGCAAAATAATGTTTACTGTATTTTACAATGTACAAGTACTGTGTATGCCTTGTTATATTTTCTTTAAAAAGTGATCTACATTAAATAATGTGTGGTAGGAAGAGCATAGATAATCCTTGACTCTCAAAATCAGAGCTGACGGTCTTAACTATCTGTCTTCTTCCCACCATCCTATGACGCAGTGTGCATCAGAAGAAAAAAACTATCAAAAAAAAAGGTCTTTGAAGTTTATATAAAGTAATACAAAATGTAGTTGTCTGTTGTTATACAACTTTACTTCTTTATTGTAAGGCAGGATTCTAGCCCTGGTAACTTAGCTGTCTTATCAGAAAAGAACCTTCAGTCAGGTACCCAATCTCAGAGAAAATTCTTACCAGTTCTTTTTAATGTACAGGCTGAGCACTGTTTAATCACCTGAGTCAGAGGATGGGTGGATGAGCAATGCTTATTTAATTTTTAGCTGCAGAGTATGGATTTCTTATGAAATTTTTGAAACTCATATTCAATCCTATTTCCATTTTGAAATGACATTGACAGATAAAGCATACCTCAATATCTCATTCTACATATGAGCCACAGCAAATTCAAATCTGAATTACACTTTAGGAAAAAATAGAAAATGTAAAGTGCTCTAAGTAGTATTACCTTTCTTTTAACAAATTTGTCCCAGTAGTTGTTGGGAAATGACCTAAAAGATATAAAAGCACAGAAGTAAAATATAGTATCATTTAAAAAAATGATAAATAACAATATATTGTTTGGAATAAACAAAATCCTAAAAATAATATGTAAACATGTTCTTTCATTCACAGAAATTACAATGCATTTTTCCCATCTTATTCTATAAATTTTCTATAAGAATATTAAATATTATTTAAAATGTTAATATATCCATGTAAATCACAAAACATATGGACTAATATTGTTATGGATAAAAATATGAACATGTTTATTAATAAGGAGTTATATTTTTATTTATGTACAATATGTCAATATATACATTTCTTTGTCAATTGTCTTTAAAAATTAAAGTATCTAAAAATCTGTCCTTGTTTCTCCTATGAAGTTTTAAAAAAAAACTCATTCCCACCTTGAGAAAACTCAAGGAAACTGAGCATATTATCATCACATGATCCTGGCATCTTAAGAATTCACCTAAGGGGACAGACTTGATTGGATTTAGTATTAATAAATAGAGTTGCTGAACAAAATATTGGGCTTCCCTGGTAGCTCAGAGGTTAAAGCGTCTGCCTGCAATGTGGGAGACCCGGGTTCGATCCCTGGGTTGGGAAGATCCCCTGGAGAAGGAAATGGCAACCCACTCCAGAATTCTTGCCTGGAGAATCCCATGGACTGAGGAGCCTGGTGAGCTACAGTCCACGGAGTTGCAAGGAGTCAGACACGACTGAGTGACTTCACTTTCAAACAAAATCTTCACTTTCAAACAAAATATTGAGCATTTAGAGTAAATGTTTATATGGCTATGTGCTATGGCGGGTCGCTCAGTCGTGTCCGACTCCTTGCAACCCCATTGACTGTAGCCCACCAGGCTCCTCAGTCCATGGGATTCTCCAGGCAAGAAGAATACTGGAATACTGGGGTGGGTTGCCATTTCCTTCTCCAGAGGATCTTCCCAACCAAGGGATAGAACCCGGGTCTCCTCCATTGCAGACAGATTCTTTACCATCTGAGCTACAGGGTTGCCCTTCAGATGTTAATAACACACATGTAAATCATCCCCATTTGAACTTACTAGAAATCATAACTTTTTAAGAATAAAAAAACTAATTACAATTAAAAAGAATTTATTTCATTAAAGTAGTACAACGACTAGAAAATATTGTATCATTAATACCTCTAATAATGTAAATTAGACTTCAATGATGGATTTATATCTGAAGCAACAGCTAGTCATTTGGATTTTGATCTTGTAAGGCTAAATAATTAGTACACAGAAAAAGCATTTATTTTTCTGTCATATTTTACATGTCATAATGCTTAGCTAGGTATACGCCAGACTGCTGGATGATACCAATTAAAAATTTCCAACTTAGATTAAACATGTGAAATTCAATATTTTTGCCTTTAATGCTACAACCCTTTCCTTAATGAATACTTTTGGCTTCCTCTATGCTTTTCTGTGAGATAACCGTGCATTGCAGGTTGTATACACACTTCCCTGAACACTGACTAATGGACGTTAAGTTCCATTACTGCCGTGGAAATGGACCTAAAGCCATTTTTGATGGAGGAAATCAGAACACAGAGGGCAAAAATTGATGGCATCCATTAAGAGGATGATGGAGCTCAGTCATTTGATTTTCTTGGCTGAATATATAACTATTACTCACTTCTGCTAAACTTTTGACAAATCTGCAGGAACTCTGGCCAAGTATTTTACATCCTGAAATTTTCTGAGCACAGAAATGTCTCATCTAATTCTTTACTCACTGTGTATTGATTACGAGTCTATCCCACTGGCCTTTAATATCATCTTCTGAAGGCTGTTCTGTAATATAAAGCCCATCAAATTCCAATTTTCGAGCTACTTCCTTCTCTCGCTTAAAAATAACCAGTGGGACCTACATTTGAAAAATAAACATGTTAAAATTAGTTTACATTAACCGGCATCTCTTGTGGTCACTATCAATACAAAACAGCTTCTGGAAAGAAATATTTCCCATGTTACTTCCAGGAAAGTAAACAATGAGTGAATACGAACCAGCCATGTTTAGGCAGAAAGAGGCATCTAGAGGTTTTAGAAAAACAGAAGATAGTGCAGGTATATGTATGCATATGCTTTTAAACACAGAGAGGTTCATAGATAATTTGCATTAATGAAATAAATTTTAAATATTGAGAAAAAGATTATATAAAATTTCTTTTCTTTTGCATATACTATATATATAGAGATGTAATAAAAGAAAGCACTGTTATAATGTTCCAAAATGCATACTTTTAAAAATTTTTAGAACTTTGAAAAATCTTTTTAATAACTGCCTGTTCAGCATGCCTATATATGCTATTTTGAAATAAATTTTAATTTCAACATCAGCAAAAATGTTTGTCAATTTGCCAAAATGTCTCCAGAATTTACTGACACTCTTTTCATATGCACAGAGTTTACACAAGACACAGATGCAAAAAAGATGCAAATATTGTGGAAGTACCTAAGAACACCCCCCTTCCCTCTCATAAAACAAGGGAAGGAAAGGGAGGAACAGGTATTTCTGAAGAAAACTTTACATTCTAATCATTTACTCCAGACCCTAGTTTTTCAAAACTCTTGTATAAGTTTCCCAATCGGAAGCAGGGAACAGTGAAACAAAAGCCCTGCAGCATAACAGTGCCATGTTAGGAAAAAATAAAAGAGGTTTGCAAAGGTTTGAAGCTCTGAGCGCTTGGAGAGACAACCTTGAGTTCTATTCACCAAACTATACCACTCCCTTAAAGGGTCTAGGAATGAAGCTACACTGTTTTCTGGGTGATGTGTGACAAACTGTGAAGCATTTCTGCCAAGGATGGTGAGAAATATGTGCCTAGTAGCAGAATAACTGAAACGACTCGGAGGTCAAATATGATCTATTTCTAGAATTTTTACTACACTGAACATTGCTAGTTACATAGTGGGTTGGTCACTGCTGTGCTGTCAAGTTATAGGTGAAATTTTCCATATGTGAATAATTACTGTGGGGAAAAAAAAAAAATTCAATGTGACAGCTACATCCCCTTCCCAGGGCAGCCTGTAGCCAGTAACTGGTCAACACAGAGCTCTAAAGGCCAGGCTCCAATGACCCCAGCCCAGGACCACCCTGAAGGGGTGTCTCAGCTTCAGAACAGAGGCTGTGACATGCCCTGTTGGGTCTGTACTGTAGCCCCACTGCTCTGTCTTCCCCATGCTGCTTCTTCCCTTTGCCCCTCAGGTGTTGATGGAACAGTCCCTAAGAAACTATGTGTCTGCAGTTTTCATCTCAGAATCTGCTGCCCCAGAACAGCATGCATGCACGCAGACACACACAAGTTCCTTGGTGGCTTACTATCTTACTTTCAAGCAGTAGTATCCAATGATACAGAAGAAAGAGATGACCGTGTGCAGAATGGCTAATATCCGCAGTGTGGGCTCCATGTAGCCACTGCTCTCCTCCAGCACATAGTGCACTGCGATGATTCTAGGCGAGCTGCTGTCCAAGCTGCTAACTCTGGCATTTTCACTTGAACTGCGAGTGGGTAGTTCCTTTCCTTCAACCACAGAAGAAGTGGAGACCTGATTCAAACCATTTAGAGAACAGTCAGTTCATTTTCTCTAAGAGATCAGGGTAAACAAGAAACAATGGAAACTCAGCCTTATCAGCAAATAGCTGGATGCGAAGCCACTGCATGATGAAAAGACTAAAAGCATAGGCTGAAAAGACAGCTTTTCAAAAACCCAGCACAGGGAACTATATTCAATATCTTATAATAACCTATAATGAAAAAGAATCTAAGAAAGAAAATATATGTGTACACACACACACATAAATGAATCACTTTGCCAAAAACTGAAACTTAGACAACATTGTAAATCAACTAAAATTCAATAGAAAAAAATGGCAAATAATGATCATATTTTAAAAATTCCCTCTAGTCTAACCAGTTACCAGGGTTAAAATGCATGCAGGGGAAAATTATATGGCTAAGCTGTCTTGTCAATGATCAAAAGAATTTAATGGAATACAGGTATGCCATACCAAGATACATGTGACACATTCATACATGTGACATATCCAGCAAAATCTGGCTATAAGTACTGTGGGCAAACCCTCTAAAATCCCATATTCTTCAGTGGGGGCATTTCTCAGTGCTAAGGAGCTAATCTAGTCTTGCTGTCCTAGACAGTCAGCGATGTGCCTGAGATTCAGGTTTTCTCTTTCATCAAAATACATTTCAGAAAAGGTGTTCATGTGCTTACTAGTGGATCTGTCAAATCATTACATTCAATTCAGTCTATTTGTAGTTTCATATTGGTTATTAAAAGACTAAGGCATACGTACCTTATAAAAGAGCAAGATGAAATTGATCGCAAATGCGACAAATAAGGCTAACATTCTCATGTTGTAGAAGTTGCGAGCAAAATAGTTCTGAAGGTGAAAAAAATTATTAAAAGGTCATTGAATCAAGAGATTTGAAATTTGCAAGCAATTGAAATAAAGCATTCATACATTTACCAAAAACTATTTCTTGACGGGCTACCATTTATTAAGTCCCATATTTGGTGCTGTCAACATAATAGTGAATAAGCAAACTTAAACCATCATGGAGTAGACAGATAATAAAGAAGCACACTCACAGATGAAAAATAGCCTAACTTCAGGGAATGGTAAATGCTATGAAGAAAAATCCACCAGACTAAGGACTTAGGGAAGAGGGTACTATCTGGATGGGTGGTCAGGGAAGGTTCCTGGGAGGTGACATTTGAGCTGAGGCCTAGATGCCACAGGGAAATAATCAAGTGAACATCTGTGGGAAGGGAACATCATAGAAAGACCTCGGAGAGCAAAGGTCTTGAATTCTGAGTGATGCTGGTGTGTTTGATGGATAGTCAGAAGGTACCACAGTGAGAAGAAGAGAGAATGGGAAGGAATGAGGTCAGAGAGGTTAGAAGGGGACATCGTTCTGTAGGCCTTTGATAAAAAGTCTGTGCTTTGGGCTGTGGATAACGGTCACTACACAGATGTTATGTGTGTAAACATTTATCCAGCTGAGCTGTACAATTGAAGTCTGTAGACTTAACTGTTGCTTGTAAGGTGTATCTCAATAAACACAAAAGAAATGTTAAAAAGAGAAAAAGTGTTGCTTCTTACAGTGCAGTGGTTCAGCGTCTGATTGCTGGGACCATACTCCCTGGGTATGAAGCCTGACCCCACCACTTCCTCACTGCAGGATGTGGACAAGAGACTTAATCACTCTTGTAAGCATCACTTTTCTTATTTGTAAAGTGGGGATAACAACAAAATCTGTTTCATAAGTTTGTTATGAGGATTAGATAAGTTACTACAGAGGAAGGTAATCATTAATTTTATTATTATACCTGGAATTACTATTTTACTGTAAATGAGATGGCAAGCTCTTGAAGGAGCTGAAGAGGGCTTGATGTGATCAGATAATGATTTGGAAAGATGATTCCAGCTACTGTGTATAAAGTAGACTGGAGGCATGGAAGGCAGGGGACCAGTTAGAAAGTTACTGCAGGATGCAGAAAGAGGATGTTGGTGGTGGTGGTTTGAACCAGTGGTGGCTGTGGAAATGTTAAGAACCAGGAAAATTCTGGATATATTTGAAAGAGAGAGCTGAGAATTATTCTTGGATTTATCTGAGGTAGGAAAAAGGAAAGGACTCAAGAGATGGTAACTTCTGTATCCTGGGGTCTGAGCAAGTAAGTAAATGCTTGGTGTCATTTATTAAGCTATGGGGGAAAAGTAAAAAACACTGATTGGACCAGAAGTGGGTTTAAGTGAAAAGATTTGGGGACATACCAAGAATTTGTTTTAATATTAAGTGCAAGATGACTGCTGCTGTTGCTAAGTTGCTTCAGTTGTGTCTGACTCTGTGCGACCCCATAGATGGCAGCCCACCAGGCTCCCCTGTCCCTGGGATTCTCCAGGCAAGAACACTGGAGTGGGTTGCCATTTCCTTCTCCAATGCATGAAAATGAAAAGTGAAAGTGAAGTCATTCAGTCGTGTCCGACTCTTCGTGATCCCATGGACTGCAGCCTACCAGGCTCCTCCATCCATGGGATTTTCCAGGTAAGAGTAATGGAGTGGGGTGCCATTGCCTTCTCCACAAGATGACTAGAAAGTATCTATCTGGATATATCAGGGGCTTTAGCATTATAAGGCCAAATCAGAATGATACTTCATTAGTTATCCCTCTCCACAGACACACCCGACTTGGATGGTGTCATCTCCCAACATATGATCCTAACTGTTCTGCCACCATTTATAGGACCAAACTTGGCCACCGCATCCAAACTGGGTCAGTCACACTGGTTCTCCTTAGAAGGTAGGACTGGGTTATACGGGCTGGGTTAGTGACTTTGGTTATCTGAGCTGGGAGGTCACAAAGACTGGCATCATGAGAGGCACTGTGGCACCTGACTGTGGCCATGATTAGGCTTGTGCATGCAAACAGGTGTGCAAAGAAAGTGATGGTGCAAAGAAAAACAGAAAAGAAGGCACCTCTGGGACAGAAGGATGGGGGAAAAAACCTACATTACTTGCTTTGTTCAACTGTGGTTACACAGACTCTTCAGGAACCCACTGGGGCTGCTACAGCTTATCACAGCGCCTGTACAACCTCACACCCTAGCCAGACCACACGGGCAGCCATGGCCACTGTGACAACAAACCAAACCACGGATTATCCAGAGTTACCTCAAAAACATTTGCATTCTGTCTACTCTTTATTAAATAATACAGGAAACATACAATGTAGTTTAAGAAAGCATGCTGCTGCTGCTGCTAAGTCACTTCAGTCGTGTCCGACTCTGTGTGACCCCATAGACGGAAGCCCACCAGGCTTCCCCATCTCTGGGATTCTCCAGGCAAGAACACTGGAGTGGGTTGCCATTTCCTTCTCCAATGCTGAAAAGTGAAAAGCGAAAGTGAAGTCGCTCAGTCGTGTCCGACTCTTCGCAACCCCATGGACTGCAGCCTACCAGGCTCCTCCGTCCATGGGATTTTCCAGGCAAGAGTACTGGAGTGGGGTGCCATTGCCTGTAAATTATTTAAAATATGTCATATATATAAACATTTATGTACAAGCAGTTAGAATATATCATGACTGAGAACAATCCATTTTCCTTATAGGTGAAGTTCTATACTATATGAGTTTTTGGTCTTTTTTTTTTCCTCAAAGGTTAAATGATTTTGCCTTTCAAATGGCTTTATTATGGAGTGTTGTTCTTAATTTCTAGGTCTGACATTTTTGGTCAGTACCTCATGTAGGTTTATTTGAGACATTCATCTCCCAATCTTTTCCTATTTATATGATATAAATATATAATATTTATACACATATACATACATACTCATATAAAAGGTCTTTTAGACAAAATTTTTAACAATTCCATCCTGTATGAATAGGAATAGAGAACTACATCTTCTTTATTTTTTTTCCACATATAAGCAGATATTTTATTAACTAAAGGAACATTTCTGAAAATGTTTAGGATACTACATAAAGAACTATCTTCTCCCTCTTCTTTCACTTTTTTACTTATTTCCATTTTAAGAATAATTTTGAATAGATCATCTTATCATTGGAGAGTTGGCTCACTGCATTAATATTTTTATAACTGGATTTTTAATAAAAGGGCAATTCAAGAAAGATTGACTAACCCCACTCTGAAACATCAAGATGAATTACCTGTCCCCTAGAAGATCTGTTTTGCTATCATGTATTGCAGAGCCTTACATAGTGTCCTGCAAAGAGGGAGCCTTGGGGTATGTTAATTAACTTACCCTTAAAATGTCCTTTTGGGAAGATGCTGGCAGTCACTAAGTCACGTGGTCTCGGGTCATGTGAATGTGTGCAGAGATTATGGGTTTGACAATAGGGAGCCATGGACCAAGACACTGATTTTAACATATAAACACTAAGATGAGCAAACACAATATACGTTCAGGGCTGACTAGGTTCCCTGATTACCACCCGAGGGAAGGTCAGTGGGTATTTACTGCACCCGAATGATTATGGTCTTACAATGTATCAAAAACAATACTCATTCTAAAACATCTTACTAGAAGTTTCTGTTGATAGGCTATGATTTTCTTCCAGAATGCTGACTCAGGAACTTCTGGCTCTCCATATCTGTGTGTGTGGAGCTGCCTCAGTTTTTGTTTACCCTTGTCTTCTTTGGCTTTTTCTTCTTTTTCTCCGTCTTCTCCTCTATGAATGCAAATGAGTGAAATATAAACCACCCAGACACCAAAGAACTGAACAAGTTTTATGCCAAAATATATAAACATACAAGTATTCAAATCATAGTATCAGTTTAAATAACTGATACCTCTTCTAATTTTAGAATTAGGGGTAGAATTTCTGGCTTATCATAGCCTCCTGTATATTGATAACTCTGTGAAGTTCCACTCTATAGGACATCTTACAGGCTTCAATTTTCTTTGTATCTCTACCCAGCATATTGCTTTCCAAGTGTACAATGAAATAGTTAACTGAAAAAGGAATAATGGAGACTTTCTTTTGGTTGTGACTTTCAACATACCTTATTTTTCAATTCTGATTTTAATGTTCAGTCTCTAACACTGACTAGCTATCAGGATTTAAAATCAGAGGCATATGCATTTGGTTGTTGACAGATATAGACAATGTCAATATGTTAATTCTGCAGACAATAATGGAATTGGGAGCACTGAAATTTGATACCTAAACCTCTCCGGGTACAAAATACCAAGCCTTCATGGAGATGTATTTATGTACATATGTAATCATATATATGTAAGCCACATAACATAACTCATACTTAACCCATATGAGGCTTTTCCAACATTATTTTTAACACTTAAGAGTCGCCACTGAAATGACTGTCAAGCTCTGTTATGTTTGTGTGTGTTTCATTGTTATAGCCCTTTACGTGGCCATTTTTACAACTGACCCAACAGTGCAAGATCGGTGACAATGAATGGCTCCGACTGTGAAGAATAGACAACAGTGACCCTCAAATGAGGCCTAATTCAAACGAACCAATGGTAAAAATACACCTTTGAGACAATAAAGGAAGCTTGAAGCCTAATATTTAGCAGCTATTAGACAGTATTTAAAGAATTGCAAATTTTGTTTAGTGTAAATAGAATGATAAATATGGTTCTTTAAACAGTCTTTAGCTGTTCAAATTAGTAATAACTTAGTAATTAGTATACAAGTTATATAAATTAGTAATGTATACAAGGTGCTTACAGGTGAAATGACATGGTGACTAGTATTGTCTTTAAAACAACTTGTCCCACAGAAGGCCCCACAATGTGTGTGTGTGTGTGTGTGTGTGTGTGTGTGTGTGTGGTGGGGATGGTTGGCAGAAGAAAACCTACATGCAACAAGGTTAGCAAAATGATAATAATTATTAGAACTAAAGTGAAAGTCGCTCAGCTGTGTCCAACGCTTTGCGATGCCATGGAATAATATAGTCCATGGGATTCTCCAGACCAGAATACTGGAGTGGGTAGCCATTCTCTTTTCCAGAGGATCTTCCCAACCCAGCAACTGAACCAGGGTCTCCTACATTGCAGGCAGATTCTTCACCAGCTGAGTTACCAGGGAAGCCCGTATTAAAACTAGGTGATGGGTTTATGGCTGTACATTATAACAGCCATTTATACATTCTCTCTTTTGTATGAGTTTGAAAATTTTACAGGCTTCAAGTATCTTTGTGTCTATATATTGCATATTCCTTTCAAAGTGTATGATAAAATATTTAACTGAAAAGAGAATAATAATGATGACTTTTTTTGGCTGTGACTTTTCAACATACCTTGTTTTTAAATTCTGATTTTAACGTTCAGTCCTTAACAATGACTAGCTGTTAGGGCTTAAAACGCTTCTAAATTTTCTCAAATATCTTAGAAATTAAAAAATATGATTTTCCCTGCAAAAGTGTTAAATTACTCAAAAGGTTAACTCTAGTAATGTCAAGCATGCATGTGAAAAAGTTGAATAAAACTGTTTCCCCATGAAAATATTAGAAAAAAGAATTATTTCTGAATTATTCACTTTAATATTATTTTAATTTTATAGGTATAACTAAATTAACACAATTCTAAACCAACATTTGTCTAATCTAGGGGGGAAAAAACAGACAATGAAAACAGGCCAAAGAAAATAACAGAAAAGAGGAGAAAAATAAAGTGCCATGCAAGAACAGTGGTACTTATGCAGTTAAAAATTTGCTTTCCCTAATTTTAAAAATATGCATATAAAACTGTGCAAACTTGGGGAATGATGTAGGTTTCCATTGTTAACAGGAAGCCAGTTTTATAGGAAATTACACATTTTCATTGTTTCATATGCAGCTCTTTATGTCTTAGTAATGCATTTATAACTGTGTTCTCCATAGCACCAAGACTGTAGGTGAAAACGAAGCTTCCTAAGCTCCACACCAGCCCTGCTGACTCAGAACCTGTGCAGGGGCCCAGGAAACTGTGTCTTTAACAGACTCTCCAGGTGGTTCTTCAGCAGGTGGCCCTGGGACAGTGTGTTGAGCACCACCACTCCCTAAGAGTCTATGCGATGGCATTCAGAATGCCTGTCCCCTCCCTTCTTTACAAGGACAGAATAGAGGCTCAATTAAAAAAAACTGCAACAGTCATCTTGCAGAGAATATCACATGGAATCATAAAGTCGTTACTGCTGAGAAACACACAAACAAAATCCTCATGGAACCAGAAAGAGACAGGAGTGCCCCCCACACCCCTCCAGGTAGGTGTTTACACTGATCCCCACCCACTGAGGATGAGGCCTTCCACTGAGATGACAGGTGTCACCTTGCAACCTGAGATTCTCTCCACTGCATCCCCGAACGGAGAGGATGTGTGAAAGACACTGACACAAAGCAAAGGGCACAGAAATGACACGTACTCAGCTTTCTCGGGTTCGGATTTGCTTTCTTCTTTTTCTTCCTTTTCTTCTTCTTTTGCCTTCTGCTCCTTGGATGAGTCCATGGGAAAAGAGAAGCGGGATAACACATCACTTTTGAATGAGTTCAGGAAGCTCTGTGACCCTGTGTCAAATTGTAACCTATAAATGTTGCCCTCCTGCCTCAATCGAGGGGATAAAACTGCCACGTGAGCCCTTCCTTCTGCTGGTTCATGCATTTCCCCTTCCCCACACTCACCTGCCAGGCCAGCAGGGAGCACCAACTTTCTAAGCTCCTTCCCACTTATTTCACAACTACCTTCTTTCCCTTATTCACCTACTCAAATCTTACTCATCCTCCAAACCAGCATAAGTCCCACTTCTTCAGTCTCAACCAGCTACTCCAAGCCATACTGAGCTTTCCATTTTCTCACGTAATCTCCACAGTCTGCGGCCTATGCTACTTACCACTTAATGATTTTCTAATTTTTTTCATGAGTGGTTTATCTTTCTAATAAACTCTTTAAGGAAACTTGAGAGCAATGATTACATCTTACATTTCTTTTAATTCCATATGATACCCAGGGGGACCAGACACATGGCCAATCCTCATAAAATATTTGTGGATGGAATGATTATTGATCAACTGCCTAATATCTTGAGAGTGAGTACCAGAGTTTGTACCTTCATAGTTTAATGAAATAATTTGTAAAGGACCTTCAAAAAGCCGGCTGGCTCTGCCTACTAAAAAGCCATTACTCTTTGGCAAGTCATCTAC
The DNA here is from genome assembly GCF_027580195.1 of Bos mutus. Lineage (NCBI taxonomy): Eukaryota > Metazoa > Chordata > Mammalia > Artiodactyla > Bovidae > Bos > Bos mutus. Next base: position 35,202,348 of record NC_091644.1, read on the forward strand.
TGAATACCACTCTGGCACAAGTAAAACAGCTGATGTCAAGTTATCATGCCCACCTGAAGTCCAGAGAGCTGCTGTGATTGGAGGTAAGTTACCTGGAACTTTTCTTGCACCTCTGGGATGGGGACGGGGTTGCTCATGAGGTCACTCAGGCCAGCATTGGGATTGTGAGGAATCAGTTTGTACTGCCCTCCTTCTCGCTTCAGGTCCAAGCCAAAGATATCAGAAAGCAGGTCACTCTCCTCTGACAGTTCCTTCAAGTCCGTCAGGTCTTCAGAGGGCAGGGCCCCTTCCAGGGTTTTCCTCTCCCCCTCCTCCCCGTCTCCTCGAACCTCATCTTGTGTGGGGTCTGGCATGTTGGCCAAGAGCTCCGCCACTTTGATCTTCTTCGCACCTTCGACCAGGCTTCCTCCCAGCAGGAGGCTGCCGATGATGCGAGAGAAGCCTCTGAAAACGCTGGCTACAAAGTGCAGGAGGCTCATCAAAATACTCCAGTAGGATGTAAAGAAGGCTGTGATCATGTCCTTCACTGTCATCTTCTTCACCTTCTTCATCTGCTTCTTCAAGCTTTTCAGGCTGAGCATCCGCATAAGGGTCAAGATATTGTACCTGAGGGCAAACAGGGCGGACTTGACCGTCATGATGGAAAAGAAACCCATCCTTGGACCCTGCTCCTCCGGCTTCTCCTTCTCACTTTCCTCTTTATTCGCTGACCTCTCATTCAGATCTGACTCTGATATCTGAGCCGCCAGCTGCATCTCAAAGATGGTATCCTCGCAGAAGTTCACGAAGAGCTCCATCTTCTCTTTCTCCCCTCCTTCATTGACCACGTCAAATATAAATTGCCTTTTGGATTCCTTGACCTGGGGCTTTTCCCACTGGGTTCGGCTGGACTCACTGATTTCAAAATACACCCTCTCGATGCGCTTGGCACTGCCCATGATCTCGATGCGGCCCAGGAAGGGCTGGAAGTAATTGAGCACGCTCTCGGCCAATTCCAGGAAAGTCTGCAGCCGGGTGTCATTGGGCATGTGTTCGGAGAGATTTGTCAGAAGCACTGCCACATTGAAGCCAATGTCCTTGGCAGGCTCGTGGAACCGTTTGACAAATTCTTCATAGTCCAGGGTTTCATTTTCATCTGTCTCTGCACAGGACAGGAGAAACTCAGTCTCGGACTGGGTGTAGTGTTTATGGCTCTCCATGGCTTTGTGAAAGTCCCTCTTGGAAATAACTCCCTTACCATCGGGGTCATACTCTTTGAAAGTATCAGAAGATGTCAAGTCCTTGAGCTTTAAGAACATGTCAAAAAACTTGAGAATCATCTCCACGTTGTTGGAAGATTCCACGAGCATATCAACCATCTGTTTGCCAATGGTGCCATTAACAACATTGCCTGGGGATAAAGAATTGCATTGGCTCAAAATGAACATTCCCAATAAAACCAGTGTCGATGGCAGATAGGAGCCAATGTACGTTGAGTGTGTGCTCAGTTGTTGTACCCTGGTCCAACTGAGTAAGTTGCTTCTAACTTGAGCAGATAAATAGTAAACATCTTAAAATGTCTTAAATAAAAGTGCCTATAGAGAAAATAACAATATAAATCTTATATGACACCTGAATCAAAGATAGCTCTTTTCTCTTCCAATGTGTGAAGGAAAAGATGGATAATTACTTGTAAACTCTAATTTTAGAAAGTGATTACATGAACACATGCAAAAGCATATTTACAAAGTAATTAGACTAATGCATGTAAACAATATGTGATGAAAGGCTGACATTTTTTCCCTTTAATTGATCCTAGAAGCAACACACTTTAGGATTTTTTAAAAAAAAGAAAAAAGGCAGACGTTTATATTATCCAAAAGCCTGAAACAGAAATCCAGTCTCATATTAATAATAAAAATGAGTGTTTGCCTAGCCCTTTGGGGATAAAAAAATCACTGCTCACAGACATTACACCTAATTTCATGTTCATACCTGAAAATACCTGTGAGACAGGTAGTTTTTATTATTAATTATGATTTTACTATTGAGGAAACTGTGTTTAGCAAGGTTAAATTAAATTGTATGCTGTAAAATGATTATTGAGAGCTAGGGCCAGGACTTCAAACGGAACCACTGAGGGCAAATTAGATGTTCTTTCTGATGTAAAATGTAAAAGATCTCCTTACATTTCTTCATAGTTCAGAATGTTTATAGCTAGAAAATGGCATATTATGAATAAGCCTGAGAAAATGAGATATTACCCTAAATTATAGAGTCATCATTCCTTGAACAGAATGTGATATGTAACACAAAGACGGGCATCAGAATAAAGATACATGATGATGGGTTTGTGGAGTTCATCTGTGAGGCAGTAAACACCAGAGTTAAGAGCATGGGCCCAAGGGCTTTCCTGGTGGTCCAGTGGTTAAGATTCTGCCTGCTAATGAAGGGAACACGGGTTTGATCCCTGGCCCAGAAGATCCCACATGCCTTGGGGCAGCTAAGCCCATAGGCCACAATTACTGAAGTGGTACACCTAAAGCCCATGCTCGGCAATGAGAGAAGCCCCCACAATGAGAAGCCTGAGCCCTTCAACTCGAGAGTAGCCCCCACTCACCCCAATTAGAGAAAGCTCACAGGCAGCAATGAAGACCTAGTACAGCCAAAAAAAAAAAAAGGCATTGGCTCAGGAGCCATGCTGTTGGGGTTTGAATCCAGATCCCACCATCTGCTGGCACAGCAACCTGGGCAGATTTCTTAGCCTCTCTGCACTATTTGCAAAAGAGTGATAATGATACTATCCAATTCACAAACCTGGTATTCAGATGAAAAAGTACTTAAACGAGGTTAATTTTAATTCATTATTCCTTCAGTTATTATGTCTGTGTTGCTACTATTTAGACTAAAACTTGAATTGAGGTCCTGGGAAAAGGATCTATGGTTGGAGAATACAGAGTGGCTGCCAACTAAGGGTTTCAAGCAAACACTGCATCTTTAAAGTTCTAGAGCAAGGTGTGTCTACTACCTTTATTAGCTAATGCAGGGCAGACTAAGTGAGAGAGAGAAATTAGAAGGACTAAAGAAAAAAAGGATAGGGAACATAATAGCAAACATTCTATAGTGGCTCTGGTCACATTCACATGGTTTCACAGAATGCTCGCAGAAGCTGTTCTGAGCTCCGTCTCATAGAGGAGGGACGTGAGAAACGGAGACATTACTCATGTCAGGGTCACGCTGCCTGGGTCAGAAAGTGAGATGTGGGTGCTGGTGGCGGATCTCAGAACCTAATCTCTTACCCACTATATTTACTGCCTGAGATAGAAAGAAAACACAGTAGCAAAGGAAAATAAGGTGGAAAGAGAGAGAATGAAAACCCAAGAAAGAGGCATGGAGTGGGGAGAACTTAGGCTGCCACGAGCCTTGGTGGGTGGGATGCTCTCTACTGCCTTCTCCACCTGCAGAAATGTAAGGACCCACAGGAGCTATAAGGCAGTCAGCTCAAAGCAGCAATTTACGCATTTGGAGTGTCCTCAAACATCTGTAATCCCTACTGCTTACAAACAAAATGACAACAAACAAAACCCTCTTTAAGGTACTCTCTGAGGAGCATACCCTTTAAGGTATCACTGTGAAATGAAAAATACCACTATAAAATGAAGTACTACTGGTTTCACTCCATAGCTTTGTGACCTGAGATTGGCAGGATTTTTTTTTTTAATTAAAAAAAAAAAAAAAAAAACTAACTTGAGAAAAGAGTAGTCAAGCCAGCAATAAGTCTGAGGTATCTGTCCCATTTTGGCACTGATATTTTATCCTTTGCAGCAGGCTGACTCCCAGAGCAAGCATATATGGAATCCTTCAAAGAATAATGGGGATTTGAAGATGTAAATCAAAACTACCTTCCAACATGGACAGCAACATGACCACCATGTCCTTCTGAAGATCCATCAATTCTTTCAGTAGCTCAATTTGACTGGAGTCCTGAAAGTATTAACACAGTGCATTTGAGATAACATGAGAAAATTACACAGCAAGAATGTCATACTTATTCTCACAAAAAGAATACCTTTCTACCAATAGCAGACTTTACAGCATTATACAGCTAAAAAGAAGCCAAATAAAAATCTGCAGCTTATTAAAAATACACACTTCAGAATGAAAGAGTATTTACTGTTGATTTCAACTCATATTTTTTAAAGTATTCGTAAGGACAATGAATAAATCTAACAAGAGTATGGAAGAGCTAAACAATGGTGGAGACCCTCGGGTCAGGTAGGCAAGAACCCTGGGCATCTTTCTTCTCCTTGAAAACACTAGACTTGTCTTTTCTTCTTTCTAACTTACTACACTGAGATGCTATACACGTTGTAAAACTAACTTATTCTGGAAAACACAGGCATGACAGTGATATGAGATAAACTCACCCGACATAAATCTAGCCAAAAAATGCACACAAGTATCTTATTTACCAACTTGATTAAGCTCTTGGGTATTTCTCTGTTTAAAATTTTCTGGTTTTTTTGTCTTTGATTTTTCACCATGAAACAAAAAATTTTATATAGATATGTTGTGTATAAACATCACTATGCTTAGATTCATTGCCTGAAAACATGGAATATTGATATCTGCATTATAACCCCATGCGTCACCAGAGTTTTTTATTTTAAAACTATACTTTTTTCAAAAAAAATACACATATACCTATATATATATATGCACACACACACCCACAAGGTATTGTTTTATTCACATGAATTTTTCTACACAGGAAGCCAAATTTCAACACTGTATGAAGGATGAGATGTATTTCTTTCTAAATAGTTGGTACCTCAACTAGGTCTATAAACTGTGAACAACTGTTAGGTAGCACTGCTAGATGTTAATAAAATGATGGAAATACATCCAAATAAGAACTCTCTTGTGATAAATTTGGTTCATGTTGATTTTCTTTACTTACTAAAATGTCACTAGCAATTAGATGAAACAATCATGATATTTCCTTATTTGGTAGAAGTTACCAATAACCAGATACTGACAAAGATTCTCTCCTTGACCAAACTAGCCAACTCCTCTGGGCCCTCTTCCCAAGTAGGCTTTAATCTTGGTTTATAAAGCCTTGAACAACTGGGAGATGGGATTAGCAGATGCAAACTATAGGATGGATAAATAAGATTCTCGTATGTAGCACAGGGAACTATATTCAATATTCTGTGATAAACCATAATGAAAAAGAATACTAAAAAAAGAATGTCCATATGTATATAACTGAGTCATTTTACTGTATAGCAGAGATTGATATAACACTGAAAATCAACGATTTGTTGTTGCTCAATCGCTACATTGTATCCAACTCTTTATGACCCCATGGACTGTAGCATGCCAGATTCCCCTATCCTTCACTATCTCCAGGAGTTTGTTCAAATTCAAGTCCACTGAGTCAATGATGCTATCTGTCTCATCAGCAAATCAACTACACTTCAGTTAAAAAAAAAAAAAAAAAGAGAACAAAACACGACATGGTTTCTAACAGCTCAAAGCTACTTCACTAGGAAGACCTCAACCCCTCTTAGGGTGCTTGCCTGAGAAAACTCAAGGCTGCCAAAAAAATTTATTATTTGTTCCAGCCAACACCTGAGGATGCTAGAGTCTGTCTCCCAGGCTCTGTAGGAGGTAGAATCCTAATGTCAATACTTGCCAGCTAGCAGACACAGCTGGCCCATCACGTTTACACTGACCAGCCTTTTATAATTTTTCTCTTCCCTGAGCCCTGATCATCCCCTCCTCCTCCCATCATCTCTGTACAAGTCCAAGTTGAGTTCAGCTCACACTAGATTTTCCTCCCTACAGTGACAGTTATCACTGATTAAATCTGTTCTTGCCACTTTAACCTGTGCCTGGCTCTATTTGACAATATTTTCCAGATTGGAGGGCAGGGTGGAGGTGTGAGTTTCCTCACTTTGCTGGAGGCAAGGAGACTCAAGGAAGAGATGGACACATAAATGAAATTGTGGGGGCTGGACAGGTAGTCCTTTGACTTTAATCTAGCATTCTCTCCTCTCTTGACACCTGACAGATATCCACACTCAACAGATATGTCAGATCTCAGGACATCCCAGTAAAATTCCCTGCATCAAAGGGACATATTTACTCAAGATTCATATTTAGAGTTTTTCTATTCATGTATCTCTGACTCCACATGCAATACAGGGGTGAGAAAACAGCATGCTCATGTTTCCAAGATGTGCTCCCAGATTAATATTAAGCATGGTGAAAAATCTGTTTCTTCGTCATTTGCCTAACTGTACTGCTATTTTTTTCTCTTTGACTTTCGAAGTTAAATGTCCGGTTAATTGGTGAATGTCATCTTTTGAGAACAAATGCTTGTTTATGACCCTATAAGAAAACTGTCTCTCCTTAACGAGGGATTTGCAGCAGATTACAATCCTCTTCCAATTATATGTATGGATGAGGAAAATTCCAGCGAGTAATCATTGAAATGTGGGTCTATGAAGGATTGTAAAATATACAGTGTTTGGTGACTATACTGTTTTATTTCTCCATTACAGTCAATTCCTTTATCTTTTATTCTCAAATTTGAATAACGGCTCCCACCTATTGTCAGTTTGCATAAAATTCTTTTATTAAAAAAAAGGATTAAAAAAAAAGTCATGTAAAAGATTTATAAAGAAGTCATCTAAAAAAGATAACATTCTGACACAGGAAAGTGTGTTTAATTTGCCAATGATCACAGTGTACAGTGTCTCACCTAGGCTGACAGAGGACAGTGACTTTACCTGAGACAGCTTCATCTGCATGTGGGCAAATACATGAAGAAAACCCACCACAGCATCCCAGAGCCTGCTGTGAGCCAAACTCTGCTGGTTGCCAGTGCAAGGACCCTGGGCCAGAAACAGACAAACAACAGTCATTCCTGATAAATTAACTGCCAAATTAAACTTTACAATAATAGATTTTACTTTAGCAACAAGTGACTGGAAGAGAGGACTGCATTGAAGATACTGACAAGATGTCAAAATGGAAGCTTCACTTAAGGACCTAGAGCTGAGGATAAAAGATATAACTGAGCCAGGACCCTATGCTGCTGCTGCTGCTGCTAAATTGCTTCAGTCGTGTCCGACTCTGTGCAACCCCATAGACAGCAGCCCACCAGGCTCCCCCGTTCCTGGGATTCTCCAGGCAAGAGTACTGGAGTGGGTTGCCATTTCCTTCTTCAATGTATGACAGTGAAAAGTGAAAGTGAAGTCGCTCAGTCGTGTCCGACTCTTAGCGACCCCATGGACTGCAGCCTTCCAGGCTCCTCTGCCCATGGGATTTTCCACGCAACAGTACTAGAGTAGGTTGCCATTGCCTTCTCCGAGGACCCTATGGGGCCCTCCCAAAACAGACCTCCACTCAAGTCCTCGGCCTTCCTTTTATCTGTAGGAAAACTTTAGTCAAACAATAAATTTAATCAAAGAAGGGGAAAAATGCAGAAGGAAAGGAAAACAGGCAAGACAAAATAATAATACTTTAGCCATTAAACAAAGTCAAAGACCTTTAGTTCCTTCTCAAGGTCAACAGATAATATTCTGAGCCATGTCCTCTGAGCTGTTTGGCAGAGACTGAAACTCCTACCAGGTGGGTGAAGTTAACTATATACTGCCCACCAACATGTAGACCCAGACAGGTTGATGATGTTGACTCCCAGTGACCTCACCACTAGCCAATCAGAGGAACGTCCATGAGCTGATCACACACTCCACAAGCCCCCTCTCATAACCTGTCCATGAGTTGATCACACACCCCACAAGTCCCCTCTCTCAACTTGTCCATGAGCTGATCACACACCCCCAAGACCCCTCCCTCATCCTGTCTTTCTAAAGCTTTACCAGCAAGCCTTCAGGGACTTCAGGCCTTTTAAGTTCTAGCTGTCGTGGACTCCTTATTTGGTGCCTGCAATAAATGCTGCACTCTCCTTCACCAGCACCAGGTGTCAGCAGATTGGCTTTATTGCACACAGACAACCAGACCCTAATTTGGTTCAGTAACAAAGACAGTAAGTGCCAAGCATCTTCATATTTCAAAAGTAAGGTGCTAGATTCAGTACCTGTGAAAGGAAACTAAATAGATCTTTCTAGCCTTAAGACATAAAGGTGTTGAAGTTGAAAAGGGACAGACTTTGCAAAGTGCTCTCCAACCTCCACCCCCGCACGGTGGGTGAGGACCGGGCTACCCCTGCCTTCCTTTACATGGGGAGAGAGAGGAGGCCTCAAGAGAGCCATCAGGAGTGCGTGACTTCTGTCTTCTGAAGTTGGGCAGCTTTTTGACATAAGAGAAGCCATTTTGGCCTGAGCCATTTTTGTGATCTCAGCCTGGTCACAGTGCTTGCCCTTGGATAGATCTCAGTAATCAATGATCTTAGGGAAACAAAGGAACTGAGGAATAGAGAAAGGGCAGTCAAACAATAGTGCAGTGAAAACAGAGTTTTAGTTCCTCCTCAAAGGAGGTACATAATCTGATACAGTCCTTGAGTTTTGCAGGAGCTAAGGCCCTCACCCAGGTGGGGGACAGAATGATGACATCCCTCCTGACTCCAGTCAACTAAACTTGGACTCTGTCAACCTCTGTCCGAATTCTTCACTGCTGAAGCCTCTTCATGAATATGCATGTACCCTTAGCTTAAAACTTTCCCAATTTTGCTGTTTGGAGAGACACTACTTTGGGAAAGAACCCTAGTGTTCTCCTTACTTGCTGCAAGTAATAATAAATCCTTCCTTCCTCCAATCTTTGGTTGTATCTATTAGCTCAACATCCATCAAGAGAAGAACCTAGTTTTTGGGTAACAGCCTGGTATTAGAAAGTGTAAAAGATGGAAAGTAACAAAAAATTGATTTCTTAAGTGGGAGCTATTCTGTCCAAAAGGACTTTGAAATATTGCCAAGCAAACTGTCTCAAAGGGTAATGTGATTTTCAGAGGTGGATGGGGGCCACCAGATGCACAAAGATTGTGGAGTAATTTGAAACTGGAAGGGAAAAGACACCTTTCCAGGCACTGGAAGCAGTAGGAGAGCCAAGCCCCCTCATCAGAGGAAGAATATAATACGCCACCCAGGTGGCCAGGCCACAGTGCAGTCCTGAATTCCACGTGCCTAGAGGAAAACCTCCCTCTCCTTACTCTTCCTCTTCACAGCTCCAACCCCGAGGAGGCCTAGGCTGGCTCACGGGGGGCAGAGGAGGAACAGACACCCCTTGGAGAGAAGGCAGAGAAGCCCAGAGCCTACTCCTTGCCCTCCACCCTCAGCCCACAAGGCCTTTTCAGCATAAAATCAGGCATGAGGGGCAGTGTTTCTTTGAGGGGGAGTTTTAAATTGGGTAAGAGTTAACTGATAGTGTCACCATACAATGACTGAAGTGAGACAATTTTTGTGACAAAGTGACTGAAGGAATTTTATTTATCTGAGAGTGGCTGGTGCACAAGATCCATTCAAAGAGGGGTAAAGAAATGGGCTACAGAGCAAGTTTGAAGAGACGGGGGGAGAAGGGATCACTTCACTTAGAGGTTAACACGTTCAGTGTACCTGGCCAAACTGGTTTTACAGCGTACATCAGTCCTGTCTGGCTTCTGCGTCAAAGCAACAGATTCTCAGGATTTCACTGTGGTCCCTTGTTGGCAATGTGCCCTGTGCGCTTGCTATAGAGAAGAAGCCAATTCTGACTCCATGTTGGAACTGTTTCTTTGACTTGCTTTTTGTTGCTTTTGTTATTACCATCATGCATAATGGCCTGCCTTAAAGGACCCTGACCCTCTGCTGCTGCTGCTGCTGCTGCTGCGTCGCTTCAGTCGTGTCCGACTCTGTGCCACCCCAGAGACGGCAGCCCACCAGGCTCCCCTGTCCCTGGGATTCTCTAGGCAAGAACACTGGAGTGGGTTGCCATTTCCTTCTCCAATGCATGAAAGTGAAAAGTGAAAGTGAAATCGCTCAGTCGTGTCTGACTCCTAGCGACCCCATGGACTGCAGCCTACCAGGCTCCTCCGCCCAATGGGATTTTCCAGCCAAGAGGACTGGAGTGGGGTGCCATTGCCTTCTCCTGACCCTCTGCCTGACTGTAAAGTAAAATGCCTTTGTTCAACTCAAAAAGAGATAGTGTGACACCACCTACCTCTGAATGGAAGAGATTAGCACATCCCTTTCAAAGGCTGAACCTTCCTGGAAATGTTGCCCAAGACTGAAGACCCTTTTACTTTCCTTCCTCACTGCCTCTCCCTCTCTATTCTGCCTTTTGACTTTAGTTCCTCATTGTTTCTTTCTCTCTTTCTGATTCTATAAAAGAACCTGTCATCCTGACCACAATAAGATGGTTACTTTGAGAAATTAGTCTGACATCTTCTCAGTCAGCTGGCTTTCCTGAAGGAGGAAACAGAACAGGCTGTATCTTGAAAGCAGGACTCCATCTTGGGCTGGACTGTGGACTTTGAGCTATATGCCCAGTATCTATGGAAATGACATACTAATGGAAAACCAGACCCCCTCATTTATTCAATGCCTGTAACATAAAATCCTTGCTACTATTATACAGAGAATGGATCAACAACAAGGTCCCACTATATATAGCACAGGACACCATGTTCAATATACTGTATTAAATCATAATGGAAAAGAATATGAAAGAGTGTGTGTGTGTGTGTGTGTGTGTATGCATGTACATATATATCTATATGTAAATATATACATATATGTACATATATAAATAAATACATATGTGCATATATACATATATACAGGTATACGATATATACATATACATGTACATATACATATGCACACATGTACATATATACATACATACATATATGTATATATATACACATGCACATATATGCATATATATATATATTATATATATATATACAGAAAATGCTGAAGAAGCTTAAGTTGAAGTTGAATGGTTCTATGCAGACCTACAAAAGCTTCTAGAACTAACACCCAAAAAAGATGTCCTTTTCATTATAGGGGACTGGAATGAAAAAATAGGAACTCCATAAACACCTGGAGTAACAGGCAAATTTGGCCTTGGAGTACAGAATGAAGTAGGGCAAAACATAACAGAGTTTTGCCAAGAGAACGCACTGGTCATAGCAAACATCTCTTCCAACAACACAAGAGAAGACTCTACACATGGACATCACCAGATGGTCAATACCAAAGTCAGACTGATCTTATTCTTCACAGCCAAAGATGGAGAAGCTATAGAGAGTCAGCAAAAACCAGACCAGGAGCTGACTATGGCTCAGATCATGAACTCCTTAGTGCCAAATTCAGACTTAAATTGAAGAAAGTAGGGAAAACCACTAGACCATTCAGGTATGACCTAAATCAAATCCCTTATGATTATACATTGAATGTGACAAATAGATTCAAGGGGTTAGATCTGATAGACAGAGTGCCTGAAAAATTATGGATGGAGTTTTGTGACATTGTACCAGGAGGCAGTGATCAAAACCATACCCAAGAAAAAGAAATGCAAAAAGGCAAAATGGTTGTTGACAAGGCCTTACAAATAGCTGAGAAAAGAAGAGAAGCTAAAGGCAAAGGAAAAAAAGAAAGACATACCCATTTGAATTCAGAGTTCCAAAGAACAGCAAGGAGAGATAAGAAAGACTTCCTCAGTGATCAATGCAAAGAAATGGAAAAAAATAGAATGGGAAGACTAGAGATCTCTTCAAGAAAATTAGACATACCAAGGGAATATTTCATGCAAAGATGGGCACAATAAATGACAGAAATGGTATGGACCAAACAGAAGCAGAAAATATTAAGAATAGGGGGCAATAATACACAGAACTATACAAAAAGGATCTTCATGACACAGATTATCATGATGGTGTGATCACTCACCTAGAGCCAGACATCCTGGAATGCAAAGTCAACTGGGCCTTAGGAAGCATCACTATGAACAAAGCTAGTGGAGGTGATGGAATTCCAGCTGAGCTAAATCCTAAAAAATGATGCTGTGAAAGTGCTGCACTCAATATGTCAGCAAATTTGGAAAACTTAGCAGTGACTGCAGGACTGGAAAAGTCCAGTTTTCATTTGAATCCCAAAGAAAGGCAATGCTAAAGAATGCCCAATTGCACTCATCTCACACGCTGCAAAGCAGCCAGGCTTCAACAGTACGTGAACTGTGAATTTCCAGATGCTCACCCTGCATTACGAAAAGGCAGAGGAACCAAAGATCAAATTGCCAATATCTGCTGGATCATCAAAAAAGCAAAAGAGTTCCAGAAAAACATCTCTTTCTGCTTTATTGACTATGCCAAAGCCTTTGACTGTGTGGATCACAATAAACTGTGGAAAATGCTGAAAGAGATGGGAATACCAGACCACCTGACCCACCTCTTGTGAAACCTGTATGCAGGTCAGGAAGCAACAGTTAGAACTGGACACGGAACATCAGACTTGTTCCAAATTGGGAAAGGAGTATGTCACCCTGCTTATTTAACTTATATGCAGAGTCCATCACGAGAAATGTTGGGCTGGAAGAAGCACAAGCTGGAATCAAGATTGCTGGGAGAAATATCAATAACCTCAGATATGTAGATGACACCACCCTTATGGCAGAAAGTGAAGAGGAACTAAAAAGCCTGTTGATGAAAGTGAAAGAGGAGAATGAAAAAGTTGGCTTAAAGCTCAACATTTAGAAAACGAAGATCATGGCATCTGGTCCCATCACTTGATGGGAAATAGATGGGGAAACAGTGGAAACAGTGTCAGACTTTATTTTCTGGGGCCCCAAAATCACTGCAGATGGTGATTGCAGCCATGAAATTAAAAGATGCTTACTCCTTGGAAGGAAAGTTATGACCAACCTAGATAGCATATTCAAAAGCAGAGACATTACTTTGCCAACAAAGGTCTGTCTAGTGAAGGCTCTGGTGGTATTTATGTTTTAGTTCTTTTAAGAAGCCATTTGCTGTTTCTATAAAATTCACTTGCTTGTGAATGTCAATCAATAAGATCAATCAATCTTATTATTTAATCAGGACAGTTCACACCAAACGTGGTATTGCTCTCTTTCTAGACACTGATGAGAATATTAAGGCAGTAATGGAAGCCAAGGAGATCAGGAAATAGGTACATGAATGGTCTGGACTGGATTTAAAACTTCACTTGTGTTTGAATAAAGAAAAGTTATAAGAATTATCAAGTGTGGCTTTCCCATTTTGAAATGCTAAAATAAGAATCCTCTTCCCTGCCCAAGGAGAAAAGAGAAAAAGTGAGATCCTTCCAAGGTATGAATACAGAGGAGAGAGTGAACCTAGGGGAGGTAAGGAGTAGCCATGCTTCCATCTTTCCTCCGCACCACTCAGCCCTGGTGGCTTCACTCGGCCATGAAGAGTTCTCTCATTCAGTCATTCTACAGATACCTGCAAGTATGCCAGGCTTTGGAGACACAATCTGTTATTTTTACTTAACCTTTTCCCCCTTAAGACTATGTTTTGTCTGACAAAAGAAACTGTAAGTTTCTTCCTCCTATTTTATTTTTGTACATGACACTTCAATCACAGTGATGGAGTCAGAGTAATATCAGCCATGGACACAAGTCTTCTAGAAAATGGCAAAGTTTTGCTTGCTGAAGAAAGAAGAATTTTATAAACTCTTTTAAGAATCTGTAGATCAAAACTAGAAGTCTACCCCAAGAAGAATATAAAGCAAATCAATGTAAAAAATGTATATTATTCATGGGACTTGAAAATTTTACCTATAATTATCACATTGTATTGCCATTTAATATATTTACATATACACACATATATGTACACACACACATACTGTGTGGACAAAGAATGCAGCCTGCCATTTAATTAAACAAAGGATGCTGTTGCCATCAGCCCAGCAACCACTGCAGCCACCCAAACAGTGTACCTGAGGGGATTCAGGATGGAGAAAAGCAGGATCCAGGCCCTGAGAGTTAAGGTGCATATCAAAGGAATGATTTCAGGGAGCCCAGACTCTTGCATCTTCCCATATATAGAAACGCACAAAATTCACTAACTTCAGATGTCTGGTTTTCTTTACTTGTAATCTTTTGATGTTCTGACTACTTTATTTATTTATTGCAAAAACCTGCATATTCTGGCTCCTCCCTTACCTTTTAGAACAGTTGCCCAGAGCTGAGAGGCTGCTCCTGGGATTAAGTCCTAAGTAAGTCCACCAAATAAAAACACAACTTCCAACTTTTAGATGGTGCAATATTTTTTTTTTTTTCAGTTGACAACACACACACACATTACAGTGAAGTTTTTAAATGCTTTTTTCCTTTTTGTAAGGTTTCTAAAAAACTCCCTCCTCATTTTCACAAGAATACTATAAAAAGTGGCTTAAAGTTCTGCCCTTTCTCCTTCACTTCTCTCTCCTTCTTCATCGATATTTATTGAGTGCTTAATATATACACTAGGTATTGGAGATACGACACATTCAACCTCATGGTTCATGCCTTGGTATCTCATGATATCTCAATCCTAAAAGTGGTAAGGCAAGTTCATTCCATATAACTTCACATCTGATTTTAAATGACCCATTGGCTAAGATTCTACAGAAGGCGTCATTAGAAAATGTGGATAAGAGCAGGAAAATAGGCATGCTGCATTTTTTTCCAAGGAATTTAATGCTAACCAGTTGACTCTTTTTTCTCATTCTTTTTCAAATAACAGAAATGTTTAAAAGTTTACCTGAATATACTCTGTAAGAGTGTTAAAGACTTGTTTTGCCACTTGAATAGCTTTGGAGAAATTCCTTTGTCCTTGTTCATCAATGACATCTTTTCCAGAGTAATACCAATAGAAATCACTAATTGATTCCTGAAAAAAAAGAGATGATAGGATTTAGGATTAAGGAATATTCTGAAGCTATCAAAGACCTGTCCAGTTTTGGACTCTTTAAAGGAAATCATTTTAAATAACAGATTGGAAGCAAACAAAAATATCTGTGAAATAAACACTATTTTCAATGATTTTCCTAAACATAAAATATGGCAAATCCTCCCTAGATATAAATAACATCTGGAGAGAAAATAAGCAGAAAACTTAGCTTTAAAAATGACTTTTTGTCTCTGATGACCTTGAAATTCACAAACATAAGGATTCATAACACTAACGCATATTTATCCATAGAGTATTTAAATATTACTATGTGAACACAGAAATTAGACAAATCATAGAATATAAACATCTAGTCTACTTTTTCTCCAGTAAAGCCAGTAACATTTCTTTAATGAGAATTTCAGAATGTTCCTGACTTGTATAAAGGCCCTGGAAGAAACTGGCTGGATTCCTTATAAATACTGACAACAATTGTAAATAAACATCTAAATATGATCGATCTGTCCAAACAGGATGTTTTCAACAATGGCTCACATTTTAAAGGAATTTTAGTTGCCTAAATGAATAATATAATTTGGGCTACCATGTAAACCACATTCAGGTTTTGAGATATGATTTTGAAAGTTACAGATACATTTCAGCAAAGCTTCTTGATATATTTGCTTCAGAACTAGCCTTTTTCTCCATTAGTTTTAGGTAAGAGTGTTGTGCTTTTACATATTCAAAGATTAAGCAAGAAACAGAGAGTTTGTGATTTTAAATGTGCTACACCTGATTTCCTTCTAAATAAAATGAAAAATAAAAGTATAACATTTCATTAAGAGACCTACACCTTCAGATTCAGTTCTAGTAACATGGAGAACATTACTAGAGTATTGAAGATATTTTTAAGTGATGGAGTGTTAGGCTGAATTTTTTCATCAGACATTTGGAGAGCTGAAAAGAATTGACCTTAGTCTCTTATATTTAAGCGTATGTTAGGTAGTTTGAAAGCCTTTCTTTCCCATTTTTAGTAATGTTTCAAATATTCTTCTGCCATTTATTTATCAACCACAGAGGAAGGAAAAGAACATGTTCATGCTTTACAAATTGAAAAGGAATTTAAAATGCCATCAAGCTAAAAACTGCAGGGAAAAAAAATATTCCCACTTATAGAAAGAGCCAGAATCAAAGGCAAAGACAATAGTGGCGGTTTTAGTCTAATATTTGGGGAAAGACTGTGATCAAAGAAAAATACCTCAATAAGTTTTGACCTCATAAGTCAAAACACATTATACCATGTCAGTTTCACAACTGCCATAACATGACAACTAGCCAACATTTTAATTTGCTACTAATATAAAGCTACATACCTGAACTCTCAGAAGGTAGTCTACAGTAGAGATGATTATGTTGACAGTTGTATTATTGCCAGTCTGAGTTCTCAGATAATTTTGAAAATCTACATAAGATCAAAAGATGTTATTAAAGTGCATTCAAAAATTTAAAATGAATTCTTTGAACAATTCTAAGAGCAAATGGTGTCTACACCAAAATCACTGCAGCTTCTGTAGTGTTATATCTGATAGTTTGAACACTGAATAATTTATATTTTCCATAAAAAGTGAGCACCTCAAAAACAAACCTAGGTGCTTCACATAATATCAATATTTAAATTTCACCTAAGAGGTTTGTTAACACCTGTGTCCTGATTCCTCGCTCTAGAGCTCTGGGCATGTGAATGACTGAAAAGGACTTCCATCCTGTAGGATGGAGTAATTAAATGATTTATTCCATAATCTCTTGTTAAGAAAAAAAAAATCAAGATAAAGCTGCTGCCTTCACAGATGCACAAGCCTGATACATATGATCCATAAACAACGGATGGAAATACATCATGGCAAGTTACATAGTGAAGTAGATTCCCCCAGTTAAAGAGAAGAGGTAAAAAAAGAAATAAACCTACATATGTCTCCATAGCTATTTATTGTATTTAATCTACATCTTTCTTCACAATCTGAATCCTTCTATCAGCTGTCTTCTCCAGCATGAGAACTAATAAGAGTTATAAAATTCATGTTTTGAAAGTCTAAATTGTGAACAAAATTTCTTGAGATTTTCTTTATATCAAATATGCACATTACATTTTTAAAACCTAAAGATTGTCTTCAAGCAAGTCAATTTTAATTAAAAAATAGCACATATGTGTAAAATGTACAAACCAATGCTATTCTAGAGCTTTGCTTTTCAAATTATTGATTGTACCCATATGCCATTCATATGGGCTTCCCTGGTGACTCAGATGGTAAAGAATCTGCCTGCAATGCCATTCAAGTAATAGTGTATTAATTATTCCTTTAGAAAATTCAGCATTACTGTAATTTTATCAGTAAAAAAAAATCTCTCTTTAGAATATCAATACCTTAAAAGGATTTATTTAGAGGGGGAAAAAAAGAATTAAGTGAAATCACTAGCAAAAGACTTTGAAAGACTCAGTGACATAGAAAAACCCCAGGGCCAATGCTCAAATTTCAAGAACCGTTTCTCGACCTAGGAGAAGCAGAATAATTAGAACTAAGAGGCTCCTGTTATTACTGGCTTCAAAATGCTTATTGCTGGGTACCATGAACGGTCTGGGGTCTCACAAACCTGAGTTGTGTCCCTCACAAAGCAGTTGCAAGAAGCGGAAGAGGTCACAGGTGAATTCGTCATCCTGCAGAACCTTTTCTCCTGCAGGAAGTCCAGAGGGACCCGATGTTATCAACCACTTTAGCCTCAACCTCCCTTTGTATCCCCACCTCCATCAAACTTGCATGTTCATCTAGCATCATCTGAACCAAAAACAGTCACAAATCATAGCCACTTTTCTATCTGAAGCTCTTAAGATCATGCGCTTGACAGATAGATGCACTTTTTCTTGGTAAGAAAAGAACATTTGACTCTTAAAAACTCAGATCTCTCTCTGTTAAAAGTAGCAGCATGGGTTTGGCAACATTTTAGAAACAACCTGAAGAGGTTTAGAGATTTGAACTTTTCCCCCTTTCTATCTTTCTTTTTGTGTAGGATCTCTGCATCTCTTACAAATGTGAAAGTTAAATCTGCTTTGTTCCTAGAGTCTAACCAAATGTTTCAATACAGAGGCATTCGGTATATATATAAAACAGGGCTAAAAGTTTCTGGTATTCACATATTAATTAAAGGATTTCTGTGAAAATTCTAAATGACCAGAAAATGTTTCTTAACTCATTTCAATGAATTCTCTCATGAGCTTGTCCAAATAGAGCGCTCATTGGTTGTAGCATTCCACCAGAAGAGGAAGAACTGGCAAGCAGACCTAACTCCAAATATCAAACCAAAAGAAAGACTTTGCTGACTCCTGCTAAGAGAACTAAACCTAACAAAGCAATGTGCAAAGGAGGACATCTCAGAGCCATTGGAGGTGTTCTGCATCATTCAACACTAACTATACGTGTGGGGGGTGGCCAGCATGAAGCCTTAGGAAAGGGTTCAGATATTTCACCTCTATTTCAATTTAAATGTACCTTGATCACAAGTTACTCTGAAAGCAAAAACACAGAGAAGGAAACAAACAAAAAACCAGCACCACACAAATGAAAGTTGAGTTTAAAAGCATAGAGTGTCCATGAAAAAAACACTGTCAACATTATGAGTGTATGCTCTGGAATCTCAATTTGTTTAGAAAGCAAAATGACAAAAAACAAAAATGTTGTTTGGCAAGTGAATGAATATACTCATGTATTTAAAAAAATAATAATAACTTTTCAGACTGGAAATACTTTGGGCTAGGAAAGAAAACTATGCAATGATCATGTGTTTACTGGAACTGAAATTATGAATGATCATAATGATAGAGAGATGATGGACTTACCAGTCTGCAGTCTGTGACTTTCAAAGTGAGAGGCTTCATATAATGGGAGGGTTAGGAAGCAAAACCATTTTGAAAACTAATATAAACATTAAAAAAAGTACATAAAATCACTGTACTGGTTTCCCTATGAGCCTGCAAGATATGATATTTGGTGACCAAACTAAGGTCACCATGTCTATAAATGTGACATGGCAAATCTAAATGTTTAAATGTGTATTGTTTTGAATCTCAATACATGGCTGATAAGCCCATTTCTCAGTGTTTACATTCATGACAGGATAAGAAAAAAGGAACAGTCTAGACTAATAAACAAACTAAACTCTTCACTGATGACACTTTGTATCATTTCATGAAGATACTTTAAAATGATATTTAAATTAAAATATTATGAGTTAGTTACATAGACTTATTGACTTTTTCCTTGTTGAACCCATCTAAAATGTTTTGTTTTTTCGATTTTCAGAAAATTGAATCAATAAAACCAAGGACATACTATCAATCTTCATAACTTTAATGTGGAATAAGTAACCCCTGGTAGAAAGTATTCAGAAAAGTTAACACTGAAATAAATTAACATGTAGTCTACAAGTGTACCTAGAAATGCTCTGTACAATGCACATTAATTTATAACGTAACATTTTATTTTTTGTTGGCATGCACAGTATCTTTTAGACTGTACACGGAAACACACACAAGTGACTTCACTTACGGTGGACACGCTGCACACAGCAGAACAAGAGAGAGAAGGGAGGGGAAAGGGGGCAGGTCAAGCCTTCGTTCACCATCAGGCGGTACAGGTTATTGACTAGAGTACTGCTGCTTAATGAATACATTCCTATCTGATTAAAATGCTGCCATTGCCCATGCTGCCGGTAGGTGGTGCAGGAACAAAGACGGAGGATGGCTTTATGTCTGCAGAAGGTACACGAGCACCAGTCTACTTTGGGATGTGCGCAAAAGAAATTCCATTGTAAGATGGAAACTAAGGTTAATAAGAAATAACGAAATGGAGTAAAATGTAGTTGAAAGTGCTCTTACATTTTAAATATCTTATTTGCAATAGCTGCATGATGGCCAAATGTAGCTATTGTGAAGGGCACTCCTTTGGTTTTGTTTTCAATTATAAAGGGCTTATCATTTCTAACACTTTAACAAAGGGGAAAGTTATTTCAATACTGTTGTGATGATGAGTTTGTTCCTTGCGCTTTAGGTTTCTCATCTATAAAATGAATGGAAAATGTATACTGTATACCTCACTGGCTCTACATAATCTATCTGACCCTTTTTTTTAATCAATTGTGGAAAGGTTAATATTATTAGGAGCAGTGGCAATGACACTAAATAAAGATGGGAACAACATGCCTATGTGATAAATACAGTTATGTGAACTTAGGTGTTAAGAATGTTTATATTTTCAAAAAGTTGCCTGAATTTTAATGGACCAAATATTATAAAAAATATAAATTTTCACCTGAAAATAATATTAGGTAGACCTTATTTATTCAAGCTACCAATAAAAAGTAATTCCTCTTTTAGAGATACAATAAAATTAAAATACTTTAAAAAGCTTTTCTACTCCCAAATGGTTTATCTAATTAAAAAAAAAGTACACAAAGTTTTGCTTAAGTTCAATTAAAACAAAGTTGTTTTTACTTAGACTGTCCATAGATATAGCTCAAAATTTGCAGACCTAGCTCCAGAAAGATTTGTTAATAATTAATTATCAATAACGGTTACTAAAATTAGTGAAATAAATAAAAAGATCACTAAATATATAAACAACTGCATAAGCATCAATAGACTCCAGAAGACTAAGATCTCCAGTGTTGTAGGGTCTTGCTATGTCAATATCTCTATAATGTGGAGATAAAAAAGTGAGTAGTATGAAACATGAGACTGGCTGCATTGAACAATTCCCTAAAATCTACTGTTAAGTGGATCTCCAGAGCCCCCATTGCCATGGAGGAAATAATTCTGATCACAGATCTTTAGAGAACTTAAATATTTACTTTGTATATGGAAAAACTGAAGGATAAAGGCTAAAAATACTTTTAAATAGTGAAAAGTTAGGTATTTAATTCCATGTATGTAGTTTTAGTATCATTGCTTAAATGATCTAAATATGGCTGCTTAAATAATATTACAACTCAACTAGTAAAGAATTAAAAATTTATGATTTATTCATTTGGTCATGTTTTGTGGCTTTGGGGATCTTAATTCTCCGACCAGGGATCGAACTCCTGCCCCCTGTAGTGGGAGCACAGAGTCCTAACTACTGGGTCACCAGGGAATTCCCCAAGAATAAAAAACTTGAAAATGGATTTATAGCTAGCATTTAGTGACTATAGTGTGCTAGGCATTGTGCTAGACATATTTTCTCATCATTTCATTCCATGTTTGCAATAATCCTAAAATGAGGTGATATGACCCCATTTTGTGGTTTGGGAAACAACTGAGAAATAAGTAACTTGACTACTGTCGTAGAGCTATTAACAGGCAAAAGACTTTAATTGAGTAAACTTCAAGAAACACTCATTATGTGTCCCCTGTGTGCTAGGCACTTTGTGAGATGCTGGGGATAAAAAAGACTAATGGACACAATTCCTAACCTCAAGAAGGTCACAGTCAGGCAACAAACAGGTAATTTCTACACTGTGGTCTCTCTAAATGCAGGGTGCCATCGTTCCTCCACTTCATAAAGTTCACATCAGTAATCAATCTTTGACTAACAATCATTTTGCTTATTGTTTATCTTCAATTGTGGACTCCTAACTTGTTTTCAATTTTAGAACCCAGGGAAAACCATATTTTAGACATGTGGCTTTGGAAAAATCAATTCACCTTTCTGACTCTTTTTACATCATTTTGATATGGGACTTAAAAATCTCCTGACTTCCATATTTCATAGGGCTGCTATGATAATCAAATTGGTTCAAACAAGTACAACTGCTTTGAAATATGCAAAGCACAATAGGAATCAATGTGAAGTTTTAATAGCATGAAGTAATTTTAAAAGCCCTAGATTTCTAAAATACAGAATTCCAATGGGTTGTGAATATAATAAATCAGTTATAATTTGATTAAATGTATTTATTTAAGGTAACAACCTAACACTATGTATAAAATGCATTCCTAGATAATAAAAATGATCACTGTATGAAATAAATTAGATAATAGATAATATGAATAATAGAATTAAAGGCTGCTGCTAAGTCACTTTAGTTGTATCCGACTCTGTGTGACCCCATAGACGGCAGCCCACCAGGCTCCCCCGTCCCTGGGATTCTCCAGGCAAGAACACTGGAGTGGGGTGCCATTTCCTTCTCCAATGGATGAAAGTGAAAAGTGAAAGTGAAGTTGCTCAGTCGTGTCCGACTCTTCGTGACCCCATGGACTGCAGCCTACCAGGCTCCTCTGCCCATGGGATTTTCCAGGCAAGAGTACTGGAGTGGGGTGCCATTGCCTTCTCTGAATTAAAGGCTAGCAGTGGAGAAAAAAATCTTTTGCTTTCAAACATGATTTCAGATTGTTTTTCTTGTAGCCTTTTCTCTTCATTTTTTTTCCTTTTTTTCTTTAACTGAAATATATATATATAGTCTATTTGGTATCTTAGCACTACTGAGAATGAGAAATCTGTGAATTTTAGTTAGTAGATTCTACTGGAAGCATTTTGAAGAGTGAATGTGGGAATTTGGATTCCAAGTGAATCAACACACAAAACATAATATCACAGAAGTGTTACTTATATAATGGCTCTCCAAGGTCTCAGAAAGAAAGTGCAAGTTCCCTGTCAGGGTAAAGACGGTCCTTTAGGGTCTCCCACAAACTACCTTTCCATCCTCTAGTGAGTTCATTTCTTTTCAATCACACCAGGTTAGTTACCGTTCTCCCATATGTTTTGTACCTTAAACTTGGCATATGGGGATCTCTTTCACTGGGATGCTTTTCTTTGCCTTCTTATCTACCAGATAAACTTCTACTTCAGGCTGTGTGTTACACCTATGATGATATACTTCCCCCAGCCCTGGCAGCTAAGTATCAGCTCAGTTTTCTTTTAAACAGAGGGCATTGCTCTGAAGTTGCTTATTTCCAAGTGTAAATGGCAACCCACTCCAGTACTCTTGCCTAGAAAATCCCATGGATGGAGGAGCCTGGTCGGCTACAGTCCATGGGGTCGCAAAGAGTCGGACACGACTGAGCTACTTCTCTCTCTCTCTCTCTCTACACAATATTCTGGATTTCCTATATAAATCCAAGGTCTAGGACAGTATCTAGCACGTAATAGCCACTCAAATTTAAATGAGTGCTTCAAAGTTTAAAAACTGTACAAGGATGTTTAAAAAAATCTATTTAGTGCCATGAACCATAGGCTTTCCTTGAAGAGAATATTTACACAGGCATGGGAGAGTAATATAGTTAGGATCCAGATGGATACCAGGATCTACTGGATTCCATGTGGGAAAGTACCCTTGGGACAATCTGGGGTGGAAGATAGCCAATAAATAATTAAGCACTAAAAACACTAAAAAAAATCAGGGTGGTCAATATTTAAAGATTTCTACAATTATCCTTTTGATTAATTAATTAAAAGGAAACCTTTTCACTCAACTTCACATAAACTTCATGAGGTCACTATAAATATATAGGCAAGAACCTCAATGCAACACATTACCAAATACAGGTGGAAATGGAAGAAGCTTAACTTGTATTAATGTTTTATATAACATTTTAGAAAATCAAACAATTTCTGAGGAATCAGATCAGCTTGCAAATTTTAACTTGTTTATAAAGTCAAGGATCCCTGCAAAATGATTAAAAATATAATGCAGTGTCTTTGATTATATTCCAAGAAGACGTTTGAAAGAAGAAAAATTGCACTTTCAAGCTCATCATGAATTTGTAATGAGGATAAATGTTACTGAGGAGAAACAAATCAAAAATCCAAGGATGGAATGAAATTTCAAAAATTCATAGAAGTTTTTGGTTTTGAACTTCATTTCATATAGTAAAATAAAAGACATAGGACTAAAAAATATACAGAGAAGACAACACTGAGCACATCACAAAATCTAAACACATCTGAAGAATTTGCTTTTTTTTTTTAACAAGGGGGAAGTCCATACTCTTGTATTGAGTGGGCCAAAAATTTCCTTCAGGTTTTTCTGTAAGATGTTATGGAAAAACCAGGTAGGACTTTTTGCCAACCCAAGACAAATGAGGGAAATTTAATAAGGTGGGATAAGGATACATGGCAAACTTACATGACAATGACAGTATAGAAAAAGGAGTGTCAACAATTAGTCCGATAGCCTTACACAGCTGTCCTTCTGTAATTGTGGATACAGGGCTATGACCATGCTATGCCATTTTATATAAGGGACCTGAGCATCTGTGGACAGGAAGAGGGTCCTGGAACCAATCCCTCATGGATACTGAGGGACAGCTGTATACAAACCTCAAAGGAGCATATATTTCCTAATGTTATCTCAATCCAGATGGGGAATATCATGTGTAATCATAAAAAGCTTAAAAGTGGTATTAAAACGTTAACAGTGGATTCAAAAATTGGCAATAGATGGGTGCCTTTGAAGGGAGACATTAGGGGGCCAATAATTCTAACCTAAGCCAATGTGCTGGACACAAAATAAGTCCCTCAAGGACTACTAGAGACTGGAAGGAAAGGGAATTGGCTTATGGAATTGGCAAATTAAAGAGAAAAAGAATGCCTGCATTTTAGCCTTGATCCTGCCACATTGCTGTGTGACCCTGGACAAGCCGTAGAATCTCACTTTGCCTCACTCTATAGTATAAAACAGGGAAAACACCATGGGAAAGTCATGGGTATGAAAAAGTTCATGTATTTAAGTTCCATATTTTCCATAGTGATATAATTTATGGTCATTTCATCATCAGGAACAGATTTATCTTAAAAAAGGCAATTGGTTAGGATTATTTTCTCAGTCCTGAGCTTATACTGCGTAAGCCTCAAGCTCTGAAGCCAATGAGATCACTAACGGATTCAGATTTTTCAGTCTTTTCTATATTTTCCAAGAGGGATGACCTAGGTTCTTTCTCCTATAAAGGGTACATACTTTTCTTAACAGTTGCAGAATCTTAAAAGAATGGCCACGTAACAAAAATTTTAAAAATATGCCAAAGATAGAGTCAGTATAGGTGTTCTCAATCTGGGAAATAGTATAGTAATCATTAGAGCCAATGAGTTGTCATTGCACAGTCTCCTAAGAGGTCTCTTGATGCAGGCAGCAGTGTGTATTGAGAAAGCACAGCTTAATCTCTGAAGCCGTGTTGACACACAAAATACTGTTTAAGAAAATTTCATCCCTTCTTTATCACCATCATATGTCATGCCTTTTAAAGACTACATTGCAATATTAATGTCATCTTTGTTATTATGCTAGGCTGAAGAGTAAATACTTGCTACTGTTACTAGTGTTCTTTAAATTTGATCTCAAGAATGAAAGTTCATTTCATGTTAGGTTTTTAATATATGATATTTTCAAAGGCATAGAGAAAAACTCTGTAAATCTCTTAATACTTGGAAGTGAACTGGCGGAGTCCAAGGGCTAAAAGGAGACTCTACCATCCACCACCCACCCTGGGTCAGCACTGACTTTCCCATGCACCATTTGGTGCAGCCATAAAGCCACAGTATGTCCAAAACAGAAACGCCACAGGGAAACTACTGCACACATTCACTCATTTACACAATAGCTGCAAACACTGGGTCCACCAGGACTTCTTTTAAATGAAAGAACAGAACCAAACAAATCCAAGACCATCGTTTAAATGCTTGTTGCCCCTTCATGTCT
The DNA here is from genome assembly GCF_027580195.1 of Bos mutus. Taxonomy (NCBI): domain Eukaryota; kingdom Metazoa; phylum Chordata; class Mammalia; order Artiodactyla; family Bovidae; genus Bos; species Bos mutus. The sequence continues at coordinate 35,227,909 of NC_091644.1, forward strand.
ACTATGTTAATAACTACACATCCTCATAGGAAGAAAAAAAAAAAAAGGAAAGCTTGATACATAAGTTTTAAAAGTAAAAGGATGCATAATGATGAAAAGTAAATCATCTACTTGCTAAAATGGTCTAGAAAAGGAAAAATGCACAAAAACTGTCACTATCAAGACTGTACATCAAGCTAACAACAAATAAAGGAGCAAATAAAGAAAAGGCAGTTCATTTTTAATAATTACCACGCTCATGAGTGATGACTGAGGAAGGGAGAATATACATGGACAGTTGTTGAAAGGAAAGGAAATGGGGAAAAAGAAAAGAAGTTGAGACATTGTTTTTGTTTTGCTGTTTGTAAGGAAATAAAATATAAACGTGTTAATCAATTTGGGCAATAACTTTTGTGTGCATCTTTAAAAAGAATAAACTAACCAAACCAATCTCATATTGAGAGACAGGATTAATTCTTACATCAAGATGGCTGCTCTTATCAAGTTATTTCTGAATTGGGACTCACAAGTGTTATTCCAATTCATATCTGGTTGATAAAAGTCTAGGAGGCCAGGAAAATAAACCTGTGTGGTCACTATTTCTCTGTGGGAGCTGATGTAAAGAGTGACACAGAACGATGAATGGAATTATGTTCAGAGCCTCTGGTCCATTAGGTAAAAACTGCAAGGGAAAATAAAATTGATTTCTAATTCCAAAACAGGGAAGTCAGACTTTAGATAGAGAACTGACTCATTTTTAGGCACTTTACAGCTGGAAAAACCCTAGGACTTCTGTGAAACCTTAAAGGCAATGCAGTTAATGGGATGTGGGCTTTGTAGTGGCTCTGAATTCTCCAGACAGGTCCACTGGGCCAGGAGTTGTAACAGGTGACACAAATGTTAGTAATGAAGATATTTAGCTTGATGTTCCTTTTCAGAATATCTATGTAAGTTCAGAATTCTGCTAGTGATTTTTCTTGAAGGTAGCTAACCCAATTAAATAACCAATAATAATCAAGTATTAACTTGATGTCTGAACTTCTACATTCAAATGCCAAGCAGAAAAGAAAATTACACAGGTGGTATAGAAGCAGCAGCATTAGAATATGGATAAATGATCATCTTTAAAATACAGGAGGAAAAATGCGACTAAATTATTTTTCCTGTTGTGAGAACAAAAATATACAGAGATAATTAGAAAGATTTGTTAATTCTAAACTATTTCAGAAAGGCAAGCAGACTACCAATGGCAGAGGGGAGAAAATTTATTTTTTTGCAATAAGCGTAGTTTTTTAGAAGACCCAATGTTCTAAAACTAATAATACATTGATAAGATGACAACTCCAAACCAGACAAAACAAACAAAAACAGATAAACACACAGGGCCTTACTCAAACTAAAATAACTTAAAAATCAAACACAAAAGAATAAAAACAAATCAAAACCAAAAATAGAGATGATACTTTTTTCTTAATAGATACCAAAATGAATGTGAAGCAACAATTATTTCTGCTTTAAATGCACAGTGTGCTAAATTTTCTAGTTTATACATCTATTTAAAGAGAGAAAAACTCTATTATGTGGGCTATTTTTATGCACACGTACATTAAATGATCAAAGTTATTTAAACACAAAAATTACTCTTTATTTTCTTAAACAATTTGTACTTGCAAAGACATACGGATTTATCAAATAGAAGGATAACTGAGCTAAAAGGGAAGATTAGTAAGAATACTGATGGCCTGAAGGCTCTGAAAGCGTTACTATCCTAAGGAGATAGAATCTAGAAACCTGACAGTTTGCTAAAATGGCCAAAGGAAGTCAAACATTTTCTAATTTGGCTCATCCATGCACTTTTTAATTTTAGATATAATTCTCTGATAAGGGTTCTTTATTTACTACCCAGCTAGGGGAAAGGTCACAGACAGTGGGTCTGGAATAAAAAGGAGTCAATTACCAACATGGAAGGTTAGGTTTGGGGTCTTGGATGTGACCTACGTGGGTGTCTAACTATGAACTTTTAAATGAGTCACATAAGCATGGTGTCCATTTAGATAACCTCACATCTCTCTGTACCAGAAAGGTAATTTCAGGGAAGAAGTGGGGACAGGTATCTTTTTAATTTAAGTGAGCAGTACCTGATCCTTCCTCAGTCACCATCCCAAGTCCTTCAGCTTTGTTTTGTCGCTCAAATGCATTTAGGTCGAGGACACTGCAATAACAGGGAGAAAAACATTTAGAGGACTAACAGAACCTTTCCTTTCTTCAGAAGGGCAAATGTGTATCACGAAGTGTGAACCGAATGTTATTATGCATTGAAAACATACCCTGACTCAATGTCTACCAATAGAGTTCTTTCGTAGCAGACTACCTTTCCAGGGACCACACTGAAATGATCCATGTGAAAGTCAAATATATGGCATAAATGGGTTTCAACTTGGGAGAACATTACAAAGTCAGCAGGCATACTGAACTATAATTATAATAATCATGTTTTTCCAGTTGGAATAGCTTATCACATTAAGTATGTGTCAGGTTCTTTAGTCAAATGCTATCTGAATGATTTTAAATACTGTAAAAACTACAAAATGATCATAAATTATTTGGTTAAGGATTATTGTAGGGAAGATGAGAGGTGATCTCAAAGCTCACAGATAAAATGAAATGGAATTTTATGGTTTTCAAAAATCATATAGTATTCATTCTCAAATATGGAGAATATACATTAATTCTCCAAGGTCCTTATTTAAGTACAAGGAAGACTATTTTAAGACATTATTAACATGGAACAAGTTAATAATGCTGTTATTATTAACACTTAACAGCAAGATAGAATATAAGACACTTGCACATTTTTGCCCCACTTGAAAGTGTATTTAACCACTAAAAAATCTTCTGTGAACACAACATTCTAAAACAACTATATACTGCAATAAAAATTAAATTAAAAAATTGTTTCAATAAAAAAATTTTCTGTGTATACGTACTGTCAGTAATGTAAAACAAGTACTTTTAAAGATACAACCACTGAGTGGAACTAAAGCCAGGAAAGCAGGTGCTTACCTGCATGACTGCATCAGGCCAGCCAGGCTCTGAAAGAAGCCCACGTCCTTTTTCTCCTTGAGGTAGTCAAGCATTTTCTGCAGTAAACAGATAAACCACATGGTCACTGAACACAAATCTTATTTTTTGTTAAATAAGAAACAACAAAACATTCTTTCTATGCTAAAATAAAGATAAATATCAGTGCACACAAACATGACCATGAAATAGTGACACGCGTGTCACATCAAGAGGCTTGCACATTTCTGCGCATGTGCAGCAGGACATACCCATGGCTTTGCCTTACAAAACACCAGGAGCAGCATAAATATCGGGGAAAATAGAACTCTTAGTTCTCTTCAAGTCACTCTGTAAGTATTTGCAGATTCAGATACTTAGTTCAAGTTTACTGGGAACAAGGCCCACCTGAATGCTATTCACAGATTTCACTACAAAAGTGAGCTCCAATGCAAGTTTGATGAATGACGCAGGGCACTCAAAGCTGGTGCTCTGGGACACACCAGAGGGATGGGGTGGGGAGGGAGGTGGGAGGGGGATTCAGGATGGTGGGACACATGTATACCCATGGCTGATTCACATTGATGTGTGGCAAAAATCACAATATTGTAAAGTAATTAGCCTCCAATTAAAATAAACAGATTAATAATAATAAAAAAAAAAGTGAGCTCCTTAAAAGCAGTCATCCAAGAGCTCTGGGAGAAGGCAATGGCACCCCACTCCAGTACTCTTGCCTGGAAAATCCCATGCATGGAGGAGCTTGGTAGGCTGCAGTCCATGGGGTCCCTAAGAGTCGGGCACGACTGAGAGACTTCACTTTCACTTTTCACTTTCATGCATTGGAGAAGGAAATGGCAACCCACTCCAGTGTTCTTGCCTGGAGAATCCCAGGGATAGGGGAGCCTGGTGGGCTGCCATCTATGGGGTAGCTCAGAGTCGGACACGACTGAAGCGACTTAGCAAGAGCTCTGACTACCATATGCTGCTAAGACAGAAATTCAGTTTCCATTACCATGGTCTCTAAACTCAAGGAATGGTGGGAATCATTTGACTATTAATTTTTCTCTGTTCTCAGAATGATGTCCAGATTCTGTAGTCAACATATTTGTTAAACATAAATGTAAAAAATACTAACACAATGCACTGCTGTGAGTATATTGTTACATGCCATAGGGAAACAGCTACTTCGAATGTGAATAGGATGTGCTCTAGGTTTCAAATAAGAAGTACATTCAAGATGATAAGAGAAACACTAAGAAGATAAAGACACTGATCTTCTCTGAATCTTAAATCACTTCAGTTCAGTCACTCAGTCGTGTCTGAAAATAGCGGGGAACAATTCCTACTACCAGTGCTATTTAGACAGGGCTCAGCTAAGCAGTCAAAATGGTGGTAAGTAATCTTTTTCCAGAAATTAGAGTTAAAGGTAATATAAAACTAAATATGTGAAGGCTGCATACACATCCACAAAGTGCAGTGTGTGTGTGTTTGCACACATATGGATACACCTACACATGCGTGCTAAGTCACTTCAGTCGTGTCCGACTCTGTGTGACCCCATAGATGGCAGCTCTCCAGGCTCCCCTGTCCCTGGGATTCTCCAGGCAAGAACACTGGAGTGGGTTGCCATTTCCTTCTCCAATGCATGAAAGTGAAAAGTGAAAGTGAAGTCACTGAGTCGTGTCCGACCCTCAGCGACCCCATGGACTGCAGCCTTCCAAGTCCTCCATCCATGAGATTTTCCAGGCAAGAGTACTGAAGTGGGGTGCCATTGCCTTCTCCACACATGCGTAGACACATACAAACACAAACACATAAAAACATAGCCGTTTTGGGGTGTGTGTGTGTGTGTGATAACTTACTGGTATAATAAACATGAAGCAGTTATTAATCATTGGTCTTTTAAAACAAAATAAACATGGTTTATATGGCAAAGGAAGGTATATCTGAAGGTTTAGAGAGAAGATGAAAAGATCTATACATACAGTGAGTATATTTATTACATGATTTCCCAAGGTTCCTTTTGACTCCAAGGATTATGGATATATATATTTATATATATATATATATATATATATAATTAAGATCTTTTGAAGTAATACATAAGCTAAGGGAACCTATTTCTTGATCAGTATTGTGGAGAGATTAGATAAGTTTTCTTTATTTTTCCTTACATTTTAAAGAAGTCATATAGTCTTTTACTAGGGAAATCAAAAAAGAAAATCTGTAAATTGGATAGGAAAAAAATTCACTTTTATTTTTATTAAATTCTAACTGAAATTTCGGAGAAGGCAATGGCACCCCACTCCAGTACTCTTGCCTGGAAAATCCCATGGATGGAGGAGCCTGGTAGGCTCCAGTCCATGGGGTCGCTAAGAGTCGGGCACGACTGAGCGACTTCACTTTCACTTTTCACTTTCATGCATTGGAGAAGGAAATGGCAACCCACTCCAGTGTTCTTGCCTGGAGAATCCCAGGGACAGAGAAGCCTAGTGGACTGCCCTCTATGGGGTCGCACAGAGTCGGACACGACTGAGGCGACTTAGCAGCAGCAGCAGCAACTGAAATTTAGCATTCCTTTCAACAAGTAATCTAAGCAACAAACACAAGTAGGATTAATAATGGCTATGATTTTGTTACCAATAAAGATTTTGGATATTTTCCTATCACATTACAGTTGTTATAGCTACTTAAAAGTATTTAATCTTTTCTTCTCAATAATTATTAGACTAAGCACTAGATCTTTTACTTAATGAATTCATAACGAAATAAACAACTTTATATAACATTTTGATAACCACATTTCAATATACTTTATTTCTTTTGTCAACCTGTGTAATTTTACTTCATGTACTTACAAACATTACACCAAGAAGAGGCCAGAGATTTCAATCCAATTATAACATGTAATGATTATATTTACAGTAAAAAAAAAGCACACAATTTGAGAACAAGGTAAAAATGAATTTTGCAGTTCTTCTACTACTAGTTTGGCCAAAAATATTGTTCATATTTTCTTATAAGATATTACAGAAAATCCCAAATGAACTTTTTGGCCAACTCAATACTTCACCTAGTTCAAAACTTAGCCAATCCAAAAGAGGCCGTCAACATTTTCTGTTTTTCTTTTCTTAGACTCAAAGGTCTTCTCGGAGCATATTCTTGGTTTTGTCCCACTGTAGTGATTCCCACCTTAGTGATTCTGAGGTTCACAACAACTTGAAGTCAAACATTCTAAGGTTCTCACTAGCCTTCCTGTCCTTCAATGAGAGAAGTCCTTTACCTGCCTCACTATTACTTAGCCAAGAAAGAATAGTTCTTAGTTCCATGTCCATCAACTGTTCTTTCTCATATACAAGCCAAGATATAAAAATAAGAGTTTTAGAATAACACAATCTGAAGTTTATATTATATTTTACTGTTTTTCAATGAGCATAAGAATTTTTTCTGTGCTCAGAGCCACACTGTCAGGTGTGGCCCCAGAGTCATGAAATACATGCTTATTAGTCTGTTCCTGTTTTTTTTTTTCTCCTAAGTCGCTCAAATATATATATATTTTAGTGAAGTAAACTTGATTTACAGTATTGTATTAATTTTTGCTAAATAGCAAAGAGACTCAGTTATACATACACATACCTTTGTTTTATATTCTTTTCCATATGGTTTATTGCAGGACAGTGAATACAGTTTCCTGTGCTATACAGTAGGATGTTGTTGGTTATCCACTCTGTATATGATAGTTTGCATCTTCTAATCCCAATTTCTATTCCTTCCCTACTCTCCTCCCCCTTGGTAACCACAAGTCTCTACATCTGTGAGTCTGTTTTCATTTTGTAGATAGGTTCAATTGTGGAATATTTTAGATTTCATATATAAGTGAAATATGGTGTTTGTCTTTCTCTTTCTGAGATACTTCACTTCTTATGAAAACCTCTAGTTGTATCCATGCTGATGTGAGTATCATGGCATTATTTCATTCTTTTTAATGGCTGAGTATTATTCCATTGTGTATATATGTACCACTTCTTATTTATCCATTCATATGTCAATGGGCATTTAAGTTGTTTCCATGTTTTAGCTATTGTAAATTGTGCTGCTATGAACGTAGTAATACATGTTTCTTTTTCAATTATAGGTTTTTCTGAATATATGTCCAGGAGTAGGATTGCAGGATTATATCTTAATCCTATTTTTAGTTCTCTGAAGAACCTCCATACTGTACATACTTTTCATAGTGGCTGTACATTCCCACCAACAGTGTAGGAGGGTTCCTTTCTCTCCACACACTCTCTAGCATTTATTATTTATAGTTAAGTCACTCAGATACTCTTATTCTAACAAACTTACAGATCTTTGCATTCAGTTGTATAGAGACACTGCATTATCAAATCCCCAGTCCTGATAACGTCTAACTTTCAAACTGAATATAAAAACTTGGTTGGGAAGTGATTTTCTTATTTTAGGAGAATAGAAAGATTTATAACTAGAAATAATTCTGAACAGTGCATCCTATTTACATGTTAACCCATGAGCCAGCTTCATACTAACTATTAACTAAATCTCAAGAGTCAATTCATGGGAGGTATAACACTATAAAACATGTTCCTAAACTAGGCTGCCTAGGGAAGGAAATTCATATTTCACTATTAAAACACAACAGCTGCTTTATGCTGACTTAGTCACATGAAATGCAGCATTGCAAATGACGACACCACATGACATGACTTCAGACTTCTAAAGAGAAACATTATCTATTGTCGTACCTAGAAGCTGTGTTTATTGTGCTAACTAGAAGATATCTGGATACTAGGACAAGACCATAAAATAAAGACATATTTTACATAGAAAGTGAAAAAAAAAGTACAACTAATTGTTCTTTTACGATGATTGTTCAACAGGATGACTATATGGTCCATCTATTTGAAAAGCACATTATGTGAAAGGCTTAATGACATACCTGCTGTACTGTAGAGTTCCCTCCATTTAAGATAGCAATTCCAAGTTTCAAAGTAGCAGCCACCATGGGTCCAGTTTCACCTTAAAAATACAAAATATAGTGTTCCTTGTATCTCTTCACTTGCTACATTAACCAATTATATCTCAAAATGTGCACTTTTAAAGTCCTTATCAGCTTCCTACAAATGTGTGTCATGGTGGAGGAGGACAGACTGATGTATATACCAAAAAAAAATTAAGAGTCATAATGCATATTTTGCCATCAATGTTTTTACTAAATTCTGTGTAATATGTCCATGAGTTGAAATTACATGAGAAAGCAGAAAAAAAGAACAGGCAGAAACAAATGATTTTGAAATACTGATACTTAAAATTATTAAAATGTAAAACTAATCATGAGTAATAAAATAACATTGAAATGAACATAAGCCACTTAAAATTTTCTCCTTCCTCCCTCAAGTATGTTTGAACAACTTTTATGATTTTCATTTCATCACTTTTATCTTCATGTGTTTGTAGTAATGCTTTATTAAGATGACTAGTCATAATTTTGTTATTCAAGTAATAATTGACAAAATTTAAAATCCAACTTGTTGTCTATAATTTAGCATATTATGTTTTATTTTTAATGTAATTCACCTCCACTTATCTTAGAAATGAAACAATCCTTATATTTGGAGAGGAGTGTTTAATATCCACTATTACTTTTCTATTCCATTCAAATTAGAATAAAAAGTTTTCATAAATGGAAGAAAAAGCAGCTTGAACTGGCTGGCTATTGACAAATGCAATAGCACTTCAACTGCTAAAAATGACTCACGTTAAAAATCTAAACATTTATATCAAGGGTCCTGAGGGCCACATCCAGCTTGGCACCTATTTTTGTAAATAAAGTTTTACTGAAACAAGGCCACACATTATCTCTAGATGGCAGACACTATGGCAGAGTTGAAGAGTTGCCCCTGAGACCCCAATGGCTTGAAAAACTGAAAATATTTACTACCTGGCCTCTCACAGAAACTGTTTGCCCACCCCTGATTTACCTGATCAGTTTGTTAGCATTGTGTCCCAATATAATTTCCAAAACTTAATGAACAGAAACAAAATAGATCTTTCAGTAAGACTCTGATTGAAAATAATTAACATTGGATTGGGCAAAAGAGAGTTGGCCTTTATGAATTCACCTGACTTCATCATAAACATGAAATTCAGGGATTAAATATATCAGTATAATACAAATAAGGGAGCTCCCAGGAAAATCTGAAGAATCAACCCTTCCAAGGTAGGGTAATGAGCCTCACCTTTGCTGGCACTGATGGTCTGCAGCACCATCTCAGCAGCACCGCGGTCATGGAGCCTGGCTTGTTGGTATAGAAGCTTTTGCTTTTCCATTTCTTTTTCCTGAACACAAATCCCAACCATTTATGTTGCGACTATCATTAAGCAGAGTAGCTTTCTATAAACCATATTTTCATCATCTCTTCATGTATGGGCTCTATGACAACATTATGGACCATTTCAACACCAACAATGTTATTCAACAGATGTTAACATAGTCAGCTCTTGATTTTTCCCTTTATATTTCTTGTGATAGACTTTTGGTACTTGTTTATCAGGATGAATTTTCTTAATTTTAATGACTGGATTAGTCCAAAGCCTGTATGATACTTTTGAAGTACTATACTTCATCATTGAAACTTGCACTTTCTGAATGATACATTTGTGCATCAGTTTGTCATGTTTTTAATCATCTCCCAAGTCATGGCCATAACTTGATACTGCTCAGCAAATGGCTTGAGTTGCAAGTTATCACTGAGTGACAGAAAAACATCAACTGAGGACGTGTTGGAGTTTAAGCAAAATTGAAAGCTGATATGGATAAAAAGGTAGGCTTCAACTAAGTAGTGAACTTATGATAACAGATCTCCCCAGTTCCCCCCAAAGAATAAAAGAAGCAATGTGCCTTTATATTTTGTATTCTCAGGTGGTAACAAACGATACTGCATGGTACTGCTAGAGCAATGGCTGGAGATTGTTCTTTTCTACTTAAACTACCACTGAAAATATACAGAAGGAAATCAAAATAAAATATAAAGGCACAGCAAGTTCAAGACTGGTAGGATCATTCACTTGAGCTATTCAGTTCGCTGGAGAATTGAGACGGAACCAAGCAGTATAAGTTGCAGAATGAAAGTTGCATAGAGCCCTATGACAGCGCGTCCATCAAATGGCGTGGTAGAGAAGCTTAGTCAATGGGACATGAAACAGTCAATTAGTATCATGTCCATAAACACAACGGCCAAAACATATATGACCTAAGAGCAGGAAGAGCTGCAGCAGAAGTAGCCAGAGTGACAGCTTTGCTGCCGTAAACTTTCCATCCAAAGTACGGAAAATAGACACTGGAAGATGGAAGAGGTTTAAAAAATGAAGGCTTGCTAGTTACAGAATATGAAAAAGAAAGTAAACTAAAAGGAGGGGGGGAAGAAATGGGCTCAAACAAATGAAAAAAGAAACCTTTAAATCAAAAGCAACCAACACAGACATTTATGCTGTTACCAGAGAGTTCTCGCCGAGGCTGGCAAATTTGTCTCTTAAATCTTTGATAATATCGTGCTGCGAAAACAAAATTGATCAGGGTTTTTTTCACACTATATAAGAGCTCCTGTGATTAATTTTATTTTTTCTTAAATTATGTGATAGGCCTAAATGGAAGCAGAGAAAAGAAAAAAAAAAGGCAGCTTTGCTTTATATGTAGCCATGCTAACATCTAAAAGGTTTGCCTTCATGTTTAAACCTCTTCCTGTGAAGTCAAAAACAAAACGAAAACAAAACCACACAGACACACAAAATCATACTGTAATTACAACACAGTTTGAGAAAAACTGAAAGAAGACCCTTTTGTCTGCTCTTCAGGTGTTTTATAAAATTAGTGAGCAACATTTGATTCTTCCTTTTAGACCCAACAATCTTTGACTTTCCTCCCATTGCCAGAGCTATTTATGGAACTTTTACTTCCCAGTTTTCCCTTTGTGAAAGGCTTTGCCCGGAAAACAGTGATAAGAAATTATTGGCTTAAGGAACTGCACTATAATTTTTATCAACTAAAGAAGCAAGGGAGCTAGAAAGAGTGATTCTTCTATTGACTTAGTAGAACATACAAAGATAGTCATCAAGACATCCAAAGAAAATGGAAGATGCCAGCATGCTGTATATTCTTGAGGAAAACAATAACAAAAAACAATGGCCATTGGTGCTCCAAAAGTAGGTAGACCAACCCAAAGATCTGCCAGGGCCACTTGCACAATAGATTCTAAAGTCACAACATCCTCTTTAGTAACTGAAATCACTCATGATGGGTAGACCCTACAAGCACCAAGAAAGACAAGGTATCAAATTGCCTTCTTTACAAACTTAACTCCCTGAGCAAAGATTACTCATTTTTCTCATATAATATATAAATTCCAACAATAATGCTTTGGGGGAAATTATGAGACTCATTTGAAAAAAAGATGTTGAGCAAAAAAGATATGCTGATCTAGAAGTGGGAAAATTATTTCATAAAGAGGGATCGACCACTCTTTTGAATTTCTTCTGTTAGACTGAATTGGAAGCTCTCTCTTCAGAACATCTTTAATATTAGTTATTTTTGTACTTTGTTGTCCTTTGAGGATTGCTTCTGGGTATATAAAGCTCCAGGAGTTGGTGATGGACAGGGAAGCCTGGAGTGCTGCAGCCCATGGGGTTGCAAAGAGTTGGACATGACTGAGTGACTGAACTGAACTGAACTCTGGATGTATAATTTAATCTCATTAGAAATTTGATCATGACATAAAAAAATAAAACTTTGAAAGGGAAAATAGAAAGTTTTCATGCAATAAAATAATGGACTATGTGGAAAAAAGTCTTCCATTTTATATCTACTGCAGATTAGCTTTTCTAAGCATACTGGAGACAGATCTTTTAAAAGTATCTTACTTGGGGAAAACAGCAAGTATCTACTATAGCATTTCTCCAAGTAAGATACTTTTAAAAGATCTATCTCCAAGGAATCCTACTTTTTAAAAATAGTTTTAAAAAGTAGGGTTCCTTGTCCCTTTCCACTTCAAATTCCATTTGACCTGCCTAAGGGTGTTATACATGCACTATACCTTCAACCTATTGTTTCAGTCTTTAAATTATTCCAAGGTCACAAAGGAAGGTTAGGGAAAAAAAAAAAAAAAAACAGGAACAGCTCCACAATTTGAATTTTCCCTTAGGCAAAAAGTTCTGATCACCAAAAGCAACCAAGCATTATCAGCTCTTTTCTAAATAAGATTGTTATGAGTTTTTCAAGGTCAAGGGTGATCATATCTCAGACCTATGATAAAATCACAGTCATTGAATGGAAGTATTCAACATCAAGATTTGCTTCTACTATAACTGAAGTCTGTAATAAAATTGCTAATAATCCTCCACTTTGTCTTAAGAGTGGCTCAAGTCTTTAGCACTTGATGGAGGGGAGGGAGGGAGGAAGGAAGGAAGGAGAAAGATCTGAAGGAAAAAAAAGCCATTCGATTCTTCAGAAATTTGCTTTATATGAGAAAAAATATTGAGATAAGAATAAATTAGGGAAGTGCGTAATCACCCAGCGCCAGCGCTGGCCGGCGCTCGCGCCTGACACTGCTCAGGCGCTCAAAAAAAAAAAAAAAAAAGAATAAATTATACCATCCCTTGCTTCTTGATGGAGAAAACAGTTTATCCCCACAATAGAGATGAAAATATGATGACAGCAAAGAAATTCACACTGTTTCTGAAGGACCCTCCTGATTTCATGGAAATCACAGTTTGAGGACAACAATTCTATAGCCTATGCATGCTACTGGCTTGCATTTTGTTGCATTTTCAAGTCTTCAGCAACTAGTGAAAAGGTTTTCATATGTTTTCGTCTTAAACTGAATATGAAAGCTGATTATAAGTGGAGAGAAATTTCCAAGAGATGAACCCTTTCTAAAAAAGTCATAATGTAGTAATGTTACAAGTCAATATTAAATCATCTTATTTGGCATCTTAAATGTAGTCATAATCTACAAGGTGATGTTGAGACTTAGTATTTCAAGAAGAAAACATCAAAATACAGAAGATTTAATTAAATAACTAAGAGGACAAAACTGAAAGGCAGTGAAATAATACTAATAGTTTGGTTTACAACATAAACAGGCCAACTCAGACTAACGAAGAAACAAAAGTGATAGGTAACAGTCACATTTCCAGAGATTCACCTAATTCTGTTCTGTATTCCAGCTTCCAAAACTATGGATTAGCCATATTCATATATGGGTGACTCCCAGTGCTAGGGAAACACTTAAAGATTATAATTTTACTCAACAATGGATGGTTCCCCAAATTTTTAAGTTTTCACTTTTTAAAAAACCAAATGTACATGGAGGTTTCTAGAAGTAAAGCTTCATGAGGAAAAGGATCACTGCTTGTTTTTTTTATATTAAACACGAACCAGTACACATACACTGAATACCCAGTAGCTCCCTGCACATTAAAGATGTTCAAGAATGCATAAATGAATGATGGAACTGAATAATGTGATATCATTTAGTATGCTAAATTAATCCAAAACTTAACAAACATTTTCTTTTATCTGAAGAGCTACTAAGTTAGTAACGTGAAAAGTTTAGTTTCCTTTTAGTACATGGTCTATGAAGTTGAATTATGCACACACAAAAAAAGAATAATTCTCAAACTGTAGTTTTTAATTCATTTAGCAGCTTAATTTTTTCCCTGTACCTTTCATTACTACACATCCTCTTTGTTGCTGAACTATCAAATGGTACAATAATCTTCCAGAGTTGTTCTCAATAGGATGGTAAAAGTTTGTAATGTTCTCTTTAATTTAAAAAAGTGTCTTTACCCAAAATAAACTTTGTTTAAACACCAAAAATTTACCAATATACGATCAGAGACAACAAAATCACTAAACCAGAAAAATTTAGTTCAGATAATGTGTTGGGAGGCTCTGAAAGTCAGACTTTATGCTTTACTTCTTCCTGTATCAGATACACTTGCATTTCTTAGAATATCATTTTCACTAGATTTGGCATATTTAGAACTAATTAATACTACCGTGAACTTCCAGATGTTCAAGCTGGTTTTACAAAAGGCAGAGGAACCAGAGATCAAATGGCCAATATCTGCTAGATCATTGAAAAAGCAAGAGAGTTCCAGAAAAACATCTATTGCTGCCAAAACCTTTGGCTGTGTGAATCACAATAAACTGTGGAAAATTCTGAAAGAGATGGGAATATCAGACCACTTGACCTGCCTCTTGAGAAATCTGTACGTAGGTTAGGAAGCAACAGTTAGAACTGGACATGGAACAACAGACTGGTTCCAAATAGGATAAGGAGTACATCAAGGCTGTATATTGTCACTGTGCTTATTTAACTTATATTCAGAGTACATCATGAGAAATGCTGGGCTGGATGAAGCATAGCTGGTATCAAGATTGCCAGGAGAAATATCAATAACCTCAGATATGCAGATGACACCACCCTTATGGCAGAAAGTGAAGAAGAACGAAAGAGCCTCTTGATGAAAGTGAAAGAGGAGAGTGAAGAAGTTGGCTTAAAGCTCAACGTTCAGAAAACAAAGATCATGGCATCTGGTCCCATCACTTCATGGCAAATAGAGAAACAGGGGAAACAGTGGCAGACTTTATCTTTTTGGGCTCCACAATCACTGCAGATGGTGGCTGCAGCCATGAAATAAAAAGACGCTTGCTTCTTGGAAGAAGTTATGACCAACCTAGACAACATATTAAAAAGCAGAGACATTACTTCACCAACAAAGGTCTGTCTACTTAAAGCTATGGTTTTTCCAGTAGTCATGTATGGATGTGAGAGTTGGACTGTGAAGAAAGCTGAGCGCCGAAGAATTGATGCTTTTGAACTGTGGTGTTGGAGAAGACTCGAGAGTCCCTTCGACTGCAAGGAGATCCCACTAGTCCATCCTAAAGGAAATCAGTCCTGAATGTTCACTGGAAGGACTGATGTTGAGGCTGAAGGCCACCTGATGTGAAGAGCTAATTCATTTGGAAAGACCCTGATGCTGGGAAAGACTGAAGGCAAGAGAAGGGGACGACAGAGGATGAGATGGTTGAATGGCGTCACCAACTCAATGGACATGAGTTTGAGTAAAGTCCAAGAGCTAGTGATGGACAGGGAAGCCTGGCGTGCTGCAGTCCATGGGGTCACTAAGAGTCAGACACGACTGAGCAACTAAACTGAATACTATGCTGGGCTCAGTTGGTAAAGAATCTGCCTGCAATGCAGAAGACCTTGGTTGGATTCCTGGGTTGGGAAGATCAGGCTGGAGAAGGGATAGGCTACCCACTCCAGTATTCTTGGGCTTCCCTGGTGGCTCAGCTGGTAAAGAATCTGCCTACAACGCCGGAGGCCTGTATTCCATCCCTGGGTTGGGAAGATACCCTGTGGAAGGGATAGGCTACCCACTCCAGTATTTTGTCCTGGAGAATTCCATGGACTGTCTAGTCCATCGGGTCATAAAGAGTTGGACATGACTGAGCGACTTTTACTACTATGCTAAAGCTATAAACCCAGCTGAGTTAAAATGATTTTCTAATTCAAAATCCTATTGACAAATTTATAATATGCAACAAAAAGCTCCAGTAACCAAGTACAAAATGAAAGGAAAGAATGAGTAACTCTAATATCAGAGGTTATCAAATTAGCAGTGTTATGCTGATTTATCATTAGAGGGCATGCAGTTTGTCCTGAGTACCATGTTGACTTAAAACAGCCTTCATCTACCTATTTGTTTGTTTAAGCCTTAAAAGCACTGGATACTGCCTTGACTACAGAGAATAAGTGCCTATGCAGTCTACTAAGAGTGTCTGACAAAGGAGAGAAAAAGGATAATAAGGTGACTTATGACCTCCCATAAGTGCAAACAGCTGACTCATTGGAAAAGACCCTGATACTGGGAAAGACTGAAGGCAGAAGGAGAAGAGGGTGACAGAGGACAAGACAGTTGGATGGCATCACTGATTCAATGGACATGAACTTGGGCAAATCTGGGGAGGTGGTGAGGGACAGGGAAGCCTAGCGTGCTGCCGTCCATGGGGTTGCAAAGACTTGGACACAACTTGGCAACTAAACAACATGACCTCCAATCACAGGAAGGAATGGTTAGATGAGAAGGTGCCAGAAGGTTGGAATAATTAGAAGAAGCAGTTAGAAGAAATTGTATCATAAAATGATCACAGCAACTCATTATTTGGATTTTGAGCTCTCCCAATTCTAGTAGTTCAAGTATTAATATTTACAATTCTAAGTTTTCACAAATGGTTATTAATCCCACCCCAGACTAACTCTTAGCTACACTTTAAGTACTTGACACAGTCTCAAATTCCCTGCCAGGTGTTCCCTGCTTAGCTGAGAGAAGGATTTTTCTTGAGACTGTCTTGAGGATTCACAGACCATCCATTCTTCAAGACACCTGGTGCTTATTCTACATTAAACTATCCCATGACGGCATCTATACACCTGGACTTTATTGTATTAATTCTCAAATAATTACATTTACTGAATTACCAAGGACCTTTTTCATTATATCACACATTGTTATTCCCAAGAAGGTCCTCCGGAAGAAAAATGCTTCAGGTATTCTTTTTTTTTTTTTTTTTTTTCCTGAAACAAGAAGATTGTCTCTGTATTTTATTGATAAAGCAAATTTTTACATTTATATGGTTTTATGTTGACTCCTAGAAACCCTGGCATCAGTAGTACTAACAACCTGCAGCAAATTAGCAACACTGTGGCATGAACTTCTGGATTACTCATATTCTTAGAAGACCCCTAAATGCTTTCCATCTCCCAATACATTTTTTCCTTTATCTAACTGTATTAGGTATAATTATGTGGTATTTTAAATAACAAGCTAGGAAGTGATAGAGATACATATACATGTACAGAAGCTAGACATTTCCTATAAATCATTTTTATTGTGAAATCCCTACACTAAAAAAAAATGGAGTTTTTCTTTTTCATTCCTTCAGAAAAGATCAGAAGAAAAATAATCAAAATTTGCATGCTTCTAATTGGTATTTATGCACCTAGAAATCTATAAGAGTTTTGAAATTGTCCTGAAAAATGAAAAGAACTTCTGCAAAACCAGCAAATCAGACAGTTTTAAAGGTGGATATTACCCCTTAGAAAATAGCTCAAAGCTTTCAGTCCAAAGATGAAAACGCTGAGGCAATTAAATATGACCTGCTGAAGGTCATCTGGTTAGCATCCAGATGAGAACCCAGATCTCCTACCTTATGAGGTTCTGCACTCACTATGCTGAAAAATTTCCTCTGTGGACTTCTCTGGCTTGATTTTAGTAAAGAAGGGAAATTCTTTAAAGGGAATTCTAAAAGGAAATACAATGATATATGATAATAGCAAATACTTAGAGCTTGCTATGTGATATGCAATGTTCTGAGTGGAATATGTATATAAATTAACTTAATCCTCATCACAATCCTATGAAGTAGAGACCTTAATTAGCTCCATTTTATAGATAGGCAAATTGAGACTTAAGATTACATATCCATATGGTGGAGCTGGGTTCAAACACAGGTGGTCCATTCAAGTGTCTATGCTCTTAATGATTCTGCTGTATCTCATTCCCTGTACATAACGTGGTCAAGCATAAGCTTCAACTGAGATTACGATTATTATTATTTTATTTTATGTGATATTAGAGCATAGTGGATTAATCATGTTGTGTTAGTTTCAGGTATACAGCAAAGTGATTCAGTTATACATTATCTATTCTTTTTAAAATTCTTTTTTTCATTTAGGTTATTACAGAATATTGAGCAGAGTTCCCTGTGCTGTATAGTAGGTCCTTGTTGGTTATCTATTTTAAATATAACAGTGTACACATGTCAGTCTCAACTGGGATTATTTTTAAAAACAATAGCACATGAAGTCAAATTATTGTGCATATCAAATGCACAATTAGCTGCACAATTAGATGTTTAAATATGTGTTGTCTACATATCATAGGCTCTTTAGGGCTACACATTCGTGTGTATAAATTAACATATACAATTTAGAGGACTGTGCTTTGGGGGAATTTTCCTTGTATCAGGACCAGTACTCTAGCCTACCCTAAACCCCCTTCTCTCTAAGTCTTAGCAATTTGTCTTGCTTCTGAAGTACAGTGGCCCTAGAAACAGTTTGTACCAGTTATTCGTTTATGAAAGCTAACTCTTAGCACCATGACCACTGTCTAAGGAGACCACATACTGATGGAAATGGAGAGACAGCAGTGCCTGGACACCCAAGAGGTTGAACCCAAGTTGGTTCTGGTTTCCCCAGGGGTCTGCCTTCTGGAAGAGCTGATTAATATCAGGAGATAAATGAACAAATTAACACCCTGTGACCAGAAGTGCCCCCTTTTGCCCAGGAAGTACCATTCCATGATGCATATGGCTTCTTCAGGGCCATCTAACACAACCAAGCAAATAGCTATACTGCTGGTTTGCTGTGGTTAACTAGTCAGCTCAAGAATGCATCACTGTGTTCTCTCTGCCTCCAAGTATCAGTTCTCTCTTTCCTCACCCTTACTTCCCTAAGACTGTTAACAACTCCAACAAAGTGCTAGCAAATAACCTCTTTGCTCTGTTTTCTACAGAACCTGGGCTAAGATGGGAGGGTATTACTTGAGATCAACAATTTCAGTATATAAAAATGGAGTTGGCAGACTGCAACAATAAGCATGAGTATTAGAGAACACTGGCCATGATAATTCCTTCCCCCTTTCCCTTCAACCGTTCAACAGTATGACAGCAACTCAACACTCTAGAGTCCATATGTTGATACCACAGAGCTTCTGAGGAAGAAACTAAAGAAGTATAAACTTTCTTAATAAAAGAGATAATTATTTCCATGTTTTATAACCATAGATGTATCTCAATTTTTAAAATATTTAATAGTTCTCTTTGGTTAAGATTCATGAAGTTATTATAATTTAAATTACTGTGCTCTTATAAACAGGAGTAAATAAGCCCTTCAGAGATTAAATTATGAGTAGCTATTGGAAAGGGAACATCTTATAGTCAATTCCTTACCCCCAAAATGAATTCTATTCAAAATTAGAATCATTGGAGGGGCCAAATAAAAGTGTTTTTATCATGGTATTTAGCTATACAACATCGGTCCTTAAGACATTTTAGACCTAAATTGATTCCTCCACATGTAATCATACATTCTTTGGAATGTGAGCTGGGTATTGCTCTAAGTATTGGGTGGGTATGATTTCGCTTTAGTTATATCTGAGGCCCATCAGGGAGAAAACACAGATTAATCTAAATTTTTATTACAGAATATCAACTCTGCCACAGCCATATTTGGCACTGAAGACACAAGGAATTCTCCTTAATCAACAGTACAGAATAATAGGACCTCAGGGACTCACCAGAGAATTCATCTGTGAAGTAGAAACTGGGCATTTGCCAAAGGATGATGCAACTTGCTTAATATTGTACTTGAGAAAGATGGTCTAGAAAGCGAGTTAATGGTCCATTCCTCTAGATTACTTAAGCTTCACTGTCATTAATCTAGGTTTTTCCATAACTAATAAATCTATATTATAGCACTTAACATTCCACAGAAATGCCTTCATTGAATTATCACTGAACGCTGCACCCTCAGATTTGAAAGAATGGTAATAGGAGAAGTAACCATTGGAACAATGTTTCTGTATGTTTTGAAAAATCTTAATTTAAAAATGTGGTCTGCTCTGTTACCAAAGTTTCTTGTTGTTCTAGGTGAGAAAAACCCGTCATGCTCAGAAAAGTTACTTGACTTGAAACATTATTATTTCTTATTATTATGTGTTTCGCTTATGAAAAATTCAAAGGTCAGAAAAGCTCTGGACTGTAGTAATTAACACTCTGGGTCATTGCTGAAACATTTCTTTCCTTTCAGTTAATACTGGCTTCTTTATCAGATTTAACTATCCCTTTGTATAGTTTTTGGAGAAGGCGATGGCACCCCATTCCAGGACTCTTGCTTAGAAAATCCCATGGACAGAGGAGCCTGGTGGGCTGCAGTCCATGGGGTCGCGAAGAGTCGGACACGACTGAGCGACTTCACTCACTTTCATTTTCACTTTTATAGTTTTAATATTAAAATAGCCTGAAGTCAAAGAAATATATAACTACTAATTATGCAATAAAATTTTTAATAATTAGTTGTAGGTAAATATACATATATTACAGATTAAGCTGGGAATTAAATTATCAACTTAAATCAGGCAAGTTTTAACAGGATCTCATCAGTAAAACACATGTGACGGAAGAAAAGGGCTGGCTAATACCAGGCACTTTAGCCTCTACTCCTTGTTTTCCATGTTTCTTGAGCTTTATTTAGTTTACTTTATTCCTCATGGAAATTTTCCTTATAATGCTACCTTTTTAATCTACTTCTTTCTTCTTCTCAGTATCTTTGTAGACAGAGAATTTAAGTAGAAAGTACAGCAAATATTAATAATCAGCCAGTTATTGGGATAAAATTCAATAATCACACACACTATGTTATTCCCAGATTTATTTAATATAATTTGTTTAAAGAATTACTGAAACTACCAAATGACCTTTCAAATTCATTATAACTTAGATGAAAAATTCCACTATCTGACTATAGCTAAATGATGTTAGCCAACCAGACATCTCAATGTAAAAAGTCTAGGACGTTACTAAATTTATAAAGAGAAAGTAGTAATTCAGTTGTCTGGCCAAATTTTTTCAGTTGTGTTATTTGTATCAGAGAGTCAATTTCAGACAAAATTATCTTCATAGGTTGTTGACTCTGTCAACTCTCTGAAAACCATGATCCTCTATTTTCAACTTGGGAAGAGTTCAGGCTGTTTACTTACATAGTATATATTTTACAAATAGATTGTTACACATATTAGGCATAAATGATTACAGTACAAAATTACATGAAGAATGAGTAAAGCACTGGTTACCAAGTGAAAATTTCCAAATCTTGTCTATTGTGTTATGTATATGAATATATGGCAACCACCAGTAACTTTAAAATCCTCTCTTCTGCTGGGACAGTCATATCTGGTGGCCTCTAGCTCCTTTGGGGGGATTAATTACCAGGTTTCACCATTATGTGAGCTTCTCTCCCAACATCCTAAATCCATGGCATGTAGCCCATTCTCCCAGGTGGGGCTCCACAGTCTCCTGATTTCTTGTTCTCAGTATGACCTGAATCCTACACTCTAAATGCTAAGATTCCACTACCAGTTATTTCCAGACTTTTTTTTTCTGAATAGGGAACCTTTCTAATGTCAGCAAATTTGATCCTATTTACCAAATTGTATTTGCTTTTAGTTCTTCCTGAAACTACATTCCTGTTCAGAGTAAAATGGTTTTCTTAACCAGCAACACTTTCTTATCCCAGCCTTCCTTATCCACCCCCACTCCATGGATGTCAATATATACTCTGGGGCATGAACTGCAATGGTGTCTAATGAAATCAAATCTTTGGTGAATGTTAAGAGGTCCCTTCATATTTTCCAACCCTCAACAAGTCACAGGAATTCTGAGATCATCAGTGATAAAACTATAAAAATCCACCAAATCAGGATTATATCCATTATACCTACTGATAATTTTATGCATATTATATGCCATTAAATTATATCCATTTGATTGGAGCTAAATCTAGTAGCATCTGCATGAAGTCAAATTTTAAAATGATATAACAATATATTTCTCCAAATATAAGTGAGTAAAAAAACATTATAATTTGTTTCTTAAAAATAGATTCTTTATGACATTCTAAATTCACTTTAACAGCAATAGTTCACTTTATAAAATAGAAGGCAAAAAAGGACACTCTACACTCAGAAAAGTTTTTTTTTTTCTTTTCTTTAACTAAAGTCATTATAGGCATTTTCTTTTTGGGATGTTTATGACCGATAATCGGAGAAGGCAATGGCAACCCACTCCAGTACTCTTGCCTGGAGAATCCCATGGACAGAGGAGCCTGGTAGGCTACAATCCATGGGGTCCCTGAGAGTCAGACAAGACTGAGCGACTTCACTTTCACTTTTCACTTTCACGCATTGGAGAAGGAAATGGCAACCCACTCCAGTGTTCTTGCCTGGAGAATCCCAGGGATGAGGGAGCCTGGTGGGCTGCCGTCTATCGGGTCACACAGAGTTGGACATGACTGATGCGACTTAGCAGCAGTAGCAGCAGCATGACCGATTTTCTGACTAAACAGTCTCATGAAAATAAAATGTAAGCTTAACAGGGTTCAAATGAAAGGCAAATTTTTGTGATTCTAAAATATTTTCTCTTAGCAAACTTTCCACACACTTAGCTCTTCAGAATATTCAGAGATAGAAAAGGTCATCTAGCTCTTTCCTATAAGGAAATACTAAGTCAACTCTGAAATCATGGAATATCCTCTCTAATTACCAGTTGAAGGTATTTCTAGCACAAAGGAAAAGAAGATTATGTCTAATTCCACCAGCAGTACCATATATCATATCTCTTTTCTAGAAATGAGACCAGTATAAAAACTCTCAAAAGGGATAAGGCATGAAATGTTACAATGAAAAGTCACCAGCTAAAATTTAATCACCTAAAGGGTAGACTTTTTCATCTCAGCACAGTACTCAGTTCAAATGCAACATGGAGGATAAAATTTCAAATTATGAGTCATTTAAATTGCAAGAAGAATAAACTTATGTCAAGGAAGGGATACTGAAGAGACCAATTGCATTGGAGCTACAAACTTGGTACAAAGATTGCGAGATCTTTTTTTTTTTTTTAAACAAAAGAATCCAAGATGTTGGGTCTAACAAAGGTAAATGTCACGAGAAACTGAAACTCAGACCCAGACAAATACACACATATATATAGTTTTACCTTGCTGCGTTGGGATCCTGTGACCTTAAGGAAGGATGAGGACAAGAAGCAAAATCGCAATAAACAATTGCTCGGAAGACAACCGATAAGAGTATATATGGTGTGCACTTCAGAAAAATAGTATGACTTGCCGCTCACAGCTCATTCTAATTTAGCTCAGTTTCTTATCTTATTGAGACTAGAACACACATACATTAGAAAAGATTATAGTGTTATCTAGGAAATGAATCTTAAGGCATTTTTTCTCAGCCAGCAATAGTCATGGGTGATTCTCAAACTAGCCTGTTCTAGCATTTTTTTTTGCACAATGACTTCAGGGACGCAATGCCACAGGGATGCTCTCTTCCAGTTGTTCCAGAAAGGAGTCCTATTCGGTATCTACTCCTCACCTACACGTTTTCTGTGGGTCCACTTTAATTAAAGACTTACAGCTGGCTACTAATATATTTCCAAACTTTCAGCTCAAAACAGACACGTAAATTAAAAGCAGGAAAAAAAAAACAAAAAAAGGGTCTACTCTATTTCATTTAATTTCTTTTTGAAAATTAAAAAAAACAAATAAATAAGGAGAGTGGTAGTTAGCAACAGCTAGTCTTTCTTAGATATATATATTAAAAAAAAAAGTGCAGCCTAAGCCAAGGGGGGAAATAATATTTGCTTTCTTTTTGGCTAAAGAATATTGAGCAATATTTCAAAGTATAGGAAATTTAAAAGCTGAGAAGGTTTGAGGGAAAATCATGTAATAGAGCATAATTCTAGGAATAGATGCAATCCTGCCTCATGCAAGCAGACTGCGTGCCACCATTTACATATGTGCAGGGAATGAGTGACCTCACTGGGCAGAAGTCGAAAGAGGCCAAATCTTTCGGACTTCATTGATTCAGAAAAGAGTTCACACCAAGGCTTTAATTAGAAACTTGATGTTGGGTTGCTCTTCCATAAATATTTTTCTCCCATGGCTGCTGGAAATTTCAGACCCCATCCTTCACCGAGATGAGAACAATGCGAAGCAACCTCATCTCCAAGGGCTCTCAGGAACACTCATCCTGAACATATGGGCTTTCTTTAATTCTTTAACTAGCCTACGTTCCTTGGCCTTAACTTCAGCAAATGTTAGGACTCAAATTTGTCCATCCAGCTTCTGACATGCAGTTCCTTGACACAATAAGCTGCAATAAGCCATGAAGCAAGAAACATAAATGTCAGTTATAAGCTATGAAACAATGTTTCAACATAGATAAAAGACAAAAGTGAAAGATCCATCTTACTTCAAAACTCTTCACTTCCTCTTCCCCATCATCATCTTCCTCATCATGACAACTCTGATACATGTAAAAAAAAAAATTGAGAAAAGGTCAACATGATAAGAATATGCTGAGACAGAAAATATAAATGAATTAGCACAGAATAATAAATCACTTGTGTTACTTTATCAATATTATTTGAATATATTCATTATATGTAATAAGCTTACATGACATGATCAATGAATTTGTGAACTAAAAGAAAACTATACTGTGCAAATACTAAATCATCAATTTTATATATATCATAGAGATACTTATGAGGTCTGTATCATACTGTACATACTACTTATTCATGCATTTTCCTTGTTGAAATCAAGTTACAAACCTTAGACAACATCACTGTTTTCTCCTCTTTTATGCTTCCATTACAATGTGTTAATACAAACATATTTAATAGCTACGAATTAAAATTAACAGAAAGCAGTGTCTGTCTATTAATTAAAGTGAATCTTGTAATCTATTTTTTTTGATAAATTCATTTTTTGTTATATTTGGTCTATAGGAGGAAAGTAAAATTCCAACTGCTACCAACATCCTTCGTTTACAGAAAAATTATAAAACTGACCATTGAATTATTTTATTTTTCCAGAAATAATAAAGGAGCTGTGCATATATTCTTAATTAATTCCCACAGCTGAGAGTTCTGGTTACTAAGGAAGAAGAGCTGTGCGGTGGTTAGGAACATGCCCTGAGGATGCAGAGTGCCCAATTCAAATTTTGATGCTGCCATTTAAGAGCTGTTTAGTCTAGGGCAAGTTCCTTTACCTTTCTGAGTCTCTGTTTTCTCATAATTAAAGTGTAAATAATAAAAACAGTAACAAGATTCCTAACAGGATCACATGATTTAACATATGGACAGAAGTTCCTAACACTGTACAGGAGGCAAGTGATCAAGACCATCCCCAGGAAAAACAAATGCAAAAAAGTAAAATAGTTGTCTGACAAGGACTGACAAATAGCTATGAAAAGAAGAGAAGCGAAAGGCCAAGGAAAAAAGGACAGATATATGCATTTGAATGCAGAGTTCCAAAGAATAGCAAGGAGAGATAAGAAAGCTTTCCTCAGTGATCAGTGCAAAGAAATAGAGGAAAACAATAGAATGGGAAGCACTAGAGATCTCTTTAAGATAATTAGGATATTTGGGAACTTTTCATGCAAAGATAGGCACAATAAAGGACAGAAATGGTATTGCACCGAACAGAAGCAGAAGCTATTAAGACATGACAAGAATACACAGAAGAACTATATAAAAAAGATCTTCACAACCTAGATAATCATGATGGTTATCATGATTAGACATGATAGAGCCGGACATCCTGGAATGTGAAGAAGACAAATGAGCCTTAGGAAGCATCACTATGAACAAAGCTAGGGGACGTGATGGAATTCCAGTTGAACTATTTCAAATCCTAAAAGATGATGCTGTGAAAGTGCTGCACTCAATATGCCAGCAAATTTGGAAAACTCAGCAGTGGCCACAGGACTGGGAAAGGTCAGCTTTCATTCTAATCCCAAAGAAAGGCAATGCCAAAGAAGGCTCAAACTACACAATTGCACTCGTCTCAGATGCTAGCAAGTAATGCTCAAAATTCTCCAAGCCAGGCTTCAAACAGTACTTGAACAGTGAACTTCCAGACGTTCATGCTGGATTTAGAAAAGGCAGAGGAACCACAGATCAAATTGCCAACATCCGCTGGCTCATGGAAAAAGCAAAAGAGTTCCAGAAAAACATCTATTTCTGCTTTATTGACTATGCCAAAGCCTTTGACTGTGTGGATCAAAACAAACTGTGGAAAATTCTTCAAGAGATGGGAATACCAGAACACTTAACCTGCCTCCTGAGAAATCTGTATGCAGGTCAGGAAGCAACAGTTAGAACTGGACATGGAACCACAGACTGGTTCCAAATAGGGAAAGGAGTATGTCAAGGTTGAATATTGTCACCATGCTTATTTAACTTATATGCAGAGTTCATCATGAGAAATGCTGGACTGGATGAAGCACCAGCTGAAATCAAGATTGCTGGGAGAAATATCATTAACCTCCGATATACAGATGATACCACCCTTATGGCAGAAAGCAAAGAAGAACTAAAGAGCCTCTTGATGAAAGTGAAAGAGGAGAGTGAAGCAGTTGGCTTAAAACTCAACATTCAGAAAATGAAGATCATGGCATCTGGTCTCATCACTTCATGGCAAATAGGTGGGAAAACAGTGGAAATGGTGACAGACTTTCTTTTTTGGGGCTACAAAATCACTGCAGATAGTGATTGTAGCCATGAAATTAGAAGACACTTGCTCCTTGGAAGAAAAGTTTTGACCAACCTAGACAGCATATTAAAAAGCAGAGACATTACTTCACCAACAAAGATCTGTCTACTCAAAGCTATGGTTTTTCCAGTAGTCATGTATGGATGTGAGAGTTGGACTATAAAGAAAGCTGAGCACCAAAGAATTAATGTTTTTGAACTGTGGTGTTGGAGAAGACTCTTGAGAGTCCCTTGGACTGCAAGGAGATCCAACTAGTTCGTCCTAAAGGAGACCAGTCCTGGGTGTTCATTGGAAGGACTGATGCTGAGGCTGAAATTTCAATACTTTGATGTGAAGTACTGAACACCAGATGTGAAGAACTTATTCATTGGAAAAGACCCTGGTGCTGGGAAAGACTGAAGGTGGGAGGAGAAGGGGACGACAGAGGATGAGATAGTTGGATGGCATCACCTACTCAATGGACATGAGTTTGAGTAAACTCCAGGAGTTGGTGATGGACAGGGAGGCCTGGCGTGCTGCAGTCCATGGGGTCACAAAGAGTGAGACACAACTGAGCGACTGAACTGAACTGAACAAATATGAATACTATTTAAGCAAATGAGAATATGAATACAAAACATCTCTTAAGGATATAAAGTTGTACCTTCTCTCAAACACATCATCTCCTATATGTATTTTGTTACTTTCAGAAATACTGGGTATGAATAAGGTGTGAGTTGAAGAATACATTTAGAGAAGTTGGCATTTAGTAAAAGATGTGTTTGCTCTTATACAGAGAAATTTGGGACTCTTAGATGACAGGTATTTCAAAACAATCCTTTGTAAAGAGTATCATAAACCGTTTAGTTTTTTTTTTTTTTTTTTTTAAGAAAATGTAGTGAGATTTGCTTTTAAAAAGGTTAAAATTTGTAATGAAAAATAATCTATTAAGCTTGAACTACAGAATTCAACAAATCCATAAGCTAAACTTGTACTGATTGGCATGGGAGCCACAAGAAAACTACAGCAGATGTCTAGCACTTTTTAATGTACTTAAGAGAAACTGAAAGATTTACAGGCATAGGAGATAAGTTTTTCAACAGCAAATTGCATCCACGTAATATGATAATGCTAGATAAACTGTAGGTTGTATTAGATGGTCCTGAAATACAGGACTCAATTTTCTGGATCAAACTGATCATTTCTAGGCAAGGAAGAGTGATCCTGTATGCCAGAAAGGAAACAAAAGTAAATAAAATCCATACATAATGGGGCAGAAGCATGACACAGAGAATTTGAAGAAAAAAATTAGAACCAAAATAGAAGATACGTCTTCAGACCATTCAGATATCTAGAGCAAAACTCAAAACCAGCAATGAGAATTCATAAGCATAAAGTTTACATGGGGTACTTCTCACCACCACCATCTGCTGGAAATTTCATTCTGCAAAACAAGGACATTTCATATCTTTTTCACTTGCCTTCCTGATTATGTCACTCCTCAGAAGACAGAGGATGCAAAAAGAAATTTTCAGGTTGAATTTCAAACTGAAATCCATTTTGGATGGATTTGGATGAGGTAGAAGAGAGAACTTTCATAACAAAGTGACCCTTGCATTTTATAATTTTAACCAATGAAGAACGAAACACTGGGCATAACTTAATGTGTATCTTCCAATAAATTAGTAAGAGCAAGAAGAGACAAAGTTTTTGTTAGCCAGAAACTCAAAAGAGTGTTTACTTTATGATGTTATTATTCTAGAGACTTCCACATGGTTATCTTGTTTAAACTGGTAAAAGCAGTCCATTTGGACAGAACGGCTTCAGAGAGTTTAGAAGGGATGCTGGGATATAAAGAGACATTCTGAGAATCAAGCACGAGTGATCACAATGAGGAGAAAACGAAAGGGCAACAGCAAACCAACGTGGATGAACTGGAAATTTTCCAAGATGTTCACAAGAACAAATACATACGATAGAAAGAGGGTGTAGGGAAGATTAAAACAAAACAAAACAAAACACATTAACACAAGGTTTAAAATAAAGCGTGGCCTGAAGAATACAAAGATTTAAAATGAATTTTAAACATACAGCCAAAGGAAGGAGAACAAGGAATACTAAGTTATGATTTAGTGCAGAAACTGTAGTAATAACAAGAGAAAGTGCAGAACTACTCGTCAGGGGTTTGCTTCAGACTTAACCACCAAAGAGAAGTAATTTTTAAATGTGAAAATTACCTACCCAAGAGAAATGAAAGCTAAGACCCCAATGAAATGTCATACCACATCCACCTTGTTGACAAAAATTGGTAAAACATAAAATATCAAATACTGGAGAAGATACGTATCACCAGAATCTCTTTTAAATGTAGCAAGGAGGAATGTAATTTGGGGCAGTAACTTTGGAAAACGGCTGGGCATCTTCTCAAAATTCAACATTCATACATCCTATGACCCATGGCTTTTGGACATGAATAAAAATAGGCATTTCAAGCCCATTTTCACATCAGCAAAAACAAAGATTCAACACAAAAGGTTACAAACAAAAAGGTAAATGGATAAGCTATTGCGTAGTTGCACAGGGAAATGTAAGTCAAATCAAATGATCTCCAGCCACACGAAAGCATAGGTGTATCTTAGAAAACGACAGTGTAACTATTAAGTACCAAAACTTTACTCATAGCATCATGCGCTTTTAAAAGTTAGAACAACTAAAATCTTTAAAAGTACATAATTATATATATATATATACACACACACATATATATATAATGTACACACATATATATAAAATGCATGTTTACACGTAATAGGGCTTCTCAGGTGGCTCAAGGATAAAGAATCTACTTGCCAATGCCAGAGACACAGGAGATGTGGGTTCAGTCCCTGGGTTGGGAAGATCCCCTGGAGGAGGAAATCTCTATTCACTCCAGTAGTCTTGCCTGGAGAATCCCATGGACAGAGCAGCCTGGTGGGTTACAGTCCATAGGGTCTTAAAGAGTCAGACACACCTGAGTGACTGACAATGCACACGTATATAATATATATAGTAAATTCATATAACTAATGAAAACTATGTAAAGCTCCTCTGTCCATGGAATTCTCCAGGCAAGAATACTGGAATGGGTAGTCATTTCCTTTCCAGGGAATCTTCCCAAGGATCAAACCTGGATCTCCCACACTGCAGGTAGATTCTTTACTGTCTGAATCACCATGGAAGCCCCCAAAGGAAAGCGAGGTTATCCTGAACAAGGGATACAAGATGATGATTTCCTCATATGGGGAGGCAGGGTATGGGTTAAAGAGAGAACCATTTTAATTAAGGTAGGTAATTATAAAGGTCTTAGCTTTTCTTACATCACTACAAACAAAGCTAGTGGAGGTGATGGAATTCCAGTTGAGCTATTTCCTGAAAGATGATGCTGTGAAAGTGCTGCACTCAATATGCCAGCAAATTTGGAAAACTCAGCAGTGGCCACAGGACTGGAAAAGGGCAGTTTTCATTCCAATCCCAAAGAAAGGCAGTGCCAAAGAATGCTCAAACTACCGCACAATTGCACTCATCTCACATGCTAGTAAAGTAATGCTCAAAACTCTCCAAGCCAGGCTTCAGCAATATGTGAACCGTGAACTTCCTAATGTTCAAGCTGGTTTTAGAAACAAGAGGAACAAGAGATCAAATTGCCAACATCTGCTGGATCATGGAAAAAGCAAGAGAGTTCTAGAAGAACATCTCTTTCTGCTTTATTGACTATGCCAAAGCCTTTGGCTGTGCGGATCACAATAAACTGTGGAAAATTCTGAAAGAGATGGGAATACCAGACCACCTGACCTGCCTCTTGAGAAACATATATGTAGGTCAGGAAGCAACAGTTAGAACTGGACATGGAACAACAGACTGGTTCCAAATAGGAAAAGGAGTTTGTCAAGGCTGTATATTGTCACCCTGCTTATTTAACTTATATGCAGAGTACATCATGAGAAAAGCTGGGCTGGAAGAAGCACTAGCTGTAATCAAGATTGACAAGAGAAGTATCAATAATCTCAGATGTGCAGATGACACCACCCTTATGGCAGAAAGTGAAGAGGAACTAAAAAGCCTCTTGATGAAAGTGAAAGAGGAGAGTGAAAAAGTTGGCTTAAAGCTCAACATTCAGAACACTAAGATCATGGCATCTGGTCCCATCACTTCATGGGAAACAGATGGGGAAACAGTGGAAACAATGGCTGACTTTAGTTTTTGGAGCTCCAAAATCACTGCAGATGGTGACTGCAGCCATGAAATTAAAAGATGCTTACTCCTTGGAAGGAAAGTTATGACCAACCTAGATAGCATATTGAAAAGCAGAGACGTTACTTTTGCCAACAAAAGTCCGTCTAGTCAAGGCTCTGGTTTTTCCAGTGGTCATGTATGGATGTGATAATTGGACTGTGAAGAAAGCTGAGCGCTGAAGAATTGATGCTTTTGAACTGTGGTGTTGGAGAAGACTCTTGAGAGTCCCTTGGATTGCAAGGAGATCCAACCAGTCCATCCTAAAGGAGATCAGTCCTGGGTTTTCTTTGGAAGGAATGATGCTAAAGCTGAAACTCCAGTACTTTGGCCACCTCATGCAAAGAGTTAACTCATTGGAAAAGACTCTGATGCTGGGAGGGATTGGGGGCAGGAGGAAAAGGGGATGACAGAGGATGAGATGGCTGGATGGCATCACCGACTTGATGGAAGTGAGTTTGAGTGATCTCCAGGAGTTGGTGATGGACAGGGAGGCCTGGTGTGCTGTGATTCATGGGGTCGCAAAGAGTCGGACACGACTGAGCAACTGAACTGAACTGAACTAGCTTTTCTTGTGAGTAGGGAGTTTAAGGGTAGTTACTACAGTATTAGAAATTGCTAAGTAACTACCAATAATGGAAATTTCCCTGGTATTCTAGTGTTTCCAATGCAGGGGGCGTGGGTTCAACCCCTATTCAGGGAACTAAGATCTCACATACTATGCAGTGCTGAGGGGTGGAGAGGAATTTAAATAAAAAAGGAGTCAATAATGGGAGTGTATCATTGATCCAGAGTTCTGATTAACCCAATTCTGGGCTTTAGTGATTAAAAAAAAAAAAAAAAACAATGAAAACTGAAATTTTAGAACAACCAATTAAGATGTGAATGCTGCCTTCATAAAGTCCTACAATACTGAAGAAAGACAGGATGACTTAAGTCTTTTGAATAGAGTTCAAGTGTCAAGATTCAAGTCAAAAATCATCATACGTGAATGTAAAATGACCACTAGTAAATTCTGAGAAACTATGAAGTCCAAGAGAAATTTTCAGACTCCTGGGATGCTGACTATCAAAGTGAAGAAAGGCAGCCTCCCGAAACTACTTACTAAATAGTTTGATGTGAATCACCAAAACTAGCAACTTAGGGAGACACTGGGATAGCACACTTACCAAGTCTGTGGGTAACATAAATGTAAAGAGATATTTAACAGTGCATGAAAGAACTGAACTTTAAAACTATTTTGGCCTTGGACAATGGTTCAACTCCAATTAGAGAACTGATGAGTTAACTAAAGCCTACATCAACTGTCAAAATAGAGATATGTATGATAAACCTCAAAAGAAATTCATAAATGACCTGGAATTGAGGTGAAAAGGCAAGCTCACAATGAGAGAAAAAATGCAACCTGGCTGTCAAAAAACTAGTGAGTTCTTACAATCTCTTGTAAATGTATAGAATCCCAGGGCAGAATAAGCCAGGATAAAGTCCCACTGTGCTCTACACAGGTAAACTCATAGCCGGCACAGTGTTCAGATAATTTCTAGGGGCACACATCTTGATAACTGATTGAGAGAAGAATGAAGAAGTGATGAAAGCTTGGCATTCCGGGGATACATTAAACAATAAATGGAGAGATTAATTAATTTTGATGGGAAAATCTTGAAGAAAAGTGAGCATCAATATTTGAACCTTTCTCAAAAGAGATTAGATTTAAGTGTAGGATGGAACCAGGACAAGTGTGGGGTGGGGGCTGACTCTTCTCCCGTCACAAGGAAGAATTTGAAGATCAGGAATCTATTACTCTCAAAACAGGAGCTTTTCCCTTTTCAGACCACTTGCTCATTGCTTCATCAGCTGAAAGGAAAACAGCCCACAGACTACTTTACAATCCCCTTACTTATCAGCTCCCTCTTGTCTCATTTCCTTATTTGTCTTACTCAGAATCCAAGATCCAATGCCTCAGCCAGTCTCATAATGACAGAAAAAACCCCTATGATCCTCTGTCCTTCAACAACAGTCTGGTAAAAACTGCCATCCTTGATGAATCTAACTTCTTGCCTTCTCTGACTCTGCATTTGGTTCTGGGAACTGCTAGGGAAAAGCCACCCAACCAGGAAAACTGGTACTGCCCAAATTTATATAAAGCAACATCAGTGAGGCTTTCCACACTGTCTGGGAGTTCCATTTTAGTTTCTAGTCAATACTCAGTACCAATTTCCATAGAAGGAAATATCTTTCCTCTTTCATCTTTTAATCGTGTTTTTTAAAAATGTATCTTATTGAAGGATAGTTGATTTACAGTGTTGTGTTAGTTTCTGCTGTATAGCAAAGTGATTCAGTTACACATACACGGCTTCCCAGGTGGTGCTAGTGGTAAAGAACTTGCCTGCCGATGCAGGAGATGTAAGAGGCAAGGATCCGATCCCTGGGTGGGGAAGATCCCCTAGAGAAGGGCATGGCAGCCCACTCCAGTATTCTTGCCTGGAGCATCCTAGGCATGTGGACTGGCATGCTACAGTCCACAGGGTCGCAAAGAGCTGGACATGACTCAAGTGACTTAATACAACTATCCCAAACTCCCAATCCATCCTTCTACTTTCCTGAAAACCACAAGTCTGTTTACTATGTCTGTGAATCTGTTTCTGTTTTATAGATAAGTTTTCTGTGTCATATTTTAGATTCCATATGTAAGCAATATCATACAGTATTTGCCTTTCTCTTTCTGACTTACTTAGTATGATAATCTCTAATTCTATCCATGTTGCTACAAATGACATTATTTCATTCTTTCTATGGCTGCTGCTGCTGCTGCTAAGTTGCTTCAGTCATGTCCAACTCTGTGCGACCCCATGGATTATAGCCCACCAGGCTCCCCTGTCCCTGGGATTCTCTAGGCAAGAACACTGGAGTGGGTTGCCATTTCCTTCTCCAATGCATGAAAGTGGAAAGTGAAAGTGAAGTCGCTCAGTTGTGTCCGACTCTTTGCGACCCCATGGACTGCAGCCTACCAGGCTCCTCTGCCCATGGGATTTTCCAGGTAACAGTACTGGAGTGGGGTGCCATTGCCTTCTCCCTTCTATGGCTGAGTAGTATTCTATTGTATACATACACACACACACACACACACACATACACACACACACACATATATGGAATTCATCTTTTTTATCCATTAATCTGATGATGGACAGTGAGATAGTTTTCATCTTATACACTATGGCTTTCAAACCATTAACTGGACATGAAATCTATTGAGAGAGTCATGATCTCAGAGATCTTTTTATTTAAATAGAATAGAAAATAAACTATATACTTCTCATAATATAAATATAATTTCATGATGATTTTCTTTAAAGGTATCTGCTTTTATGTCTCCATAAATATACTGGTAACTGTATTACTGACTGTGAGTGGGAAGCCATGACTTTTCCCTTATGCTCTCTAACCTGTCCTGTCACCATGCTCCTACCTGTTCAAAGCCTTATTTCACAAATTATTCCCTCTCTATTCTTTTTGATCCTTCCCACCAGAATAGAAGCATGGTAACATCTATTTTTCTAAAACGTTAAAAAAAAAAAAAAAAGGCAAACAGGCAAAAATAATCCCCCTTCAACCTTATAATTCCATCTAGATGTTTATCACCTTGTATCTTTCTCCTCCTTCTCGGTCTTCTCAATAAAGAGACTTATGCCACATCTACTCACATGGAAATCTCTACTTCCCCACAATACATACTTGGACATCAACGTTCCCTCAAAATTCTCTGCATCATGGTCACATGATGTCCATGGAATAAATCCTGTGGAATCTTCAATCCTTACGTTCAGTCCCTCAGCAGAGTAAGACCTTGTTGACCACACATTTCAACAGTTCCTATGTATGCTCAAACTTAAGATTTTCTCCTATTTTTCTGGGGAGAAGTCCTTTTGTTCTAGCCATCTCTTAAGCATTCATGTCTTTAAAGGCTTGGTCCTATGCTGACTGTTCTTCTCATGCTTCCTTTTCTGCCTAAGCAAGATTATCTACTACTATGGCTTCAGTTTCCTTCTAATGCTGACCAACAACAAAGCTATATTTATAAGCCTTCCATGAGATACAGAATGTCAGAAATGACTATCTTACCACACACTGGACATTTCCACTTAGATGCCTCACAGGCATCTTTAACGAACATGTTGAAAATTTAATTTGCCATCCTGCCTCTTCACTCTAAGCCTGCATTGATTCTGGTGCTCCGCACCTTAGCATATTGTACTGCTGTCGACTCAGATGCCCAAGTCAGAAGCCTCAGAGAAACCTGACTCCTTTTTTATACTCATCGCCTCATTCATCTCCTTGTTCTAAGATTAAATGAAATAAGCACCCAGTAAATACTTAGCTACTACTATTTTTGCACGGTCAACTCATCATTCAATAGTCAAGGACTTCCTTAAAACTCAGTGCTATGCAACCTACTCCATATACTCCTAATTGCTCCTCTACCATTAAACTTGTCAGCATCTTTTGGGTAATCATTTGTTCAAAGTTTGCCCTTTCCATCAGATGATGAAATCTAAGAAGACAGGATGTGTGTATTTCTCTCTGATTCACCATATTATCTCCAGTATCTTAATGCCCAGTGAATATTTGTTGAATAAATGAATGTTTGGAAAATTAGTGAGATTCCCTTAAATAAAATGTTAAATGAAGAAACAATGATTATCTGTCAAAAAAGTTAGAACAGATATTCAAGTAACAAGTGAAAAGTTGAGATTAATGCACTTACGTTTTCTAAAATTTAAGAATTGTTTATTTTAATTGAGAAATATGTAGATTTTTATATTTTACCATTAAAATCAAGAATTTATTTACCTTTGCCATAATATCTGCATAAGCCATATATAAAAAATCTTCCTCCAGTTTGCTATGAAAAATAAGAAAAAAACAACAGTTTTTAAGTAGGTTAGTTACACAAAAAATTACCATCACTATATAAAATAACCTTCTTTCAACAAGTGTGTCTTTTTTTAAATGAAACAAACACAAAACTTAGAGCAATCATTCAAAAATATTGTAGAATCAGAAAGCAAAGATATCAGACTTCCTCAAGAGTTGGCCCCATCTTACTTTACAGTCTAATATAATAAATATGTTTGTGTGTAAATAAACAATTTACTGATTTACACACAAATGTAGTAACATTAATATTTTCTTAAAAATACAAACATTGAAACGAGAAAATTTACATGATGTCAGGTATCTTGACAACAGAAGTGATATCTGACATTTGTTCGAAAGACTACCCAAATTATTATGACTACATAGTGAAAAAATATCATGGTCATAAAAGATTCTTAAAAATTAAGACAGGTTAAAATCTATTTATTATCTTCTTTTGAAAAAGCATGAAAATCACTAATTCACTGAAGAAAGACTTCCATCAAAAAATTCCTGTTTGCAAAATTATCTTAGCAGTTTTAAACTTACAGCCATCAGAAAAGTCCACTTATGAGAAATACCTCATTACCTGACAATGCCAGACAGGGAGCTGCTCTATGCTTAGGGATGAGATGATTTTGTTAGTTAGGAAATAATAAGAGAGAGAGAGAGAGAGAGAGAGAGAAATAGTGAGAGAAAGATGGATCACATTAGCTAAGAGGGAGAAATGTACATTATTATGACATGCACAGAGGTCAGATGAACTCGTCAAGATACATGTGAATAGGGATTGATAATTAAATTCTTTTCCTGCTTTGCCTAGGGCAAAGCTGGCT
This sequence comes from Bos mutus, assembly GCF_027580195.1. Classification (NCBI taxonomy): domain Eukaryota; kingdom Metazoa; phylum Chordata; class Mammalia; order Artiodactyla; family Bovidae; genus Bos; species Bos mutus. Next base: position 35,264,441 of record NC_091644.1, read on the forward strand.
TTCTTTCCCAAGACAAGGAAGCTGATGAAGGTTTTGAAACCTCTGCAAGGTCTCATCTACAGAATGAATCTACGCCGTGCCCCTATCATGGGCAGGTGCTGGCACACTTTAATTATCAAGCTTATGAATGCATTTCTTATTTAATTCCATAGAGGTTTTACCCTCTGTGGTTTTCATGAATTCAAAAGAACAAGAACCAAGAAAAATGAAGAAGGCCTTTAAAACAGATCTCAAAGAAACTTCGCATTGAAGGGATGGCTTAGCCATCTCCTGAAGTTTCCTGACACTCACTGGACAATGGAGATAATCTATACAGGATATTTGGGGTCACCGGTGGTCTCCAACACTTTTGGTATTGAAATTTACTTTGGGCTCTTTTGTTTTAATTTCTAAAGGACATTTGTGATAAAGAAAAGATTATAAGAAGATTCGGAATCAACTCAACCAGCTAATTACAGTACTATTAAAAGAATTAGAGCTAGGTAAATATTCATCTTTGATAGGTAAATATTAAAGTCTGAAGTTGAACGAGTGTTGATTCATACATGTATACCAGACTAGTCCTGTGAAATGAAACTCGTTCAGTCATCTCCAACTCTTTGCAACCCCATGGACTGTAGTCCATGGAATTCTGCAGGCCAGAATACTGGAGTAGGTAGCCATTTCCTTCTCCAGGGGATCTTCCCAACTAACTTTGAACAATGTTCTCTCCTCTCAAGAAGACGATGAAATTGAAACATGAACATGTGACGAACAGAACATTCAGACATGGGTTTCTGTGTGTTCCTCCTATGTCTCCTGTGAACTCCCCAACCATACCATTTCTCCGTTAAAGCTGTTCGACTAAACAGAAGGATCAGCTGATGAAGAGGATCAACCCTCTTAGTTCCTTCATCTTCTTCTGGAGGTTCTGCTCCAGGTTTCTATAAAAAAGTCAAATTCATAAAATTTCACATTAAGGTGAAATGTTCACTCAAACCCAGGAGCATTGTGAAGGCTTGGAATAGCAAATAAAAAGAAAGTCTTTTTCTTCCTATTGTGGTGCATGTCTGTGTCTATGTTATATGCATTGAACCTGGACGTGTGTATTATATTATCGATGCAAAAGTATACAGTTTTAAAGAAGAAAGCTGGGACTTCTATGTCCCAATACAGGGGACACAGGTTTGATTCCCGGTTAGGGAACTAAGATCTCACATGCCACACAGCACAGCCAAATAAAATAAAAATAAAACAAGTTTTTAATTTAAAAAGTTGTTGAATAATGGGACAAAAAAAACATTGTGGGAAAGCATGATTTATATCATTTTAAAAAAATTGAATACTATTCTTATAAGCAGCATCATAACTAACTGAAAAGTGAACTGCTACATGGATTTCAGCAGCTCTAAGGAGATCTCAAATACAAAAAATTGCAAAAAAATGCTGTCACTCCATGTATAAAAATTTAGTGCACCTAGCAAGGCAAACTGTTCTATCAAATGAAACATTTTTGTTGCCTACATAGACAGAGATAGGTAAAGAATGCTGAATGAGTTAATGTTTGAACCACTTACATGTTATTCTCATTTTTATTTTTAAAACTTAAAAAAAGTAATTTCATTTATTGAACAATTACCATAAGGAAAATTATTAAGCATTTTTTACTGACTCAAGAATGAATTAATCCTGTTTGTTGAATGGCTAATGAATTTTGTATCTCTATTAGACTTACGCATTCAAACTGATATTTTTTATATGTAAGTGATGTTCTTTCTTGGATTTAAGGCTTAATGTTGCAGCTAGTATGGTAAATCTGCAAGGTTAAAATATTCTAATATTCTAAAGGTTTGATTCTAAAGAAAAATGAAATTCACTTAAAGTATATAGGATCATTGTACAGCAAAAACTAACACAATAGTGTAAATCAACTATACCCCAATAAAAATAATAACTAAATAAAATATATGGGAATAATCAGGGTTAAGGTTTTATGAATTAGATTAGTTTGTGCATCACATTCCCTGATTATTTGTGTGTTTTTTCAAAAAAAACTTTAGACCAAAGTTTTAATTTTGGAATTATGGAGCCTCTCAGTCTACAAAACGCGGTGGAACTACATGCTTGTAAATTCCCTGAGAAGGTGGTTCTTGATCAAATTTTTAAATAGAGCCACAGTTTATAAAAAATTGAGACAATGGCTCCCTTGAGTGAAGCATTCTCAGTAGCACAAGCGTCCTTATCAGCATGGTTGGATGAAAAATTCCACTTCTCCGTTTATTCTATATCTACTGTGACTTTCTGCTCTTCCTGCATCTAATCTATCATTCTCTGCCCTGCATATGTTTAACAACCAGCCACTTTTCATTGGCTTTTGTTAAACTTCACCTTATTTTTGGTGAATCATTTTTTATGGTTCAGCTTTTATAGTTCTATCCTGGTTCTGAGGTTGTTTGAAGTTCCTTTGAGGAATAATTTAAAAGAACAATAGAGTCAAAATTTACTTAAATTCTGAACTACTGGCTGTTGATGAGATCTCTTTGAAATAAGAAGAGTGAATTTTCCCTAAACATTGCATGCAGTAACAATCCAGAATAAAGTTTCCTAAGCCCCACAGGCTGCAATATTGTTTCCTTTTCAATGTTATAAGATAAATGGCTCACACCAATGTTATTCCACCAAGCCCAGACCTTCTTTCATCTTCTAACCCAGCAAAAACATACCGCTAAGTCTTCTATCAATTTATCTTCAAAGTAATGTTCTTCTGTCTCAATCCAAGACTTTTCATATCCCTGAAGAAAGAGATTGACAGCCCGATGCCTAAAAGGTAAGCACAATTTCAAGAGCTTTTTAAAAAATAAATTGAAAAGGCACTCAGTAGCACTTAATCACTGGATTATCTGTGCATAAAAGAATAAATAAAAATAAACTTTCCAATCTCGACTGGAGAAGCAAGACATTGCAGTAGATAGAGAAAGCTTTCTCAGATCATACTGACCTGGATTCAGTTATTTCTAAGTTTTGTAACATTTGTAAACTTTGTAACAAAGTTTTTAACATTTGTAAACAAAGTAAACTTTGTTAACTTTACTTCTCTCATTTATAAAACTAGGATAACCCCATCTATGCTTCAGTTTTGTGAGACTCAAGCTGAGATAAAGAACATAAAACATGTTGGATAGACGCTCATTACATGGTAGCTCTTATGACATAAAGTGGCTCTGGATAAACAGTCGTGAGCTTCAAGAGAGGAATTATTCAGTCTTCCTGTTAACATCAGATACAGCCTCTGAGGATTACAAAAGTAAACGTATTAAGGGAACTTTATGGGAGTATATATCCAAAGATTAAATCCTAGAATACTGATGAAAATAGTTGCCTATGAAATAAAGAAGACCAATAAAGACTAAACTCATCTTGAAATTGATGCGATATATGGCTAAGGTTCCACTCTAAGAAAGTCACATCAATAAGGGAACATAAGAGCTAAATGTTAAAATGAGATGGTGCCATTGTAGAGTGGAATGCTACAACATTATCAAAGGTAGACTAAGGAATCGTGAGACATAAACTTAGGTTTATGAAGGGCCTTGAAATCCAGAGAGAAGAACTGACCAGGCACCTGGAATGGCCAGAACTCACCATCAATTCTTATACAAGAGAGAAGCTCAACTCTACTGGTACATCAGAATCCCCTGGGGAGTTTTTACACAGTACACATGCTAAGCCCTCAGATAGTCTGATTCAACAGGTTGAGGCTTGGATACTCCTCAAGTGAATCTGACTGTATTTCCTTAAAGCACCAGGTCTGAGAACCACTGGAATAAGGAATACAATTTTGAATATGTTATATCAGAGAAAGTGGAATAGCAGACTCTGTTGTATTGTAGAAACTAACTTGTAATCTGCTAGTTGATGGAACTGGATGTTGAGTCAATAAAGTGAGTTGAAGAGGTACCATGAAGGGTAATGTATTTGCATTATTCCCATAAGTTAGTTCCCTATCAATTCTTTTCCCCAAAGATGAAATAATCACAAAAGTAACAAACAACGATTAACGTTGTGTTATGTTCAGTTCTAAGCATTCTGTCTACCTCAACCCATTAAATAACCTAAACAACTCTATGAGGCAAACATTATGGTACAGTTGAGAAAACTACAAAAAAGTCAGGAAAGAACCTTGACCAAAATCATGCACTCATAAGCTGTGAGGTCAGGATTCAAATCAAGGCAGTCTGACCCCAAAGACTGGTTGAAAGTCACTTAGGTGTGTCCAATTCTTTGTGACCCCATGGACTAGACAGTCCATGGAATTCTCCAGGCCAGAATACTGGAGTGGGTAGCCTTTCTCTTCTCCAGGGGATCTTCTCAATGCAGGGGTGGAACCCTGGTCTCCTGCATTGCAGGTGGATTCTTTACCAGCTGAGCCAAAGGGAAGCCCAGGAATACTGGAGTGGATAGCCTATCCCTTCTCCAGAGGCACTTCCCAACCCAGGAATTGAACCAGGGTCTCCTGCACTGTAGGCAGCTTCTTTACCAACTGAGCTATTAGGGAAGCTGATTTCTCTATCCTGCCTCAAATATGTGAGCAGATCCTCCTAATTATTTAAAAGTAACAGATAAACTTATAGTTACCAAAGGGGAAAGGGTGGGGAGGGATAAGTTAGGAGTCTGAAATTAACATATATATGCTATTATATAGAAAACAGATAACCAGCAAGGACCTACTGTATAGCACAGTATCTATCTACTCAATATTCTCATAACCTATACAGGAAAAAAAATCTGTAAAAGAAAAGATAAATGTATAAATCCTTTTACTGTACATCTAAAGCACAAATATACTTTAATAAAAAAATACAATCTATTCAATAATGACATTACAGGCCAATGAGAATAACCAACAGGAAAAAAGGAAGTTAAGCATTACACAGAAGAGGAAATAAATCTCCTTCATCCTTCTCTTGGACTACTATATCCATGTCAAGGTATATGCTAGCCTCCTATCACTTCTTAGAGGAAGAGTAATTTTAATCTATTAGCAACATTAAAGAAATTCTGACCTCGGCAGATTATATAAAGGAGCCATCCGGAAGCAAGCAACCACGGCTCGTTTCCTCTGCTTAGAGAGCAGTTTGTGCCACACGGCCTTTTTTGATCTCTGAGGATGCTCAACCTGAGGTAGAAAGACAGAGACATACGTATTTAACCCCCCAAACATCTTCAGGAACGTAGTACTAAACAGCTGTACCTTTTAGCTAAAAACTTTTAGATTTTCAATTTTCCAAAAGTATCTTACAATTATTATGAAAATATCTTCAAAGTCACCCAATGCTACATTTGAAATAGTTTCAGATGTTATGTATTTTCCTTAGAAAAAACATCATATTTTCCCAACAATGTGTACTTTAGAAGCTATATCATTTTTAAAAACCAAAGAAATATGAAACCATCCTATATGAAATAATTTTGCATCCTTTTTAAAATTCAGTTATGGTACCAAAACATAAGTAAAGAAAAATTAACCTACCCTGGCTTATGCATTTTCACTAATTTTATCCTAAGAGCTACAACAGTAAATATAAATAGAGGCAGTTAAAGAAAATTCTAACGAAGTCTACTGTTTCTTAATATATTTAATAAGATGGAGAGAAGATGACAAGTCTTTGTGAACACATTAGTAGAAGTGAGTAAAAGAATTTAATTTTGAAAAAATGTTAAACTATATAATTATTTTGTTAGATAGGGACAAATGAGAATTTACAAGTTGCAGTAAATGATGCAAGCAAGCTATGTGTTTAGCTAATAGCATTCGGAATTTCAAGGAAGAGATTAATCATAAGTATTAGAGAGAAAAAAATCCCAACATGGAATTCTACATTCATTAGTAATTTCTAGGCAATTGAACACTGTACTTCCCAGATTGTAATATCTCCGGCGCATACATGTAGATTTCTGGAAGAAATAAAAATGTTATGTTAGCTAAAAAAAAGTAAAACTAAAGGTATTATCCTCTGCAGTAAAGAGTCAAAATATGAATGTAATACTAATGCCTGAAGAAAACATTTAGAATGTTTGGATAACAGTGGTTTGGAAATTTTAACAAAGCAATTTGTGTAATTTGAAAGCACTTATTTCTGTGATCCTCTTTCCTCTATAAGATCAAGAAACACTTTCTGATAACTATCCAGTTAGTTCAGTTTTCTTCTCGGTTATGTTAAGCAAAACAAAGCACTGTTAAGACAGTGTAGGTGAAAATAGAATCAAGGATAATGCTATTCCCAGAGAATAAGGCATTGTGAGCAGCATGGGTAACACTCAACAAACATAATTAAGTACCTAAGCCCTGATGAACATGTTGGAAAAGGTCTCCGCTGTCATGAAGGCTGCCATTTGGCAGAGCATTTTAATACCCAAAGGAAAGACCTTAAATAGTGAATTTTCCTATAAATGAAGTAAATAGATGTTGGTAAGATCTGTGATCCAAAAGCGAACATCAAGATGTGTCTTGCAACTGTTTGAATGTCTGGCTGTGCTGATGCGTTAGCTTGTCTGGTGTTTGAGTATTAGACAATCCCAAGGAGACAGCTCACTCTTCTGAGAAAGATGACCAGATGTACAGTACAAAAAGTCACTTGCATGGGTCACTGGCATTTGAGATAAATTAAGTCTTTTCTGTGCATCCACCGCTTTTGCAAGTGAAAATATTGGTTAGCAAGTGAAAATATTCTTAGCAAACTATTCTATGACTCACGAATTAACATAAGAATAGAGAGATGAAAGGAATGAATTCTGCACACACATATTTCCCACTCATTTCTGTTTTTTGATAATTCATGAGTTCTTTTATTCATATCCTTAACATTTTTGAAGAATACTTGGCCATTTAAATCTGACCTGCTTACCTTTTCCTAGATATTCACACATCTTAAAGATTTACACAGGGATCACCCTCATCACAGCTAGAGAAAGTCTGCGTTTCTTTTATTCTCTCTTCAGTACATTCTGTATCCTAGCACATCTAAATCATTACATAGTTAACTATGTGTCTGTATCCTCTCCTAGAGCACCAGCCACTTGAATTGAGCAACAGAATTCAAGCCCCAGGACCTGCAGAGTACAATGCTCTCACACGGTAGTGCACACAATAAATATTCACGGGATAAATAGTTGCTCAGTAAAATGAATCTCATTACTGTGCAAATGATATCATTCTTTATGTCACATGTATTTATGAATATATAACACATGACTATAATAAAACATAGAGTTCAATAAACTTCATTTAATGTATCTAAAAGCCATTCAAGGAAACTTAGATATGTGCAAGAAAACCAGGAAGAATTAAAAACTCATGAGAGAGTAATGCCATTTAACTGGTGATGCTAGTGGTCAAGAACCCGCCTGCCAATGCAGGAGAGATAAGAGACGCAGGTTTGATCCCTGGCTCAGGAAGATCCCCTGGAGAAGGGAATGGCTACCCACTCCAGTATTCTTGCCTGGAGAATCCCAAGGACAGAGAAGCCTGGCAGGCTACAGTCCATAGGGTCACAAAGAGTCAGACACAACTGAAGCGACTTAGCATGCACAAGCATATGTAGCACAATCTCCTTTAATATGTGTATCATTTCAGGTACACAATTCTATGACTTTCTTTTAACTTTTCTATTTTTAAAAATTTTTGGTCAAGCTGCGTGGCATGTGCGATCCTGGTTCCCCAACCAGGAACAGAACCTGTGCCCCCTCGAATGGAAGCACAGTGTCTCAACCACTGGACCACCAGGGAATCCTCTATGACCCTAATATATCACTTAACATATCATTACCTCAAGTCTTGTCATCTGCTGATATATGATTATTTATATTTATTTAATATTTCATGACAACATTTAGGGAAACATTAAGTTGCCTAAATAATATTATATTATCATATTATATTATTAATATTACAGTGTTACACAGTGTGAATACATATTGATAGTTATATGGCATAAGAGTATCCTAGCTTAATTTCATGGGGTATAGTGATAAATTGCATGGCTTTTGAGAATTTATTTGCATTTCAGTAAACAAGAAGGAAATTAACAGATACTGCATTAGATGATATCTTTAGTTATTTAACTGGCTAGGGCAGAGATAGGAGATCATGAGATAAAATAGGAATCAAAGAAATATATTTATTATTGCTATTCTAGTGTGTTCTACAAAACATTCAGATAACAATATCCTGAGATGACACAGGGCATTTTATTATTTTATGTGCTTAAAATAATATTTTAAACACATATTTTATGTGTTTAATGTAAAATAACTGCCCCTCCATGTCAGGTGGGTATTGTCACGGAGACGCAGTGACAGCACACTTCTGAGTTTGCACTAAGCACCTTCAGTCTGGCGTTAGTGGTTGAATGGGTCTCATGAGAAACAGAGAAAGTCTCTGTGTTGTGTAAGCTAGAAGATTCCTTATACAAAAACACAATCCACCAATTGATAACATTTCAGATATTATTGGTTTAAGAATTCTTGAGCGAAGGTAATAAATAAGAAAATAAGACACACAGTAAGCTTTTAGTTTAAAATAGAAAATAACTGAAAAATGATATAAAACATTATTCTCACATGGTTTTAATATCAATGCATTGCTGCTGCTGCTGCTAAGTCGCTTCAGTTGTGTCCGATTCTGTGTGACCCCAGAGACGGCAGCCCACCAGGCTCTGCCATCCCTGGGATTCTCCAGGCAAGAACACTGGAGTGGGTTGCCATTTCCTTCTCCAATGCATGAAAGTGAAAAGTGAAAGTGAAGTCGCTCAGTCGTGTCCGACTCTTAGCAACCCTATGGTCTGCAGCCTACCAGGCTCCTCCGTTCATGGGATTTTCCTTTTTGCTCTTCTCTAAATGTAATGTATTGCTGATCCTGAGAAAAATCAGCTCAAAAATATTAAAATGAAGGGTTAAACAAGTGACCTTAAATTCAAATATGAGACCAGGGAAAGACAGTATCTCATACATGTTGCTATGAGCAGTAATGAAAAATAAAGGTATAAAACATTTGAAGTCAGGAGTAACTCCTGAAATTTTTGTTAGAGTGGTTTAAAATTAAGTATATAATCCTAATTATCTGTTTAATTTTAGAAACATTTTGGAAAAGACAATAAAACAGAGGCCTTGATCTCCTTCAATACATTATCTATCAATGGTTACAAAAATTATAAGCTTGGAAATAATGTTGATTAGATACTAAGCACTCCCAAGTCACAGGTTATTTTTAATGAACATGCTGAACACGTATGCTTTTTGGCTCACAAGTTAGCACACGTCCTTTAAAAAAACATTCTTACAAGGTTAATCCAAATGTGACTGAATCAACACAAAAGCTAACCTGTTCAAGATGAAAAAGTACATTTGCTATATCCAAGACCCTTTCCACTGTCTTCTCAGGATCTGAAGTGTCTTCTGTCCTATTGGGTAAGTCTTTGTAAAGAGCCATTTGCCATCTAATAGCAGGATCCTCCAACTGCAGAAAAAAGAAAACCATTCAAAAAATACAGAGGAAAGAGAAGAACACCCATTTCTGAAGAGTCAATCTATAGCTACATATAGAGCACAGGCACAGGGTGAAAACATGATGCAGAGATCAAGACAGAAGTGCCTTGTACTCATGAAACTTGTCATCTGGTAAGACAGACAGACATCAAATAAATGTTTACAATGGTACAGGGCTGCTAGGAAGAAATATAAGGTACCTTGGGGACTTAACCCAATCTATTGTGGTTGGGAAGATTTCTCTAAACAAGTGAAGTTTCAACTAGGATTTAACGATGAACTGAAGATCATCAGGGAAAGAAAACAGGCAAAAGCTATTTTTATTTTTTTCTTTTCCTTTCACTCAAATCAGTGAAAGATTTATTTTAGAGGCAATGATATAGGATCAAAAGGACTCAACAACAGAGCCTAGACTCACTGAAACTAAGATACCAATGAATATAAATCAATGAAGGCATATCGAATCATATTTTGATAATCTATGGACTCTAGGACTCTACTTTTTAATACTGTCAAATTTCTTGAGTTAAAGATACAATGGAATTCTGAAGGTTTTTAAGAAAGATTATTTTAAACCATAGAAATGGACAAATACAAGCATCTTTCCAGGGATAGATCACTTCAAAGAAATAATTTAGAATAACTATGTCATTAAAAACAGGCAAAGCAATACTTTTATGTTTCTCCTCCCATTAAATATTTCCTTTCAACATGGGAAATGGAGAAAAATGAAGAAGAATTAGATCAACAACATCCAAAGCTTTACAACTCCTAGCCAGAGAAAGCAGAGTCTGAATGTTTCAAAAAAATAACTTTCACATAGTCGGAGACAGAATTTTGTACACTGAATAACTTGTCAACACCTATTTGTCCTTTGATAAAACAAAATGTGCTTTATTCATATACTTTTTTCATTTGAGGACTATTGGACGTACAGATTTTATTCTTTTAATATAAAATTACCCCCTCTTGTCCCCAGGATTACCAGTCCTACAATTTTAAGACAATGTGTTCAAGAAGGAGCTGAGAACAAAAGAACTCATTGTTTGTAAGTCCATATATATGGGGGCCCAACCCTTAGTATAAAAAGTATATAATGAAATGTTACAAAGAATTATTCATTATGTCTTTACTTTCAGGTTCCATTCATTGGGAGATGAAATACTGATTATACATGTTCATCCTTCTCAGCTCTTCTCTTTCTTCCTGATACCACAATATACAGCATACCTTGTCCAAAGTATTCCTATAAGTAACCGCTAGAATAGAATGGAAGGATTTCCTCCTGCTTATCCAAGACATAACTTTTTATTTGCTGTTTCCTGAGAGTGGCATACACACCTCAGAGGTACTGAATATTTCCTGTCTCTATTTGAGACCATGGTTGTCAAAGAATGGGCCCAAATTTCCTAAAAATCTTGAGATCCTTTCAGGGACACATGATCTCCTCAAACACCCATGTATAAACTTGAGGTTAAGCTGGAGGCTTTATAAATATTTTGAATAATCTTTTTGATTTTATCTGCAAAGACATCATGCTCATATGGGAATTAACCTCCTACTCTGTTAAAGTTAAAATTAAATGAATAATGGACTTCATAAACAAGTGCACATGAAATCTGTCCTAAATAATTTCTGTGCATTGCAAATATTGCAAAACCATGTCACACCTTTATCACATTATATTCTGAAGTGTTAAAAAAATGAATATGGTTTGGATCTTTGGAAATAAACATTTTAATACCCAGATAGGGATATATTATACTGTAATCAATTCTTTTTGACATCTGGACATTTTCATAATTTAAAAAATCCTCAGGAGGGACATCTGAATAGAAGCAAATAGTTGAGTCAAAATAATTAACTGCAAGACTTTTCATATTAAATAACTGGTCCAGTAAACAAATGAATAGTTTATCCACTACTATGAAAGCATTTCCAAATAATGGTAAATACTTTGACTACAAAAACTACTTACAGCAAACATTTTACCCACAGTTAAAAAATAGATGTTATAATGGTTTCCATTCATGTTTCTCTTCTAAATGTACACTGGCTTTCCTATTACAGTAATTCTTACTATCTCCTATGTGCTAATGACTCTTAAACTTATTTCATTTTTGAGAACTAGGTGTAAAATATCAAATTTTCATAGACAACTGTCTCCATGTCACAAAAGTCCTCAAATTCAGCTGTATGAAGGAAATTCCCAACCTTTATTTCAACTGGTGCCACCTTTTTTTTTTTTTTTTTAACAAAGTTTGACAGTCTTTGGTGATCTACTTTAGAAATACATCATTTGTTATCTTAAGAGTCATTAATTCATAAGGATTTGCAAGCAGAATAATGAATAAAATGATATATTTTCACTACCTTACTTGTTAAAGTAACATTATTTGTAGTATTTCTTCTAAAGAGAGATTAACTATATAGTTTATAGGTGCTAAGTATCCTTTTGAATAATATTGGGCTTACCTTGCCTTGTAAGTGAATATTACTGCGGATTATATCTCGAACTTCATCCTCAGTGTCTTTCTGTCAAGAAATAAATGTTACCTAAAAGAAGTCTTATAGTGCATCCATGGTCACAAGTCAATAGAAGTAATTCCAACTTCTTTTGAAATAGTCTATGTCTGAACAAACATCTCTATAGGATTTAATACATGCCATAAATCTGGGGGATTATTGCTCAGGTAATTCTTTGATATTGCTGGGACTTGAAACAAGACAACCGCCTAACTGAACTTCACTAGATTTAATGCAACTGAATTTCCAGGTCGCAGGAAGTAGAACAGAGGCATCTTCCTTTAGGTTCAAACATAAGGAGGTCTCCAGTATTCTCTAAAATCTCCATGAAGTCATTTTAGCCAATAACATCTACAAATATGCAGTAATCATGAGGAGCATACCTGAGAAGCAAATATTAAAAAACAGCCAACGGGCCTGCATCCTTGTAGCCCCCTTGGCCACAACCGCCCCTCAATTTGCTCACAGTAGGGCCTCAAACTGTGGATATATAGAGAGGTTCCTCAGTGTGGGAGGGAGAATATACCTTTTATTTTACATGTATATAACATAGCATGCCTATTTTCAAAAAACTGCATTCTCTCTGTATAGCCATAGAGGAAAGTTGAAGGCCATCAAGAAATCTTGAGAACTTCAATCTTGATGCTCACAAAGGAGAAAAACTGATTTAAAAGTCAACATCTTATCCACCCACGATCAGCATAACACATTATGCATCTAACCTAACACATTATGCATTTATGAAAAAAATACCCATCATAAATCTGCAGATACCTCTCATCACAAATTTGATATAGGAGTTCATAGGAAATCCATTTTTTCCCTCATTACTAGCGACTTGTTGCCATCTTTCCATTTTGTGTGTGAATATACCCTTCAGGTGATTAACATAATTTAGAAATAAAAACAGCCTCCAAAAAAAAATATTAGGCCATCTCTGTGTCTGAGTCCTAGGGCCTGTATAGAAAAACTGGTTAATAAAGCCTTCAATGGAAAGAAACATGGGCACAGAACAGTGAGACAAAGGAATCCAAACACTTGAGGAGCTGGAGGTCAAATGATCTTTCCCAATGGGAGGAACAGGAGCCTTACCAGACTAAAGCGATTTTTGGCCAGTGCAATGAGCTCCTGGTCCCCAGGGGCACAGATGTTCAACCCAATGGGCAGCAACCGTTTCAGAGCGGCCACAATAAGAGATGTCTGCATGGAATATCGGTCCCCTTTGCGCTTCATTTTCTTCCTTTCCTGATCAGAAACAGCTGCCTATGGAACAAAGATAAACATTGGAATCTGCAACAATTTCTTGTCTCAGGATTCATGAGCCTTTTCTAACTGACTGTGGTTTTCATCTTCCTCATTTTCTGCTGGTCCCTGTTTTTGAAAATCCTACTGAGGATACCTCTTCTCTTTCTTTTCAATAGTCCTATTTCTCAGATTCCCAAGTCACTATAATTCCCCCATAGGCATTTATATATTTTTTAAGAAAAAAAAAAGGGTTATTACTTTGTTGGTTTGTTTTTGTTTTTAGTCTGGCCACACTATGTGGCTTGAAGAATATTAGTTCCCTGGCCAGAGATTGAACCTAAGCCCCTGCCAGTGGAAGCGTGGAGTCCTAACCACTGGACCAACAGGGAATTCCTCTATATAATTTCAGAAGGAAATTGCACATTGTAATTTTAGAGAGGCATATGGATGTATGAAAAATTCATGGTAATTTCAGATACTGTGTGTTATATAATTATCAATGCTTAAGAGGAAAAAAATGTAAGAATAAATAGTTTTTACTTTGACAAATGCTTGCTTTGTCACACACACACACACACAGCATATATAAAACTCTCAAACATTTATTTGCCTTTTACATAGGCTGAACACTTGTCTCCCCAAGGCCTTAATCCCCATCTAACAGAAAGAGACATATTAATAATATACTAATCAGTGTTACTTAAATATTTAGGATTATCTCTGGATGACTTGCTTATAGCTGAGCACAGGCATGATACTTAAGTTCCCTTGTAATTCTGTTGAAAACCATGCCTGTGCTAGGGTTACCTCAAACTAGAGAGTCTAATTTTCACTGGGTAGTGAGGATCCTTTTTCTATATAGAGGGCACGTTGGAAGACTAAAATTAAAACAACTGTCCCATATGCCCTTGTTCATATATGTTAAATTTCTTTGTAGCAACAAATCAAACACTAAAGATACTTTTATGATAATGATATGGTATAATAGTTTTGAGCTAAGAAAAAACAGAAGAAAATTTAACATACAAATGATCTGTCTTGCCCACAAGAAGGCAAAATATATCACAACATGATACTCAAAGAAGGTTTTTGCATAGTGAAAGTTTTGAAACAACTGAAATCATGTAGTGACAGTAGCTGATATGTTAATAATATCATATATATCATACAATGTATTATATCATTATATATATAGCATATATTGATATATATATCAAATCTATAAAATCTGAACCATAGTAATAAGAATCATATTCACATTCCAAAGAGATGTACTTATAGCTTCAGTCATGTCCAACTCTTTGTGACCCTACAGACTATAACCTGCCAGGCTCCTCTGTCCATGGGGATTCTCCAGGCAAGAATTCTAGAGTGGGTTGCCATTTCCTACTCCAGGGATCTTTCTGGTCCAGGGATCAAACTTGTGTCTCTTACGTCTTTTGCACTGGCAGGCAGATTCTTTATCAATAACGCCACTTGGGAAGCCCACTTATTGCATAGATCCCACATTCATCTGTACCAATTTGTTAGAGATTATTAAGTTTCATTTAAAAAGTACAATGAATAGTTATTTGTACTCTTAAATTCATTAATCTATAAAAATAATGAATTAGTGGTTTTGAATGAGCTCTTTGCTAAAAGGAAACATAGCCACAGTGATTAAAATAATCAACCCACATGAGGAACCTCCATCCTAAAAATTAAACAAATTATGCAAACATATTTCAACCCAACACTGGTAATTCAGTCTTAGAAAAACAATATTACTAAATATTAATACATTAAAACCTACATTGTATTGATGTTGAAATTTTCTTTGATTTTAACTTCTATAACTCTTTCAGCTTTATGGTTGCATAAGTAAATGGAACTTAAACTTGGTTTGATATTTATAAATATTTAGGTGACGTTATAATAAAAATAATTTAAATCAACAGTAAAGGCAAGTCTACATTGTTCAATTTTGAGAAATAGTAGAAAAATTAATTCCGCCTATGCTCAAAATATTATGTAATCTTGTTTTCTATACTGCAGGAAATCTGTAAACCGAAAAGAATAGTTAATATATCTTTGAACATTTATGGCTGATAACAGTCCACTGTTGGTATGAAGAAATTAAATATACACAAAACCAAATATCCTCATGGACATCTGTATGTGTTGGTTTTGCTTCTTCAGTGCCTGTTTCCTCCCCAGACTTTGGAGCTCCATTAGGGAACTGGTCAAACCTATTTTGTTCCTTTCTGTATATAGAACTAAGCACTGTGCCTGACTCATAGGAGCTGTTCAATAATTTGAACAGAACTGCTATAGTTACTGAATGTGCATATTTTATTTTCAATCCATCACCTAACATTTGAATCAGACATGAATACACAATAACGTGGTCAATATGTAGGTACTGATGGAAGAAAATTTCAGATATTGAGATCTGGGGAAGTCATTCTTAGGTCACACATAATTTAACTGAAATTTTACACTAACCAGAACAGCTTGTTTTGTGACCCGCCAAACACTCATTGCACATCTGCTTTAACCATTAAAGAAAACAATACATTTAAAAAATTAAAATAGAGTAACAGTTGTTCAGGCATCCAAAATGGAGCTCAGTGGCCACTGTGAGTGTGGTTGGAGACATGATCCTGCATTACTGAGAACCTGAATTTTCTGAACTGTACCAGACTCAAGGACACCACCAGCCACCCTCAAAACAAGATCTGCTAGCAGCTTCCAGCTATAACCTTATAGTCTCAAGACCTCCTCTGGTAACTATGCAACTATTTCAGATCCAAATCAACCCTTACTTAACAAGCACACTTCTTGCCAGCTCCAATCATAATTCTTGACAAACAACTTAAGTAATTTTCTGGTGTTTGCCTTTATTAGTCTCCTGCATTTTGCAGTATGGCAGAACACACCTCTGATGAGTGCTTCTTGAATCTGTGTCTCCCAGGTTACAGTTCTGTTTGGCTCTGATAAAACTCTTGTTTATTCCTATTATTAGACTGTTTATTGATTATTTCTGTCGACAGCATAGTTAAGGAGGAAAGTAGGACAAACAAACTCTGTCTTAAATAAATCTGTGTGTGTATTTCTATCTTTCTCTCTCACACACCACAGATATAGCTCCAACAAATTCACCTAAAATGATCTAAAATTTAATAGAGGACCAAGAAAAAGGGAAGAATTTTCTAGTAGTTGCCCAATGAAATGGCCTACAACTCTCCCAAAGTAGACACAAACAAAATGATAGATTATTTAAACATTTTTAGATATATGAAGTATAAAAGTGACACTATACATCATAAAGACAAAAGATACAAGTTTTGGTGACAAAGTGGAAGAAAGGGAACCCTCGTGCACTATTAGTGGGAATGCAAATTGGTTCAACCACTGTGGAACTGCATGGAGGTTCCTCAAAAAATAAGAAAACTAGAATTACCCAAGTATTATGGCCAATTATCTATATACTGGCCTCTCTCTAGGCTACAGATATTTTGCTTTAGGTCAAACTGAGCTTCCCTATCCCAGATCACCTTACTCCACATTGGTCTGCTGGCCAACTTACAGTCTTCTTATAGTTTTACAAATGGTACTCCATACACATAGTGATTATCCCTGCTTGAGGGACTAGCTGAAGACTTGATATGTGACAATTTGTCTCTTGGTTGGTATTTGTATTTGGTCTCAATCTCTGTTCAGAAGAAGTTCCTGACAATCTATTTCAAATATGATAATATGCATGTTTCAATGCTATTCTCTCAAATCATCCCACCCTCACCTTCTCCCACAGAGTCCAAAAGTCTGTTCTTTACATCTGTGTCTCTTTTGCTGTCTCGCATATAGGGTCATCGTTACCATCTTTCTAAATTCCATATACATACATTAATATAGTGTATTGGTGTTTTTCTTTCTGACTTACTTCACTTTGTTTAATAGGCTCCAGTTTCATCCACCTCATTAGAACTGATTCAAATGCATTCTTTTTAATAGCTGAGTAATATTCCATTGTGTATATGCACCACAGCTTTCTCATCCATTCGTCTGCCGATGGACATCTAGGTTGCTTCCATGTCCTGGCTATTGTAAACAGTGCTGCGATGAACACTGGGGTACGCGTGTCTCTTTCAATTCTGGTTTCCTCGGTGTGTATGCCCAGCAGTGGGATTGCTGGGTCATAAGGCAGTTCTATTTCCAGTTTTTTACGGAATCTCCACACTGTTTTCCATAGTGGCTGTACCAGTTTTGCATTCCTTTTTTCCCTCACCTTCTCTAGCATTTATTGTTTGTAGACTTTTGGATAGCAGCCATTCTGACCAGCGTGAGATGGTACCTCATTATGGTTTTGATTTGCATTTCTCTGATAAGGAGTGATGTTGAGCATCTTTTCATGTGTTTGTTAGCCATCTGTATGTCTTCTTTGGAGAAATGTCTATTTAGTTCTTTGGCCCATTTTTTGATTGGGTCGTTTATTTTTTCTGAAATTGAGCTGCAGGAGCTGCTTGTGTATTTTGAGATTAGTTGTTTGTCAGTTGCTTCATTTGCTATTATTTTCTCCCATTCTGAAGTCTGTCTTTTCACCTTACTTATAGTTTCCTTCATTGTGCAAAAGCTTTTAAGTTTAATTAGGTCCCATTTGTTTATTTTTGCTTTTATTTCCATTACTCTGGGAGGTGGGTCATAGCGGATCCTGCTATGATTTACGTCAGAGAGTGTTTTGCCTGTGTTTTCCCCTAGGAGTTTTATAGTTTCTGGTCTTACA
Source organism: Bos mutus (assembly GCF_027580195.1). NCBI lineage: Eukaryota > Metazoa > Chordata > Mammalia > Artiodactyla > Bovidae > Bos > Bos mutus. The sequence goes on from NC_091644.1 coordinate 35,282,496, forward strand.
TTTAGATTTTTAATCCATTTCGAGTTTATTTTTGTGTATGGTGTTAGAAAGTGTTCTAGTTTCATTCTTTACAAGTGGTTGACCAGTTTTCCCAGCACCACTTTTTAAAGAGATTGACTTTTCTTAATTGTATATTCTTGCCTCCTTTGTCAAAGATAAGGTGTCCATAGGTGCATGGATTTATCTCTGGGCTTTCTATTTTGTTCCATTGATCTATGTTTCTTTCTTTGTGGCAGTACCATACTGTCTTCATGACTGTTGCTTTGTAGTATAGCCTGAAGCCAAGCAGATTAATTCCTCCAGTTCCATTCTTCTTTCTCAAGATTGCTTTGGCTATTTGAGGTTTTTTGTACTTCCATACAAAGTGTGAAATTCTTTGTTCTAGTTCTCTGAAAAATACCATTGGTAGCTAGATAGGGATTGCATTGAATCTATAGACTGCTTTGGGAAGTATACTCATTTTCATTATATTGATTCTTCTGATCCATGAACATGGTGTATTTCTCCATCTATTTGTGTCATCTTTGATTTCTTTCATCAGTGTTTTATAGTTTTCTATATATAGGTCTTTTGTTTCTTTAGGTAGATTTATTCCTAAGTATAGAGACTCCCCTGGTGGCTCAGATGGTAAAGCATCTGCCTACAAGGCAGGAGACCTGGGTTCAATCCCTGGGGAGGGAAGATCTCCTGGAGAAGGAAATGGCAATCCACTCCAGTATTCTTGCCTGGAAAATCCCATGGATGGTGGAACCTGGTAGGCTACAGTCCATGGGGTCGCAAAGAGTCGGACACGACTGAGCAACTTCACTTTATTCCTAAGTATTTTATTCTTATCGTTGCAATGGTGAATGGAATTGTTTCCTTAGTTTCTCTTTCTGTTTTCTCATTGTTAGTGTATAGGAATGCAAGGGATTTCTGTGTGTTAATTTTATATCCTGCAACTTTACTATATTCATTGATTAGCTCTAGTAATTTTCTGGTGGGGTGTTTAGGGTTTTCTATGTAGAGGATCATGTCATCTGCAAACACGGAGAGTTTGACTTCTTCTTTTCCAATCTGGATTCCTTTTTTCTTTCTGATTGCTGTGGCTAAAACTTCCAAAACTATTTTGAATAGTAGTGGTGAGAGTGGGCATCATTGTCTTGTTCCTGACTTTAGGGGAAATGCTTTCAATTATTCACCACTGAGGATAATGTTTGCTGTGGATTTATCATATATAACTTTTATTATGTTGAGGTATGTTCCTTCTATGCCTGCTTTCTGGAGGATTTTTATCATAAATGGATGTTGAGTTTTGTCAAAGGATTTCTCTGCATCTATTGAGATAATCATATGGTTTTTATCTTTCAATTTGTTAATGTGGTGTATCACATTGATTAATTTGCAAATACTGAAGAATCCCTGACCTCTTATGGCCTCTCTCTATGCCTCTGTTAACACTGGGCTAAACTGACAACATAATGACAAAGCAAAATGATTCACTAACAGTTTTCAGTTCAAAATACCCCTATGAAATGTATACTCTTAGTACACCATCTTCCAAAGGAGCAACTCCTCACTCTTCAGGCTTATTGTCTTCCCAGAGAAAAGAAAATTTATCATCTTTTTTGAGAGTTTCAATAACACAGACACACAAAATAATAGCCCATAGCAGTCAGACAACTAGGGATACAAAGCTTCAACTAGCATTAATTTTAAGTTCATGTCTAGTAGTGTCAAATACATGGCATTTACAACTCTAAATAAGACTAGAGTATTGGGTGATGCTGTTTTATTTTCCCAGTGATCATCAATGGAACAAATCAGATGGACTCTTGGGGTTCACTGGGGTACCATCTCCCTTCTCCCAAGGCATCTCTCTTGAGTAATTTGTTGAGTTGGTAGAGATTGATATCCTTGGCTAGAGTGCCTTACTATTTTGCATATTTGACTATTCGCTAGCATACCTTGTGCACTATCCCATGTAATATATTCATCTTCTTATTTAGTTCTAATACAAACAATAAAAGCACATATTTTTCAGTGTTTTTAAAGGTCTTCTGCAGAGCTGGACATGACTGAGCAACCATGCGTACATGCCAATCCCCAACTTGAGTGACAGAGAAAACAAAAATTTCCATTTCATGTGTGAGAATTTTATATTTATCCATGTGGTTCTTTCTTAAACAATGCAGCTAATTATTTTGAGGTGTATATATGTACATATATTTACTCTTGATGAATATATATCATTGACTAATTATAGGTACATCATATTGGTTGGCAATTTTGTGAATGTGTATATGGCAACTCACTCCAGTACTCTTGCCTGGAAAATCCTATGGACGGAGGAGCCTGGTGGGCTGCAGTCCATGGGGTCGCTGAGTCAGACACGACTGAGCGACTTCACTTTACTTTTCACTTTCATGCATTGGAGAAGGAAATGGCAACCCATTTCCATTCCAACCATTCTTGCCTGGAGAATCTCAGGGACGGGGGAGCCTGGTGGGCTGCCGCCTATGAGGTCGCACAGAGTTGGACATGACTGAAGTGACTTAGCATGTCTATTAAGCATGCCTTATTATTTTGATGCTTTGATATCTTTGGCCTTACTGATCTTTGATTGCTCCTCCCAGAGCTAGTCAGTTCCTAGAGATACAAAATTACTTGCCTGTAAGCACATCTTTCACAGACAAACCAGTCAATCCAGAGTCCTTGTCCTCCAATCATCTCCTTTACCTGAACCCCAGTCCACCTGCCCTCATCACCAAGGACCAGGCACCAGACAACTAGGAACAGTCCCTACACCCCAGAGCCCACTGAAATTATTCAAACCATCCAATTCTAAACCTTCTTACCCTACGATGCCTGCTCCTTCCCACAGAAACCATAAGAAAGGTTCCTGTTCACATTCTCCCCTTCATCCCTCTGCCTCATGACTTACCCTTCTGCCTCCAGGGAACTGTGAATAAAATCTTCTTCCTCCATGACAGTCATTTCCATGTCTATATATCTTACCACACCTGATTACAAGTCCTAGGTATCCTTAAATCTGTGTGGGTGTGTGTTTAGTCAGTAAACAATATTATCAAATCTATCAAATTCCAGGTATAAACCTTCAAAAGATCTAAAAAATATCAACCTATTCAATGAATGAACATAATATTCAAACATTTTCTAGAACATAAAATGGATTATAGTCATACCTTGGACATCTTTGACTTGGTGTCCATAATAAGGAAAGACATATTGTTGATTTCATTCTGCACCACAAAGTTCTGCTCCTCCCTTTTGAAATTCTGAGACGTTCCAAAGGAGGTTTCAATTAAAATCACAGAGATAAGAAGTTCAAATAATTACAGATTACACAGGACCCCAAAGTTTCTACCAAGATAAGTAGTAATTTAATATATAAGATATAAAGAAAGGAAACAAATAGCTGTTGAATATCCAGTGAGGGTGCCTGGCTGGGAACAACAATTCTGGGAACTAAGATAGAAATATGAATGTTTTAAAGATGGGAAAACTAAGATTTAGGAAATTTAAGTAACCAAGTCACACAGCTACCAGGGGATAAAATGAACACTCGAACTCCAACTACTTGATGAAAAGCACATGTACTGCTTTTGGAATAAACACAGGTTTACTAAGGGCGTGCACAACTATAACACAACTTTCTGTCAGATATTTTAACTACTTTTTCATGTACCCTAACATTATTTTATTCACTTTAAATTTAGGAACATAAAAACACCAGGAAAGTCAAGTGTTTAAGCACTGGTAGTAGTTAAAGCAAATATAGAATAAAAGCAGAAACCACAGAGTTTTAAAAGAGAGGCTAACAATATAACTGTATGTCCTTCTTTTTTAAAGAAGCATAACCTGAACAAAACAGCTTCATAGTAAGCATCTACATATATTAATAATTAATAAGCAATTAACGATTTCTACTGAGGACAGAGAATAGACTAAGCCTCAATTTTCATCCAGCTCATATTAATATTCTAATTTTACTATTAATCTTATGGATACTTATATAGTTTCACCTTTAAAAATCTGAGTTAAAATATATATGGGGAAACAAACAATGAGACTTTATTTTGGGGGGCTCCAAAATCACTTCAGGTTGACTGCAGCCATGAAATTAAAAGACGCTTGTTCCTTGGAAAACAAAATTTTTTTTGACCAACCTAGACAGCATACTAAAAAGCAGAGACATTACTTTGCTAACAAAGGTCCATCTAGTCCAAGCTATGGTTTTTCCAGTAGTCATGTATGGATGTGAAAGTTGGACTATAAAGAAAAGCTGAGCACTGAAGAATTGATGCTTCTGACCTGTGGTGTTGGAGAAGACTCTTGAGAGTCCCTTGGACTGCAAGGAGATCCAACCAGTCCATCCTAAAGGAGATCAGTCCTGGGTGTTCAATGGAAGGACTGATGCTGAAGCTGAAACTCCAATACTTTGGCCACCTGATGCAAAGAACTGACTCAATGGAAAAGACCCTGATGCCGGGAAAGATTGAAGGAAGGAGGAGAAGGGGATGACAGAGGATGAGATGGCTGGATGGCATCACTGACTCTATGGACATGCGTTTGAGTAAGCTCTGGGAGTTGGTGATGGACAGGGAAGCCTGGTGTGCTGCAGTCCATCGGGTCACAGTCAGACATGACTGAGTGACTGAACTGAACATGTTTGTGTTTTAAATATATTCATGAAATTAAAAAGCACATACTCAGATTTTTTATTATTCTTAAAAGTATCATTGGGCATTCATCTAAAAACCTACTGATTATGATAAATCAGTTATGATAACTCAGGGCAATTAAAAATCATTGTGACTGAGGATAAGTTACAATAGTCAACAGAAGGCTTACACTGCCTCAAACTCCCCAGAGAAACCTTGTCTCTCTCCTCACCAGTTTAATGATATTTATGAGACAAGCTTGAGAAACTGTAATAGGTATTAACTAAGGGGATTGGGAAATTGATTAAATTTTGTAAGTCCTTAACATATATGAAACAGTAAGCATTGTCAATATTTTTCTACTTACATGGGATTTTGACCAGTAGATAAACACCTCAGCAACCATGCGGAAAAGATCTTCTGCTTCTTGGTTAGGCTCTTTCAGCCATTTTGCCCTGGAGCGTATAATAAAGTGGTGCCTCAGTTACTTCTTAAAGTTAATTAAAAAAAAAAAAATCACCTCTCAAAGTTTGAAACCAAGTAAACTGAGGGCAATCGTGCTTGCTCACAGAGCTCAAAAATTGTTCAGTGTACAGTTGTAACCTTTAAAATAATTTAAACATTGTAACTGACAAACTACTAGCTTTCACATATGAGAGGTAGACTGCTCCAGAATGGGATCTCCCACTGTAATTTGTGCTTGGCGAAATTCACTTATGTACAAACATCTGGTAATGTCATCCTCATGCAAAATCTCATTGCTAAGTAGTGAATGAAGCAATTCCACTGGGACATATGAACCCAGTAAAGTTATGACTGAATTAGAGACATTAAATCACTTTTGAACATTCTACTTCAGGGGTCCCCAATCCATGGACGGTTAGCAGTCCATGGCCTGTTAGGAACAAGGCTGCAAAGAAGGAGGTGAGCTGCAGGCAAGCGAGCAAAGATTCATCTGTATTTACAGCTGTTCCCCATCACTCTCTTTATCGCCTGAGCTCTGCCTCCTGTCACAGCATGAGTGGCATTAGACTCTACTGTAAACTGCACACACGAGAGATCTATGTGTTTTCTCCTTTTGTGTTGTTGTTGTTTAGTCACTCAGTTGTGTCTGACTCTTTTGCGACCCCATGGACTGTAGCCCACCAGGATCCTCTGTCCATGGGATTTCCCAGGCAAGAATACTAGAGTGAATCGCCATTTCCTTTTCTAGGGGATCTTCCTGACTCATGGATCACATCCATGTCTCCTGCATTAGCAGGCAGATTCTTCACCATGGGAAGTACCCCTTATTTGCAGAAAAACAAACTCAAGGCTCCCAGTAATTATGCCTCATGGTGAGTTTCATAATTATTTCACTATATATCACAAAGCAATAATAATAGAAATAAATGTAATGTGCTTGAATCATCCCAAAACCATCACTCTCAACCCAACCCCAGGTCCATGGAAAAATTATTTGCTATGAAAGCAGTCCCTGGTGCCAAAAAGGTTGGGGACCGCTGGTCTACCTGTTATAGTCCACAAATCTAATCAGGAGCGGATAGAAGGCATAGAGATCTCTGGCCAGTGTGGTGAACTCATCTAGGATGAGAAGTTCGGCTTCAGACATATCTCCCCTGGCCTCAGATTTCAGATGGTCCTCTTCTGATACCACCATTGCTGCCTTTTTCTTGAGCTTCTCCATTAATGGCAAGAAATGAGTTTTCAAGAGCTGAGGTTTCACTTTATTTATAATAGGCTGGGAAAACACTGTTTGAAGAAAGACATTAATATGCTGTTCTGCATAAACATTCATTAAATGAGGATTAGATGGTCATTACAATTGTAGCATGATTAAGCCTCCCTCTCCTCCAGCACATGGCTTCCTTCAGAATTCAGCCCATCCCTCAGCCCCTTTTCTAGTCCCAAACCTAATTACATAGCTGCTGCTCAAAAATGATTACTGAATTGAATCTGACGTGCTTCCTTGTTTTCAAAAAAGAAATTGGTAGCTAAATGAGAATTAAAAAAAAAAGACATTCATTCACTTTGAAAATCAATTACTTTCCCACAAAGAAGAAAAGTCCCCCAGTGGAAAAAGTCCCCTGGGCCCCTCTTTTTTTTTTTTTTAAAGAAGAGATACACATTGAATAATCCTGAGACCACATGTCTACTACAACATAACCACTATGCCATGACACTTTAACTGTCTTCATCTTTGTTCCAAAGGAAGAGTTAGATTACATATAATATTGCCTTTTTATTTAATAATAGTTGAAGCTGTTAACAACAGTTTTAAGCTTGATTGGGCCATTTTTTTAATTTAATTTTTATCTTATATTGGAGTATAGTTGATTTACAATGTTGTATTACTTTCAGGTGTGCAGCAAAGTGATTCAGCTATACATATACATATATCCATTCTTTATCAGACTCCTTTCCCATATAGGTTATTACAGAATACTGTAGAGTTCCCTCTGCTATATAGTAGGTACTTATTGACTGTCTATTTTATATATAGTAGTGTGTACACGTTAATCCCAAACTCCTAATTTATTCCTCCCCCCCCAACCCCAGCAACCTTTCCCATTTGGTAACCATAAGTTTATTTTTTAAGCCTTTTTTAAAATGAATTTTTTTCCTGTAAGTGTAATATAGATGCAATGGGGAAATGTATAAAAGAGAGATGTTAAAAATGAACCAAAATCACCCTATCCAAATTAATAAGACATTGGTGTATTTGGGGGGGGGATTCTGCCAATAAACAACTTCATATGTATACTTTCAAACTCAAGTTTTTAAAACTCTTTTAATCCTCCATGATATTCTGAATATTCTCTAAGTCATAAAATATTGAAATCTTAACATTTAAAGAAAGCATAATACTCTGGAATATGGATATACACAACCTGTTTAACCATTCTCTAGTGCCTGGTCACTCAGATTGCTTCCAATTATTCAATATAAATAGTGCAATCCTCCCTGACTCCTGCAAAGATAGATTACTAAAAGTGGGTGAGTTCAAAATCCAGTTTTATTTTTCTCTCTGTCTACAGAATCATTAATTTTGATTGCTGTGTTTTAATTAATCTTAGCAAGATTAATCTTCATGAGATTGGTCAAATTAAGAAAATGTTTACTCACTTAAATGTACTAACTATATGGAAAGTTACACAATGTCTGATTAAATCTAGTTTTTGGTTTTTTTTTTAAGAACAGCAAACAGCATGAAAGAAATAATCAAGAATATTTTTTGAGTACAGAAGCAAATATTAATCAAGACTGAGAGAGGAAGATTCTAGTCTTCTGTACTTTGAACCTTTCTGAAAACAAAACGTAAATGGCACATTGCTTCTCAGTCTTACCTGCTAACCTCTTCATCCAGGCTCCCTCATCAATACCCAAGTTATTATATATGATTTTCAGGATATTGCCCAGCAGCGTGTTCATGTGCTCTGAGTTCAGAGCTGTACAGCACATCTCAGCCCTTCCCGGATTATTCTCAGGCCCATGCTCCCACCAACGAGACATGTAACTACAAAGCATGGGCAGGACAACTTCCATCACGTGTGGCATCTGTGTGTAGCGAATCCCGGACTCAGCCAAGTCCACAATTTCTTCCATGAGCTTCTCCAAAGACGGTATATTTGGACAAACATCTTCCACGTTAGCAGGCAAATTAAGAGCTAGAGAAACACACATACAAATGACACGTGTTCGGTCAAAGAAGTGACCTGCCAGCCACGTGGCCACTGTTAATAACAGACATCAGCAACCATTTCATGCTGAGCTTCAAAATTCAGCCAGACCTGGCATGTCTTCAGCTGGATCCCACTCCCTCTTCTCATGGTAGCTATTTCAAACTTTCTTTGCCCCCAAGTCCCAACTCCACCACCTGAAGATCAGCAAATGACCACCCCTTGTACTTCAGAGCAAACAGGAGTATCAGATGTCTCTCCCTCCAACTGCCTGCTCTCATGTGGCCAGGATTTGTGCATCTGGTTTCACATTCACCTCTATTCCCCTTTTCAGAGGAAGGAGTTCTGAGGTTCACTGTTCCACCTGTGACCTGATGTCAAGCCTACACTCCAGCAGATGCCTTGCTCAGGATTGCATCTTCAGCTCCTTCTCCATTGTCTCCTCCCTAGCAGCCTATACATTTGCTTAAGTCTCTCCCAGACTGTTCACTTTTCAGATGCTCTCCTAGCCACAGATGTGAATGCTCTGCTTTCTACCACTAAACAATTTTATTTTTTTAATCCTTATCTAAAGTAAAACTTCACATCACTGACCAAAATTCCCTTTTCCTAAAATCCCCCTTTCCTTAACTTCAATGCATTCAGTCTTTCTTGACTCTTTTCTAAATTTTGCCAGTCTCTTTTTACTAAATCTTTTCACCTTGCTGAACTTTTATATGTGGGTTTTCTTTAGAGATTTGTGTTGAACTCACTTCTCTTAGCTTGTATGTTTGCCTAGGCAATTCTGGCCATTCCTTTGAGATTCTGATCAGGCAAATTAACTCTCAATCCCATATTTCCTAAAGCTTTGTGTGAGTATGTGCTTCATAAGGAATGTGTCAAAAAGCCACTGCAAAAGGGTCTAAATTAAACTTGACCCTTCCTCTCCAATCTAGCTCTTCAGCCTGTACTAGTAGTATCTCGGTGAGGACAAGGTTGTCTGGCGAGTCACCCAGGTTAGAAACCTGGGAGAAATTCTAGGCTGGGAGGCTCCTTCATCTCCTATAGGAAATGCTTGTATCTCGAGGATTTCTCATAACCTCTGCACTACAAACTTCATCCAAGGGGCCTTATCCAATCAGATCTCTTCTGAATTACCACAATCATTTTCTAATTGGTGACACACACTACTCCATCTCTCTTATTTCTATCATGATGTTTTGCTGCAATGCAAATCTACTCATGTTACTCCACTTTTCAAAGCCAGTGAAAGGGTCCTATTGCACTGGTACAGTCCCCATTCCTTACCTGACCTGGAAAGCCTGCCTCACCTCTTCTTGGTTTTCCAATACTTACCTCATCTTTTCTCTTTCTTCCCTGAAAGCTATCACCACCTCAAAGTACTTGAAGTTTCCCCTAAGTACCAGCGTTGCAGTGTCCCTAATTTCAAGGCTCATATTGTACCAACTTTGCTAAGTCTTCCCAGGTGCTCTTAGCTCAAACTGCTTTTTCACATCCCCAGTGTTCTTTATTGTGAATTCTATCACATATATTCATCAGTTTTCTCCCTTGATGCATCTAGAACCTCCCAGAGGAAAAGAACCAAATCATATTCATCTTTGTATCCTGTCTCCTCCACCTACCAACAATCATATGTTGAATGGCTTGAGTAAAAAGTGAATGAAGGAGAATCACTAAATGCAGTTCCTTTGCTTTGTTATGAAAATGATGTATTATAAGAAATAAACAGGTAAATTATTGGCTCTGTGTATTTGCTTATCTGTAATGAAATAGCAATCTGTTTCATGCTTGATTCATTGCAAAAATATTAAAGGATCAAAAATCCTTAATAAGACAACAAGACATGCTTACACAGATAATAATACAAATTCAATTGTGTTTTACTGTTTACAAATATATTATGCAACTATCTCGAAAAATATCAGTAAGTTATAGTCAATATATTTTCCTTTAGCTTCCTCTCTGTGATATGAAATTAGAATCACAAACTAGGTAAAGTAAATGATAATTATTCAGCTTTTAAAAAGCATTCTTACTTGAAAAATTCACTATAAAATTAGTGTAACCAGTAACTCCCATACAAACATGAATTACACAAAATGATCTCATTAACTAAATGATCTCATTAATTAAATGCATATGTCTCATTAACAGAGATGCATGCATTTGTGAACAGCAAATATTCTTGTCCAAGTTTGGGGAACTCAACATCTACTTCTGTTTAATTGACTATGCCAAAGCCTTTGACTGTGTGGATCACAACAAACTGTGGAAAATTCTGAAAGATGGGAATACCAGACCACATGACCTGCCTCTTGAGAAATCTGTATGCAGGTCAGGAAGCAACAGTTAGAACTGGACATGGAACAACAGACTGGTTCAAATAGGGAAAGGAATACGTCAAGGCTGTAGATTGTCACCCTGCTTATTTAACTTATATGCAGAGTACATCATGAGAAACAGGCTGGATGAGGCACAAGCTGGAATCAAGATTGCTGGGAGAAATATCAATAACCTCAGATCTGCAGATGACACTACCCTTATGGCAGAAAGTGAAGAAGAACTAAAGGGCCTCTTCATGAAAGTGAAAGAGGAGAGGGAAAAAGTTGACTTAAAACTCAACATTCAGAAAACTAAGATCATGGCATCTGGTCCCATCACTTCGTGGCAAATAGATGGGGAAACAGTGGACACAGTGACCAACTTTATTTGGGGGGGCACCAAAATCACTGCAGGTGGTGACTGCAGCCATGAAATTAAAAGATGCTTGTTTCTTGGAAGAAAAGTTATGACCAACCTAGACAGCATATTAAAAAGCAGAGACATTACCAACAAAGGTCTGTCTACTCAAAGCTATGGTTTTTCCAGTAGTCGTGTATGGATGTGAGAGTTGGACTATAAAGAAAGCTGAGTGCCAAAGAACTGATGCTTTTGAACCATGGTATTGGAGAAGACTCTTGAGAGTCCCTTGGACTGCAAGGAGATCCAACCAGTCCATCCTAAAGGAAATCAGTCCTGAACATTCATTGGAAGGACTGATGCTGAAGCTGAAACTCCAACAATCTGGCCACCTGATATGAAGAACTGACTCATTTGAAAAGACCCTGGTGCTGGGAAAGATTGAAGGCAGGAGGAGAAGGTGATGACACAGGATGAGATGGTTGGCTGGCATCACCGACTCAATGGACATGAGTTTGAGTAAGCTCTGGGAGTTGGTGATGGACAGGCAGGCCTGGTGTGCTGTAGTCCATGGGGTCCCAAAGAGTCCAACATGACTGAGTGACTGAAGTGACTGATTGCAAGGCTTTTGGAAAACAACTAATATACAATATAGTTTATCAGACTTAGAGGACAATACTGTTAGAAAAAAATCACATGAAATAAAACTGTCCCAATAAGATGGATCTAGCAAGTGAACTGAGAGAAAAGCAAAGTATGAATCCATGCTGCTGCTGCTGCTGCTGCTGCTGTCATCTCAGTCATGTCCGACTCTGTGGGACCCCATAGATGGCAGCCCACTTGGCTCCTCCATCCCGGGGATTCTCCAGGCAAGACCACTGGAGTGGGTTGCCATTTCCTTCTCCAATGCATGCATGCATGCTAACCCGCTTCAGTCGTGTCCGACTCTGTACCACCCCATGGACAGCAGCCCACCAGGCTCCTCTGTCCACAGGATTCCCCAGGCAAGAATACTGGAGTGGGTTGCCATTTCCTTGTCCAGTGAATACATAATCATAACAAATAAGAATATTGTACATGTGCTGACTACCTATAAGAGATAACTGAATTAGAGTGACCTATTTTTTCCATACTGCTGATTATTCTGTCTTATTATTAAGAGGGTTAACTTGTCTGTGGTTCATTAATTTAAAAGAAATGAATTTTCTTTCAGAAAAACAATGGAGATAGTATACAACACTCCAAAAACTTCCAAATAATAAGACTTAAGAACAAATAGCTTTGGAGATAATAAATTAAAATAGCCCATTAAAAAATTATGGTTGTAAAATACTACAAATGTCATTCAGTTTTAGCTTCAAATATCAAGTACCACACATGCTTCTGTGCTACCTGCTCTCTCTCTCGAAGACTTTGTATTGTAGATGGAGTAAATATTGTGCTTGTCCAGGTGAGTTTCCAAAAATGCTACAGGAAAGGCACCAGCAAAAGCAGCCAGACATTCTCCCAATGCAGAACGTTGCCTGTAAATGGAAACTTTACATTTTTAAAGTCTGCTAAGTGAATAACTGAAGAAGTTATATTAAAATTGGCAAAGTCAACCTAAAAGAAAGACAATCATAGAGCTACTGATAAAAACTACCCCTCAGATCCAACCTCTATATTGTAAATTATCATCTGCTTTCCATAGCAAGTTTCCTACCATTTTTTTTTTTTAAATCTAAATCACCTGTCAGCTTAAGAGAAGTTAAAAACAGTACAGCCAAAAATATCAACAACAACAATCACACTTATAAATGCCTCCACGAGTTTGGACATTTCATTTGGTTTCCTTTTCTTTCTTTTTTAACACAGTGTTCTAAGGAACAATTCTTGCCATATGAATAAATGGATTTTGATAAAAAAATTTAAAAAAATAAAGTACTAATACTAACACACATATAACTTTCTGAAAGTTTGCCATATATAATTAATTTCAGGGTTATATAAATAATGTCAGGTTATTAGTTATGAAATAGTAAGATACACTAGATGCTAAAGACTATTGATAACACTTAAAACTGATTTATTCATTTTCAAGAGAAGGTGGTGCCTTGGGAATCAAACTGTGATCAATTTATTTAAGAATTCTCCTGCCACTGATATATTTAAATTCTCTCTCTCCCTCAGTTTTCTACTTAATCCAAGGCTTTACTGGCACCTTAAATGTTTATTAAATATAGAATAATATGAGAGTTCAACAAATTATGAACTCTTTAAATGACTTGGTATATATATTTAATTTAAAAGTCAATAAAATGGATTGAGTTAACAAGATAACATAATTCTCTTGGGTAGTTTTAAATTTCTTATTAAAAAATAATAAATAATGCTTGATTATTTAATATTTTAATTAAAACGACTAGATAGGTACTCTGCTAGGAGAAAATATCCCTTCACAGAAAGAAACTGAATAAGGTAAACTTCAGTTTACACATTGAATAACATTGCATTACTAAAAATAAGACATCAAGCAATTACAAAGAGCACAGGCTTTTATTCATACAGATCCAAGACCTGATCTTACTCCTAACGCTGCGTCACTCACTGTAGGAAAATTACTTACACTTTTCAAGTTTTTCTTTCCTTACCTAAAAATGAGGACAGAATTGCAAAATATCTAGTACACGATATGGGTTCAATAAATGTTTTAAAATAATGAGACATACTTTAAGAAGTTAATAGCCTAAAATGTTTCATGTATGACCCCAAGGTAGGTAACCAATTTCCTGACATCTGATTCAAAGCGTGAAAGCAGTAGTTGTTCAGCTGTGTCTGACTCTTTGCGATCCCATCCATGGACTGTAGCCCACCAGGCTCCTCTGTCCATGGGATTCTCCAGGCAAGAATACTGGAGTGGGTGGCCATTCCCTTCTCCAGGGATCTTCCCAACCCAGGGATTGAAGACTGGTCTCCCGCACTGCAGGCAGACTTTTTACCATCTGAGCCACCAGGATATTGAGCTAGTCCTTTTATTTCATTAATAATTCTTCTGAATTACTTAATGATTCACTTTAAAATACCAATTCAAATAGTAATTCTCAGATTAATTTTGATCATTTGTGTTGTTTTCTGGAAATAGCAACATTTCTTTTAAATGATTTGTATAAAAATAACATTTTTATAACATTACATTTTTTAGTATACCATCATTTTTTCCAAATACCTTTTATTCACCTTCAAATTTTTATTTTTATATTCGCCCAGAATCACTCTACAATTGTGAAGTTAACTGAATAAAATGCACATATACCTTTTTTTTAGACTCTAAGAGAATGATCCAAATTTTATCAAGAAAAATATCCAGGCAAGAACAGCAAAAAACAATAACGGTAAGTGCTGAGGTATAAGAGAATAACTGCTGAGGCATAAGAGAATTTTGACTACCATGTATTAAAATAAATTACAAAATACTAATAATTTAGGCTAAACAGTACTGCTCTTATCATTCAAAAAATCAAATAATAGAAAAGAATTCTAGAAATGTATATTCTAGAACACATTCTATAAATATAACCTATCATATTTAGTGTATGATTGAGTTTATTTTAAATCAGTGAATAAAAGGAACATTTAATAAATCATTATGTTAGACATGATGGATGATTTAAAAATTGAATTTAAATTCTACATAACAAACGCCAAACAGAAACATGAAATTCAGATGCATTTCTAGTAAATTCTCTTCTTAGCCCTGAGATAATCATTTCAGAAGAGGGCAACAGAGGATTAGATGGTTAGACATCATCACCAACTCAATGGACATGAACTTGAGCAAACTCCGGGAGGTAGAGAAGGACAAAGAAGGCCGGTGTGCTGCAGTCCATGGGGTCGCAAAGAGACACAACTTAGCAACCGAAGAACAACAAACGATTTCGGATATTCTCTGCCTTCCTCAAGCTTCTCACGCTTGTTTTTTCAACCATGATTTGGCTAAAGACTCCAGTCGTATTTCAATGAGACAACAAAAGTTATTAGACACACACCTAGACTTACCTCCTACTTGTTTCCTATTGAGTAAAGTTTTGAGTCCAAAGAACCATGTTTTAAAAAATACATTCCTGACGACCCCATGTAATTCTCCGAATTGCGTGCTCCTCACACACAATAACTTGCCACTATAACATTTATCAGTTTATTTGTTCTGTTTCTTCCACTTGACCTAAGCTCTTTGAGAGCAGGGATCTATCTGTTCATTGCTGTATCCCAGAATCTGACATTTAATAAATATTTACTGAATGAACAAAAGAATTAAAAAGTAAATCTAGACAAATGAAAACATGAAAAACCTAGGAGAACAAATATTTTAATTTCTAGTTGTTAAGGTACAGTATAAACTTTTTAAAATCATGAAAATAAGAGGAAGACACATATGACGTAACTGGTAGATTTGATTATATAAAAGTTCAAAACTCTCATGGCATAAAAACTATCTGTAACATTATGTCTTATATATAAGCACTATAAAGGGATAAAAATGTGAAAAATCATAAAAACAGGAGAAATGACAGACAAGAGGTTAATAATTAATAAATAGAAAGGTTATTACTGATGAGTAAGACAATAAACTAATAGAAAAATGGACAAAAAATTAGAAAAGGCAATTTATCAAATAAATAAAAATGGCAAAGTAAACATAACAAAGTAGCCCATATCGAGTAATCAGAGAAATGCACCTGAAAATAAAAATGATATCCCATTTTAACTATTAAATTTATAAATAGTAAAAAAGAATAATCAGAAATGAGAAACATGTGAGGAAGTAAGAATCCTCTTGTGCCTGGAGCCGGCATATTGCATATTGAGTGCATATTGCATATTGAGTGCAGCACTTTCCACAGCATCATCTTTCAGGATCTGGAATAGCTCAACTAGAATTCTATCACTGCCGGTAGCCAGCGTGAGGAACTCCGCCCATGACAAAGGTCATGAGGAAGGAGGCTCGGCATACACAAAGGCGGGATCGAGCCTCAGGAGTCTCCCTGGAAATTCTCGAGCATCTACCCCCAAAACCAGAGTCTGCCTACTTTCTGCTTTGTGCTCTCACCTACACCTCTGACTTTACGGGGGGCTGTCCCCCACTACCTCTCTGAAAAAAGAGTTAGCTTACAGCTCCAGTTAATAATTCCTGGGTGTGACAGTGTTTAACCTACAAACTCCTTTGGAAATCCTCTAGCCTGCCTGAATAGGTTTTTCCGGCCACATGTGATTGTTCAGAGCCTCCCAACTGTGAGAGGCAAGAGATGTTCTAAACTGTCTAAATACAGATTCCTTTGAGCAGTTAAAAGATTGATCAGAAATTGTATTGGTGAAGGGATTTTCACTTGTTGGGCCAATGTTTGCTGCTAAGTCTCCATATCCCTTACCTGCTGTGTCCCTGGCAGTGTATTGATTAATATAATTGGTGTAAGTAGTAGCTTTAATGTTTGTAACCTGGGACCCTTGAGTTAATTCTTTTTCTTGTTATAGCCCACCACACCTTTGCTCTGTAGGAATGCAACTTTATCTAATGCTTTTTGGGAGGGTGGCTCCTGACCAATCACCTTTAGAGAAAAATAAGTTTTCTGAAGAGAAGGTCTTAAAATGTTAACAGGCCTCCGGGCGACCCAGAAGATGATGCAAATCACCTAAGCTTTTGCATATGATAAGTTTGCAGGAAGAAAGCCTGGCTTGCAGCCTGACTCTACCCCTTCCCCCATTATCCTCTATGCATAACTTAAGGTATAAAAACTACTTTGGAAAATAAAGTGCGGGCCTTGTTCACCGAAACTTGGTCTCACCATGTCGTTCTTTCTCTTACCTTCTGGCTGAATTATTCAGCCTCTTTTCTACACTGAATTTCCTCACTGAGCTATCCTTATTTCAGCCTCTTTTCTCCACTGAATTTCTTCACTGAGCTATCCTCATTCTATTACTCTTTATATCCTTAATTAACATTTAATTAAGCAAGTGTTTCCTGATCCTCGCCTATGCCGTCTCTCCTTCGAATACCCTGGATCAGCCGGGGCTGGTCCCCGGCACTCTTGCAAACTTTATAGTATAAAATGAATCAGTTTTTTAAAAAATAGTAAAATGTGTATCATAAACCTTTAATATGTGCATACTTTTTAACCCAGATCTCCAAATTCTGATAAAGGAAAGAAAATAAATACACACAGAAAATTGTGAACATAGATTTAGCATTATTTATGATAATGAAAAGAGAAAAGAGGCTATATGTCAAAAATGAAGGAACATTTCAATATATTATGATACTTCCTTAGGATAAAATATATTTTATAGCCACAAAAAATTATTTAAAAAAAGATTAACTTAAAATGCAGATAAAACTTCAAAAATATTTAGAAAAAAAGCAATTATTTTTTTACATTGATCTACTTTCCTATATACTGGTAATTGCAACTTTACCATTTTTAAAAAGTTTTAATATTTGGTAGGCCACATGCATATCCATTTATTATTTTATTTTTCTCTCTCAAAATTGTATATGCTAGTCTCATGCATTTATTCTTCCTAATGAACTTCTGAATTATTTTTTCAAGTTCAGTAAAAAAGCAAATATCTACTTGAAATTGTATTATAATTAAGATTAATTTGAAGAGAATTTACATCTATTCAATATTCCTCTCTCAGAATACCTTTGATTTATTTTTACTTCATTTATTGGTCTTTTATTAGCATATCTTTTTATTTTAACTGGTAAAAAAAAGTCTTCTTTTTCTTCTCTCTTCCATAGAAATTTTTTACTAAAGTTACCAGTGATCTCTTTGCTTCAGTTCAGTGGGGACACCTTATCTTACTTGATCTGTCCACATCCTCTGACCCTACAAATCTTCCCCTCTTGAACTTAAGAAAAAATTAAACTGGTTTAATAACTACCCATATTCAGTCTTTTATAAGATTCATTAATGCTGTAAAGTTTAAACTTTATATTAAATATGGTCTTTACCATTATTGCTTTACATTTTTCATTCATAAATTGGCATTTATTATATTAATAAACATATCAATCAAATTTAGCATTTAGCTTAAAGATTGCCTAATTCCTCCCAAGGAATTCAACACATCAATCTGGTTGTTTAGTTTATAACTAAGGAAAAAGTTATAAAATGAAACCCTGGAAATGAATAATTATAACATCTAAAAAAACTATTAGTAAGAAGTTAAACTCTTAAAATCTTACCTTTCCACATAAATACTCTTGCTGGTTCCCAAAGCATACAAGCTAGTCAGAATTCTATAACATGACACCTGTACATCTTCCACTAAGGAAAAAGAGAATTTCATTTAAAACACTTGTTATCAATACACTGTCCTGAGAAAGTTTAGGCTAAAAACAAAATTCTATATCAAAGACATACTAATATTTTAATATTTGACAAAATATAACATATAAAATTATATTTAAATTCATGATTATATTTTAAAATACAAAATTTAAAAATTATATTTAAATTACATTTAAAACTCTTTTCTCAAATAAAAGTCTTTTCTTGAAGGAGCTAAAAGCATTCTAAAGACTCATGCTCTGATTATACAGACAAAATATTATCAGGAACAATTTATCATTTTTCTTTAGGCATAAGAATAAGGATTTCTTCAAGAATAAAACTAAGCATAAGAATATCTGGGAGGACAGGTCCATTTTGACTCCTGTTTCAAAGGTACATAAAGACAGTATCTTTTATTTTAACTCTCAATGAACAAGAATGAGAATGCTGGAGAATGGGGTGTATCATTTATTTCTGAAACAACTTAGAATTCCAAGCATAAGAAAATTACTCTTGTAGTTTCTAAAGTTAGAAAATAAAACTTCTAAGATGATCTCTGATTCAATAAACTGTTCAACAGGCAAAGAAATATAAGAACCTTGGATTTCTAATGCCATCTCTGTTACCACTTTCTGGAGGACACACCATATCATGAATGGAGAAGTCATTCTCCTCCCCATACTTGTTTCTATGTCAATATGGGATGGGAAGTAATGTTCCCACTGGTTCAAGTAGTGTCAATATTTTGAAACTAGTCTTTGTGCCATTCTCTGATTACCACAATGGTTTTTACAGAACTTTACCTGGGAGACCTACACCATTTGAGAGTCTGAGTGGGTGGGTCTGTGGGCAAGACCCACTTGACTGCTAGATACGGGCTTTTATCTTCCTTCATGTTCATACAGGCAGAAGGGAAGGAACTTAGGTCATGTGTTCTCTTTCCACTCAAGCTTCGGCATTCTGTGGCTATTTTTAATAACTACAGAATTCCAGACAAAAACAGCAGATGAAATCCCCTATGAAAACAGACTGAAATCTATAAACCAAAGACATTTGAGCCACCCTGGTAGATCAATTATTTAGATACAGACTTTGTCTCAGCAGTCTTCACATATTGGTAGGAGAGCTTGCACAAACAATTTGCATCAACTCAGAAATAATTTGAAAACACTTAATGCTGCATGTCCTATGGTGAAACTGCATTAGAAAATTTCCATGGAAAAAGACATCATAAAAAGAGTAAAATTTGGAACTTGTATGTCAACAATGTAGACTATCTATAACCACTACCTTACTGGTCTCTCCTGTGAATTCATGATCTATAATAATGGTTTTGTAACTCAAATGTCAACCTCAAGTGTTCTTCCAAAAAAAAAAAAATTTAAAGCAGTGTTTGAGTAATCTCTATGATGTGGCTGTTACAATTTCCGATTGTACCATTTAGATAATGAAACTCTAATAGATTTACATACATATTAGATCTTCTCCGAATTGATGCTGGCCAATATGCTCAAATAATGATGACAGCATTGGTAACAGTGCCACCGTGGTATAATTGATAATCTGAGTAACACCTTTGGGTTGGTTTCGGGTGTGAGTGAACTGGCCCTGCTTAAGATTCTCCATCGTCTTCTCCAGATCCTCTGCGGCATTGTCCAGGAAGGCTCTGAGTGCACTTTTAACACTCTCCAGGCCAGTCTTCATCACAGTCCTAGGGAGCAAAGAAGGGACAACTTATACCTTGTGGTAGGAGCACAGAAAATACAAATAAAACATGCTTTTAAATCATGTTTATTTGTTCATGACAATAGTCAACTTAATTTTTTTAATCCACTTTCAAATAACATTATTTTTCTTATATACTTGAAGTTATAGTAATATCACTCCATACATGCATAATCTTTCCTAAATGCCTTTAGAGTCAACTTAATTAGGATCTTGAAGCAAAATGTAGTTTTTTTTTTTTTTTCTAAACATCGTCCCTACTCTCCCGACCCTCCCTGTGGCCGCACAAATGAGGAACCTTAATCCCCCAACCAGGGATCAAACCCCAAACCTGCCCTCTATGTTGGGAGCCCTGAATCAACCACTGGACTGTTAGGGAAATCCCAAATGGCTCCCAAAGTTATAATGATTTATGCTTTTCAACTGTGGTCTCAAATTTTGAGAATACTTATTTCATGACTAACAAAACTTAGGTCCTGAGCCAGTTTAGTTCACCTCAGATCCAACAAAACTAGACTGTTTTGTGAGGCAATGGGTGTGAAAGAAACATTTAATGGCGGTTAAACCAAGTTACCAACTGATAGACATTTTTTTTTTTTACTTTTAACGGTAGAAAATCCGTTTTTTCTAAATACGTCTCTGAAGACTGAACTCTGTATGAAAGTGACATGCTAAAAGCCACTATTTCACGTAGAAAATCAAGGTGCATAATTGTATCTTCTTTCTTGTTTTATTATATAAAACATCTCAAATAAAATCTTAAACATTAAAATGAATAATTCAAGGTATCACTGAATATTCTCTGTGGAAGACTTTTAGGAACTTTTATTTAGATATATCCTGGATAATTAATGAATTAAATGAATGGTTTAATGGCTGAATCAAGCTAACCAAATTGGTTTTGTATTTGGATTTCTGGTCATGGTGATATTAGGGCAGGGTAGAAAGTGCACGGACTTGGAAATTGGCCTACTTCCACACTTATTATGGAATCTTGAGCTTCACTTTACTCAACTGTAAAATAAGAATAAAACCCTCATGTTTCCTATAAAACTAAATATTATAACAAAATGGAGTACAACTACCATGCTTTGAAGTTAATAAGCTGTCTAGAGTTGTAGCTCATTATTTTTACCTCACATGATATAGTCCCAATGCAACTCTCTATTATATACCTAGCCACTACAGAAATTACTTGAAATTTAAATAACAATCTGTATCTGATTATATATAAAAATAATATAACGCTCTTGTATTACTGGGCTTCCCTTGTAGCTCAGTTAGTAAAGAATGTGCTTGCAGTGCAGGAGACCTGGGTTCGATCCCTGATTTGGGAAGATCCTCTGGAGAAGAAAATGGTGACCCACTCCAGTATCCTTGCCTGGAAAATCTCATGGACAGAGGAGCCTGGTGGGCTGCAGTCCACAGGGTCACAAAGAGCTGGGCATGACTGAGCGACTAACACTTACTTACTTGTATTATTAATTTATAAAATATTTTCTTTTTCACCTGAAGTCTTCATTACAATTCCAACGAAGACACTAGCTTTTTCTTCAGATTCGTATATATCATTTTTACACTCATTGACTGAGATAAAAACATATCCATTTACCTTGCATCCAAAGTCTGACCCAAAATATGAAGACAGTTGACAATTGATGTTGCATCGTTCCCTAAAGAGGAAACAAATAGCTGTATAAACTGCTCTGAGAAATTCTCAATGTTCCTCTTTCTATTAACGCTTGTGTTCCAAAAAATTAGTCAAGGCACAACTCAATAAGGATAACTCAATTCAAGGGACTTTTTGATAATCAAGTTTAAAATCATGCAGTTTTTCTGCTTAAAAGTGGTTATGCAAATGTAAGTAGAAAAGCAATAAAGCATGTTTCATCAAATAGCTGACATACTCAAGAAGCATTCAAAGCACTGCACCATCCAAAGAATTTTAACTGGATTCTTCAAACATATCCCCCTCCCAATACCAGTTCACATTATTTTAAAATCATATTGTATGTCAACTTTTTAAGTCAGCCGATATCCTCTGTGAAATGAGGTGAGTTAAAGTCTAATAAAATTTAATTCCCTTTTAATTACCCCAAGTATGTCTGCTTTCTTATTGCATTCAACAGCATTAAGATGAATTATTTTGCCTGAATTTAACTGCATTCACATGAACTAACATGCCTGAATGTTGTTGGTCTTTGGTGAAAAAGAAGTACCAAACCATCATGTAAGAAAGTATCAGAGGCTGAAGAAGTTAGACATTACTTATGAGATATCTAAAATGGGGCAACTCCCCTTGAAAAATAAGATGAAACTTATTTTATAGGAATATTTCATCACTAAGTACAGAAATATGAATCATATAATACATATATTTTACTTTATGATAAGGATACAATAAAGAAAATATGAATCCAAAGTAACAAAGTGACCACACACAATATAGTCTGACACTGATCACTTCTTCATTTCATGCTTTCCTACATGTAATATACACAATAATTTCCTGGTCCTTAGGTTGACAACTCTTATTTGAATGTGAGTTTTTAAAACATTTGAGTATACTATACTCTTTATACACAAAAGTACCCTAAAATGAATGAATTAAACATACATGGAAATTAATAATTTCCTTAGTGTGTGGGCATTCCAGTTTAGTGGTATAACACAAATACGAAAAAATAAATTAGGTATTCATTGCTGAGACTCTTGAGTTCTTTCAGTAAATGTTCCATTAATCTCATGCTTTGAATCTCAGAACTTCCAATAATAATGATGACAAAATCCATAGAAGGGCAGAATTTGTCATGCCCCTGTCTATTAACTGGTGGCAGTGCTAGGGCTTCTACTATAGTCCTTAGAAGTATTTTTCATTTAGTTATTCATTCACTCAATAAATACACGATAAATACCAGGTACTCTTAAACTTCCAGTAATAAGCTAGAGTTATGGTACTTGCATTTTAATGGGGGACACATAATGAACTATTAAGCCAAAAAAAAAAAAAAATCAATGTTACATAATATATAGCCAAGGTAAAAGTATATATAGCAGGGAATGGGGATGAGAGCAACTGGATAGAGTAACAGGGGGAGTGGTCATTGGGTCCTCCCCAAGGAGATGGCATTTGAGCAGAGATTTAAATGAAGTGAAAGGACAAACCATGTATATATATGGGAGAAGAGCCCAGGTGGTACAAACAGATGTGCAAAGGCTCTGGGGCAGAAAATGAACCTACTGATCCTGGCAAGGAAGTCAAGATGGATGCTGTGGACAAATTCAGGAAAAAGAAGGAGAATATATGGTGGAGACAAGGGAACCAAGTTCTAGAGTATCACAACCAGAGCAAGCACTTTGGACTTTTTATTTTTTTAAGTGCAATAGGAAGACATTTTGAACAGAATGTGAGCCAATTTATACGTTAAGAGGATTAATTCCAGTGTGCCAAATTCTGGGAGGGCAAGAGTAAAAGTGAGTTAGGAAGCCCTTGCAGTAGTCTAGAACCAGTAGATTGAAGATGGCAAATTTGGCCTGGGATATTATTGGTGAAGCAATTAAGAACGTATGTTCAGTTTTTGCTTATGTGTTGCAAGTTGGTGAGAGGGAAAGGAGACAAGGATAACTCCGCAACTGTTTGGGTGAGCAAGTGTCTGAGCAGTTGGGTGAATGGTGGTAGGATTCAGTGATGTGTAGAGAGTACAAGGTGGACGTCAGAGAATGCAAGGGGATGGGAGGGTGGGAGTTGGGTATTCTGCTTTCAACAGGTGAAGTGCAATGGGCCTATTCATCTCAGCTTGAGATATGGAATAGGCAACTGATACAAAAATCCGGAGTGCAGAGATGAGATCTAAGTTGCAGCTGTAAATCTGGGTCTCCTAAGCATATGGACATTTCTTTGAATCATGGGGCTGAATGAAATGTTAGCATGAACATAAATATAGAGGCAGAAAGGTCCAATAACCTCTAATGTTTGGAGGTAAAAATCATAAGGAGGACGCAGCACAGAAAATGACAGAGCGAAGGCCTGGGAGGGAGAGGGGATACAAAGCGATGCCTATGAATCTAATAATGCAACCAAAGTCAGCACCAATTCAGAGAGGCTGGCCTCTAACTCTTTTCCTAAAACTCACAGTTATATTGTCCCTTTATACAGATGATCAGTATCTGTACTTCATACTGAGCCTGGCAATGCCTTTTTCCAAAAGGAGGCTCAGGGCATTTTAAACGTCTATTTGTATAAGCTTGTGAGGTGTGATTTTTGTTTGCTTTGTGCCCTGATGTAGCCCAGCACCTAGACTAGTGCCTGACCCATAGCAGGAGCTCAATTAGTATCTGTGGGATGACAATGGATGTAAGTATGAAGAGGAAGAAAGGGCACCAGTGGCTAGACAAGTTCTGTGGGTCCAGTGAACATCTGTATGGTGAATATGAGATTTCTGTGATTATCAAAGTCACAAAACTATAAGCTCAGGCAGATATACATTTTCGGACACTCCAGATCAGAGAGTACAACTTTAAATGGAAACAGCCCTCCATAAAAAATGGTGGGGAAAAGACCCTAAGGAATGAAAGAAAGTATTAACTGAACTTTAGTGTTATAATGTATGGACCAAGCAAAAGAATCAATTTCATTGGCATGTATAGATGCCTAAACTAATGGTTAATCATGAAGAGATAAAGTATGCAGTAAGACTTTTAAATAAAATAGCAACCTGGATATTGTCCTTCTGAAGGAGATATAGATCACCATCATCAGGAATGTCAATCACACTATTAGTAAGAAGCAGAGGGGCTAGTTCAGAGCATAGTAAGATGTTAAAACTTTAAGGTGATGACTGTATTTTCACATACTTAACTGTATGCAATTTCTTAACTGCTCTAAGTAGTATAAAAACCAAAAGTTTGATACTTTCAACTGGTGTTTTTTCCAAGTTCAAGCTACTTCCTCTGTCTTCAAACATAACTCTCGTACTTCTAAACAATACTTACGGATTACCTAATATCTTTAAGATTATGTGTTTGTGTGTGTGTGTGTGTAACAGCAAAGATACAAAGGTACAAAATTAAAATTACAGCTCATAGAATCTAATGACAACATACAGCAAGCATAGGGTTTTTAAAAACATTGTTAGCAACTCATAAAATAAAACAACCCCCTAAATAATAACAAAGCTAAAGCTGTTAGAGTCAAAATATCCTTTTTGCATTTTAATCTCAAACTGTTTTGTGGTTTTAAATATAAGGTTTCTACAGTTCAGGAGTTTTCAATGGTATCCAAAATTTGATACATGTAACTGCTGCTGTTTTATAAACTAATATACTGAGAATTCGCAGAATGTTGACTTCCTCCTAGGAAAACAGTCAACAGTTATTCTAATTTTTATTCTTCTTTACTTTCCTAACATGGCTCCTGATACAATATCTCATTATACTATCTTCTCTGAAGAGATGATTAACCTTAGAAAAATCTTTATTAAGAAGATGAAATAAAATTATGCTAAAAGGTAAAAATTTCTCTCCAAATTATGAGTAGGAAGAAACTGAAGCATGCTGAAGATTTCATTACTTCCAAAGTCTGTGATATTGAAAAGATTAAAATTACTGAGTCCCTAACTTGGTGAAAAGTTTCAGTTCAACTAGAACATATATTGCACATGCTATTCTTTTGCTCAAAGTCAGGAAATCCTCTCAGAGTGGCATATTGAAATGAAAGAAGTATCTATCTTCTGATATTATGTTCATTGAAATGTCTGAGTCTGATATTTACTCTCTATAAGAATTAGGCTATTTTTAATATAGCAAGTTTCCTTTATACATTGAAACTCTTGCTTTTCTCATACATACTGTCCTAAAACTACAGAATCTTTCAGTCACAGGAGTTAGACATGACTTAGTGACTAAACCACCATTCATCATTAAGAGGATCCTTAAGGTCTTAATGTGACTGAAAGATTCTGTAGTTTTAGGACAGTATGTATGATAAAAGCAAGAGTTTCCTAATGTATAAAGGAAACTTGCTATATATGCAAAATAGATAATCAACAAGGACCTACTGTATAGCACAGGGGACTCTGCTTAATATTCTCTAACAACCTAAATGAGAAAATAATTTTAAAAAGAATAGATGCATATGTATGACGGAATCACTTTGCTGTAGACATGAAACTAGCACAACATTGTTAACCAATTATACTCCAATAGAAAATAGAACTTTACATGTATACCTGTGGCGGATTCATTTTGATACTTGGCAAAACTAATACAATTATGTAAAGTTTAAAAATAAAATTAAAAAAAAGAAAAAAAAAGTAGCAGATTGTGCTATTTTTAAAATTTAATTTAAACCATTAAATTCTTAGCATAATGACATACTCAGTTCTCCCAGAGCACTATCCTCAGGGATTCTTAGTGCTTCAAATGACTTTCATTTCATTATATGTATCCTATTAAACAAACATATACACAATCTGAACCTTTTTAGGGACAATACAAACATTAACAGTCGTTCCTCAGTATCCACAGGGGACTGGTCCCAAGACCCTCCCCAACACCAAAATCCAAGGATGCTTGAGTCCCTTGTATAAAATAGCATAGTATTTACATTTAACCTACATGCATCCTCCTTTATACATTAAATCATCTCTAGATTACTAATAATAAAGAATACAATGTAAAAGTTATGTACAAATTTGTTGAGGTATGGTGAATTCAAGCACTACTTTTTGGAACCTTCTGGAATTATTTGTTTTGAGTATTTTTGATCCCTGATTGGTTGAATTCATAGATGCAGAGCCTGCAGATATGGAAGGATGACTGTAATATTTTCTAATATCTCCTGATACAAGAAAACTCTTCATTTAAATACAGAGTTTGGGGTGGGGGGGAGGTCAAGGGGAATCAACATAAACTTAATCCACTAATTTTTTAATCAGAGAGAGATATCAATGGATAGAATTCATAATATTACTCTATTTACTATTAAAACTCTTTTAAAAACAATATTAAGATTTTGGCACCAGTTTAAATCAGTCATACTCACCCTAGAGGGAGAAAACTTGTATTTTAACAAAACCTGTTGCTTCATTTAAACATGTGATAATACTTGTCCAATATTCATGAAGCTAATATTGGAGCTGTATTAATGATGTGAAAATGTTGAGTTCTAGGGTTATTGAGGTCAACCAGAAGAAATATTGCTGATAAGAAATATGTTGATCATGCTGCAAAATGCTTGCTCTACTCCAGGCATTCCTAGAAACCTATTTGTCATCAAAGCTGGAAATTCTCCAGTAAATCCTAGGACTCTGGACTAACTGTCTTGCTAATTAACTGTCTTGCTAATGTGTTAAAAACTCAGCAGAAAACAGGAAAGTAGACAAAGCCTCTAAATGATAACTATTTTGTGCCAGCCTTCTTGAATAGTTACTTGAACTGAATAGATCATTGTTAGTAGAGTTTAATGATCTTGTTTTAAGAGTCATTAGTTACAGTGTTACTTCCTTTTCAATGTAAGTGCTCTAAGTGGAAGGCTTTAAGAATTTTTTAAAAATGTGATTCTCACCAATTGTGAGATAAGTGGATACTATATTTTTCTTATTCTCAAGGAGAAAAAAATGTAAAGTTTGGGCTATTTGTGAAGGTAAGAAAATTCCAAACTGATAGCACTTATCTCATTGCTAAAAGCATCTGCTTACTTATCTACTCTTTAGACTGTAGTTTTCTTAAAGGTAAGACCTGGTTGGTTGATTCATTCCATCATAAGATATTTATAAAACAGCCACTATGTGCCAGACTTCCTCCTGGGCTCTGAGGATACAAAAATAAGCCTTCAAAGAGCTGAGTTTTGCACCAGAGAGAAAAATTAATCTAGTAACTCATCACTGAGATGAAGGAAAAGTACATAGAGCTAAGAGAATGTTATAATAGTAGAGCGAGTATAATCAGAGAGGTCAGCTATGATCTTCCAGAGATACTTCCAGAGATATCTTCCAGAATACTACTTAGGTTGAAATCTGAACGGTGGATAGTTCATCCCATTATAGGTGTGAGGGACTGGAGAGGGGCATATACAGGATCCCATTACAGTCAGTAATCACAGATGGTGCAAATGGCCTGAGCAGATATGAAAATGACACTTTCAAGAAGCAGAAGGAAGACCACTTAAGCTGAGGCATCGTGAGGAAGCAAGAATTCTCTGGGAAACAGGGATGGAGGGGTACACGGAGGGCAGACTATAAAACACTAACCAGATTAAATGGCCAGATTAAGAATTCTGATCTTAATTCTAGAGAAATGGGAAGCCACTGGCTACACAAGAGTATATTCAGTTTTGAGATCATTTTTTGCTTTGTCTTGTTTTTTGGAGGGGAGGCGAGAGATGATGGTTTTGGAACACAGTTTAGAAAGGCAAGAGGGAGTTCTGAGAGCAGGGTTAGTATGTTCTTAGAGGCATGCAGGTGAAAGCCACCTGTATATTGGCTTAGGTTGGGAGTAGTAAAAAGGTAAAGAAATCTTCATTTTTCTATCCTCAGAGCCTAAGAGAATGCCTCACACACAGAAAATATTTACTGAATGAATGCAGAAAATGAATGTCATTAAGGCATTTGATTTACTTCCACATGGAAAAAGAAAGCCGTGAAGAAGTCCTGTGTCACCACGCTATTCCTGTGGAGTTATGGTTGCCAGATTCCACTTCCTCTAAAAATAACTGAGAGCCTTAAATAGGCTATAATAGCAGAAGTTGAGGATTCTCTAATTGCCTTAAAATTAGTTAGTTAGATATTCAGAATTTCCACTTAGCATACCAAATACCAAATGTTGCTCAGTCGTGTCTGACTCTTTGCTACCCTATGGACTGTAGCCTACCAGGTTCCTCCGTCCATGGGATTTTCCAGGCAAGAATACTGGAGTGGGTTGCCATTTCCTTCTCCAGGAGATCTTCCCAACCCAGGGATCAAACCCAGGTCTCCTGCGTTGTAGGCAGATGCTTTACCATCTGAGCCACCGGGGAAGTCCAAAGTGAGGGACTTAGCATAAATGAGGGAAAATGGAGGCATTAAAAGCAGTATTTCATTAGTCAACAATGTGTCCCTGAATATGGCACATGGGGTCCTTATACCTTGTCAACCTGCCTGGGTCTTAGCCAGTTCTAACTGATTTTCCAAAGTACAAGAACTTATTTGTTCCAAAATACACCAACTTATAATTACTAGCAAGCATTTCAGAAGTCAAAAGGGAAGACTACATATAAAACTGTTGCTATTTAGTCGCTAAATTGTGTCCAACTCTTTGCGATCCTATGGACTGCAGCCTGCCAGGCTCCTCTGTCCATGGGATTTCCCAGAAAAGAATACAGGAGTGGATTGCCATTCTCTTCTCCAGGGGATCTTCCCTACCCATGGATTGAAACCACATCTCCTGCATTGGCAGGTGGATTCTTTACCACTGAGCCACCAGGGAAGCCCTATGTATAAAACAGATGCTATTTTACTTACTATTTTTTCCATACATTATTTTACAGGTATACCAGAACTACTGTTATGCTGGGAATATGGCTTGTTCCCCTTTTTAAAAATCCTACCTTTTTCTAAGATAAAATGAAGTGGTTTAAACACCTTTAAAAGCATATATGAGGCATAAAAACATGACTCATCTCTTTAATTCTTAGTGTGCTTCAATGTATAGAAAATATTTTAAAGTAGGTAAAAGATAAAGCAAATATAGAAGTTTAAATTTGGGGAATCCTCATTTTATATATCAGAAAATTTTCTGAACTAGAGATGAAGTTTTAGAGATATAATCTGGCAGCCACCTTGGAATAAATATTCCATTGCTGATCAAACTCAGCTTCCCACAATTACCACCATCATGACAAGAGTTTTGCCTCCTGGTGTTTTTTAATGCTTCCTTCTTATCACTAATCGCACCTTCCTGACATGTTTCAGGTTAATGTATTTCTTTCTATATGTTTTGCTACTTGACACAACCCCAAGTATTTCTTTGTTAAATTCAACTTTCACTTCTGTCTCACTTTATTCTTAAGTTAGGCCGTGAACAATTTTTTGAACTAAGTACAGGAAAAACATTTTGATCATCAGTAGGTGTCTCCCAGAACACAGAAAAAAATAATGTAAAGATAGGGTGAAAGAAAAAAGTAAGAGATTAATATGTCCATATACAAAAGACCACTGTATATATGCTGTTAGGTCTCTTTTTCTTTAGGAAAATCCACAATGGTAAAATTGATACATCAAACGGTCAATACTTGGGACTTCCCAGACAGTTCAGTGGTTAAGACTCCATGCTATCACTGTGGTGGGGCACAGGTTGATCCCTGGTTGGGTAACAAAGATCCCGCATGCCCCATGATATGGCCAAAAGATAATAAAAGTTAATTTTTTTAAAGTAAATACTTGAATTATACCACTTCTGCTTTGATGTGAAAATGCCTAGATTTTAAAGATTTCATGGTGCATGCACTTTAAATAGCTAACTGCCCTAGTTTAGCCTGTATGTAACTTGAGTCATCTAAATATAAGCTGTACAAATAAGGCTAAGAATACCTTAGACTTGAAAGTGGTATGATTACAGTTTACAAAGCACTTTAACATTCATCGTCTCATATGAGATTTTATATATACAATAGATCTCTAAAGTTAGTAGTTATTTTAATCTAGTTTCAAAATGAAAAAAATAAAATAAATAATTATCAAGAGAAGTCAAGTCCCTTGTCCAGATCATTCAACTGGTTCAGTTACAAAGAGGGGACTTACATACAGGTTTTCTGATCAAAGTCCATTATTTTCTTCAGGACATCATGTTAATGTCTGAAACCAAGCTATAGCTATAATATGTAAAGTTTACAAGTCTAAGACCTAAATGCTAAAATGTTGACAAAGCTATATTAGAGTACTGTTGAATAATAAAGACTTCTTGACCTTTGTATTGTTTTATAAGCAAATGCCAAAGCGAATTTGAAAAAATAATGTGACATTAATAAAATGCACATTAAAGTATGCTTTCCAGATAAAGACACACAGTAGTTCTCCAATAAATTCCTGTTAAAAATAAAAAATAGTTATATTTAAAGGCAAAAGGATATAATATACAACGCCTAGATGAAATATTAGAATCACAGATGAAATGAAGGTCAAAATCCAGTTCTTCTCCTCTGATTATTACAACAAGTTACAGTATGTATTTATCTTCCATTACTGAGCCCTTAATATATTCAAAGGGAATAAAGGAGATTAAACAACAGGCAAAATTAATACATGGTAATGAAAGTCTACATTAGTAGACCACTAGATTAGTTTAAATATAGTTCCTTTGCAGAGGGCTATAAATTGCAAAATGGCACGAGGTGGGCTTCTGGGATGCTGAAAATGTTCTATGCCTTGAACTGAGAAAAATGGGCAAATATATGTAAAATTCCATCAAGCTATGTCATCATGCTGCTCTTAAGATTTGTGTACTTCACTGTATATATGGAATACCTCAAAAAATTTAAAATGTGAAGTTATAGCAAAATGTAACATTGGAAACCAAGAGGTTAAAATATGTAAGATGCTAGAGATAAACAACAGAAAGTATTATGGGGTCCCCACCAGAGGTAGATATAATTAGACAGTATTCTCTGAAGACAGATGGAGAATTCTTGAATACATAATTATTATGAAAAGGTTAAAGAGTACATGAAAGTTCTGTCTGAATAATTTACATAGAAGTTTTTCTAAGTTGAAGAGAAGTCAAAACAAAAGGCTGTCAACTGGAGATCATTCGGAAGGCAATTTCCCCATGAATTTTGGATAACTGAAACATTAATGCAAAAACCTCAGCAATTTATGGGAATCATATCTTAAGAGTACCCAAACGTTGGATATAATAATATTAGAAACCAAATGCAGCATTAAGTAGTCATATCCAGAAGCTATCATTTCTCAAACAAATGTAAAGAATGTAAAAATTATTTGCATATATACACACACACACACACATATACATGTACCTATTTCTCAGTTTATCCTTTGTGGCTTTTATAGAAATAACATAATCCTTAGGGTTTTTGGTGAATGGACTAGGACTTATAAATCTCTAAACACACTCAATGTTTTCTTACTGAAGTCACCACAACACTGTCTCAAAATCTAGAGAGCCTTGGGCTAAAATTTGCCTTGGCAGTTTATAAATGCAGATGCAGGAAAGTGTAAAAAATAAACTGCCAACTGCTATAGAGTCTTAAAGCCCCACTGCAAGGAGAGTCTGTGAAAAGTGAGTGACTGCCCTGCATGGCTACTGGAAAGCAGGGTTTGGGAACATGAACTTCAGCTACATGAATTCTCAGAAATGAACAAAAACTGACTACTGTGGGGTTTGGAGGTACCAGAGAACTTGCTTTTGGCAAACCCAGGCCTGTCTCTATTATGAAGTTCCAATGTCTGGAATACAGTCAACATGCAAATTTGTAGTCAAGAGCACTGAAAAAGTAAGTACAATTAAAAACTGTGGATGGGTATTTAATCTATCAGAGATAAGCAAACACAAATTCAGAGGCCCAGTTTTGCTTCACCCCTCTGAAATAAAATAAGGTAGAAACTGCCGTTTTCATTCATTTGATCTTTAATAATATAAGTTTGTGATTTTCAAGTGTGCTTTGGACTGGTATACAAAGTTACGGTCTTCAATTTTACTATAGGTAATGCTACTCATAAACAACCTTGAGGACCTTACCTTGGCCTATGACGACCATGCATGCAGCCATGCAAACATGCATTCATGCAACATAGCAGCACACAACACAGTGCAAAAATGGCAAAGAAAACCAAGTGATGGCCATGCTAGTATTTGTTTAAGGGTCTCCTTACCAAATAGTGAAATCCTATGCCTGACAAGAACTCCAAGTTTGCAGAATAGGCTGAAGACAAAAGAAAAACAAAAGAGAAAAGGGAAAGGGGGAAGGGAAGGTAGAAAAAACAGGGAGAAATTAAATTCAAATGAAATAAAACAAAAAAAAAAAAAAAGAAGAAGAAAAAAAGAAAAATAAACAGCTGATATATGAGCCGGAAAAAAGCAACATGATGTCACGCAGAAAGAATCAATTCTCTGAGCAGAATGTGGAGTAAAGGTATTAAATAAAGAGTCTTTGAGTGCATATCTTTAACAAACACGGTTAAAAAAGCACATATTATAAGTAAAGGAACCAAAAAAAATCGAAAGCAAAGCTAATTAATATAAAAGCAATCTATACAAACCCCACAAAAGTATAACTACAGAAAACCATAAGGAAAAAAAATTAATTTTATCTGTACCAAAGTACTACTGAAATTCTAGAATTTTTTGTGGTTGTTATGGGCATTATTTAACAATGGAAGTATGGTGCTTTGTGCACAAAATGCTACTTTTAGTATGCTTTCCCATTTGAACTTTCCTTCTTCTAGACCTTGACCATTATCCCATAGACATATACCAAAGCATCCAGTGAATTTCACACAATGAACTAGAAAGAGAATTTAAACCATTTATAATCACTCAAAGAAAAACATTACAGCTGTTATCACTTAAAGGATTTTGAATGCTAATACATGAGTCAAAAATATATCTCCTCTAGAGTGAGTTCCCAGGTCTCTGTGCCCTTCCTGGTGCTCACCAACAGAAGACTCCAAAGAAGGGTGCCCAGCACTCAGCATGATGACATTGCTGTGCACCAATGCTCACATCAGAACCCAGAATCTGGGCAGTACCTGGTCTTGTCCTGTCTTGTCTGTCACCAGGCAGCCTGGTGACTTTCTTGTTGGGTCCTATTTTTAAGAACATCTCACTTCCACATTACAGCCCCTTCTAAATATCCCTCAGGATTCAGCTCAGGACATGTTTACTCCAAGAAGCCTTTTCTAACACCTGGGAGTGCTCCTTTAGCACTCCCAACCCAGGCTCACAGAAGTCCCCTCCCAGCCAGGGGCCATTTGCAAATATCTATCATGACACTTAACCTCCATATTTATACACGTGACATTATTTTCACATCTATCCACACTCTTCTGAACTCTCAGACACACAGGTGTTCCACAGTAGAACTTGCCAAAGCTCTAATTTTGAAAATCCACTTGTATAGCACCACCTACACTGAGCCTGATTTTTCCAGTCATGGTAGCAGCTATGTCCTGACAACCCTGTCCTCTCTTGCCATCTTTGCCATCACTACCAGGATACAGATATACATGCTCAGTCCTGGGGATATAGACTATGCCATGGAATACAGTGCTGGCAACTGCTCATGGCAGAATGGGAAAAAGGAGACAGAATCACCTTTTTCATGTTGACCACTTTCACAGTACGTTTTGCCCATTATTTCTCACTTTAGTAACAATGTGATATAATTTATTGGTGAAAGGTAATTATATAGGGCATAGGGTAGCTTTTCCAAGAAAATATTCATCCGCAAGTGCTTAAATGACTGAAGTCTTAGGAAATCTCTTACCAGTGCTCATTTTGTTTTTTTTCAATGATCTTGTCAAGTAGACATTAGACACAAGATTCAACCTTAGTCCACTGAGCTGCATTATCTATCTTTAGGCTCTAACTGAAACGAACAAAGACAATAAAACAAAAGCACCTTTCTCCAGGTATCCTCATTCACTGAGCTTTCTCTGTGTTAAGTCATTAAGGCTCTGTCTCTGGGACTTCCCTTGTGGTCTAGTTAAGACTCCAAGCTTCCACTGTAGGAGCCATGGGTCTGATCCCTACTTGGGGAACTAAGGCCCCATATGCCAAGTCACACAGCCAAAAGAAACCCCACAAGGATACGTCTCCATCTGAAGAGAGTGTTTGCATCTTAGAATTGCATACATTTTGGATTATTGGAAACTATTTTAAGCGGCATCTTTTACCTGTTACTCACCCTCTCTAGTATTAGGGTGAAACATTCTGAGATGATGTTGAGTTTTTAATACGCAGATCATGTTGTAACCTGATTAATCTAAACCTGGGATGTTTTGTGATGATGGGAAACAGAATTGCTCTGTATCCCATCCCATCAGATCACATTTACGTCTGAGAATCTGTCACAGAAAAATGACTTCTTATGATATCAGCTGTTTCCTAACCCTGTTCGTCGCTCAGTCATGTCCAACTCTTTGCGACCCTGTGGACTGAAGTCTGCCAGGCTCTTCTGTCCATGGGGATTCTCCAAGCAAGAACACTGGAGTGGGTTGCATTGCCTTCTCCGATTCCTAATCCTAGTTATTCCTAATTAGTAACAGATGTGTCACCAGAGAGACATACAGATACATGTTGGGTTGGCCAAAAAGTTCATTCCAGTTTTTCAAGACATATCATATAGATGGGAAAACCTGAATGAACTCTTTGGTAAACCCAATGGAAAGCTGCTGCTAAGTCGCTTCAGTCGTGTCTAACTCTGTGTGACCCCATAGACGGCAGCCCACCAGGCTCCCCCGTCCCCGGGATTCTCCAAGCAAGAACATTGGAGTGGGTTGCCATTTCCTTCTCCAATGCATGAAAGTGAAAAGTGAAAGGGAAGTCGCTCAGTCGTGTCCGACTCTTAGGTCCTCAAAAAAGACAAATCATATCTCTCCCCTCCTGTGCTATCCCCTTTCAGGGTGTAGTTCCCGTGTAAACTCTAGGTCTGACTATTATCAGTGCTAACCTATAGTTTCTTTAAAGCACTTTCCATAATCTTGTTACTCCCTTTCCCTGTACCCTTCACTACTAACATACTTAAGAATTCAAAATGCATCTGCAGCTTCCTCCCTGACTCTCTGCCTTGTGAGTGTCCTTTCCACCCCTCGTGGCTTCTCCTTGAAGTTCTCAGTACCCTCCAAATAGTTCATCTAATAACCTCTTTTTCAGCCTCCATCCTGCAGGGCTTTCCACAGTCTCAGCATCATTAACTACTCACCTCTGTGAAACCCTGGTCTCTGTTTTACAGTATTATTTCCCACTTCTTTGCTAATGAGTTGTTCTCTCTGTTCTTCAAATATCCACTTCTGAAAACCCTCCAAGTGTAACAATTTTCCAAGTTTTTGTGTTCAGCCCTTTCAGCTTCTCCCCACTTTTCTCTTGGTTTCCTCTTGCTTTCCAAGCTTCAATCATTAGATGGGTATAGATTGTCCCCAAATACGTCATTTCTTGCCCTGATCTCTCCAATACCAAACACCTATTTCTCACTTCCTGCTGTACACTTCCAGCTAAAATGACCTGTTAGCACTTACTTCTTCTTCCAGAAGCACCGGTTTAAACAAACTCAACCTCTTCTCAAAACTGTGTTGTGCTGTGCTAAGTTGCTTCATTCATGTCCAACTCTGCAACCCCATTGACTGAAGCCCACCAGGCTCCTCAGTCCATGAGATTCTCCAGGCAAGAATACTGGAGTGGGTTGCCATTTCCTCCTCCAGGGGATCTTCCCCACCCAGGGATTGAACCCATCCCTCTTACGTCTCCTTCTTTGGCAGGCGGGTTCCTTACCACTAGCGCCACCTCAGTTCAGTCGCTCAGTCATGTCCGACTCTGTGTGACCCCATGGACTGCTGCATTCCAGGTCTCCCTGTCCATCACCAACTCCTGGAGCTTACCCAAACTCATGTCCATTGAGTCGGTGCCATCCAACCATCTCATCCTCTATCATCCCCTTCTCCTCCTGTCTTCAATCTTTCCCAGCAACAGGGTCTTTTCAAATGAGTCAGCTTTTTGCATCAGGTGGTCAAAGTATTGGAGTTTCAGTTTAAGCATCAGTCCTTCCAATGAACATTCAGGACTGATTTCCTTTAAGATGGACTGGCTGGATCTCCCTGCAATCCAAGAGACTCTCAAGAGTCTTCTCTAACACCACAGTTCAAAAACATCAATTCTTCAGCACTCAGCTTTCTTTATAGTCCAACTCTCACATCCATACATGACCACTGGACAAACCATAGCCTTGACTAGATGGACCTTTGTTGGCAAAGTAATGTCTCTGCTTTTTAATATGCTGTCTAGGTTGGTCATAGCTTTTCTTCCAAGTGACAAGTGTCTTTGAATTTCATGGCTGCAGTCACCATCTGCAGCGAGTTTGGAGCCCCCCAAAATAAAATCTGTCACTGTTTCCATTGTTTCCTCAAAACTAGTTCTTCTGAAGTATCTTGCTTTCATTAGTCACACCAGCATTGTTCTAACCACTCAGTACAGAAACTTCAGCCCCACGTTGGCCTTCTCTTGTTTCCCTGCCACAAGACTCATTACTGAGGCACGCTGGTTTCCTCCTCCTGTGTTTCTCACACCCAGCCTCTTTCTGTGTTAATGTCTCCTCTGCATTCCCAGCACTTTATATATGGCTCCAATGACACTCATCACAACGTAGTATACGGCCTAGCTCTATATGTATGTGTCTACTCAGCTGAACTTCTAAGTCCATTAAAGCTAGAACTGTGCCCTCGTACCTGTGTGTTTATCCTCAGACCTAGGATAGCATCTTGTACCCAGCGGGCATTCAGAACACTTGCTGAACAAACCCAAGGGTAGCACCACCTACTGGAGGCATCTCTTCTGTTACAACAGCCTGCATCCCTGTCATAGCTCTGAACGGCTGCTGTGGTCTCCTAGCCATGCTGCTGCTGCTGCTGCTAAGTTGCTTGGGTCGTGTCCGACTCTGTGCGACCCCATAGACAGCAGCCCACCAGGCTCCCCTGTCCCTGGGATTCTCTAAGCAAGAACACTGGAGTGGGTTGCCATTTCCTTCTCCAATGCATGAAAGTGAAAAGTCAAAGTGAAGTCGCTCAGTTGTGTCCAACTCAGCGACCCCATGGACTGCAGCCCACCAGGCTCCTCCGTCCATGGGATTTTCCAGGCAAGAGGACTGGAGTGGGTGCCATCGCCTTCTCTGCCTAGCCATGCTACTCTTATCAATCCTACTTTTGCTGCCAGGCTGTTCTCAATTCTTCTATTTAAAAAGCATTAATGTCTTCTTAGTGCTCATGAATTATTTTAAAAATGTTTTTTTTAAAGAAAAATGACATTTTATTCTGGCAGTTACTATCAATTACAGTGTTCCATAAGGAATCTATATAACCTACACTTCCCCTAAATGACCCAGCTTCTACTCTTTATGTTGTTTTCTAGAAAATATCCCCCTTTCTTAATCTCTGATCTGCATGTTTCTAAGATCATCTTTGACTGTCATGACTTCCATACATCTTAGCCCATCCATACCCATCCAAAGCAGTCTTACTTTATTTGGAATCCCATAGCACTGCCTGGCTTTCTGCTACTGGAACTATATGTATTCCCATACACTTAGCCACTGCCATGAACACTCCTGGAGTGCCGCAGAGCAATAAATGCTTGATATATAATTTCTAGTGCCAGAAGGTATTCAAACAACTCATGGGAACAACTTGGTTTTAATTGTGGAAAAGTTAACTTAGACCCACTCAACTATAGCTACACACAGCTATTAAATCATGGCAATGCTTATTATGTGTATGAAGCTATGCTTGTATGTTCACAGTAGCAGGGTCAGTTTTTTTTAATCTATTTCATTCTTTTTTTTTTTTTTACTTATTTTAGTCACTAAAGTAATACTTAGCTGAAGTGGTACAAAATCAGATTTATAAATTTCAGTGATTCCACTTCAACATGCCAAAGAAATTGTTTGTTTTCATTAATGTGGCAGTGATGTTGGTTATTTTAAAACGTAGTTTTATGATTATTAAGGTAAGATTTTTTTCATTTTAAAAACTTAGAAAACACATAAAAATAGTAATACAAAATCTACATGTACTACATAAAGAAAACTACCATTAACAATAAATTTATCCCTTACCACTACTTTTCTATACCTAAAAATATAGTTTAAAAAAAAATCCAGATCAATACTATTTGAACATGTATTTTATTTTTTAAATAATTTCCCTAAGTTGTCACATATTTATATCCATCATCATTTTAATGACTGGACAACATGTACCATAATTTGCTTATCATCACCTTATTCATTTTTCCACTCTGAGTTTTTTTTCTCTCTGAGCTTAAGTTCAAACTATGTTTGGCACAAAAGTACTATAAAGAAATCAGTTACTTTTCCCATTATATCTCTCATTTCTGTGTGTTGGAATTTTAATGGCATATATTTCTTTTGGAAGTGCTCAGTGGAGAAGTAAAACTTATCAACCCTCTTTCCAAGAGGTGAAGAAAAATTTGAAGATGAAATCATTAAAAACTGGGGAAGTATTACTATAAGGGCCCCAAACTACATCAGTGGAGGCTAGCACAGACTCATGCTGTTCTTCTGATTTATTATATGAGGGATATATTTGGTAAAGGAAAATTAGTTACTTCTATAGTTAGTGAATTATTCTCAGAGTAAGACTAAAACTGAAATGACGATAACAAAACCCAAAAGGGGAGGGGAAAGAGCAGAATTCACACATTTTTTTTAATTTCCCCCCTATATTCTCTAATTATATTGTGTTCACTTATGTAACTGAATGTCATTAAATTAACACCACCTGTAAGAACAAAGTTTCTGTTACAAAAGGCTAACTGGCCAGAGACGACCAGGTGCCTGTGCAGCTGCCTTGGTGTTGGTGTTTAAGGTAACAGTGCACTGGTGTTCTTCTACCTACAGTGTGCACTCAACTGTCCACAGGGGGACACGGGGCCAGCGATGTGGATGAGTGCATGTATGAACTGAGGCGGGAAGGGTCCCCCTCTCTCCCAGAGAAGACGGAAAGAAGGCCAGGCCCAAGTGGGCAAGGGATGAAATTTGTATCTTGGAAAATAGTTCTTCCTTCTCTTTTCTTCCGGTAACACAGTTTGTGTAAACAAAGTAAGCCACTGGGATGGATTCTCTGTTATCTTTATCAGCTTCACAAGAACCTTATTATTTGAAGAAGTTTGGAAACTTTTTTAATGCTGTTGCAATCCTACATCACATAACTGGCTACTTATTGGTTGGTAAAACAGGCAATAAACAAACTCAAGAGATGAGCTTAAAATCCCACCCCCAGTGTTATGTAACAAAGGAATCTTATTTATTCTTTACCCTCTGGTGGCAGGCTATATTCAATCTCATCTCATTCTGTTCAATAGGCTGATATTGCACTGCCATCCAGCATATTATTAAAGTCAAGTCCATGCTATGACTCTAAAACTGCTCTAAAATGTCTTAAAAAAAAAAAGAGGCTTGTTTTCTAAGCAAGGTACTGTTGACAGATACATAGACACTGTGAGATAATAAATGCATATTCTTTTAAAACATTAAACCTGTGATAATTTTGCTAAACAGCAATAGATAGATAAAAAGAAAGTGAAGTCCAAGGAAATCCTATATTCTGCTTTATACAGGGGACTCATTTTCACAGAAATTTTTTTTCAATACAATCTATAAGCTTGGTATAGACTCCTGAGCAGTGTAATACAGAAGCAGACTTTCTCAGGAATTGATTCTCATGCATCCTAACTTCTGGCAGAATTTTTAGGACTCAGACTTGAAATTGCCAGCAGAATCACAAATCTAAAGAATACTTAGGTTTAAACATAAATGAGAAAGCACTGCTAGGATGTAGCTTGAGTGGTGTGAATGGAAAACCTCAGAAAGTATATATGTTTACATCATTTTATTCCAGGATAGGTCATAATTTTTTTCATTTAAAATTATAATTACTGTAAATGAGATCTTGCCCTCCTGAAACATACAGGCCGGCAAAAATATTAGATTTGAAAAAATTTTAATGAAACCAATGTTAAGAGCATCATTTATCAAAAATACTAATATACTAATGTATCTCTAGCCTCTACTTGTGGATTCTGAACTGTGTATTTTATTCCCTCAACTCAGTATTATATTTAGCAGTAAAATATAAGAAAATTCAATACCTAGAACACATGTATTAACTTGCCCAAACCATCATCTTTGTAGTATTTGATTCCCAGGGGCCAAGGAAGATGGGTGAACACTCTGCATGC
Source organism: Bos mutus (assembly GCF_027580195.1). Lineage (NCBI taxonomy): Eukaryota > Metazoa > Chordata > Mammalia > Artiodactyla > Bovidae > Bos > Bos mutus. The sequence continues at coordinate 35,323,512 of NC_091644.1, forward strand.
TCCTACTTCAAGATCCTGAGATACTCTTTCTCAAATGCAAATACACTTAAACAATAGTCTTTATTTTTATAGCTGTTTACCTAGTCACCATTTCTTTCTCTTTGTTTGATGCATGTCCTCCAGAACAGAGAGGTCTGCTTGCTGCAGATAAGAAGTATAAACGGTGGTTTTTGAAATACTGATCAATTAAAGGAAGAACGACCTGAAAGAAAGGAAAAGAAAACAGATCTACACAGTGGAATCTTTTGGGGGACCAATGCATGCTGAGTCTTTGGTGCAGCCAGAGCTCTGTTCACATGCAATGAGTCCCCAACATTCACAGCCATGCCAGTCAGCACCATTTCAGAGTATCCCTCTCTGCTCTCTCCAGTCCGTGCATGTGTGTGTGTGGCGGGGGAGGGGGACGCAGGAGTAGGTTGGAGTGGGGTGTCATTATGAAAAACACACTGAATTTTCAGTGTTTGAAATTAGTCTCAATACATTCTCAAATGAAATAGTCTTAATATTTTCACACACTGCAGTTTCGTGCCCAAAAGATTCAAAGGCAATCAAGGATGACCTTCTATGGAGTCTCTACTATGTCTGAGGACTGTATCTGACATGCTATAATCCCATGTGTCCCAGTGACCACTTTGTATGGTAGGTGTTATCAACTCTGTTTTCGAGGTTGAAGATGGAGATGAAGATAACTTGAGATGAAGACAGTGAATGATTTACTCAGACACATCGCCACTTACCGACTTACAAAGTTCTTCATCCCTGGCCTTGATCAAAGCCTACCTCTCAATTCTGCACTCTAATCCTGCTGGCCTTTGTCCAATCGCCCCTCCCCCATCCACAGGCTGTATACATGCCATGCCCTCTGTCTGAAATGTCCTTCCCACACCCAGTAACCACCGAGTCACTCCACCCCTCCTGCAGGCCTCAGCGCAGCAGCACTTCATCAGGTAAGCCTTTGCTGGCCTATCACGGACATAAACTCCCCATATCCTCTGGTCCTCTAACATCATTTGCAATTTTATATTTTATTTGTGTGACTTTGGATTAGTCTGTCTCCCTAAGAGTCAATAAGGTGCATGAGAGATAAAAACATTTGGGGGATTGTTTAAACCCCTCTCTTGGCCTCTATGACCCCTGCTTGCTCTGTTTCATTTATCACTGATTCACTTGTGCCTAGGACTCTGCTGCAAGCCTGCAGCAAGCATTAGATATATATTCATTGAAGAAATAAATGAAAAAGGTGATAATAATAGGCATTATCAGTATTTAGACTCTAGTCTAAATCTAATTTTTTCCTACATGGTATATTTTAAATAATATATTTATTATTTTTTAATAATAGGAATACACAAGTTTCCAGTGATCTGCCTAAAAAGTTGTGACATTGCCTGAACTTAGCAACTGACATATAATAGGTACTCAGTAAATATGTGAATGAATGAATCACAGAGTGAGTAGAAATTAAGCCTCATTAGGCATCTGCAAACAAAATCACTAGGAGTGCTGAGCACGCTGGCAATGGTATACAAGAATGTAGTCTAAATGCATGATTAGAGGTCATGAATACAGCATTTCTTGATCACTGGTTATCAAGGAGGATTACACCCTAGTAGAATAGATACCTAGCAATGTGCAGCCTAAGACAAACTTCAGATGACTGATACGGACTTTGGGTGCTATACTGAATGGAAAGAACAGACAGGAGAAATTTCCCTTATAATAAAGAATAACAATTCTGAAAACAGAAGCCAAATATTAATCAATCAAAATAACATGCCATTTTACAAATGACCACATACAAGTACTTTGAAAGGAACCTGACAAAAATAATCAGGTCTTCAGGTTAACTAAAACATGTTGTAAATAGGAAAGCATCCCAAGGGAATTCTGTCTTTGTGACACTGAATCTACATCCTTGTAGGCTAATGCATGACACAGACCAGACACACAGTAAACAGTGAGTAAGTGAATGGACCCAACGTGGAGACTCTGCAACTCTTCATCTCTTTCCTGTACTGGCTGAAAGGAAGTCAGGAATGTTTCAGACATAGAGCAGAGTTTTGCTGAATTCATATTAAGTGGAATAAATAAAAATGATAGGCTATACTCTAACCACGAACAACTGATCCTGTCTGAGCTTCAGTTTTCCTTTTCTGAGTAGGACTCAGGCTTCACAATAAAGATTCTATACTGTAGGTTATAATATAATCATTAAAAATTAACTCAGGCTTTTCCTCTTTAATGAAGAAATATGCATCTAAAATTTTAAAGTCAGATCAATATTCAAATGTTAGGAAGTAGCTATTTCTCCTTTATGTCATATGATGAAGCCAAAAAGAGAGAACTTTGAGTCAAACTTCATAGAGAACAAAGTCATTTGAGGAATACCGTACAGAGAGCAGAACAAGTTATTTTAAGTATGACCAAGGATGCTGGGAGCAAATTTATCCTACATGATTCATGCAGTTATTTTCGTGCCACAGAATATTTACTAAGAGGAGAATTCATATTTGTAGACAAGTGCATTCTGCAAAGAGGCGACTATCTAAAGAGTATATTTGGTAAACAAACATATTGAAGGAAAAACAAGACAGATTGTATACTGTACTTTAGCAAAGAACTTGATTTCTTGTTCATAAGGGAAATGTTCTCCTTTGCTTCTGCTGCCACCATCTGTAGACATGAAGAGTTTTTTAGGTACATGTTGCACTTCAAACACTGCAAAATATTCACCCAAAACGCAAAGTTTAGAACACACTGCTAAACGTGTTACCCTCCTAAACTGAACACAAAGAGAGAAAGGTTAACCTTAGCAGTGTCATTAATGAAAAAAAAAAAAGATGAAAAATGTACCCAAGTCAAAATAAAAAAGCTTTTGAGACAGCCCACACATGTGGTTACAATCACAAACTTCCGATAAAACTCTGAGATCTTATTAACATGTACTGAGAAAACTGGAATAAAGTAAAAAGTCCACATTTTTAGCAGTAAAATCCCACATTTTATTTCAGTGAGAAAGAAGCTCACAGGGGTAAGAAAAGTGAGTAGAGAAGTGTTTTTAAATAAACAAAATTCATTAGATTTTAACACTAGTCTCCAATAAAGACAGTTACTTCTTGGTGTGACAAAGCTAAAGCTATTAATATTAATATGCCAAAGGAAAAATTGCAGGAAGCCAGTGCCTGTGATGAGGGGGAGGACTACAATTAGAATACTAGGTTGGAAAATTAACATTCTGCTAAAGAACAAAGAAGTTCACCAATGTCCAAAGATAATCTCCACAAGCAAAGGAAAAATCCCCAAAGTTTCCCCATGTATAGAAAATGAGTTCAAGGTTAAGAACTGATTGACCTAATGTATTTAGCTTAAAAGGTGGCATTTCCTCATTCCCTCATGCATACAGAAGAGATTTCATGCATACTGAAGAGGTAGTAATAAACTATAATAATCACAATGATATGCAGAACAGATTGGAGAGCTAAGAATTTCAGAACTGGATATAAGGATTTAGTAAAATTTGGAAGCAGAGCTTCCATATTTTATAAGAATCAAACTGACTTTTCCTTGAAAAAGTTCTTTTGCAAACAGAAATAAAAACAATTCGAAATAGGCTTTTAAATTTTTAAAGACACAAATCTGGCATAAGTTTTAGATAACCTAGGTAATATTTCGTAAAATGAGACAATGATCTTCCCATGAATAAGTAAAAGAAAATTATGTATTTTTAACATTTAAGAGTTTCATTTTTTAAATGAACTTGGCACTAAATCTCTCTCAAACATTTGCACAATGGTTCGATCTACCTAAGAGGCTTCTCAAATAAATGTTATTCAGACAGTATTTTGTACCTATCTAAATCTTACCACACTTCAAAGCATTAAATAGGAAATATTTTTCCATTAATTACACATTTTAATAAAAATGCTTATGCAGACACTATGAAAGGATTTGGAGAGAGTATGATCTATGATATAACACAAAAATTAGAAAAGGCACATGCATATTCTTATCGGCACCATGAGTCTATGTTTAAGAATTGCTATATTAAAGATGTGTTGCAAAGACAATAAAGTGAAAAATAAAAGGAGGTATCATAAAAATTTGGGATTTCCTCTAACAGAGTTCTTATACATAACTTGCTTTGCGGTCACCTGAAAAAGGAACGACTAACATCAGCAATTGTAAACAACCAAACAAAAAACTAATTTTGTTGGGCTCTATACTAATCTAACCTTATTTGTCCCCAGAATTCTGTTTATAAGACCTTCTCCTATAGAAAAAAAGAAATGTGTGAAGTAGGTGAACTTGCCCTGTAATAAGCTTCTCACCACTTCTTAGACAGAAACACTGTCCCAGCATGTTTAGTCAGAAACTGGAATATAGCACGACTAAAGTCTAAACAAATTTCATCCTTCAAAGTTCTGTTTCTGTTATCCATATGGAGGCAAGAGAAAAGTTTGTTTTTCTTGTTCCCTTCTCCAAATGATCACTCTTTTTTCCCCTCTTCTCCTTTCTCTGGTCAAAACGAAGGCTGGATGCCAGAATTGCTGTTCATTCATATACTCTTAAATGTGGATTAGAAATGTCAACATTTAAGTTTGTGCATAAAAGCTTCAAAAATTCACCATGGCCTCATACTTGTTCTTTGGTGAAATATCATTGAGGGTAATTTGGCTATTAGTCAGGATGACTACCATATTTTAAAAAAATACTGATGGATGACATACAAAGAGATTGCATATTATGGATTAGTTTATATAATTGGTCTTTATGAAAAAGTTGGTGAAGAGATCAAAAATATAGCATTTGTACTGTAGATAAGGAGGCAGGTTGAAAGACAGGAAGGTTATTTAAGAGACTGATGCTCAAACTGAATATCTCTAATCATATCTGGGATCCAGGGACCCAGCAACAAGAAAATATCAGAGCTCAAATTTCTATAAACTTTAATCTGATGCTATGCTGAAAACTAAGCATAAATCCTAAGATAACAGCAGCAAAAAGAGCCCCTGGTTAGGAGGGATCTTTTGCTGATGTATTGCTATGAGACCTAGGACTACGGACCCCAAGGAAAGGGGCTGAAAACCAAAAGAATGTGGGTTAAAAAAAATAAAAATAAAAACAGAAATACAACCCTAAAAGTGGAAAAGAAAATAAGATGACCACCAGCAGAGCACACAGTTTTTCAAAAAGGATAAAACTCTACTCTTTATATCTAATACCAACCAGTGGCTGGAAGGGGATCTGACACAAAGGTAAGTCATTAACAACTTGAATTTTAATTCAACAATGCTGAGGACAAACACAAAATAAGAGAAATGAGAGGAGGCTGTCTTGATGATCTGATTCAAATCTACGATTTAAATTAAGGAGTTCTTTTTGTACTTAAATGTCACTGAGCCAGATGGGGAAGAGGTCTTTCCTTTCACCCTAAGAGGATAATAAAGTATTCGTATTGCTGATACTCTAGTACAAATGTGTGTTCCTGCAAAGGCTAAACTTGAGGGCTTTCCATTGTCTAGACATTTGGAGAATCCAAAGAGTTTTAGTTCCTTTTTTAAAAGAGCAGAGCAATTAATTTCATAAGGAAGGATTTAACTGTACCTTAAAATTTGATGTCCATCCAATGTATCTTTCAAAATGAAAAATCAATGCCAATATACATTTTAAGGAGAAAAGAATTGCATGTTAGAATTTTTTTTAAAGTTCTCAAAATTTACCCATCCTTAAAAAATGAGTTTTCCTATTGACTTTTAGACTCAAGTTAATATTAGGATTGATATAAAAATGTTTACACCATCAGGGAACAGACCATAAGCATCCCAGTGGTCTATGCTGTTCTAGATCCTGATGTTGTAAATAACAAACATAACAAAAACTGGGCTGTTAGTAACAGGACCATGGTACCTACCAAACTCCAGGATATACTGATGGGCCTCGTCTACATAGCGAATGAGTTGCTGAAGGAAACTATAGGCAAACCGTTTCTCAATAGAAGGTGTGTCCAGTTCCAGGTCTTTGAACCCTCTAGGATGGCAAAAACAAAAAATGGAAACCAACATCTAAGAAAGATTATTAGAAGGCAAGGTAAAAACAAAATATATTTTGTTAAATATCTACATACAGAGAGGTATCTTAACATTTTACATATAGCAATATATACATTTATACACAGATATTGATACATTTGCAAGGTTAGCTAATATTTTATAGCTAAAAATAAATTAAAAAAATACTTTGCATATGATAAGAAGCTGTACTTAATAAATATTACTACACAATAAGATATTGCATTTAAAAATACAGAGTGTCATTTCTGCCTAGAGATTTTGCCTAAATGATGAATGGAGACTTGACATAAAAAGTGTAGGGAACTCAATTATATGGCAGCTAAGGGCATTAATGTTTTCAACATGTATATTTTGAACACACTAAATAGAGCTCTGACATTTAAAGAGGCCATGGAGCTCATTTTCAGCATTAAATCTGACAGGGCTAATTGAATATTCAGTCTTATAACAAGTTTTATAACAGTCTTATAACAAGTCTTATAACACCTACTTATAACTGGAGTAGGTGTGCCTTTACCTGGATACAGCGTAGCCATTGATCTGCAGGAACTTGAGGATGTCCTGTGCTTTTTCCCTATCCTTGGCTTTCTCTTTGGCTGTCAGTGTATCATAAGGTACCAGTAGGGGATGGTTTCCACCTCCTAAGAGGATGTCAAGATGAGAATAGAGCATAGTATTTAGAAAATAATCTGAAATGAGATATGGGTGCATTTGGGCTTCCCTAGTAGCTGAGATGTAAAGAATCTGCCTGCAATTCAGGAGACCTGGGTTCAATCCCTGGTTGGGAAGAATCCCCTAGAGAAGGGAATGGCTACCCACTCTAGTTCTCTTGCCTGAAGAAGGACAAGAGGAGCCTGGCAGGCTATAGTCCATGGGGTTGCAAAGAGGCAGACACAACTGGGCAACTAACACTTTTACTACTTTTACAATAGAATTTTCACTTTCACTACAGAATTCCTGGTATCCTCTAAATATACATAGGATACACAGGACTCATCCAAGACTTTCCTGTCTAGTGCCTTTAATGCTCCAATTAATTTAGAAAACCTGTTCAAAAAAAACTATGCATATGCTGTCTAAGATGCAACTAAAATATGAACATAAAGACAACTGTAGTATCAAGTGCCAAAGACATCTACAGTCACACAAGAAGGAAAAAGAGGCCATGTTTTCCTTCCTACTCGAACTCTGAATGCAGAGTGTACTATGCACTAAAATTTGCACAGCCGGATCCAGTAAAATTACAAGGCAGGTTTCAAGCAAAATGCTTCATTTTCTAATGCACAGAGAAAAGAGAAAAAAATTGTCTTAAATATGTAATTTTCACTATGCCTTCCAGATCAGAAAGTACTTTATTGTCTTTGTTGTTGTTGTTTAGTCACTAAGTCTGACTCTTTTGTGCCCCATGGACTACAGCCCTCCAGGCTCCACTGTCCATGGAATTCTCCAGGCAAGAATACTGGAGTGGGTTGCCATTTCCTTCTTCAGGGGATCTTCCTGGTCCAGGGATCAAATCTGGGTCTTCTTCATTGCAGGCAGAGTCTGCCATTGAGCCACAGGGAGCCTACTTTGCAGTCACATATTTCTAAACACACAAAACTCAGATTGTTAAGGTACAAGTTGATTGCTGTTAATTATCTAACAGAAGTAGCATATGTAATTGATGGGCTTGGAATTCTGGCAAGAATCTAAGTTTCTAGCATACCTCTTCTGATAAGAAATACTAAAAGCATTCTTTTAGATTTAAAAATTCTGGGAAGCGCTTAAATTTTTAAAAACCTGACCAAGAGAAAACCATTTATAAAATTATAAATTTTGTAAAAATGTTTGCAAAAATTATAAAAATTTCAAAAGATCATATCCAGATGTAAAGATGGGTACAAGGAGTACTATTAGAGAAGCAGCAAAAAGAATAGCTTGGTATGTCCCAGATTAAAAGTTTACAAAACACGTAAAGGAATATATTTTATGTGGGATGCTGAAATTCCTTGAAATATAACTGCTAAGGAAACTCCAGAATAAAAATAACTGAAATGACTATTTTGTTTGAATTACAATGAAACATAAAGCCTATGAAAAGTCCAAAGGGGTTAAGTCAGGAGTTCCAGAACAACCATAAATGTTGAATTGACCCTCAAAAAAGAAAAAAGCAAACAAAAGGACAAAGGAGAATATGCCATGCTCTCCTAGAGCATGCTTGGACTGAGAGTGCCATCTACAGAAATATAATCACGCAATGAACCTTCTGACCATTAGGTGACACTATTTGATCGCAAACACAAGGGGCAGTCAGCTGCTACTCCACTGATATGAAGCATATTAAGAAGCCGTCACTTATTTTACAGTCTGATACAACTATAACTGTCAATAGACTACAACTGTCATACAATAATACTAATAAACATTTGGGGACCAGCAAGAAGGATATGGAATAAATTACTAAGCCCGCTGAGGACAAATCTGACTTCTAGCATATTTTATGAAAAAAAGTTATAATGTAAATATTTAATTTAATCACCCTGCAGTTATGACCTATTTTTGAATGCAGTTCTTCATTCCTAGGGAAACTAACAACTTAATTCGTAATCCCCAATGATTTAGGGATCAGACAGTAACAGATCATTTTGGGAAAGGTAGAGAGGCAAGGGAGGTGGGGGGAAGGGGGCAAGAGAAAGAGAGAGAGAGAGACAGGGAGAAAAAGAAAAAAGCTTAAACTTTAAAAATCCTAAGGACACAAAGGGATTCCCTTGCAGCTCAATTGGTAAAGAATCCTCCTGCAATGCGGGAGTCTGGGGTTCAATCCCTGCATTAGAAAGATCCCCTGGAGAGGGAAATGGCAACCTACTCCAGTATTCTTGCCTGGAGAATCCCATGGAAAGAGGAGCCTGGTGGGCTACAGTCCATGGGGTCACAAGAGTCTGACACAAATTAGCAACTAAACCAAGGACACAGAGAACCTTCAGCCTTAGATAGGGCAGATACTTAAAGTCAGCCAGCAGACTTGAAATTATGTCCTTTGCTGTGCCACTTAGCTAAAGGGAGTGGACTACCTTGATCTGGCCCATTTATAAAAGATACCGTGTGGAAGGGAAGTAAAGAAACTAGCTACACTTGAGAGGTGAACAAATGTTTAGTAATTTCTAGGATTCTGCCTCAAACATACAGCACCGGCCGAGTGCATTCATTCATGCGAAAGGGTCAAAACTGCTTGATACCTCTGCTTTTCTTGGCTTCATGACAGATCATCAGAGCCCAAAATACGTGTTAGTAGGAAACAAAGAATAAAAAGGAATGCTAGCTGTTTCCATTTTTCACTAACTGGGGAGCACAGATAAAATTTCTTGGACTTTCACTCCTTTATTCTATTCCTGATATACTCCTTAAACTGCCTGATTTCCCCCAACTCTGCTAGATTCTTCAAGGAGGTTGGGAAAGCACTAAGGAACAGACAATCTGGGAGAGTAGAAGAGGAAACTTTCTCCAGATTTCTCTAAAGTGGATTCGTCTTCTGTACATAGATGTAGGGATGATAAAAAGGGCCCTGGGTGGGGCCAAAAGAAAAGTGGGTGGCTTCAACACTGATTTTCTTAATTGCCCAGGTGTCTGAAAGACTAAAGGGGTATTTCAAGTTGTTTCCTTATTATCTCTCTCAAACATCACACACACACACACACACACACACACACACACACCATCACCATGCCCTCCCCAAGAGCTACATGCAGTAGGTGACAGGCCCCTGGTACACTTCCACTCAGATCTTCTTAAAAACAGAAGTAGAGTTGTCAAGATACGAGTTGGCTTTCTCCAGGAGAGAGACAAAGTGGAGAATAGACACCTGGAGTTTCTGTTCTAAAACTGTCCCACAGTCTCAAGCCTCTCTGGTTCCAAGACTCATTTCTCCCTTCTATCAGCCGCAATACTTAAAAGCCAAGATCCAGTGTTCTGCATTTCAACACCTGTCCTACTAGTCTGCTGTTTTAATGCTAAACAACTCACTGTCTCCTTTGAAAGGAGTAAGAATACTAATTTTGCCACCTCATCTTTTACCCTTTGCTGTAACTATGTTCGTGTTTCCACACAGTGAATTTGAATCAAGACAAGCTGGATGCAGAGGTACAGATGCCTCATTTACAAGTGATGTCCTTCAAAGAAAACACTGATGACAGGGCACTTAATGGCTGGCTCAGAAATTAAAGGATAATGATGACTTTGTAGCGCACTTACTTAGAAGGGAGTAGTAAGATAGCTGCTTATTACTTTTTTTTTTAATTGGCGTATAGTTGATTTACAATGTTATGTTCGTTTCTGCTGTATAATGAAGTGAATCATCTGTGTGTGTGTGTGTGTGTGTGTGTATGTGTGTATACATACATATACCCTCCCTCTTGGACCTGCCTCTTACCCTCCCATCCCACCACTCTAGATAATCACAGGACACCAAGCTGAGCTCCCAGCAGTATACAGCAGCTTCTCACTAGCTATCTATTTTGAAGTGAAGTGAAGTGAAAGTTGCTCAGTCGTGTCTGACTCTTTGTGACCTCATGGACTATATATAGTCCATGGAATTCTCCAGGACAGAATACTGGAGTGGGTAGCCTTTCCCTTCAGGGAATCTTCCCAACACAGGGACTGAACCCAGGTCTTCCACAAAGAACCTGAGGGCAGATTCTTTACCAGCTGAGCCACAAGGGAAGCCCAGCTATCTATTTTACATATAGTCTGATTAATTACTTTTAATCATAACCAAACCATAGTAATTGAAACATACTTAGAAAAGAAAAACTAAATTTGTCATGTAATTTGCATATGGAACAAAGAGTAACTTTGTCAACTAGTTATGTGGACAATGCCCCAAGAACTTTACTAAGTGAAAATACTGTGACTCTGCTCTCCATCCATCCTTCCATCTATTCATACATCTATCTGTCAACCAAAGAGCTGATCATTCATTTTACAAACATTTATAGGATGTTTCTAGAAAAATGGGCCTAGCCCTAAGCCAAATTCTGGAAGAGGCAATTTTGGTACATGAAATTCTCTCTGTTCATTCCTATGACCAATTCTAATTTGTGTGATTCTGTTTCCCAGTGCTTAGTACCTGGTACTATCCTCCAATGAAACCTATTCCTTTCATTATGAAATATTCTCACTCTTCAAAATGATCTTCCTCCATACTTTTACCTATATCAATAAGTAAGAAATAGAGCTTCCTGGTATCCAGAGCTATACAATAAGGATGACAAAAATCATAAAAGTTACAGCCCTGAGCGTGAATTATATTTTCATTGGGGAAAAGAAACCCACATAGAAGATAATAAGAGAACACACACAAACATAAACAATATGCATATAATCTAATGCTGAATAAATAACAATGAAAGAGATGATCAGTATAAGATGCATGTAACCGAACAAAATATTTACACAAATATTACATACTTATTTTTGAGAAATATTATTTTCTTAATAAATTAAGAAAAGATTTTAGAAATGACTAAGGGAATATTAGGTCATTTTAGTATTCAACAAAAACAGCAGGAAAGGGCAAGCAAAGGCATGTAAGAGACAGTACGCAACTGGACTGAACAAAACAATGAGGCCGAGGATAGGAGATACAATGAAATAAGAGAAATATTTAGGCTGGGGTGGAATCATTGAAGGAGGTCTAATTAATTAAAAGGATGACAAATATAGATATCTACAGGCTAAAATGGGCAAGAGAAACCATTTGATGGGCCATCAAAATTCTGAGACATCAGGAACTATATACTAGCAATAAGGAAATCAGGAAATAGCATTTCCACCTTGAAACTATTATAACTATATTTGAACCATTCTAATAAACTAAAGATATAATGAGCTCTTGTGCCAAAAAGACTACTTTATCCTTATCGTACGTTCATAGACTCAACCTCTGGTCATTTTTTAACAAGGATTTTAAAAAATATTACCTTTGGCCTCCAGTTCCAGTTTCTTTTTCTTTGCCCATATATTATGGTAGTTTTCTGCCATCATTTCTGCCATAGCCTTAAACAAACAAAATATTTTGCAACTAAGTTATACTTTAAAAGGATACTAGAAAAAGATAATTTTTGTTTCCAATATGTAATAACAAACATGTTTTAAATGAGTAAATTATAGTGTGTTAGTGCTAAAATACATCTAAAAGAAAATTATTTATAATCTGAAATTTCAAAGGTTTCTAATGATCTGTGAAATTATAAAGTAGTAAATAGCCAGAGATGATTCGATGGGAAAGGTCATTGTTCTTTGAAATGTTTAAAGACACGTGTTTTATTAATTTAATAATGAAACTTCAAACTAGCTATAGACTTTAAAAATATGTCGGTTTACAAGTTTTTATTTCAATTTCTAAAGCTTTACAAGATGATTAAACCTTACTGAATGAACACTGAACACAGGGAACATCCAATGAACAGACTGAATGAATGTCTGTCCCAATCCAGGTGAGAGACCTTGGAGGCTCATTACTTTTTCTGTGGCCTTTGGACTTTGACAAGATTACCTCTAAGATTCCTTTCACTTAAGACAAGTTTACTATGTCATTTTAACACATTCATACCAGAAAATGACAAAAGGGAAGCCCAAGATTTAATAATCTTAGATTTTTATCTTTGTATACTTACTTCTCTAGGAATGATACTAACAATGCCAATATCATTGTGTGATCATTATATTGACCTGTCAACTTATGCCCCATGGTAACAAATTTTATCTTTTCACTCAAATCAGGCATTTCACAGTAGGCTCCTTATTGACAAAAGAGAACTATGGCAGGAGCAAGCAAAATGTTGTCAGTTTGGTTAAATAAACAACTTATGGAGAAGACTTTTGAGAGTCCCTTGGACTGCAAAGAGATCCAACCAGTCCATCCTAAAGGAGACCAGATCTGGGTGTTCATTGGAAGGACTGATGTTGAAGCTGAAACTCCAATACTTTGGCCACCTGATGCGAAAAGCTGACGCATTGGAAAAGACCCTAACGCTGGGAAAGACTGAGGGCAGGAGGAGAAGGGGACGACAGAGGAAGAGGATGGCATCACTGATTCAATGGACATGGGTTTGGGGGGAGTCCGGGAGTCGGTGATGGACAGGGAGGCCTGGTGTGCTGCGGTTCATGGGGTCGCAAAGAGTCGGACACGACTGAGTGACTGAACTGAACTGAACGGCAGTCTCCAACCTTTTTGGCAGCAGGGACTGGTTTCATGGAAGAAATTTTTCCATAGACTCAGGGGGTTCAGGATTATTTAAGCTCAATACATTTACTGGGTACTTTATTTCTATTATTATTATATCAGCTCCACCTCTAATCATCAGGCATTAGATCCCACAGGATGGAGACCCCCGACTTATAACACATATTTTTTCATGAGTAATTAAAATGATCTTTGAGCATTATAAATTACTGATTTAGTTTCTTCTTCTTCTATATAATTATATTAGGGTTTTAAAAAATAGATATGATCTTTAAAGAAAATATATTATTTGAAGGAAACACCCTGAAAAAGTTCTATCAACTTTCACAGCATTAAAAGCTTAGAGTACATAATCAATAAATTCCACGGACCTTCTCTATGATCAGTACATTCAATAATTCATGCTGTAAAATACATGCAGGAAATGCATGTACACTTTTTAAAAATGAAATTTGCAGAATATTTTTAAAAGTACTTACGTGCAGATCTCTGGATAGTGTAACATTGCTCATGTCAATGGCTCGTGGGCTGTACCCATGGGCGGCATCTACAGAAACCTAGGTAATTTACAAAAAATAACATCTCATGAGAAAACCCAGTGGAGAGAGATTTAAGAGTTACTTTGAAAGTATAAGGCAAGTAAATTCTCAAATGCACCATCTCCTCAGATAAAATGGGCTATAGCTAAACAAGCAGATTTTACAAATGTTATCTAGCAGATTAAATTATATTTGGGTGTCTGACATTTATTTCAGGTTGAATAATACATCCCAATATCTTAGGGTCTGCCAATCCAGAGAGTTAATGCTCGGGATGTGCACGATTCTGAAATATTACTCAAGTCAAAGGATAATTGATTTCTTGAGTTTCTTATAAATTCTTATCAGCTGTAGTGAAATTTACTTCTCCTCACACAAATACAAGCTAATCAGAGATCAGTATTTATAAATGTCTTTATAGGCCAAATAGCGAAGCCCAGGAAAGCAACCACTCCAAAGAGGACGGTGACTGGGGATCATCTTTGGAAACCAAAATTGTGCCTAACACAAAATCTAAAATCAAAAGCATTATCTGCTCCTTGCTACCACCCGCCCAGTACTAACCTCATTTCACATACCATACCCAACCTGGTTGCCCAGTCCAGACCCATGGCAACCACCTCTGATTATTCCTCCTCAATTGCTATTATGGATCAGTCACAAAATTCCATCTCTTCTACCACAAAAACATCTCTGCTATACAACCGCTTCCCTCCATATCCACTGTCTTTGCTCTAACTTAGATATTTAATGTTTTTGTTTTGTGGGATGTATACAACTTCTTCTAAGGAGTTTCTTTCAGCCTTCTATCTCACCCTTCTTTGATTCCTTCTCTACTCTATTGTAAGAAATATACTTCCAAAAATATTTATTGTGTTATTCCCTGAGTTATAAGCCTTTCCACAGCACAGTAAAAATCTGCAGGCCTGGACTAAGTCGTATTTGTCTTAGTATTCCCAGAGTCTGGCACAGGCCATCTTTCATCAAATTAGGATTATAAAATGATTGCCAATCTCACAGATATTGAGATAGAGCAATCATATGTCTTACAACTAATAAAAAAGTATTAGACTCTCTGCAACTTTTGTTGAATAAATGAATAAAATACAGCTGATGTCGATAACATTATTTGTTCCTAAAATAAAATTCTTAGTATTTAATATCCTCTTAGACCACGTTGCTTATATAACTGAAATGTATATCCTCTTGGTTTTACATTGAATTATTGAGACTGATTTAAAGAATGCAAGTAGACATCTCTTTATTCAGAGAGAGATTCTTTTAAAAGTTTTCATCACCTGTTTCTCCTCTTTACATATGCAGAAATCAGAAGACTGGCCAATTTCTTCTATAATCTCAAGTTACCTGGAATATGTACCCATTCAGAATTTAATTAACTCTAGTCTTCTTAGCAATAATAATAACAACAAATAACAATCACCATGTGAATGGTTATATGTAAAGCGTATAGATTATTTCATTCAAATTTTAGAACAGCTTTGAAAAGGAGATATTGCTATTTGCCACTTTAAAATGAGAAAGAAAGTGATTCAGAATAATTAATTTTAATGACCATGATGTGAATAGTAAACAGCAGAATCAAGGTTTTAAATTAATTATATCTGATGCCAAAACACTTCTCCAATATCTTAAAATGGCCCCCTGTGTCCTGCCTGATTTGGCTCCTGAGACCTCTCCTCCCATCTTGCTGTTAGTCCCTAGCTCCAACTTTACCGCATTCTTTGCTGTTTCTCACAAAGTCAGGCTACTCCCACACCTCAGAGCACGCGCATGACTTGTCACATTCTTCCCCTGGATATGTCTAACTCTCCCAGCTCTATTCAATTTATCTTCTCCATGAAATCTATTCTGATAACACCATATACAATTGCAACTCATCCCCACAGGTTATTCAGCTCCCTCCTCTACACTCATAATCTGCCTTTCTATGCAGGTTTCTTTTTCCAAAATATTGATCATATTGTGATATAACATGTAATTTACTTAAATCTATTGTTTACTTTCCCCATAAGCAGGAAACTCCGTGAGAGCAGAGGTGTTTGTCTATGTTGTTCAGGGAACTATCTGAAAAGCTTAGGACAGTGCATGGAACATAGAAGGTGCTCACGAAATATCTACTGAAAGAATGAATGAATTATTCCTCTGTCCTAGCCTATATTTTAGTTCAAGATAGGTAACAAAGCACAAGCTGGAATCAACATTGCCAGAAGAAATTTCAATAACCTCAAATATGCAGATGACACCACACTTATGGCAGAAAGCAAAGAACTAAAGAGCCTCTTCATGAAAGTGAAAGAGGAGAGTGAAAACGTTGGCTTAAAACTCAACATTCAGAAAACTAAGATCACGGCATCCAGTTCCATTGTTTCATGGCAAATAGATGGGGAGACAATGGAAATAGTGACAGACTATTTTTGGGGGGCACAAAAATCACTGCAGATGGTGACTGCAACCATGAAATTAAAAGACACTTGCTCCTTGGAAGAAAAGTTATGACCAACCTAAACAGAATATTAAAAAGCAGAGACATTACTTTGCCAACAAAGGTCTGTCTAGTTAAAGCTATGGTTTTTCCAATAATCATGTATGGATGTGAGAGCTGGACTCTAAAGAAAGCTGAGCGCCCAAGAATTGATGCTTTTGAACTGCAGTGTTGGAGAAGACTCTTCAGAGTCCCTTGGATAGCAAGGAGTTCCAACCAGTCCATCCTAGAGGATATCAGTCCTGAATATTCATTGGAAGGACTGATGCTGAAGCTGAAACTCCAGTACCTTGGCCACCTGATGCGAAGAACTGACTCACTTGAAAAGACCCTGATGCTGAGAAAGATTGAAGGCGGGAGGAGAAGGGGATGACACAGGATGAGATGGTTGGATGGCATCACCGACTCAATGGATGCGAGTTTGAGTAAACTCCAGGGGTTGGTGATGGACAGGGAGGCCTGGCATGCTGCAGTCCATGGGGTCACAAAGAGTTGGATACGACTGAGTGACTGAACTGAACTGAACTGAGGTAACAAATTTTATTCATCCTCTTCTCCTTCTTAGGTTAGAAGCTTATTTTAAAAATTTGTTTAAATAATGTATATTCTACATGCGTGATAAAAACTAGATACAAGAAAATAAAATTGGGGGTAAAAAGTAACTATTAAGAGCCTATGGAACACACCTTAAATTGCCAGAAATGTCCTCCTTTTCTGCTGACGTGACTATCAAGTCAAAATTTACCAGTTTAGCACCTCGAATCAGATCTCCCCACTTCTAATTCTGTCAGCACTTTTACACTCATTCTTTTTTATTTTATTAAAGTATAGTTGATTTACAATGTGGCACTAATTTTGCTGTACAACAGTGATTCAGTTACATACACACACATTTATATATATTCTTTGTTCACATTCTTTTCCATTATAGCTTATCCCAGGATACTGAGGATAGTTCCCCGTGCTGCACAGTAGGACTGTGCTGTTTATCCATCCTGTCTGTGTATAATAGTTTGCATCTGTTAGTGCAAACTCGCAGGCCTTCCCTTTCCCACTCCTTCGCCTTGGCAACCACAAATCTATTCTCTATGTTTGCACATCTGTTTCTGTTTAATAGATAAGTTGATTTGTGTCATATTTTATTGATAGATTCTACATATGGGTATTGGAGAAGGCAATGGCACCCCACTCCAGTACTCTTGCCTGGAAAATCCCATGGACAGAGGAGCCTGGTGGGCTGCAGTCCATGGGGTCGCAAAGAGTCGGACACGACTGAGCGACTTAATTTTCACTTTTCACTTTCATGCATTGGAGAAGGAAATGGCAACCCACTCCAGCGTTCTTGCCTGGAGAATCCCAGGGATAGGGGAGCCTGGTGGGCTGCCGTCTATGGGGTCGCACAGAGTCGGACACCACTGAAGCGATGCAGCAGCAGCACATATAGGTATACACTCTATTCTATATTCTATCAAGTTATTGGCTTTGTCTATGCCCATATATTATCTTAATATGCAAATTATAAAATTGTAATTGAGTAGTAAATTTCCTGAAATCATGCTTACAATGATCATAATAAGGTCCAATGTTGACTGCAATATATGCTCACCACACTCTTAAGTGATTTGTAAGCATTACGACGCAATCCTCACAATAATCTTGTAAATTAGATGCTCTTTGCTGTTTTATTTTTAAAAGGAGAAAACTGCAGCACAGAAAGGTTAAGCAGTGTGCCCAAGCTCATAAAAAAGCTATCTACTCAACGGTGAGGCCAGGATTTCAAACCCAGATCTTGCTGAGTTAAATACAGGCCACTTCTGCCTTGCAGACACAGTGCTGAGTCCCAGGAGAAATAAATGAAGCGTACTGGCTCAGAATCATGTCAACAAGTGATTTCAATTCATCCAAGTAGATAGTCCTTAATATAAAGTGATGCCATCAAAAGTGTTCCTTAATTTATTCAAGAGTGTACCTATTACATAATAGAAAATATCTTTATAATCACATGGGAAATCAATACTGGAGAGAGGAACGACATTAAGAAGCTTAGCAAGATGATAACTGAAAAAGATGATAATACTGTAATGTTAGTAATTAAGAAATGATAATCCATTTTAACATTTCAAATTATATTGGATTATGTTTCAATAATGTTAGGGTGAAAATAATGACAAGGATTATAAATATATTTGCAGCATTTGCTGCTTTCTGTTTCTGACACTGATAAAAATATTCTTTCTTTACTAAAAGTCAAAGTACCACAAACACAAACAAGCTCTTTTATTTACCTTTGAAAAAATGCTTCCTGACATTAAAAATATGTAAATAATAATGGTAATCATGAGTTACCATCTACTGAGGTAAACAGATTAAGTAATATGCCCAGCAGTTTATTTCCACAGAGTGGAAGTCCCAGGATTGAAGCCTACCTCTAGGGCTGTCCCTCTTAATCCATACGTCTAGCATAGGCACCTCCTAATATTTTTGAATGACACAGGGGGTTTAACAATATATGTCATATATCACACATGTCACTGAAAATCAGTAAGACTTAAGTGATGGTTATATGGGTATCATATAAAATCATATTTATTGAGGGCTTAATGGGCACTGAAAACTACATTACGAGCTAAAGGGGAAGTAAGGAAAAAAGGAAATAAACACAACATAGCATTTTTTAGCACTCTCGAGAAAAGTTTAATTCAGCAAAACAATAAATTTTCCTGGGGTTAAAGAAAAAGGTAATCCTTTTCTGACAATGGATTGGTTATAGTTTATACCGTATAATTTACAGAGTCTGTAATGACTTTCAATGTTTTAAAATCAGTTTCTTAAATCTGGGTTAAGATTTTATATCTGACATGACCCAGAACCATTTTGGAGCTTGTTATGTTTCATCGTCAGTTACCGGGTTTTTTTGTTTGTTTTTTTTCAGGGGTGTTTGCAAAAGTATGCAACCCATAAGTTACGTTAATCTTCAGGTGAGCATGGCTAAAATCATAGAATGACCCTTTGCTTCTCTTCCTTTGTTGTTATTTGAGAAATATTCTAGAGACAGGACAGGGAGAGGCTACTTAGCAGTCGGCCCTACCCACTCCGACGGCAGTGGTGAGAAAACATTTGGCAAAGGCAGCAACAAGAGAATGGAGTTCCCCTCATTCTGCTGCAGCCCCTCCCTTGCCTTCTCTGGGCTGTGCTCCAGCATGCTATATAGGCCCAGTTTTTTTCTGGCTAAGAGAAGGTCTTTTTTCTTATCTGCCTTCTACCATTTCTACTCTTTAGTACTGGCTCACAGAATTGGGACCATTATTATTTCAAAGGGCATGCTCTCATTCAACACATGCAGTTTTAAATTAGAGCCCATAATTTTTGCTATCAAGAATGGGGGAGAATCTGTTTCCTGGCAAAGCTTCACATCACTTCCATTATGTAATAATTTCCTTATTTCCTATACAATTTAGAGGGGGAAAAAAGAAAAACCCAGATAATTCCATTCTCTGCACTCTGAGTACCTTGTATATATCACTAGCCTAAATCTTATCATTGGAGTAGGTTTAACCTGATTGTCTCTAACACCAAACTGTGAGTCTTTTGGAACACAATCAGATCTTATTATCTTTATATTCCTATGGCCCAGGACTCAGTTTGTGCTCAATATTTGTTTAAACAGATTAAAACAAAATGGAATTTAGTTAGAAATATGTGCAATCATGATAACAGGAAAAGTATGCTTTTACAAACCTCTATGTTCATGATACTTAAGAGAATTTGATGTAAAATATGCATCTGGGCTACCAGATGGTGCTAGTTGTGAAGAATCTGCCTCTACTAGCAGGCAGACTAGGAGGAGACACAAGAGACCCAGGTTCGATCACTGGGTCAGGAAGATCCCCTAGAAATGGAAATGGTACCCCACTCCAGTATTCTTGCCTGGAAAATTGCATGGGCAGAGGAGTCTGTTGGGCTACATTCCACAGGGCCACAAACAGTCGAACATGACTGAGTGACTGAGCAGAGCAGGCCCAAATCAGAACTTAAATCTATTTAACAGTATATTTCAAATGTGAAGCATGCGAAACACATGCTTTGAGTGTCTTCATTTTCTTTCTTCAAAAATGTTATCAATATAAATGGCAACAAAAAACACAATATTTTGGCTAAACCAAATATAGTAACCCAAGCAGTTTGAAAGAGACAAGGTCAGGTTTAGCTCCTAGAAGAAATCAAAGAGCCAGCTGGTATCTGGTCAAGGAGAGGTTCTCTTCCAACAACAGAGACAACTCTACACATGGACATCACCAGATGGTCAATACCAAAATAAGATTGATTAAATTCTTTGCAGAAGATGGAGAAGCTCTATATAGTCAACAAAAACAAGACCTGGAGCTGACTGTGGCTCATATCATGCTGCTGCTGCTAAGTCGCTTCAGTCGTGTCTGACTCTGTGCGACCCCATAGACGACAGCCCACCAGGCTCCCCCATCCCTGGGATTCTCCAGGCAAGAACACTGGAGTGGGTTGCCACTTCCTTCTCCAGTGCATGAAAGTGAAAAGTGAAAGTGAAGTCACTCAGTCGTGTCCGACTCTTAGTGACCCCACGGACTACAGCCAACCAGGCCCTCCGTCCGTGGGATTTTCCAGGCAAGAGTACTGGAGTGGGGTGCCACTGCCTTCTCCGGCTCATATCATGAGACCTTATTAAAAAATTCAGACTTAATTTGAAGAAAGTAGGGAAAATCACTCAGGTCATTCAGGTATCACCTAAATCAAATCCCTTATGATTATACAGTAGAAGTGACAAACAGATTCAAAGGATTAGATCTGATAGACAGAGCACCTGAAGAACTATGGATGGAGGTTAATAACACTGTACAGGAGGCAGTGACCAAAACCATTCCAAAGAAAAACAAATGCAAGAAGGCAAAGTGTTTGGTACTTTGCCTACAAAGGTCCATATAATCAAAGCTATGGTTTTTCCAGTAGCCATGTATGGATGAGAGAGCTGGACCATAAAGAAGGTTGAGTGCTGAAGAACTGGTGCTCTCAAACTGTGGTGCTGGAGAAGGCTCTTGAAAGTCCCCTGGAGAGCAAGGAAATCAACCCAGAAGATTCACTGGAAGGACTGATGCTGAAGCTGAAGCTCCAATACTCTGGCCACCTGATGCAAAGAGCTGACTCACTGGAAAAGACCCTGATGCTGGGAAAGATTGAGGGCAGGAGGAGAAGTGGCAGATACAGGATAAGATGGTTGGATGGCATCACTGACTAAACGGACATGACTTTGAGCAATGCTGGAATATAGTGAAGGACAAGGAAGCCTGGTATGGTGCAGTCCATGGGATTGCAAAGAGTCGGACACAGCCTAGCAACTCAGCAACAACAAAGGTTCTCAAGATCAAGGCTGTCCTTACTGTGCCCTCTTGAGCACAGAAGCCCCACAGCCACGCTCTGCTCAGTTGACTGACTTCCTTGACTCGGCCCACTAACAGTGTGCTCTTTCATTCCTGCTCTGCCTGTCCAGTTGTATATCTTCCCTTTGCAAGTACATCCATGGAAGCTTTAGATCCAGAACTACTTCTGACCACTCCACTAGCCCCTAAGAACCAATCTGCAGTTCTTATTGGCAAGGAGACAAAACCTTAATAGACAACCTAATTGTAGGTAAGGAACTTATTTATTAACATACCTTCAAGACTTTATCACCAGGTACTCCTTTATATACCATCAGGAGAAGTACAGCCTGACAGATAAACTCCAAGGCCTAAGCTTACTTAAGGAAAAAGTAGACTTTCTAAACTTTATATTAGTCTTCAGAATTTTCAAATTAGTTGTTGTGGAAAACACAATAATTAAATGAAATACTCAAATTATTTTAAAATGACACAGACATCACTGTGATATTTACCTGACTTGTCTGAGAAATACGACGAGTACGGTTATAAAGGGCCATGCTGTCTCCCTCTCGGGTCCTTTCAATTCTCCATCCCCAAGCCAGCATAGTTTTTAAAGATTCTTTGATTGGCCAGCGATAAATTTCTTTTTCCTAGAAAGAAAAAAAAGATAAAAGGATGGCATATTATGAACCTAAATAAAAGTTTAAAATATTTAACGCTTTGTTCTGAAATACTCTACCTTCACCTAAACATTTTTGATTAGCACTGTTTATTTAAAAATAAAAAAGGAAAGTAAAAATTCTGAAGAGCAGAATGTGAGCTGAAATCTAGTTTGACTAATGATGCTAAGAGGGATCCTGGCTTACTATAGCATGAGGTTAATTTTCTTTAGTTTCCCTAGAAAGCAGGATCACTATTAGGAAAAAGTTCCAGATTATATGACATGTGCTTGACAGCATTTCTACAATCTGAATAAACAGAGAAGTAACTTATTCTATAAGCAGGGAGCCAGAAAATCCTTTACAGTTCATTTGTCAAGATACTGCTTTTCCCCCAACAGAGTAAAGTACATGAAAACATAAATAATAAAAATACTAAAATATATTACTTCATTATAACTTAACAAAAGACTCTTTAGATTGATAAGAATATTTTCTAAAGTTCTTAAATATATAGAAGAGGAATAAAAATTTTTAAAAAACAGAAAAATATTACATAGAAAGGAGAATAACCAGTTAAATACTGACAGAAAATTGGATTATGAAGAAAAAGAAGACAAAAAAAATGTAAAAAGGAGACCTTTGAGAAAGGGTATAAATAGTATGTATAAAGAAGACATTTTAATAAGAAATTTACATAGCAAAAACTTCCACCCCCAAATTAAAGCTACGTAAACTTAAAAAAAGTCACCTTTTCAGATAATAGTTTATATGGCTTCATTAATGGTTGAACTTTAGATGAGTCTGAATATATTTCTCCATAAATCCATCCATTTGCCAACTAAAAAAAAATCAAAATTGTTTTACATGCATTAATTTTAGAGTGTAGGTGTGCATGTGTTTAAGTATGTACTTGATAAATTTAAAATCAACCAAGATAAGCATTAAGGTTTGAACTTTTATCCAGTATAAGTCAATATAAAGATTTTCATCCTAGTCAATATTATTTTGAGTGATCACCTGGAACAATTTTTTGTTTGTTTGTTTCTCAGACCAATTTTGTTTGTTTGTTTGTTTCCCCTCACCACAGGGAAAGTGGTGAGTCATAACAACTGGACCACCAGGGAATTTCCCGGCATACATTTTTTTTATGCAGAGATGAATAGCATCCAGCCTTCCTTAGACAGATCTGTGATTATGTCAATCGCCCTCCCCTAGGAGGCAGCTACAGGCTGCACAGCCAATGTGATATTCATTTTAGCTCATCATGTTTAACTAAGGACCTCAACCTGTGACACATATATGTGAGACACTCATTTTAATCTGAAGTGGCTGTTTAATTTGGAAGCCTCCCTAAATAGTGCTATTTGTTTTGCTATTCCTATGTTCAATGACCTATCAACACATTCGTCCCACATGCTTTTGCCCATATAATCTGGCACACTTCACTGTTTCCCTGTATGTCAATGGAATCTGAATAACTAGGCTGAAACAGCTCAGGACCGCTTTCCTGTAAACTTCCTCTCCATCACCACCCCCCAACAGCTTAGTATCTAATAGAGTCTTTAAATAGGGCAGATACTTTACTCTTACTGACTCACCTACTAACATGGTTAAATTACTGAACAAAGAATAAGTCACATGCTTAACAAAAATGGGGTTTCTTAGAGGAAGGAAGGGACTGGTTGGCCAGGGCAAGGATTGAAACTGGGTAATACTGAATTGCCACGTGACACAAACATCTTTTGGAACTATTGCTGTTTGATTTTCCCTTCAGCAAAGCAGTGTATCCTCATTTTAGATTCCTGCATCATCTCAACTTAATTTCTCTGACAAACCTATTTTAACCATCTTCTTTCAAGTTTTACTAGGCTCAACTGAAATGTGACAACTGTGCACGATGTTTCCTCTAGAAAAAATCTCATAAAAGTATGTAGGACTTGTGTCAGACATTGGGGCTACTTAGTTATCTCATTCAAGTCGCTCCTCTTTTATAGACAATGCAAATAAAACATGCCATCTTGCCCTGTAAGGGAAATGAAGATCTATTTAGTGATAAGAGATGCAACTGAAGACAAGAAGATGTAAATAATTACTAAATTCTGATTAAAAATTTTCAAGATCTTTTTGTAATGTAAAATTACACATAAAAGGTAAAGTTTTCTTAAAAGATTTCTGGATGCAGAGTCACTATGTCTTACTGAATTTGTCTTCCCGAGTTTATTTTTGTGTATGATGTTAGGAGGTGTTCTAATTTTATTCGTTTACATGTAGCTGTCCAGTTTTCCCAGCACCATTTATTGAAGAGGCTGTCTTTGCCCCATTGTATTCTTGCCTCTATGGTCAAAAATAAGGTACCCATAGGTGCATGGGTTTATTTCTGGGCTATCTTGTTCCATTGGTCTATATTTCTGGTTTTGTGCCAGTACCATATTGTCTTGATGACTGTAGCTTTGTAGTATAATCGGAAATCAGGAAGGTTGATTCTTCCAGCTCCATTCTTCTTTCTCAACACTGCTTTGGCTACTGAGGTCTTTTGTGTTTCCATATGAATTGTGAAATTTTTTGTTCTAGTTCTGTGAAAAATGCCATTGGTACTTTGACAGGGATTGCGTTGAATCTGTAGATTGCATTTGGTAGTACAGTCATTTTCATAGTATTTATTCTTCCTACCCAGGAACATGGAATATCTCTCCATCTGTTTATGTCATCTTTGATTTCTTTCATTAGTGTCTTATAATTTTCTGTGTACAGTTCTTTTGTCACCTTACATAAGTTTATTCCTATATATTTAATTCTTTTTGTTGCAATGGTGAATGGGATTGACTCCTTAATTTTTCCTTCTGATTTTTCATTGTTAGTATATAGAAATGCAAGTCATTTCTGTGTATTCATTTTGCAACTTTGCTAAATTCACTGATTAACTCTAGTAATATTTTGATACTATCTTTAGAGTTCTCTTCTTCTCTTGGCTTCCCTGGTGGCTCAGATGGTAAAGTGTCTGTCTACAATGCAGGAGACCTGGGTTTGATTCCTGGCTCGAGAAGATCCTCTGGAGAAGGAAATGGCAACCCACTCCAGTACTCTTGCCTGGAGAATCCCATGGACAGAGGAGTGTGGTAGGCTACAGTCCATGGGGTTGCAAAAAGTCGGACACGACTGAGCTACTTCACTTTCTTTAGAGTTTTCTATGTGCGGTATCATGTCATCTGCAAACAGTGAGAGCTTTACTTCTTCTTTTCTGATCTAGATTCATTTTTCTTCTCTGATTGCTGTAGCTAGGACTTCCAGACCTATGTTGCATAATGGTGGTGCAAGTGGACACCCTTGTCTTGTTCTAATCTTAGGGGGAATGCTTTCAGTTTTTCACCATTGAGAATAATGTTTGCTGTAGGCTTATCATATATGGCCTTTACTATGTTGAGGTAGGTTCTTTCTATGCCCATTTTTTGAAGTTTTCATTATAAATGGGTGCTGAATTTTGTCAAAGGCTTTTTTCTGCATCTATGGAGATTATCATATGGTTTTTATTTTCAATTTGTTAATATGGTGTATCACACTGACTGATTTGCATATATTGAAGAATCCTTGCATCCCTGGAATAAACCCAACTTGATTGTGGTGTATGAGCTTTTTGATGTTGCTGAATTCTGTTTGCAAAAATTTTATTGAGGATTTTTGCATCTATGCTCATCAGTGATATTGGCCTGTAGTTTTCTTTTTTTGTGTTGTCATTGTCTGGTTTTGGTTATCAGAGTGATGGTGGCCTTGTAGAACGAGTTTGGAAGTGTTCCTTCTCCTGTAATTTTTTGAAAGAGTTTTAGAAGAATAAGCATTAGCTATTCTCTACATGTTTGATAGAATTCTCCTGTGAAGCCATCTGGTCCCGGGCTTTTGTTTTTTGGGAGATTTTTGATCACAGCTTCCATTTCAGTGCTTATAATTGGGTTGTTCATAATTTCTATTTCTTCCTGGTTCATTCCTAAGAATCTAAGAATCCTAAGAATCTATTTCTTCCTGATCATTCCTAAGAATCTATCAGTTTCTTCCAGGTTATCCATTTTATTGCCATATAGTTGTTCATAATAGTCTCTTAAAATCCTTTGTACTTCCGCATTGTCTGTTATAACCTCTCCTTTTCATTTCTAATTTTGTTGATTTGATTTCTTCTCTCTTCTTGATGAGTCTGGATATGGCTTCTTCTTTGGTTCTTCTTAAAGAACCAGCTTTTAGTTTTATTAATCTTTAGTATACTTTCTTTTTCACTTATTTCTGCTTTGATCTTTATGATTTCTTTCCTTCTACTAATTTTGGGGGCTTTTTTGTTCTTCTTTTCCCAGTTGTTTTAGGTGTAAAGTTAGGTTGTCTATTTGATGCTTTTCTTGTTTCTTGAGGTAGGACTGTATTGCTATAAACCTCCTTCTTAGAACTGCTTTTGCAGAATTCCATAGGTTTTGAGTTGTGTTTTCATTGTCATTTGTTTCTAGAAATTTTTTGATTTCCCTTTTGATTTCTTCAGTAACCTGTTGGTTATTTAGAAACATGTTGTTTGTGTTTCTTACAAATTTTTTCTTGTAAATTATATGTAGTCTCACAGTGTTGTGGTCAGGGAAGATGCTTGATACAACTTCAATCTTCTTAAATTTCCTGAGGTTTGATTTGTGACCCAAGATGTGGTTAATCCTGGAAAATGTTCTATGTGCACTTGAGAAGAAGGTGTATCTTCTGCATTTGGATGGAATGTCCTGAAGATATCACTGAGACCCAGCTCATCTAATGTATCATTTAAGACTTGTGTTTCCTTATTAATTTTCTGTTTTGATGCTCTGTCCATTGGTGTGAGTGGGGTGTTAATGTCTCCTACTATCATTGTGTTACTGTCAATTTTTCCTTTTATGTCTGTTAGTATTTGCCTTATGTATTGAGGTGCTCCTATGGTGGGTTCATAGATATTTACAATTGCTATGTCTTCCTCTTGGATTGATCCCTTGATCATTATCTAGTGTCCTTCCTTATCTCTTCTAATCTTCTTTATCTTAAGGTCTATTTTGTCTGATATGAGGATTGATACTCCAGCTTTCTTTTGCTTCCCATTTGCAGGAAATCTATTTTTCCATCCTCTCACTTTCAGCCTACATGTGTCTTTAGGTCTGAAGTGGGTTTCTTGTAGACAGCATATATTTATATGGGTCTTGATTTTGTATCCATTCAGCCAGTCTGTGTCTTTTGGTTGGAGCATTTAGTCCATTTACATTTAAAGTAATTATTGATATACATGTTCCTATTGCCATTTTCTTAATTGTTTGGGGTTGATTTTGTACATCTTTTTTATTCTCTTGTATTTCTTGACTATATAAGTCCCTTTAACATTTGTTGTCGGAGAAGGCGATGGCACCCCACTCCAGTACTCTTGCCTGGAAAATCCCATGGATGGAGGGGCCTGGTGGGCTGCAGTCCATGGAGTCACTAGGAGTCGGACATGACTGAGTGACTTCACTTTCACTTTTCACTTTCATGCATTGGAGAAGGAAATGGCAACTCACTCCAGCATTTTTGCCTGGAGAATCCCAGGGACGGGGGAGCCTGGTGGGCTGCCGTCTATGGGGTTGCACACAGTCGGACACGACTGAAGCAACTTAGCAGCAGCAGCAGCAGCAGCATTTGTTGTAAAGCTGGTTTGGTGGTACTGAATTCTCTTAACTTTTGCTTGTCTGAAAAGCTTTTTATTCCTGCATTAATTTTGAATGAGATCCTTGCCAGGTACAGTAATCTTGGCTGTAGATTTTTCCCTTTCAGTACTTTAAATACTTCCTGCCATTCTCCTCCCGCTTGCAGAGTTTCTGCTGAAAGATCAGCTGTTAAGAGTATGGGGTTTCCCTTGTATGTTACTTGTTGCTTCTCCCTTGCCGCTTTTAATATTCTTTCTTTGCATTTGGTCTTAGTTTGATTAGATTGTATGTCTCTTGGCATGTTTCTCCTTGTGTTTATCCTGTATGGGACTCTCTGTGCCTCTTGGACTTGATTTGACTATTTCCTTTTCCACGTTGGGGAAATTTTCAACTATAATCTCTTCAAAAATTTTCTCATACCCTTTCTTTTTCTCTTCTTCTTCTGGGACCCCTATAATTCAAAGGTTGGTACGTCTGATATTGTCCTAGAGGTCTCTGAGATTGTCTTCAGTTCTTTTCATTCTTTTTACTTTATTCTGCTATTCAGAAGTTATTTTTACCATTTTATCTTCTAGCTCACTGATTTGTTCTTCTGCTTCAGATATTCTGCTACTGATTCCTTCCAGAGTATTTTTAATTTCAGTAATTGTATTGTTTGTCTCTGTGTATTTATTTTTTAATTCTTCCAGTTCTTTGTTAATTGATTCTTGCATTTTCTCCATTTTGTTGTCAAGGTTTTTGATCATTTTTACTATTGTTATTCTGAATTCTTTTTCAGGTAGTTTGCCTATTTCCTCTTCATTTATTTGGACTTCTGTGTTTCTAGTTTGTTCCTTCATTTGTACAGTATTTCTCTGCCTTTTCATTATTTTTTTTAACTTATTGTGTTTGAGGTCTCCTTTTCCCAGGCTTCAAGGCTGAATTCTTTCTTCCTTTTCATTTTTGCCCTGATAAAGTTGGTCCAGGGGTTAGTGTGAGATTTGTGCTGATTTTTTGTTTGTTTGTTTGTTTGACCTCTGATGGGCAAGGCTGAGTGAGGGGGTAATCCTGTCTGCTGATGATTGGGTTTGTATTTTTGTTTTGTTTGTTATTTAGATGAGGAGTCCTGCACAGAGTGCTACTGGTGGTTGGGTGATGCTGGGTCTTGTATTCAAGTGGTTTCCTTTGTGTGAGTTCTCACTATCTGATACTCCCTAGGGCTACTTCTCTGGTAGTCTAGGGTCTTGGAGTCAGTGCTCCCACCCCAAAGGCTCAGGGCTTGATCTCGAGTTTTGCATGGTTCTATATATTCTTTCCTCTGGTCAGGTACTCCTGTCTGCTCTCAGCTGGTGTTCTGCATGCACTTCTGTGTTTGAAGGTGTATTTCTAATGTATCCATGGAGAGAGATGTACTCTACATCCAACTACTCCTTCATCATCTTATTCTCTCTAACACTGTGCTTTTTATGAACACAAATATTCTTATTCATAGGTATATCCTATGTACATCCATGGCAGAGCTAAATATTATATTAGCAAATCATAATTAAATGTTCTTTCCTAATCTAATGCTCATACTTGAAAGTAGAAAATTGGCATGGTCAGAAATATGTGAGCCAGAATCAGTCATTAGGCACATTCATTAATGATTTAGAATGTGATGTTCTTTTACCTTATCCATTGACCACTTGTCATGGGCATGTTCTGCATATTTGTTAATGAAGTATTCCAACTTCTCAGGAATTGTAATGCTATGAGAAAAACAAAGAAAAGAGGCTTGATTTTCATAGAATTTTCAGGGAATCATTCATAATTTATTCCACAGCTTATGACTGTTCATATCTCATTCAATGCAAAACTGTTAAAAAATTGGTTTAACAAGGTATTACTTTTCCATATGGTAGAAACAGTATGAGAAAAGTCAAGCGAATAAGGTTCTATCTGCTCATCTTATATTTATTCATACTTTATATCTTAATATAAATTATATACAATAAAAATTTAAATAGTATGAAAAAAATAATTTAAATGTATGCAAGAAAAGGACAATAGATTGCACCAATTTTTTTTTAATTTGAATGAAGATATAGTTAGATAAGGAGCTTAAAGACATACTTTACTCTCACATTGGTCCTTTGAAGTTATTCTTTTTTGATTTTAATCTCTTCTGCAACAACTATAAATGGGTAAAAGGCTGCTAAAATCTGATTTGTTACATTTTTTAAATGTACTAAAATTAATTTTAAGTTAATTGAATATAACCAGTGATGTGTTAATGATTTTAAATAATAATGATCTATATATAAATTCTAAGTGTTACTAATATGAACAATAGGGGAAAGCATTTAATCAATTCTTGCTTTATGATTTTGATAACATTTCTTCTTGAGTTCTTTCATGTTTAAATAAATATTTAATCTCTCAAACAGACATGAAGTCCATGCAGTTGGTGACCAAGTCTGATGGTAAATATAAGACTTGGTACTATTACATATATCTATCAATGAAAAACTAAGTATGCATATAATTCCATTCACTGATGAAAATAACTTATTAATGCAGTTAACTTTGAGAATAGAATTATAAGACCTGATATAATGAGGTTTACTGTTCTTTTCTCGCATGTTATTAGTTGGTAACTGAACTTTATTACACACATTTAAAAAACAATACGTAAAAATCATACAGATGTAGACACTACTGATATCACTATGCAAACCTAATCTGTTAAGAGGTCCCCAAAGGGGTAAACTGAGGTAAATTAATATACATGCCCAGCATTTACTCATTAATTGGATTCAATTAATCAACATCAAAGCCATGACACAGTTCTGATGTTATTTGAAAATTCTGGATTACATTGTATGTTAGCAAACCACAAACTTACCCACGTAGGAATGTGAACATGTGACATTTTGGTTTACTTACTTTAGAAGAGATACAAAGGATCAATCAATCACATAAGCCAAATACTGGGGGGTAGAGTCTTTTCTCACAGGACTGTCATCAAATACCAAACATGCAAATTTAAGGCATTATCAAACTAACGGCATACCACTTGGGTCAAAATTTTGATCTGGTTATGGAAGCTAAACCAGCTGGGGGGACACAAGAGGCCTGAAAGTTGAACACCCAAGTAAATTCAGATGCTGGGGATGATAACCACCAAGTGACTACCTTGCTAATACTGATCTTGCTGAGTGACTACAGAATGGATAAGACAATGTGGCACGAAGAACAGCCTCTTTGCAAGTGGGAAACCATGATTCTACTCAAAGATGGTAACAAAAACAAAAGTGCTGAGACCTCAAACACCTAACATACCCAAACACCTGATCTGCAGAACAATTTACACAACCAGGTCCATGGAAGAACTTCATAATGTTAGGTAACAGTGTATCTGTAGTTGAGATTGTCACACTGCACCCTCACTGCACGCTAAATTTTTCAGAGATATTCTCATTTGATATTCCGTTCACTTTCATGCTGTGTTTTATGAGGCTGAACACTGACTGCTAACCCCAGGCCTGGCTGAGATGTAGTGATGATGAATAATGCCCCATTGCTCGTAAGAAATAGCCTTGCCTGCATGCTGGAAACATCCTAGTCAAAGACTCTACACAGAGGTTGACTGAAATTACTAATTTAACATTTAGGGTAGAACTTCAACTAAAAAGATAACTGATATCCTTTCTTGATTCTCATGATTATAGATATAACCATGTGGTTACATACAGAGAATCCTGGTGATGTTAAGAGTGTATCTCTTAGGAGGTACATCTTATCAATTTCTGGTATTCATGTAACCATTAGTATTACTACTATCATTTCATCAAGTAAAGGGACCCCTATTAAAAGGATACCAATTCAAAGGGGGCATGGATGAGAGAAAGTTCACTTTAGTACCTTATTCAATTTCAGACTTCACACATCATTTACAATAAAAATCTGCTGCAATAGAAAGAGTCCATACTTTGAGGTATCAACAGGTTGTGGATTAAAGTTCCCTTCAGAATCCATTGATGACTGTTTTTCCATCATACTGACATAATTTGACTCCATGTAGTCTGGAGGCAAAGCTCCCGCAACTGCACTCAGGCAAGGCAGTGCCAGTTTGAAAAGTTCTTGTTCATATTTCTGGGAAGAAATGGAGGACCAAAAAAATAAATATCCCATTACAACTTGGCAAAAGTTGTCAACATGAGCACTGCGACTGACACGATGTTGTAAGAGAAAATCTGAATTACCTTCAGCTAACTCAATTCCCCCAAAGATTCTTTTTCTAGAAAACGGAAAGTGAAAGTGAAGTGTGAAGTTGCTCAGTCATGTCTGACTCTTTGTGATCCCGTGGACTATAGTCCACCAGGCTCCTCTGTCCATGGGATTCTCCAGGCAATAATAGTGGAGTGGGTTGCCATTTCCTGCCCCAGGGGATCTTCCCAACCCAGGGATCAAACCCAAGTCTCCTACATTGCAGGCAGATGCTTTAACTTCTGAGCCACCAGGAAAGCCCCAGAAAACGGAAAATATGGCCTTAAATCCCAC
Source organism: Bos mutus (assembly GCF_027580195.1). Lineage (NCBI taxonomy): Eukaryota > Metazoa > Chordata > Mammalia > Artiodactyla > Bovidae > Bos > Bos mutus. The sequence goes on from NC_091644.1 coordinate 35,356,086, forward strand.
CAAACATAAGAGAAACTGAAGCTTTTTACTGAAGTTGTAGCATAAAAAGAATAAAATCTTTGCTTCTCTAAAAGTTTGTTTTCCAATATGTGAAGTGAGGTGAACTTGAATATTCAAAGTGTACAATATGCTTTTACAACATAAACATGATTTCAGTCGAGGAGTACATTAGTTATAGTTTATCACAGCTAGTTACAGATTATTGCTGTACCACAGTATAAAGACTATATATGAAAACTACCTAAAGGATAACACCCAGAGAGTAAAAAATTTTAATTTTATACCTTGCATTTCAAGGTATAAAAAAAATTCTGAACAGAGAAACAACTTTTACAGGAAAAATGTATAACCAAAACTTCCAGGGAAAAGTATATTAGTTATATAGTTAAACTGTATTTACAGATTTTTAAAAAATCAAAAATAATAATTATTTTAAAGTTATCTCACTTTAAGTGCTTTTAAAGTGCAAATTCTTCTAAAAATACGTTCTACATGTTGTTTTAAAAGGACTCTCAGTTTCCCAAACACAATTCAACAAGAAAAAGCATTCAGATGTAGCTACCACATGTTGTCACAGATAAACTTCCTTTACTATGTAGCAAACTTCTGTTATACTAGTCCAGTCATCTGATAATGTCTATCTGGGAATTCAAACTGATTTTGATTAATGATTTAAGCATAAGCATAGCAAGCATGTTCTGATTTTCACTGAAATACTATGCTTCAGTTTCCTGAAAAGTGTACAAAACCATTCACCGCAAATATGGCAAATATTAGAGGATGTCATGTACTTAAAGCAAGAGTGAATGCAGACACTTAAGTCACCATAGCAGCAAAGTGTGAAAAGTCAATAAGGCTACTGGAATATTATAATTTTATGGGCTTTAATATTTAACATTTTTACATTTGACAAGATTTCTTCAGGCTTTATAAGATTGGGGAGGTGACTGATGAGGAAGGGTTTGAGTCCAAATAAGTCCAAATATACCAGAAACTGATCAATCCATGTGAATAATTTGCTAAAATGCTTAGCCATTTTCAAGTCAAAAAGTGTTGTAATTACAAGAAACATGTTACCATCATGACTATGAAAAGTCAATATAAATTGCATTCTCAACATTTGTTATAAAGAGAAAAAAACAAAACTATGTCAAGTCTTGCTAAGTAAAGGCAGCATCTCACTATTCTACTAGGAACACTTTCTTATCAAGGACCTATGGTTCTTCAATTATTTTATGATACAAATACATCCACAAAAGATTAAATTACCTTCTGAGACAGGGTAAATTACCTTTTGAGACAGGGCATCAAAGATGCCCCAGAACAGCTTTCTTGACAAATGAAGTTCTTCTTCTGAGGCAGCTCCAAAGTTGCCCCACCCTCCAGGCAGGCAGTAATATTTCCAGCATCTTTCATAATGATTTGTCAGCAGCTAGGTAGGAAAACAATTATAAGAGCACTGAACTAAAGACACTTCATTTTTTTTTTTTTCCATTTCCTCCCAATGGCATTCTAATGCCATGTAACAAGGCCAAGTGAAAGGAAACTACTCAATTCCATATGAATTCTTTTGGAAAACATTATTACCTTATATAGGATATCTCTTTAAGATTTAACACTGATTACAAGATAAAGACCAAACACCCAATTTCACAAATTATCTCGAAAAGAATTCTTTAGGAGGTTGTTTGGCTATCTATGTACTGAGATCTACTTTAGTTGCTATCATTTACTCATAATTTTATGACTTGTTGTCTCCTGGAATCCATGCATTTAACAAACTGATTGATGTCAGGGTGATCCAAAGGATACAGCACCTAAAATGTGCATTCTCAGGGGACAGTACCTCTGGATATTTTTGCTTCCTCTCTGCCTATCCTTAATCATTACACTTCATGATTCCATTATTTAGTAACTCTTTGGATAATGTATTCGTGATTAATAAACTAGGAAATAGTCACAACTAATTGCCAAATTAATAAAATGATCTTTATAAAGAAACTATATATTTTGGACTCTTACCTATATCTAAAAAGGAAAATAAACCGATAAGAGTTACTCCTATTAAAACTAACTACATATCTTGCTGTAGACATATTTTTTCTCACTTAGTATCCTTCTCAGTTACAAAACACACAATTTAGGAATCTCAAATGATGAAATACCGAGATGTAATTTGCTTGGAATAACATAGAACTATCTATAATGCAAAAGAGTTTTATCACATGAAGCGACCCTGTATCTTTTTTTAGGTATCTTCTAGCTCATTTGTACCAAGAAAATTCTATGTGACAAGCATTATCCCAGGTTAAAATGGGATTTTCAGCAAGGACAGAATTTACTTTGCAAAATTCATTAATTTGCGTAGGTTTATTAAACCAAAATTAATTTTCATAGAGAAAGACTGTTTTTGTTAAATACCTTGGTATGTTTAGTGTAATGGCAGCTCGAAAAATAGCAGCTCATTTTTATCTCAAACCTCTTTGTATAGCACTTATACTGTGTGGCCATGAGAAAAAAATATAATGCTTACCAGGTGGCAGAGCAGAGTGGTCATCTATAAAAAGTCCATTACAGGACAATGACCTCCATGCACAGACCATGCCACTAGATCATTTATTAGTATACACCTTTTTGGAAGGAATGATGCTAAAGCTGAAACTCCAATACTTTGGCCACCTTATGCTAAGAGTTAACTCATTGGAAAAGACTCTGATGCTGGGAGGGATTGGGGGCAGGAGGAGAAGGGGACGACAGAGGATGAGATGGCTGGATGGCATCACTGACTCGATAGATGTGAGTCTGAGTGAACTCCGGGAGTTGATGATGGATAGGGAAGCCTGGCATACTGCGGTTCATGGGGTCTCAAAGAGTCAGACACGACTGAGCAACTGAACTGAACTGAACATCTTAATCCTCAGTCGGGATTGGGATATTCAACGACAAGAAAATATTCCAAGTCAATAAGACAGAATGAGACTTGATCATTTCCTGTACAGAATAATAAAGCTGGGAAGCAAATACGTCAGGGAATTGTCTATACTCTATGGTAAACCGCAACTGCATATACATAAGGATTATTTTGAACCTTATGAGATGATATTTGGAAACTGTCATTTGATTACAGACTTAGAAAATGTTGTTTTTAAAAATCTATTCTTAATGACATGAGGTTGTTAATACTTTAGGCCAGGCCTATTACCATGTTTCCATGGCATATAAGAATATATTGGCTTGAGAATATATTGGCTCATCTTTTTCTTGTGGCCTGTTTTCTTTCCACTGATTTCTATTTCCACTGACATACAGTAAACCAATCTTAGGATTTCTCTGGCCTTTTATTACTTGTTTATTTAGGCTGATATACACACAAATACAACTTATATGTCCATTTCAATAACTGGAAGAAATTTTCCAGCATCCAATATTAAACATGATGAATTTAAGAAATGTACATATTGTAATAGGAAACAAAGTCAGAGTACCCAGTAATCAAATAACTACAAACATTTCCTGTACTTACCTTAAGAGGCATCTTTGCATGTTCATTTAATAATGGGACATCAAATACTAATCTTCTGAGTAAGTGTTGCATCATAGAAGGTCTCAATTGGCTGGTGGAACAAAGCTAATTTTAATAATGAATATCTAATAATGTTTAAACTAAGTAGATAATTCATTAAACCAGATTATACACCCCAAGAACCTATATCTACACTTCTCTTCAGATGATGTTAATTTTAGGTGTTCCTAATTCAAAGATTAACTGAGAGTTATGTAATTTCATAAAAGGTTATATTTCAAACTCATCTCTAGCTCCCTGATCTGAAAATCAACCTTCATTTGCTACAGCAGATGTTCCTTTTCAGCCCCTTCTCTTCTCACCAGTCATAACCACAGAGCCCACTGTTCCTATTAATTTAGTAAATGCTAGTCTCTCTTTTCAGTGGGTGCGAAGGGTCTCAGGGACTAGATCAGAAGCAGAAAGAGGAGGGAGTGTAGGAGCAAGAGGAAGAGAAAAAGACTAAGAAATTTTGCCAGAGGAGGAAGGGAAAGAAAACTAACACCCTATGACCATTTATTATTCTGGTAATCCCGAGTGCTTCACCTCATTTAATATTTTGAAAAAATCAGTGAGACAGGTTTTGATTCCATTTCACAGAATTGTAGGGTCGGGGAACTAAGATTATGAACTAATCTCTAACGTCTCTCAGTCCCATCTGGCTCCTACACCCATACACTCATTCCATTGTGAGTGAAAACCCTTCTTTCACCGATGTTCTGGACAGACTGCAAGCTTTCACCTCCGAGAGCTCCTGTCTATTAGAAAGAAACCAGTAACCTAGGTAGGGGTCTAAGAAATTGTCACTTGCACTTGTCAGAACTTCACAAGAAGATAAATGTTTCTGGATTTCATAGTAAGACCCTTGATTTTCATCACTGTCAAACATAGGTCATACTTTCCTATTATTACTATAATACTAGATTTTTTTTTACCTTTAATAAGTCTCTTTTTTCTCTTTTCTCTTCTAGAAGAGGAGTTAAAACCATTACACACAGTTGAAAGGTTAATCCTACACTAACACAGAAAGGGATTCCCCATACAACCACCTCACCCACCAACATCCAGAACAGCATCATCAGTCCAACACCATATTCAATGGCTAGATACCTATAGAGTCTTGGAGGAACACTCCTGAATTTGATCAGGAGCAAGAGTGCTCTGGTAAGACTCATAACTCGGTACACGACAATGACTAACGTGAATTAATTTTTTGGTCTGGAAATTGTTGCTAACATTCATAACAATCTTTCAAGGACCACAGAGTAAATTCTCTCATTTAAAGAAACATGAAATCGATTTCACAGTCCACTTACCCACAAATAGAGAGCAAACACACTTCTATGGAATCCCGTTGAGCTTTGGTAAGTGAGCAGCCCTTAGAAAGCCTGTACACAGTGTGAAGTAATGAGTCAATGAGAGAAGCATGGTGCTCGGTGCCAGCAAAAAGAGGAGCACACCTTGTTAACAAGGGTAACACGGCTGTGCACAGGTACCGATTGAGCGCCAGGGCCATGTCTGTAGCACTCAAAGCAGCCTGGAAGGGAATTGGAGAGGAGACTGTCATTTGCGTTGGTCAGGAGACAACTTTCAAAGGGATCATATGTGTGGACATGTTATTTCACTATCCAGAAATTTACAAAAGTATGTAATATAGAAATGGATTCCTCTGTTATAGCTTTAACTGTGGTTCATATACTTTTTTTTTTTACCACTAAAAACAACAGATTTTCAATTGCTCATCAACAGATAAAAATGAATGAAATAATATCTATCTCTGCAAAAAGCCACAGAAGTTCATGTTCTATAATAAAATGTCAAAGGTAGAATGGATGAAAGATGAAAGATGCTAATGATATCGAAGAGTGGGAGAGTCTCCCTTTACTAGGAGAGGACAAAGAAAGGAGTTTATTATCACAGTAAATTTCAAACACTTTATACTCATGTTGTATATATACTCATCGTATTTATACTCATGTCAATCAGAATCAACAATCAAAGGTTGATTGTTTTACCATGTTATCATCTGTGATACTTGGGTTCAGAAATTCACATGAACACAACCAAAAAAAGAAAAAATAATTCAGTTTCATTTTTCTGATTCTCCTCTCACGGTTTTCATGTGGGAGCTATTGCCAACTCAAGATCTGATTTCCTCTGATATCAACAAGACATATAATTGAGAATAAAACAAGGTATTATTACAACTACTAGAATAACATTTAGCATTCCAGCTTATTTTAAAAATGTTTCAAATAGTAGAACATTTACACTGATGTTGGCAGGTTCTTGACATGGGCTACTGATCTCACAAAGCAGATTTTAATCTATATGTACATTAAAAAATGAATACGCCAGAGTGATACTGTAGTTGGAAAGACTTAACAATGCTCACTAGACCTTTTTAATACTTTAATTGCTTTTACTGAGATGCACAATTATTTATGTGGACTTAGAAGTTGAACAGGAACCACTGTGACCGCCCTAATTAGAGTTATATAAACTTCTTACTGTCTTCCATTGCACTGATAAGAATTTTTACTGTCCTCTTCAGGTTGTACATTTTCTCCACTATTCAGTAAATTCCTTGAGGATATAGTCTATCTTATTTTCTATTTACTCTCTGCTACCCTAAAAAAATTGGCACTTGATAAACATGTGGGGGCAATGAATGAATGAATGACTATATCTGTGAAAGAATATCAGATGGCAGAGACTGAAGAGTTAAAAGTTGCAGAAGTCATCCGTTCAAATCATTACCGTGTCTAAAGAAGCAGCAGCCCGGAGATCTGGCAGAAAGCCAACCTCGAGAAGATGGAGGAGGAAATCTTGAACCTCAATTCCATAGACCCTGTCAAGGAACAAAACCATGGCTGCCTTGTGGTCTGGACAAAACCCCGCAGACATGTCAGGCTCCACCACATTCCCATCTAAAAGAGAGAAGGTGATACACTGTTGTTAATGGCCATGCCATCCATGAAAATTGATGACAACTGGCTACTTTCCAGACTGCTCATGTTGTAAATAAAGTTACCAGTTGAATGTTTTTCTGTTCTTCTAATACATTCAAGCAAGGGCAGGAAATATGGCAGTGCACTGTAAATCCATGGTCATTTAAATGCTATTTTAGCATCCATTTGTTAATTGTATATGTGATTAGGACAGAGTATTATGCCAGATTCTGAGAAGGAAACAAAATGCCATCCATAATCCAAATTATAAAACTAGGGGTAAACATCCTAAAAGCTAATATGTAAAGCAAGGTTTGCAGTCTTTTCAAAGCAAGAGCCTCTTTAAAACATTAAGACTCACGTACTCTATGTGATAATCATGGTACATTTACATCATTTACATATATATGGCTTAAAGAATTATAAAATAATGAACAAAACTCTATGAACCAGTTTGCCTTTCAAATGAAATGTTTCATTAATCATAATAGCATTTAATACCATGTAAAACAATCCCAGGGACGGGGAAGCCTGGTGGGCTGCCGTCTATGGGGTCACACAGAGTTGGACACGACTGAAGTGACTTAGCAGCAGTAGCAATAGCAAAACATATTTGAGAGCCATATTATTTTCTCTATCAACAGTCAACACTTGATGCCTATACAGTGGAGTGAATTCCTTAGTATAACTCCATAGATTCATAGATGGGATCACCGAAAGGAAGAATTAGGGAATTATGTGCCAATTCAAAATACTGGAGAACAAACTTGTTTTCTGTTTGACGATGGGATAGTTATGCCAAATTGCTGCTGAAATACACTGAAAGAGTCCACAAATTATATCACAGAATTTTTAACACTGATGCACATGTTGAAAAAAAGCAGTCCCCTGAGAAAGATGATACATGACCATCCCAACCTGAAATAACAAAGTCACAGCATTTTTGTTTTCATTCATACTCAATGACTGAGTCTGATCATAAAAATGAACAAAAGGTATTTTAAAGAAACTTGGATTGAAGGCTAATACCAAAGTATTTCCACGCCTTACAACAAACAATATAACTAATATCTTCCTTCCTGTAATTATTAATACAAGAACAACAACTCTTGACATTTGTGTTGTTGTCAGTTATTCTGTTAGGAATGTTCCAGACACAATCTCATAAAATGTTCACAAGTATGAAGGGGTATTATTATTATTATCTTCCTTTAACACAAGATAAAAATCAATTTTCAGAAAAGTTAGCTAACTTGTCCAAGGTTATGTATCTAGTCATTGGCAAACTTTAAACTAAGTAAAATTGCATTTAAAAATCCACCCCAGGTCATTTAATCCCTACATTAAATCAGCAAGCTCTAATGAGACTGAATTGGAGTAAGAAATGCCAGCTGCACGGCTTTACTCTGCGGTCCCTTCATTATTCATCCACCTGAAATTATTGGCTCAGACAATCTGTGGAAATCTGCTCTGACCAAGAGCTGCAGGAAAAGAACATCTATTTTTGAGATTAGATACCTGACCCTTACATTTTCTAAACTCCTCCTTCTTTCATTATCATTTTGGGCTAGGATAAGTATAATAAAAATTTTTTAAACTGGTAAAAACTGGTCCATCAAAAAGTCTATGAACCATAAATGCTGGAGAGGGTGTGGAGAAAAGGGAACCCTCCTACATTAGTAGGAATGTATATCGGTGTACCCACTATGGAGAACAGTGTAGAGGTTTCTTAAATAACTAAAAATAGAACTACCATATGACCCAGAAATCCCACTCCTGGACAAATCCATAATTCAAATATATAACACACCTCATGTTTGGAGCAGCACTATTTATGATAGCCAGGAAGCAACCTAAGTGTTCACTGACAGATGAAAGGATAAAGAAGATGTACTACATACAAACAATGGACTATTAGCCATAAAAAGAATGAAATAATTGTTGCATTGGAGCAACATGGATGAACCTGGAGACTACCATACTAAGTAAAGTAACTCAAAGACAAATGTCACTTACATGCAGAATCTAAAAAATGATACAAACCAACTGATTTTCAAAACAGAAACCAACTTAGAGACTTAGTAAACAAACTTGGGGTTACCAAAGGGGAAAGGTGGGGAAGGGAGGGATAAATTATGAGGTTGGGATCAATATATACACATTAGTATATACTGGCTTCCCTGATGGTTCAGTGATAAAGAATCTGCCTGCCATGCAGGAGATGAGAGTTAAATCATTGGGTTGGGAAGATCCCTTGGAGAAGGAAACAGTAACCAGTTCCAGTATTCTTGCCTGGAGAATCTCTTGGATAGAGGAGCCGGGCAGGCTACAGTCCATAGGGGTCACAAAGAATCAGACATGACTTAGTGACTGAACAAAAACAACTCCTATACACAAAATAGATAATCAATAAGGACCTACTGTATAGCACAGGGGACTCTATTCAATACTCTGTAATTACCTCAATGGGGAAAGAATCCTAAAAGAATATATAAATATATGTGTGTGTGTATAACTGAATCAATTTTCTATACTTTTGAAAATAACACAATATTGTAAAGCAACTATAATATAAAATAAAAATGTTAAAAAATCTCAGACTTAGGAAAACAATGTATGAAAAAGGCTTTAGCTTTATATACTAAATACAAAACAGAAATTATCACTGATAACTGGTGATGCTTAAAGAACCAACTGATATGCCAATGAAACATAAGAATATTGATGGTTTGAGTTTTAAAGTTGGTTTAAGGTGTAACACAGCAAAACAAAGACATAAAAGTTTCTCTCTACTGTTCTCCATTTGTTGTTATTTAGTCGCTAAGTCACACCAACTCTTTATGACCCCAGAGACTATAGCCCTCCAAACTCCTCTGTCCATGGGATTTCCCAGTCAAGAATGCCAGAGTGTGTTGCCATTTCCTTCTCCAAGAGATCTTCCTGAACCAGAAATTGAATCTATGTCTCCTGCACTGGCAGGCTGATGCTTTACCATTGAGCCACCATGTAAGTGCAACATTCTCAACAGAGGTTAAATAAAAAATGCAGAACAATGACCAGTAGATGGCATTTAAAAAATTAACTTTGACTGTGATTATGATAGCTCGTACACAAAATTCTATAATCCCAAGTTAGGCAATATACTTCATTGTCGTTATCCAGTCGCTCAGAGTTGTATCCGACTCTGTGACCCCATGGACTCCAGCACCCCAGGCTTCCCTGTCCTTCACTATCTCCGGGAGTTTGCTCAAACTCATGTCCATCAAATCAATGATACAATCCAACCATCTCATCCGCTGTCATCCTCTTCTCCTCCTGCCTTCAGTCTTTCCCAGCATCAGAGTCCTTTCCAATGAGTCGGCTCTTCATATCAGGTGGCCAAAGTATTGGAGCTTCAGCATCAGCCCTTCCAATGAATATTCAGGATTGATTTCCTTTAGGACTGACGGGTATGGTCTTCTTGCGGTCCAAGGGACTCTCAAGAGTCTTCTCCAATACCACAGTTCAAAAGGACCAATTCTTTGGCACTCAGCTTTCTTTAATGGTCCAACTTCCACATCCGTACATGACTACTGGAAAAACCATAGCTTTGACTATACAGACCTCTGTCGGCAAAATGATGTCTCTGCATTTCATTATGCTGTCTAGGTTGGTCACAGCTTTTCTTCCAAGAAGTGTCTTTTATTTTCATGGCTACAGTCACGATATGCAGGGATTTTGGAGCCCAAGAGAATAAAGTCTGTCACTGTTTCCATTTTTTCCCCCATTTATTTGGCATGAAGTGATGGGATTGGATGTCATGATCTTAGTTTTTTGAAGGCTGAGTTTTAAGCCAGCTTTTTCACTCTTCTTTTTCACTTTCATCTAAAGGCTCTTTAGTTCCTCTTCATTTTCTGCTATAAGAGTGGTGTTATCTGCATATCTGAGGTTATTGATATTTCTCCCAGCATTCTGGATTCCAGCTTATGATTCATCTGGCCCGGTATTTTGCATAATGTACTCTGCATATAAGTTAAGTAAGTAGGGTGACTACTTATTTGAGCTATTTCAAATCCTGAAAGATGATGCTTTGAAAGTGCTGCACTCAATATGCCAGCAAATTTGGAAAACTCAGCAGTGGCCACAGGACTGGAAAAGGTCAGTTTTTATTCCAATCCCAAAGAAAGGCAATGCCAAAGAATGCTCAAACTACCGCACAATTGCACTCATCTCACACGCTAGTAAAGTAATACTCAAAATTCTCCAAGCCAGGCTTCAGCAATATGTGAACCATGAACTTCCAGACGTTCAAGCTGGTTTTAGAAAAGGCAGAGGAACCAGAGATCAAATTGCCAACATCCGCTGGATCATGGAAAAAGCAAGAGAGTTCCAGAAAAACATCTATTTCTGCTTTATTGACTATGCCAAAGCCTTTGACTGTGTGGATCACAATAAACTGTGGAAAATTCTGAAAGAGATGGGAATACCAGACCACTTGATCTGCCTCTTGAGAAATCTGTATGAAGGTCAGGAAGCAACAGTTAGAACTGGACATGGAACAAAAGACTGGTTCCAAATACGAAAAGGAGTACGTCAAGGCTGTATATTGTCACCCTGCTTATTTAACTTATATGCAGAGTACATCATGAGAAATGCTGGGCCGGAAGAAGCACAAGCTGGAATCAAGATTGCCGGGAGAAATATCAATAACCTCAGATATGCAGAGGACACCACCCTTATGGCAGAAAGTGAAAAGGAACTAAAAAGCCTCTTGATGGACGTGAAAGAGGAGAGTGAAAAAGTTAGCTCAAAGCTCAGCATTCAGAAAACGAAGATCATGGCATCTGGTCCCATCACTTCATGGGAAATAGATGAGGAAACAGTGTCAGACTTTATTTTTTGGGGCTCCAAAATCATGGCAGATGGTGACTGCAGCCATGAAATTAAAAGACGCTTCCTCCTTGGAAGAAAAGTTATGACCAACCTAGATAGCATATTGAAAAGCAGAGACATTACTTTGCCAACAAAGGTCCGTCTAGTCAAGGCTATGGTTTTTCCAGTGGTCATGTAAGGATGTGAGAGTTGGACTGTGAAGAAAGCTGAGCACTGAAGAATTGATGCTTTTGAACTGTAGTGTTGGAGAAGACTCTTGAGACTTGGACTGCAAGGAGATCCAACCAGTCCATTCTGAAGGAGAGCACTCCTGGGATTTCTTTGGAAGGAATGATGCTAAAGCTGAAAGCCCAGTACTTTGGCCACCTCATGGGAAGAGTTGCCTCAATTGGAAAAGATTCTGATGCTGGGAGGGATTGAGGGCAGGAGGAGAAGGGGACAACAGAGAATGAGATGGCTGGATGGTATCACTGACTCAATGGATGTGAGTCTGAGTGAACTCTGGGAGTCGGTTATGGACAGGGAGGCCTGGCGTGCTGCGATTCATGGGGTCGCAAAGATTTGGAAACCACTGAGTGACTGAACTGAACTGAACTGAAGTAGGGTGACAATATACAGCCTTGACATACTCCTTTCCCAATTTGGAACAAGTCTGTTGTTCCATGTTCAGTTCTAACTGTTGCTTCTTGACCTGCATACAGGATTCACAAGAGGCAGGTAAGGTGGTCTGGTATTTCCATCTTTTTAAGTATTTTCCACAATTTGTTGTGATCCACACAGTCAAAGGCTCTAGTGTAGTCACCGAAGCAGAAGTAGATATTTTTCTAGAATTACCTTGCCTTTTCTATGATCCACCAGTTGTTGGCAATTTGATCTCTTGTTCCTCCACCTTTTCTAAATCCTGTTTGTCCATATGAAAGTTCTCAGTTCGTGTACTGTTGAAGCCTAGCTTGAAGGATTTGAGCATAATCTTGCTAGTGTGTGAAATGAATGCAACTGTGTGGTAGTTTGAACATTCTTATAGCTCATATTTCTGACCAAAAAAAAGCATAACTTTATTATAACACAACAAGGTGGAACAGGAAAGAAACTAACTAGAAAAATCTAAAAAGTTAGTAAAGAGAGAAGAAAGAGGCACATTGCAGTTCATGAGGTCGCAGAGTCGGACACAAGTTAGCGACCAAATAACAACAATAATAAAAGATAGTTGGAGTAAAGGAGGTCTATTGTGACTTTCGGAGCAATTCTGAAAGAGATATCTGAACACTCATACAATCCTTGTTCTTAGTTCCTCGTTATTATTAATTTCAAACGTAACATCTAGCGTTTCTTTATTTCCTAGTCTGTGTCACTGGTATTATTCGTATATTTTATCCTAAGTGTATCAATTTTGTGGCTCAAAATGTAGGGGAAAGACAAAATATTTTAAATAAGTAAATGAACATGAGTTAGAAGTGAAGTGAAAGAGGTAAATGAGGACAGTCTCCTTAAAACAAGAAAAAGAAACTGCCTAAAGTGGGGAATGAGAGACCTGACAAAACACGGTCCACGTGAGAAGAGAATGGCAAACCACTTCAGTGTTCTTGCCTTGAGAACCGCATGAACAGCATGAAAAGGCAAAAAGATAGGACGCTGAGGGATGAACTCCTCAGCTTGATAGGTGCCCAAAATGCTACTGGAGATCAGTGGAGAAATGAGTCCAGAGAGAATGAAGAGACGGAGCCAAAATAAAAACAACACCCAGTTGTGGATTTGACTGGTGATAGAAGTAAAGTCCAATGCTGTAAAGAGCAATATTGCATAGGAACCTGGAATGTTAGGTCCATGAATCAAGGCAAATGGGAAGTGGTCAAACAGGAGACAGCAAGACTGAACATCAACATTTTAGGAATTAGCTAACTAAAATGGAGTGGAATCGGTGAATTTAACTCAGATGACGATTTTATCTGCTACTATGGGCAAGAATCCCTTAGAAGAAATGGAGTAGCCATCATAGTCAACAAAAGAGTCCAAAATGCAGTACTTGGATGCAATCTCAAAAACAACAAAATGATCTCTGTTCATTTCCAAGCCAAAACCATTCAGTATCACAGTAATCCAAGTCTATGCCCCGACCACTAATGCTGAAGAAGCTGAAGTTGAACGGTTCTATGAAGACCTACAAGACATTCTAGAACTAACACCCACAAAAAATGTCCTTTTCATTATAGGGGACTGGAATGCAAAAGTAGAAAGTCAAAAAATACCTGGAGTAACAAGCAAATTTAGCCTTGAAGTACAGAACGAAGCAGGGCAAAGGCTAACAGAGTTTCGCCAAGAGAACACACTGGTCATAGCAAACACCCTCTTCCAGCAATGCAAGACTCTACACATGGACATCACCAGATGGTCAATAATAATATCAGATTGATTATATTCTTTGCAGTCAAAGATGGAGAAGCTCTACACAGCCAGCAAAAAGAAGACCAGGATCTGACTGTGGCTCAAATCATGAAGTTCTTATTGTCAAATTCAGAATTAAATTGAAGAAAGTAGGGAAAACCACTAGACAACTCAGGTATGAATGAAATCAAATCCCTTACGATTATACAGTGGAAGTGACAAATAGATTCAAGGGATTAGATCTGATAGAGAGTGCCTGAAGAACTATGGATGGAGGTTCATGACATTGTACAGGAGGCAGGGATCAAGACCATCCCCAAGAAAAAGAAATATAAAAAGGCAAAATATTTGAGGAGGACTTACAAATAGCTGTGAAAAGAAGAGAAGCAAAAGGAAAAGGAGAAAAGGAGAGATATGCCCATTTGAATGCAGAGTTTGAAAGAATAGCAAGGAGAGATAAGAAAGCCTTCCTCAGAGATCAATGCAAAGAAATGGAGGAAAGCAATAGAATGGGAAAGACTAGAGATCTCTTCAAGAAAACTAGAGATACCAAGGGAACATTTCATGCAAAGATGGGCTCGATAAAGGGAAGAAATGGTAGGGGACCTAAAAAAAGCAGAAGATATTAAGAAGAGGTGGCAAGAATACACAGAAGAACTGTACAAAAAAGATCTTCACAACCCAGATAACCACAATGGTGTGATCACTCACGTAGATCCAGACATCCTGGAATGTGAAGTCAAGTGGGCCTTAGGAAGCATCACTATGAACAAAGCTAGTGGAGGTGATGGAATTCCAGTTGAGCTACTTCAAATCCTAAATGATGATGCTGTGAAAGTGCTGCAATCAATATGCCAGCAAATTTGGAAAACTCAGCAGTGGCCACAGGACTGGAAAAGGTTAGTTTTCATTCCAATCCTAAAGAAAGGCAATGCCAAAGAATGTTCAAACTACTGCACAATTGCACTCATTTCACATGCTAGTAAAGTAATGCTCCAAATTCTCCAAGCAAGGCTTCAATAGTACATGAACCATAAACTTTCAGAATTAAAGCTGGTTTTAGAAAAGGCAGAGGAACCAGAGATCAAACTGCCAACATCCGTTGGGTCGTTGAAAAAGCAAGAGAGTTCCAGAAAAACACCTACTTCTGCTTTATTGACTATGCCATAGCCTTTGACTATGTGGATCACAACAGACTCTGGAGAATTTTTCAAGTGAGGGGAATACTAGATCACCTGACCTGCCTCCTGAGAAAGTGTATGCAGGTCAGGAAGCAACAGTTAGAACTAGACATGGAACTACAGACTGGTTCCAAAAGGAGTATGTCAAGGTTGTATATTATCACCTTGCTTATTTAACTTATATGCAGTGTACCTCATGAGAAACGCTGGGCTGGATGAGGCCCAAGCTGGAATCAAGACTGCTGGGAGAAATATCAATAACCTCAGATATGCAGATGACACCACCCTTATGGGAGAAAGTGAAGAACTAAAGAGCCTCTTGATGAAAGTGAAAGAGGAGAGTGAAAAAGTTGGCTTAAAAGTCAACATTGAGAAAACTAAGATTATAGCATCTGGTCCCTTCACTTTATGGTGAATAGATGGGGAAACAATGGAAACAGTGAGAGACTTATTGATGCTTTTGAACTGTGGTGTTGAAGAAGACTCTTGAGAGTCCCTTGGACTGCAAGGAGATCCAACCAGTCCATTCTGAAGGAGATCAAAACCCTGGGATTTCTTTGGAAGGAATGATGCTAAAGCTGAAGCTCCAGTACTTTGGCCACCTCATGTGAAGAGTTGACTCATTGGAGAAGACTCTGATGCTGGGAGGGATTGGGGCAGGAGGAGAAGGGGACGACAGAGGATGAGATGGCTGGATGGCATCACTGACTCGATGGACGTGAGTCTCAGTGAACTCCATGAGTTGGTGATGGACAGGGAGGCCTGGTGTGCTGTGATTCATGGGGTCGCAAAGAGTCGGACACGACTGAGCGACTGATCTGATCTGATCTGATCTGAAAATCACTGCAGATGGTGACTGCAGCCATGAAATTAAAAGACACTTGATCCTTGGGAGGAAAGTTATGACCAACCTAGAGAGCATATTAAAAAGCAGAGACATTACTTCACCAACAAAGGTCCGTCTAGTCAAAGCTATGGGTTTTCCAGTAGTCATGTATGGATGTGAGAACTGGACTATAAAGAAAGCTGAGTGCCGAAGCTTTGATGCTCTTGAACTGTGGTGATGGAGAAAACTCTTGATAGTCTCTTCAACTGCAAGGAGATCCAATCAGTCCATCGTAAAGGAATCAGTCCTGAATATTCATTGGAAGGACTGATGCTAAAGCTGAAACTCCAATACTTTGGCCACCTGATGAGAAGAACTGACTCATTGGAAAAGACCCTGATGCTGGGAAAGACTGAAGGCAAGAGGAGAAGGGGACAAGAGAGGGTGAGATGGTTGGATGGCATCACCGACTCAATGGACATGAGTTTGAGAAACTCTGAGATTTGGTGATGGACAGGGAAGCCTGGCGTGCCGCAGTCTGTGGGGTCTCAAAGAATCGGACACAACAGAGTGGCTGAACTGAAAGTGGGAAAGAGAAAAAGCTAGGGCACAATTTTTAAGCTCCAGCTTTCCTTAAAATTAGAATGAGTATTCAGCTGGTATGACTTTTCTGTCATCTGGAGATGTGAGTGAGTAAGGTTAACACATGAAACTTCAGTTCCTAACAATCACACAGCTGGCATGTAGGATAAGCATCTTCCATTACACAGCCATCTCCTCATTGTAGATTTGAGTTATTAACAGCTTATTTTCCCTGGGCATAATTCTTGAAAGAAAAGGGCCATCACGTGTACTTCCTAACTAATCAAATTTTCGGTCTAAATTCATCAGTTCTGTTCAGTTCAGTCACCTAGTTGTGTCCAGCTCTTTGCCACCCCATGGACTGCAGCACACCAAGCCTCCCTGTCCATCACCAACTCCCGGAGTTTACTCAAACTCATGTCCATTGTGATGCCATCCAACCATCTCATCCTCTGTCATCCCCTTCTCCTCCTGCCTTCAATCTTTCCCTGGCATCAGGGTCTTTTCCAAAGAGTCTGTTCCTCCCAGTAGGTGGCCAATGTATTGAGTTTCATCTTCAACATCAGTCCTTCCAATGAATATCCAGGACTGATTTCCTTTAGGATGGACTGGTTGGCTATAAAAGCAATATATAAATGGGACTTCTCTGGTGGTCTAGTAGTTATGAATCTGCCTTACAACACGGTGGACGTGGGTTCAATTCCTGGTCCAGGAACTAGGCCCCACATGCAGTGGAGCAACTAAGCCTGCACATCACAACTATTGAGCCCATGTGCCACAGCTAGACAGTCCCAGCACCGCAACCAAAGATCCCACATGATGCAACAACGATCATGCACCCTGCAACTAAGACCTGACCCAGTCAAATAAACAAACACTTTTTTAAATGACATATGTAACAATATCCGATAAAGTCTTTAAAACTGAACAAAACTCCAATTGGAATAAGGGAAAATGAAGTATAATTTGGATCTAACATATCTTTTAGGTGCCTTCAGTAACTGCTTATATCTTTTTATATTAGGCAGAGTGAATTATAATACCAAAGGGAATTAGGCCTTGGGCCCAGACCATGTGCCATTTGTGCTGTAGTCTGGGGCATGACAGAGGCTCAGTGGGAGCGAGGACTGGGACTGTATTATCTATCCCCTCACTCCATCCCTTCTGGGCTGCCCCCTCCCATTCTCTCCTTAGACCCGGGCAGGGGCATGAGGAGCCATAGCTTCTGGGTATTTATATGCAAAGTCTGTTGATTTTATTTTGTATGTTTTTGAATTAATGCTGTAAACTAATCATGTTGCTGCTGCTGCTAAATCGCTTCAGTCGTGTCCCACTCTGTGCGACCCCATGGACGGCAGCCCACCAGGCTCCTCCACCTCTGGGATTCTCCAGGCAAGATCACTGGAGTGGGTTGCCATTTTCTTCTCCAATGAATGAAAGTGAAAAGTGAAAGGGAAGTCGCTCAGTCTTGTCTGACTCTTAGCGACCCCATAGACGGCAGCCTACCAGGCTCCTCTGCCCATGGGATTTTCCAGGCAAGAGTACTGGAGTGGGTTGCCATTGCCTAAGAAGCTTCTAAACCGAAAATGGCATGTGGTAAAAAAATAATAAATGTTGGGTCAAAATAGGGAAAATGAAATCTTTTTAAAATATGTTCTCCTTAGTCTTAAAAAGACTACTTCTTTGAACACACTGGGGATTTTTAAATCCCTAAGTCAAAAGCTATGACCATTGTTTTAGGGGGAAAAAAAGCATTATGAGAAAGTGACCATGAATGGGACTTCCCTGGTGGTCCAGTGGTTAAGACTTTACCTTCCAATGCAGAGGGTACAGGTTCGATCCCTGGACAGAGAGCTAAGATACTGTATGTCTCATGGCCAAAAACCCAAAACATAAACAACAGAAGCAATACTGTAACAAGTTTAATAAAGACTTTAAAAATGGTCCACATCAAAAAAAATCTTTAAAAAAACAGAAAGAAAATATCCATGAAAACTATCAAAAAGAGTGAATTAAAGTATTGCTGTCAAGAAAGACAGGAAAGAATGGAGGACCCAAGAGCTCCAGGAGAAATATTAGACAGACAGTTGAGGTGTCTATTTCCTTTTCTCTGGAAACTGCAATGTCACATGAAAAAGAATAAAATCCCACTGGAAACATAGTTGTTTAAAAACAAGGACTACAGAAAATATTTTATAGAATAATGTACTTTGTGGTTCATTTTTTAAAAGAAACTTATGTAATTGTACTACGCTGCAAGGAAAGAAACTGCGAGTATTAATGACATTATTGAAAACAACACATCATCCAATGCCCTGTACTCTGTCACTCAGTCGCGTCCGACTCTTTCTGATGCCATGGACTGTAGCCCACCAGGCTCCTCTGTCCATGGGGATTCTCCAGGCAAGAATATGGGAGTGGGTTGCCACGCTCTCCTCCAGGGATCTTCCCAACCCAGGGATTGGACCCAGGTATCCTGCACTGCAGACGGACTCTTTACCATCTAAGCCACCATCACGTCATCCAAAGTCCTACTGAATTACAAAGAATGGAAGATGGCCTTACCTTTGGCTATTGTGGGCATCTGAAAAGCGATGCTGATCACTCCCACCAAATCTCCCAATGGAATCAGAGATCTCAAAATAGACCTGATTCTGATGGCTTCTCCTTTGGCAGCATGAATCAACTACAGGCAGAAAAACAAAGCAATGAAGAATATTGTGTGAAATGAATGTTCTAATTGTATCTGAAAAAGTGAAAGAAAGGGAATCTAAGTCTGAAATAATTTTCTGTTAATTACACACAAAATTACATCTCTTCCATAATAGAACCACTCTATGATCCAGCAATTTCACTCCTGGGTATATAGTCAAGGAAAAAAACACTAATTTGAAGAAATATATGTATCCAAATGTTTACAGCAGCAATATTTATAATTGCATAGATACAGAAGCAACCTAAGTGTCCATCCACAGATGAATGGATAAAGCTGTAGTGTATATATAATACATAATAAGATATATTATTGTATTATTATTATATATTATATATACCCAGGATACTCTAGATCGTATTATCCTTAGTGAAATGAGTCAGACAGAAAAATACAAATACTGTATGTTATCACTGCATGTGGAATCTAAAAAAAACACAAATGAACAAATATAACAAAAACAGAAAGAGACCACAGTTATAGAGGAAAAACCAGTGGATACCAATGGGAAAAGAGAAGGGTGGAGGGGCAAGAGAGCATGAGGGAATTAAGAGATAAAATTGTTACATATAAAATAAATAACATACAAGGATATATTATATAGCACAGATAATATAGCCAGTATTTTCTAATAACTTTAGAGTGTAACCTGTAACAATCTTGAATTACCATGTTGCACATGTGAAACTAATACAGTAAAGTAATTATACTTTAATTTTAAAAATTTAATTAAAAATAAATAATGAAGTTGAATGTCTCTCAGAAATTGCCACTTCAGGCTTACAATTTACTTGCCCACACCAGTTTCATTGACTTCAACACACACGAATCATATATTGCAGTCCAGGCCGACAGGTACATCCATTAGAACAATAGATTTTATCCTCTTTGGGGTATTAAAATACTGGATTAGCCAAAAAGTTCACTTGGATTTTTCCATATCATCTTACAAAAAAAACCCAAATAAACTTTTTGGCCAACCCAATATTTTAGGCCCGATAGGTCTGTGAATGCTTACCCCCCAAAGTTACATATACATATCTATCCATAAAATGAGCAATCATACAAAGGGAAAAATTATTATCTCTAGGCTCTGAACACATACTAATATTTATGACTTCTTTAGTCTCTTCCTTGTTTTGTGATGAAAATGTAAGTGCATCTGTACCTATAGTCTACACTGATTTCTTCCAGGAATGGGTTTATAATGGGGGAAAATGATGATCATGGATGATAGCAGGTCTGTTAGACCTGGGGTCCCCAGTCTTCTACCAGTCCGTTAGACACCAAGCTGCATGGCAGGAGGTGAGAGGAGGGGCAAGCCAGCGAAGTTTCATCTGTATTTACACTTGCTCCTCAGTATTCACTTTAGGTGTCACTGTCTCCCATGACCCCAGGATGGGACTGTCTAGCTGCAGAACAAGATCAAGGCTCCCACTGGTTCTGCATTGTGGTGAGTTGTATAATTATTTCCTTATATATCAATGCAATAATAACAGAAATAAAGTGTACTATAAATGCAATGAACCTGAATCATTCCCGATCCATCCCTCTCTCCCCAATCCATGGAGAAACTGTCTTCCGCGAAACCCATCCCTGGTGTCAAAAAAGTTGGGGACCACTGTGTAAGACCTCCACTGGCTAATAAAATACCTATGAAGAATGTGGATCTGTCATGGTTACAGGTCTCGGCCAGTCTCTAAAACAGACTGGACACTTCCAGAGCCAGGGAGTCATTTGTTCCTTCACTGTAGGGTGTGAAACACAGCTCAATTTCTAACACCTAGGAGACCCCTCAATTAATGGTTGCTGAAGATGAACAGAGTTCAGAAATGCCAAGATTAGCTCCTTATTAAGTCATTTAGTTTTTCTTCCCTTTAATATTGTAGAATAAGAATCTTCTATTTACTAGCATTATTTCTCTTGTGATTCCTTTGATCATCTACTTTAATAGGGAAAGAACACATATTGTCAGCATAAAGGTTTTTGTCTGAAATCACTACCAACACACAATTTTTTAACAATCAAGTCCAATTTACTATAATGAAAAACTCACTGGCGGCAAGTTTGTATAAAAAATCAGACTCCAGGTTCTCCAACATTCTAATATTTCTTCACCCTGCGAATCCTCTCTATTCACAACAAAAGATTACATCCAAAAGCAAGAATGTTTTAACTTATGGGTGTGAGAGAAAAAAGACAGAAACAAACAAAGCCTGCCTGAAACCAAACATTTGAAGGGTAGGGAGAAAGGTGATTTAACAGGCACTCCGGCTTCATGCTCAGAGCAGTTTAGAAGTGTATCTGCCTTCCTCCATAGCACTGGTCCATCTGCTACAACCTCTGGTTGTTTCCCACCCATCAACAGATCATGAAGCTGATTTCATGGACCCTGGCTAGTATTTTTAAAATTAATACAATGGGGAAAAAACAGAAAAAAGTATAAAATATCAGAATGTATCACAGAGAATCATTCCACAAACTTCAATTACATTTTGGTCAGAAAGTTTACGAAAACACTAAGCAATACCTCTTTCCTTTCCCATAGCAGCTCCTTCAAAAGGACTAAATACTATATAGTAAGGAAATAATTATTGAGCGGAGCGGTGCTTTATACATACAGTAAAACAGGAAAGGACATTATATAGGAAAAAATATGCTCTTTCCCTCTTAGAGTGTGGGAAGTCTTATATGAGTTTTAGAGATACATTAGAACTGACTATTCTATTAATGAATCATACTGAAATCTCATTACTAATTTTTATAACCAAGGTATTTCCAACTAAACAAACACTTGTTCAGCAATTATGCTACAGCTATTATTTTTAATGGAGCATGAAGATTACTGGTTTTGGATGTTTTGTGCTCTTCATCAGCGCTGGATCTCTTAACAGAGAGAGATAAGCCAGGATTTTTGCTCCTGGACTCCAAGACACTTACATGCATTTCAGGAGCACATCGTCCTAACAGGTCAATTAAAGCTGAATAAAAGGTCATGATGGCATTTCCCATGTGGATGGTATCATCCTCTTCCTCTTCTGTATCACTTTCATGGATTTTTCAAAAGAAACAAAAAAAGCAAACAGGATAATAAAGTAACATTTCAATTTATTACATATTTCTCAAACGAAAGGGATCAGCATGGTAATAAATTCTGCCTCCTCTGACACTTTTCACATATATGTTTAATAAATAGCTTATCATTTCTAAAAGAAAAAAATGGGTTAAAGATATGATTTGAGATTCTATCGCCAAGAACACATGTGTGGGAACTTTAATATTAAATATCCTTCAAAAGGAAAAAGTAGACTTATTAATTTGATGGTTTCTGCTTACTTCTACTGACAAACAGGATATTAACAAAGAAAATAACTGATGGATGGAAATGGTAAATTTGATTTTCTATACAACACACAATTAGAGAAAGGGTGATAAAGATCTGTCCTACAAGACTCCCAGAACAGTGGTTTTCCCAGAGTACTTCATAAACGTGATTTCATTTACTTACCTTTCTGTTTATTCTGTCCAACTACCCGCTCCCAAGTACTATGATATGAAAAACATAAATATTTCACTATCTCATTGATGAGAGATAAATCTGGATGGCCCTGGAAAATCATCTCATTCTTCCCTTTGAAGGCCTGGCAGACAGCTGCCGCAGCTGGACTTAACTCTCTGCAGAGTGACAGGAAGACTTGTTGACAATATTGTTCCTGGCCTGCAAGGATGTCTTCAAAGCTCTCAAGTGTACACCCACTCTCATGACATTTGACCAGCAAGCTCTTGATGTACATTCTACTACTTAGAAAAACTAAGAGATCCCTAGTTGGTCAACAACTAACTGATAAATACATAACATGATTTTGGAGTGCTCCCATCCTGAAACACTTGCCTTAGAGTGAATGGAACACTTATCCCAGAACTTTAAGTGGGAAAACCAGGATTTGCAGGACAACTTCTCTGCTTGGAAATTTTCCTTCACTAAGCCTATCTGTTATATCTCTACCAACAGTGTTAGTAGTGTGGTTACATGTCCCCCAAGCAGGACACTCAACTCCACAGATTAAAAGAACAGGAAGCTGGAACTTTCCCGGTGGTCCAGTCATGAAGACTCCACACTTCAACTGCAGGGGAGACAGGTTCCATCTCTAATTGGGGAACTAAGATCCCAAATGTCATGTGATGTGGCCAAAAAAGGCGGGGACAACATGCCTGGGTGAACTTATTGCTGGAAGTGAGTTAACAACATATACTATGGAGAAATGTGAGTTAGTCACTGCCTCCCATTATCATCACCAAGACCTAAACAAAGCCCTTTATTCCTCAAAATGACAACATCTCCTTTTCTTTACTTTGCCAATACACCCGTTTAATTAAGTCCCCATTCTCTTGCTAAAGGCCTCTTTCTCACTTACAATTATCATGAAAACTCATTCCAGCTATCCTCCCAGTAAACTCTAACTTTAAAGGTTCATCTGTCATCTTTTGTAATAACTCACTATGCCATAGAGCCTTAAGAAAATTCACAAAATACATCTCCTTCTAACAGTCTCAATTTCTTTTTACTAAATCCACACAATATTCCTGATGTCTCTTTGTTCATTCATCCTATTCCAGCAGCAAATTCCATCCCTTCTCCCTAAACACCTTTGATTTTCAGGGGGAGAAATCCTGAGTATTGGAGTATTATACTACAATTAAGAGAACAAAAATTGATTTTGTAAAACTAAAAGTCAAGTAGTATCAGTGAATTTTAAGAGTGTGTATATTTGACCTACGGGGTTTTGCTGGATCCAGTAGTTGGTGAGGGACCATCTCTAGAGGGATCCTCGGCTATTTTTATGGCTTCTTCCATGGCTGCAAGCAGGCCATTCCCACCTTCCCCCCTCAAGGCGGGACCGAAACACTCAGGCCTCCGGATGAGCAATCTCACCACTACATTTGCATTCTCCTCCACGCTTTCCCCTAGGATCAAATGGGAAAAAGGAGGAAACAAGCATTGACTACATGGAAGTTCAGAGGAAATAACATTATAGTAATTCATTTACATTTGAAGAAAAATAACTAAAATCAAATAAGGCAGTAGCAGAGCCAAAGTCCAATCCAAATGACTAGGGTTCTATACACAAAACACAGGAAAGCTCTTTTCTTTCACTTAACATTTTCAAAGTAAAGAAAAGCATGATGGAGACAGAAACTATTTATTTTTGTTAATTTGCTACATGGAGTGAAGATTGTAGCTATTATTAGAATCTAATGATATAAAGAGCTAGAATCTAAGTGCCTAACATTTTTAATTTAATAATGAAAGCCTAGCATGTATCAAAAGAAATATTTTAAAATAAATGATTACTGTGAAAAAACTTAATGATTACAAAATAGTCAATTTCTTTATTACTATTTACTTCCTTCATGAAAATGCTGGGATGCCTCATTATTTTATACCCTTTATTTTTTTTTTAAGTTTTAAAATAATGTTTTTAAAAGACCCTGTGAGATTCATCCTACCATTACAGAAGACAGCAAATCTGAGAAAGTCAAGATATCTCTCTCCTTCAACTGGATTCCACCCAATGTCTGGATAACCCTTTGACACTAGCATCTGGCAACTCTGCAGTCCACAACCAGCCAAATACCGAACCACCTACAACAGAGAAGAAGATAAGTATAAGTATCACCCATGGGGTGAGAACTCATTTAGATGCTTGCACTAGACATGGTAAATCATATCCTCAAAGGATGGTTTAAAAATCACTTGCAAAAACAAATTCATTTTAATCTCATGACCATCTACATGAACCCCCTGTAATAAAACCACAGAAATCAAGAAATACTGATAAATCATAACAAGGTGTTGTCACAGTAAAAATGCTTACAAAGGAACTTCATGAAAGAAAAATATCCCTAAATTTCGTATCGTCTGAGACTTTTACCCACAAGAGTTATAATATTGATAAACTTCGAAAATGCCTAATGATCTCTGGCCCAATGTAAAACCTGAATCCATCTGAGATATTGCAAGTTCCACCTGAGATATAATGATGTTTTAAAGAAGTTAATTACTCCCAAATTAAAGTATCAGTTTAATGGGGGGATGGGTGTGTGTGAGAGGACACCCTAGAGAAGTAGAGAAATCTAAGCTTAGAGAAGCTTACAGTCAAATATCCTTAGGTTCAAATCTGACCTGAATTAGGACTTAGTCTATCATGAGCCACGTATCATGGCTTAGTGTCCTGAGCCATGGGTTAACTATCTATAAAGTTTGGGGTGACACTCCCTATCTTTCTGTATTGTTAAATTTAACACATTAAAATTTCTGGTTAGCTTGGTCTTTTAAAATATTCCATCTTATGTGAATATTGATCCTCTACAAGATTTCATCACAGAACGAGTTTTAAAAAGAAATCCCTAGGGCAGATGGTAAGAGAAGCAACTTATCAAAAAAAAAAAAACACCAAAAACCTACATCCAGATCAGTCACAAGAGAAGTCAGTCTTATATAAGACAGCTAAAAATATTTTACATCATCCTCATTGAGGTATAATTTATGTACAATAAATTCATCTATATAAAGTATAAATTCAATGAGCTTTGAGAGATTTTTCCATCTGTAGGAACACCCACAGTCAAGATGCAGAGTGTTTCCATTGCTTCTCAGATCCTGTGCTTTTTGCAGTCTATCCCTCCCTACAAGCCCAGGTCTTGATCACCTGTGTTCTGCCACTACAGACTAGTCTGCGTGTTCCAGGACACTGATACATGCAGTCACACACTGTGGTCTTTCTGAGTCTGGCTTCTTTCACTCAGAATAATGACTTTGAGATTCATTCATGTTAGAATACATGTCGGCAATCCATTCCTTTTTAGAGCCTAATCATGGCATTTTGCTACTTATGGAAATACCCCAGGTTCTGTTTTTTTTTTTTTTTTGACCAGCTGATGGACATTTGAGTTGTCTCCAGTTTTGGGCTCAGGTAAGTAAAACCATTATCAATATTCATGTACACATCTTTGTAGAGACATACATTTATATTTCTATTGAGTAAATACCTGGTACTGGAAAGGCTACACATATATTTATGATAAGTGAATATTTAACTTATTAAAAATAATGCCAAACTGCTTTCCAACTGACTAACCATTTTTCATCCCAACAGCAATAGATGAGTATTCCAGTTGCTCCAAAGCCTACTCAGCATTCAGCATTGTCTACTTAAAAAAAAAAATACTAGCTATTTTATCCATGTGTAGATTAAAATATTTCGGATTATATAAGGGAAAAAATTTTCCAGAGGTATTCAGAGATATAAAGCTGCATGATGCTTGACTAGCACATCAGAAGGATTTGAGGAAGAATCCACTTTTTAATGCCTTCAACAGCTATGCACTGACTGGGAAAAAAGCAGAGAGTGACAGAGAAAAAAAAAAGCCCTGTGCTCATTGGCTTTACATTATACAAAGAAGTAGATTTTGAAAAATACATATAGATTTTAAATATAATTTTAAACCATAAATATTTAAACTATAGCACAGATACGGAAGGGTAGAAAGGTGACTTTGGAGCAATGACTGGAAGGATGTCTGGAAAAGAGCCATGAGGACATCTGGCGAAAGAATACTACAGATGGAGCGAACAGCAAGTGCCAAGGCCCTAGAGCAGGCGCAGACCTGGCAAGTTCCAGTCACAGCAAGGGGACCATTGTGGCTAGAGCACCAAGCACTGGAGAGTGGCGAGAAACGAAGTAAGACAATACGTGATAGATAGGGTAGGAACTATTCAAATGCCTTTTACCGTCACTCAAGGTGAGAAAGAAAGTCTAGAAGGTTCTGGGCAGAAGATTAACATGAAACTTTGAAGAGACACTCTGGCTGCAGGGGAGGCTCAGGTAGACTATTTAGAATGGAACTGCAATTAAAATATGGGGGAAATTTATCCGTATTTTGGTAAACATACATATGGCTTACTGTGATTAGAGGGCACAGCCTTTAGTATACTAGTAATACCTTGCAGTGTGATATGCAAACTTGTGTGATATAAATTATATACATGAGATGTTAAAACAACCTTTAAAGAAAGTAAAAATGCATCAAGTAAAAGTGACAGCAAATTATTGTAAAAGGACATAAACATCCAAGAATATAAAGTTGATTCTCTTTCCAAAGAAAAATGCATGTGATTGGAGAAAATATCTTAAATTTCTTGTTCTTTATAACTTAAAATTATATTACATATAATAGTATGTATTATATATAATAACATATATTGTATTAGTCACTCAATTGTGTCTGACTCTTTGCAACTCCATGGACTCTAGCCAACCAGGTTACTCTGTCCATGGAATTCTCCAGGCAAGAATACTGGAGTGGGGAGCTATTCCCTTCTCTAGGGAATCTTCCCAACCCAGGAATCGAACCCACGTCTCCTGCAGCACAGACAGATTCCCTGGTGTCTGAGCCACCAGGGAAGTCTATTACATATAATAAGTGTAACATATTTATAATACATAGTATATTATAGTTATAACAACATATAATTATAACTATTTATAGCTAAATATCTTGAGAAACAACTATAAACAACTGTAACTCACACAAGCACAGCAGTAAGAGATTGTGCCTACCTTTTCCAGATCTGGCTCCCGCAAAGCTAAAGCTAGTTCATTATTATCCATCACCGAGGCTGCTGCCACATCCAGTGGTGTTGAACCTCTCATAGCTGGTGAGGCTGTTAATTAAAGCAAAGATGGAACAAAACCTGAATTGTGCTGTAACTCTGAGTCCCATATAAAAACATACTTTCACATAGAATTTCATTTCTAAATATAATGTACACTGTACCAATCCAAAATAATTTAAAGTTTAGTTTTAAAACCCAGTTTGTATATCCCTTTTATCTTAAAGATTCAATGAAAGTCATACATTTACTTACCAAGACCAACACTGCTGTTTTCCAGTAAATAACTCAGATGATCAAACATAGCTTTCTGATTCTGCCTGCTTATACGACAGAAGTAACAGAGAAAACGGCAACAGTTGGCCACCATCTTCGGAAAAGTGATTTCCTACATAAAGAGCATTTAGTTAGCTGGGAAAGTAAAGGATCTTTGTTAATAGTGAGTTCTGAAGTTGAGGTCTCAGATTGTGCAATCATGTGTGCCCACGTCTACCAAGCCTCGGGTACTGAAGACCTCTGAATGTCCAGATGAAGGCTCACCTAGTCCTAGAGCTACCAAAAATCAAGCCTGGCACTAATAGGAAACCTAACTATTGTCAATGGTCTGATATGGAATTAATCTAC
The DNA here is from genome assembly GCF_027580195.1 of Bos mutus. Lineage (NCBI taxonomy): Eukaryota > Metazoa > Chordata > Mammalia > Artiodactyla > Bovidae > Bos > Bos mutus. The sequence continues at coordinate 35,384,453 of NC_091644.1, forward strand.
AGCCCTATACTTAAAGGTAGCATGAGCCTACTTTAGGATTCAGGCAGGCTCAACTGTGATTCTTGACGCCCACTATTAGCTGCGCTTCCTTGGAAAATTAAACCATCTCACAGATTTTGTTCTGCAAAATTGGAATAAGATGGATAATAATATTTACTTTAGGCAAAGGAAGGACAGTTCAATGAGGCATTTTGTGAAAAATACCCAGTTTAATATTTGGAACCACATAATAGGATGCTCTTATCATCAGCGTTGTTGTTGTATTATTATTAAGATTCCAGGAAATTCAGATCTTCCCTGACTGGCACATGACTTGTCTCCTGTGATGAACACCCTTCCTGGAAGGTCTGCCTGCTAGGCCCCAGCAAACATATCTCCCTTGACATCTAGATCTTAATCCCCAAAGACTCCAAGTTCTTATTAAACAGAATATTTTATAAATATCTTTATAAGTTTGCCTAACCAAGAGTCTGAACATGAGAAAAATGGACTCAGGAATTCAGTGGAACCAACTGTTGTCTGAATCAAGGAAACAGGTCTGGATAGCATGTTTTTGTTACAGACTTTGAATGTGATGGAAATGTATTTAATTTTATAAAAATTAGCATACTATTAACTGTTATAGTTTCTAAATATCTTCTAAATGAGAATTATACAGAAAATAGCAAGTTACATGGCATTAGATAAATTATTAGGCTTCCCTGGTGACTCAGATGGTGAAGAATCTGCCTGCAATGCAGAAGACCTGGGTTCAGTCCCTGGGTCTGATCCCTGAGTCAGGAGATCCCCTGGGAAAGGGAATGGCAACCACTCCAGTATTCTTGCCTGGAGAATTCCATGGACAGAGAAGCCTGGTGGGCTACAGTCCATGGGATCACAAAGAGTCAGATACAACTAAGTGACTAACATGTTCACTTTTTCAAGCAAATTATCAATATCAAAGGAAAAAACTTCAGTCAGAACTCTTTATCTGCAGGTTACACATCTGCAGATTCAACCAAAAAGCAAAAATTACAGAATGTTTTAAAAAGCAAAACCTGAGTTTGCTATGTGCCAATAACTATTTAGATAGCATTTATATCAGGTATTATAAGTGATCTAGATACGATTCAGAGTATATGAGAGAATGTGCATAGGTTTTATACAAATACTATGCACTTAACCTAAGGGACCAGAGAATCTGTGGATTTTGGTATCTGCAGTAAGGTCCTGGAACCAATCACCTGTGGATCCTGTGGGGGTGACTGTAGAAGCACAGCCACCTCTCAATCTGTAAGGGATTGTTTAAAAAAGAGTCCTAAGAGGATTTGCAAAATCCACATCAAGAATACACAATGAATGTACTCTAGGAGGTTGTAGTAAATGGCATCCCAAGAATTAAAGGGTTTCCTTTACCTTGGACTCTCCACCTCCAAGGACATTCACCATGACCTCCATCACTGTCTCATGCATCCCAAGGGCCCTCATGAGATTAGGATGCTGGTAAAACACTTTATTGTTCATGATATCCCTAGAAAGGACAACACAAGTATAAGCGAAGCAAAGAGTTACAACAAAATTTAAACAAAAATTTATCTGAGATCATGATAAGTATTTTGGAAATAATTACTGGCATGTATGGACAAGTAAGAGAAATCATCACCAAACCTTAAAAGTAAATAAGGCTAATTGGGCTTTCCTCAAAAATACAGAAAGTTTTCCAAAGATATTATACAAATTGTTTATTCTTTTTAATTGCAAGAAATGTACTAAATAAGTAAATATTGATTTATATGACATAGATTTTGGGACACTTATCATTCCTAATTCCATGGATATCCAAATTCAACCTTATTTTGTACAGAAATATGAAGCAGTGTTATTCTTACATTCTTATGAAAGTTCCTATATTAATAATTGCTGTATAAGTATCTCTCCTTTTCACATACACTGTTTTTAGAACTATATTCATCATTTGTATGTTTAAGAACAGTAGTGTTATTTCCTGCTACATTTATCTTATTATTCTTGTGAAATTCTTTTAAAGGCGATGTATTCCCCAAAAGACACCAAACTAAACTGAAGTCCAGGTACAAGTAATCCTACTTATTAAAAGAGACATTTAATTTAAAGAAATGGCAGAAAATGATACCTCAAATGTTTCATTATTATTGCATTACATATTATTATAATATGTATATAAAGGTATTTTTAAAGATCTTAATGTTTAACAACCATAGCAAAAGAGAGCTCGGTTAACTTTTACATATATCAAATCATGCAAGAGTCTTTTCCATAAAACATTTTTCTGTCAGAATCAAAGCAAGAAAATAACATACAACTGACAGGAAACTTGAAGCTTTCCTTTTGAATCTGATTACCTTAACTGAGTTACTCAGCTATTCATTTAGTCATATTCTGGCTATACCAAGAAAGTGGAATAGTATGATTATTTTCTTTTAGTTTTAGTTCTTCACTTTTAATTTATTAATCACTTTGTTAGGTTGTGTTTATGAAGACAGCTTTTAGGTAGCACTACTCAGAAAAATGACTTGGGGGCCCAGGGCTAATTGTGTGTGTGTTCAGCTCTCAGTCGTGTCCGACTCTGCAGCCCCACGGACTGTAGCCCTCCAGGCTCCTCTGTACATGGAATTTTCCAGCCAAGAATACTGGAGTGGGTTGCCATTTCCTACTCCAGATCTTCCTGACCCAGAGACTGAACCAGTGTGTCCTGTGTCTCCTGCGTTGGTAGGCAGATTCTTTACCACTGTGCCGCCTGGAAAGCAACCCAGGGATAAAATAGGTCTGATCTATTTCATGCAAGGACAAATAAGGTAAACGCATCCTTTCCTTCACAAATAATAGCAGCGTATTTGCCAAGACAACCTCAACTCTCAAACCACAGATGTAATCATGAGATTTGTCCTCCTGTTAATTCAAATCCTTTTACATGACCTAACTTTGGAAGGTATCTAATTGAAAAATCTCATTTGCTTTTAGTTCAAGGTAAATTAAATGGATCTTTAATTCTACCACCAGCAGGCAGGTTGTCACTCATTAAATGTGTCACTTTGGGATCTTTCTAATCTGACAAAAAAGTAGCATTTTATCTTGTTTCATAATCATTTTGAGTTTTATCCCTATTGAGTGATGTATATGTTAATAGTACCTCTTACTGTTACATGGTCATTTAGGAAGAAAGTGCTCTCCATTTCCTGGAAGGCTTCCTTTCTCATTTAATTAAGAAGACTTCTCACCAGACAGCTCCCTCAGGTTAGATTTAAGCACTAATATTCCCAAAAAAGGCTCATGCACAGACAGTCATAAATAAAGAACATAAAATTAGCTTATGTTGTTTCAGTCTGTTTTCCTTCTTTGTCCCAAAAGTACACTGATTTTCAGCATGCAATCATTATAAGGATTTCTGATATATAACCTCTCCAGTTTATGGTTTCAAATATTTAATAGTCCCAGAGGAAATATAAGGTTCTGAATTTTAAATGTACATAAATATCACATAATTTGTGTCTTTCCATACTTTGTTTTTTTCCTCCCCCCTCAGAATAAACTTTTTAGCCAGAGAAAACATCGGTTATTCTGTTTCCTTAGTTGTTTTTCAAGAGCCAACTCCAAGGTTTTTTAACCCTATTTATTGATTACTTGTAGATGGTAAAGAGTCTGCTTCAATGCAGGAGATTCCTGGAGAAGGGAATGCCTATCCACTCCAGTATCCTTACCTGGGGCATTCTATGGACAGAGGAGCTTGGCAGGCTACAGCCCACAGTGTCACACAACACGACTGAGTGACTAACACACACACACACACATTGTTAGTGTTTTATTTTACCTATGTCACTGGATATCATTATCTCTTTGATCTGTTATTCATAGAACCAAATTAGCTTTTTTGGTAGTGAGGGGCCTAAGTATTTGTCTTTTGCATCACTTTTCAGCATTCTACATTCCAGATTTTTACATCTTTACATTTAGGTATTTCTTTCTTATGAATATCATACAGCTTAATTTAAGCTTTTGTTTTTCTCTGGTTATTTTAATTCTCTTATATTTTCTTTTTTAAAGATTTTTTTGATGTGGACCATCTTTAAGTCTTTATTGAATTTATTACAATATTGCTTCTGTTTTATGTTTTAGATTTTGGCCATGAGGCATGTGGGATCAGCTCCCCAACCAGGGCTTGAATCCACAGTCTCCGCACTAGAAGGTGAAGTCTCGATCACTGGATCACAGGGAAGTGCCTCTCTCGTATTTTCTGATTCCCAAACCATGAATGCTTACATATATGCATATATGTGCCAGTAACATACTCACTGAAACAAATTACCTCCCACTCTTCTGAATTCCATTTTCTTTTTCATTATATACTTACAGCCTTTAGAAGGCCTTTCAATGAGGGACTATAAGTAAACATTCAGAAATTTCTTTGTTTTGCCCTTACTCTTGAATATGGAACATAAACTCCAGTATTCAAATCCACATGAAGCACAAGCTTATGATGATAAAATGTTAGTTGAGTAACACATTCTAAATAAAGGGTTATTATTTTGTGGTCTGTTAGAACTTTGTGACCTTTTGTTGAATTATGATCACTGGTTTTGCAGTTGAGAATGCTAAACGTTGTTTCAAGTGTCTGGGCTTTTCTACTTGCTTTCAAAATATTCTGTTTGTCACTGGCTTTATGGAGTTTCACTACAATCTACCCAGCTGTGGGTGTGGAAGTATGTGTACTCTAGGGATAGCTAAGTTCAGGTTTGCCTTCAGTTCTGAAAACCTCTAGCCAATAGCTCTTCCAAGTTCTCCTGCTATAGTTCATCTATTCTGTCTTTTCCACAAACCCTACTTGGCATATGAAGGATCTTCTTATACTATTCCCCAGGTTTCTTAACTTCTTAATCTCCTCAGACCTATGATTCTATTTATTAATTCTCTTCTGTTTTATTTATCTACTTATCTATTTATCTACTTATCTACTTATCTATTTATTTTGATACTTTTATTAATCACTGCTCTTAATGCCAATTATTATATTTTTCACTTCTAGAACTTCTCTGTGGATATTTTTCAATTTTTCATGGACTTTTTGTGTGTCTCATTTTGAGGATTTCATTTGTTTCTTAGCATTTTTAAACATTTTAGATATAGTAACTTTGTGTTATCTTTCTGGCTTTCACGATTTGTAGTTCTTGGGGGAGGTGTTCTAACTCCACTCTTCATTGTATCTGCAGACCTGCCGACGGTGGACTGTTTTCTTAGGTGCTCTGCACTTTCCGACTAGGGGCTAATCTTTGGTAGCATGGAGGCTTTTCCTGTTCACAGTGAACTGAGTTGAGAAAGCATAGCTTCAGGCCAAATTTTATGTTTTGTATTTTCTCAGCTAGTGGATCCTTAGACTATGCATGCGGCGTAAATGTTAACCCTGTCTAAGGTAGCAGATGTCAATTGCTACATATAGGATGGATAAATAAAAAGGTTGTACAGCACAGGGATCTATATTCTAATATCTTGTGATAAACCATAAAGGAAGAGAACATGAAAAAGATAACAAAAACATATCTATATATATAGAAGATATATAGATATATCTGAGTGTGTATATATATATACATATATATATATGTATATATATCTGAATCACTTTGTTATATACCAGAAACTGAGACAACTTTGTAAACCAACTATAATTCAATAAAGAAAATGTTAACCCTGAAATTTACATAAAGTACAACCTATGATGTTGAATTTTCTGAATAGCTGTTTCATCCCCCGTTATTTCCTCAGGAGACATGGAGAAACTTCTTTATTATCTCCTGCCGGTAATATTTGTACCCCTATGGATTTTAATATGTTTTCATTAATCTGTATTTTTATATGTGATTTGATATCACTGAGAAACTAATAAAAAAAAAACAAGATATTTGTTATGTACCACAGTCACCTTGGCATCTAGTCGTAAAATTAGTCATGCATTATTATTGGGCAATTTTCCTATTTAGCTTTGAAACATAATCTCTAGAAAACTGACAATCTCATGATCATAAACTCTAAATGGTGTATTTATGCTAAAGTGCCCACTGTATTATTACTGGGATAAACAATTAGAAAGAAGACATTTATAAGTCAAAGGTTATAATATCAATAGTTAAATAACTTACCCTAATCCACGAATCATAAGTTTCTCTTCCTCTTTGCCCATTCTCACACTTAGCAGAGAACGAATCTGACCAAGAGATGCCAGCAGATTGATGGTATCCTCCACAGAAACACCATTTATAGTGTAGGTCTTTGGCAGAGCCCGTACCAGACCCCCAATGCCATCATACTGTCGATGGAGCAATACAAACATGGCCCTCACCAATTCAGGGTCTTCAATAACAGACTCTTGAGCCCATCGGACCATGGTCTCAGAAATCAACTGCTGAAGAGTGGCTGCAAAGTAATCATGGATAATTCTTAAGAAAGGAAAATAATAAGGCAGATGAGATGGGCATTTCAAATGCATATTTCAGATAACCCAAAAGTGAAAGTGAAGTCACTCAGTTGTGTCTGACTCTTTGCAACCCCATGAACTGTAGCCTACCACGCTCCTCAGTCCATGGGATTTTCCAGGCAAGAGTACTGGAGTGGGTTGCCATTTCCTTCTCCAAGGGATCTTCCCCACCCAGGGATCGAACCCAGGTCTCCCACATTGTAGGCAGACACTTTACCATCTGAGCCACCAGGATATAACCCAAACTGCCATCTATATTTGTACAAGAATTGAAAAGGAATAATTTTTTGAAAAAATATATTCTTTAAACAATTATCAGTGACAGTATGTCAATAAAGATGAGTTAACAGGTAATCAAGGATAAAAATACACAAACTTTCTTTAAAAATTATTCTTATAACTAAGGCATTTAAGCTATTTCAAAATTATAGCAGCTTTTCTAGAACTACTATTGGCAATCCCTAGGGCAATCAATGGGTTGTCTTATTACTTTTATTTTCTTTGTTTCATTCATTTCCTCCAAAAAGATTTGACATCATATATCCTTATAAAGGTCAGTCATGGTCATTCAAGGAGCTTCTTTTTTAATCCAACTGTATCCTCATTTAAGTACTTAGTAGTAGCGACCTCATGAAATTACATTTCTATTTCAATTTGTATCCCTAATTGTCACTTAAAATGTCTTCAAAGGATTTGACTGTAAAGCTGTATTAAGTTGAAAAGTTATCCCATACATAGATGATTACTTGCAGTGTGATCAGCAATAACACATTTAAAAGCAACAGAACTTTCAAACCTCTTAAAATATATAGTAAAATTATCAAAGCTAAGTAGGGTTGATGTGACTGACTTATGTTGTTGCTGTTGTTCAGTCACCAAGACGTGTCTGACTCTTCGTAACCTCACAGGCTGCAGCATTCCAGGCTTCTCTGTCCCTCACCATCCCCAGAGTTTGCCCAAGATCATGTCCAGTGAATTGGTGATACCATCCAGCCATCTCATCCTCTGTCGCCCTTTTCTCTTTCTGCCTTTAATCTTTCCCAGATCAGGGTCTTTTCCAATGAGTCATCTGTTCACATCAGGTGGCCAGAGTATTGAAGCTTCAGATTCAGCATCAAACCTTCCAATGAATATTCAGGGTTGATTTCCTTCAAGATTGACTGGTTTGATCTCCTTACTGTCCAAGGGACTCTCAAGAGTCTTAATTCATACAGAGGTACTAAATTCCTATCATCAATACACTGGCTGATTTCCAAAAGAAACTGCTAATCTGTTTTAATCTATGCCTTATTAAAGAAAAACACACACACACAAAGCTCAGATTACCATCTGAGAACCTGCCCGTACTGCAGGAGACCCGGGTTTGATCCCTGGGTTGGGAAGATCCTCTGGAGAAGGAAATGGCTACCCGCTCTAGCATTCTTGCCTGGAGAACTTCATGAACAGAGAAGCCTGGCAGGCTACAGTCCAATCAGGGTTGCAAAGAGTCAGACACACTTTACTTTTCACCAATTTTAACCAAATATAAAATTTAGATAAAACGCCAATATACTTCTACATATCTCAAAACCATGTAGTCATTGTTAATAGGTCAAAATCATGAACCTGATAATAACAAAAAATGCTTCATAAGAAACTCTGAACTCTGATTTGGAAGACCTGACTCAAATGTGGTTGTGATACTGAAAAATAAATTTAGAAGTAATTATATGGATAAAAGGTTTGCATTGTAAGTTAGTGGGACAAAAGACAAAATTTGCATGAGTTTGTTTTTTTCTTTCCATAAAAGCTGTTAATAAACTGACACTGCCTCTTACATGAATGGAGTCTCAGAAGTGAGACAGTAAATCAGCTGATCTCACAGACCTACTTCATGAACCCTTTCTGAATGAGTATGCAGGTCTGAGAGACCCGTTGCCTCAGTGTGTTTTCTTTGGTTTCACAGAGTATCAGCTATGATATCAGCTATGACTTTTCAGTTAAATAGGATGTGGATGAATCAGAAATGCATAAGGCTCTAGAAAATATTTCCAAACCAAAATATAGTTACAGACAATATCTATTTAAACTTTAAGAAAAGGCTTATTTAACTTGATGCAAGAATATTTGAAGGTCAACAGCAAATATTTAAATATGAAGGCTAAATTACTCATTTTATACTTTCTCTTGATAGACTCTGATCCAATTCCTTTTTTAATTTATTTGTCTTAATTGGAGGCTAATTACTTTATAATATTGTAGTGGTTTTTGCCATACATTGACATGAATCAGCCATGTGTGTATATCTGTTCCCCTAAATCTTTACTTCTCTAGGGATAGCCCATCCACCCTTAGAAAACTGCCATCTCTCAATCTGTTCCTGCAAATACAGTCTGATGCTGCTATCTACCTCTGGTGGCTATGGGGATCTACTTAATGTGATTCTTGCAAGTTGCAAATTCAATTTTCTTACTGGTTCGTCTAGTATGATATTTGTTCAAACAATGAATAAATGCCGTGGTGGAGTCATTCTGGCAGTGCCCTTTTATAGCTTACATGACTTCTTGGAGTCACTCTCAACTGGCTTTTCCGCTTGCTTCTTCTTCAGGTATGTCACCTTTTCTACCAAGGACAGCAGGCGTCCTCTAATAGTTAAATCATTGTTTCCATCCAGAGACCTATCTTCATCCAGCTCAATTCCTAGTAGGAAGAAGACAAAGAGAAATAAGAAAAGAACAAATAATGTTTAAAAAATACATTGAGGGGAAACAATTCTCAGGTTTTGCAATTTTTTCCACTCATAGCTTAAAGCAATGCTACCATGCCTAAAACATCTGAGGAAACCAAGTTAAGTGATCTTTTCCACTAGCATTCACAGGTAAGATTCATTTATTGCTCTCTTTTTCTGCTTTCTCTTTTCCCCCTGTTTTTGTGAGACTGGAGCTATCAGCAGCTAGCACAAAATATAAAGCCAAGCAGAGAGCAAAAAGACTCTTCTAGGAGTTAAAATCCATTCTACTACTTAAGCTAACCTTAGGCATCTCTTGACCATGGGCACTGTCTAGACCTATGGTTCTGCTCTCCCTAAACACCCTGCTGGCTTTTTATCCTCCTTACTTGCCTCCAAAAATATCAATGATATTTTAATAATTTGAGAGACAGAGAGTACATATATAGTTAGATATCTAAAACTAAGGAATATTTTATGTCTGAAGCAATAATTCTACCATATTAGAGTATCCCTTTATTTATAGCATATGTGTATGTATTTATTTATAGTATAACCTTCTGGCAGTCATTTAGTGGTTCCTCATTCATAAGCTGAATTAATATACTTTTACTGTCTTCATTAAAATAAAATACCACTTAAGATATGGCTAATTTGTTTTCCTTCATTGAGACACAGACTTATTCACATCACCCCATAAAGAGAGGAAAAAACCAACTGACTGGATTCAGAACATCCAATCAATTCCATTTTTAAAGTTCTTAGAATCAAAAGAGGGGCATGTGCACTCAGTCGGGTCCAACTCTTTGCAACCCCATGGACTGTATAGCCCGCCAGGCTCCTCTGTCCCTGAGATTATCCTGGCAAGAATACTGGAGAGGGTTGCCATTTCCTCCTCTAGGGGATCTTCCTGGTCCAGGGACTAAATCTGTGTCTCTCGCATTCAGGCAGATTCTTTACCACTGAGTCATCTGAGAAGCCCCCAAAAGAGGGAATAATTGCCTTCATAGATTTGGGCTACTGACCTACAACTTATTAAAGGAATTCTTTAGACATTAATTCCAAACATGCCAGATTTCCCAGGTCAACCCTTACAAGGGGCCCCTCAACCAGTTGAAATATAACAGTCTATGAACAAACTTCTTTAGACTAAATCAACTTAAAACTCCCCTCTTTGACAAAAATACCTGGCTACATGTCCCCATTCCCTGGGCCACTGAAGAAGAAGAGGGAAAAAGAAAAGAATGTTGGTCATGTTCTGCTTGGTCTTAATGCCTTTCTGATCTCTATATCCCTCAAGACTTCCCACATCAGAACTTTTGTACCAATATATGTGTACTAAAATATATACTCAGTAAGAGTTATAGGTCAAGAAGACCCTACCACAATGTGTCATCAAATCTTCGTGAAAATCCAAGAGTTGGTCTCGGATTTCTTCAGGACATGGACATTCACTTTTGTCATCCTTAAAATTGAGAAGCATATTGATCTGAAAGTTTAGAAAAAACAAGAGGAAGAACTAGAGTAAAAGAAAAGTGAATCTAGGAACAGCATAATAAAGAAAATTATAAAAATCAAAAATGTTCAAACTCTGCTTTTGAGTATTCATGGACTCGTACCCAACAGATGAAAAATCATTATCTATTGCTCAATCCAACAAATAACACAATCAAATAATTCAAAGCTTAACATGCTAAAATAGTCATATTATTTGAGTCTTTCTCAATTTCACAAAATGTTAGACATGTGTATACTTAGTGTTCTTAAACCGATTAAGATCTAAATTTACTTTAAAAATTGTTATTATCCTTCTAGATTTTTCTAGTTAATTTCCATGCATTATGGACTATTTTAAAGAACTATTTGTTAGAAGGATACAGAAAAGAAGGAAAACCGAACATAACTGAAGAGCTATATAATGGATCAGTATGCCTTTTCTAATATTAATGGTTCAATTGAACAAACTAAGACATTTTCTTCCGTTTGTTTTAATTTTTAGATACAATAGTATTAAATTCATGAAGGAAGAAAAGTCTGTTCCATAATTTTCCTTTATGAAACAACTGTAAGTTTTCCTTTTAGAGTTTTATGTATGTAAATTTTTGTTACACTATTATTTTGAGAAAATTATAGATTCATATGCTATTACAAGAAATAACACAAAGAGATCCTTGTGCCCTTTACTCTGTTACCCCACTATAGTGACATCTTGCAAAACAGTAGTACAGAATCACAACCAGGATACTGGCTCTGTTACAGTCAAAAGAGAGACCAAGTTCATCACTTCAGGACCCCTCCTGTTAACCCTTTTATAACCACACCCTCTTCACTCTTGCTTGTTCTTCATCCCTAATTCCTATCAACCACTAATCTGTTCTCCATTTCTATATTATTGGCATTTCAAGAACATTATACAAACAGAATCATACAGTATGTATACATACATATACATACATAATACATACATGTATTCCCATATAATCTTTTCGCCATCTGTAGTCTGTAGAGATATCACATTTCATTTCTGATTTGGTAATTTGTGTCTTCTTTTTTACTTTGCTAATTCCTTTAGAATTTTATTGGTTTCACTAATTTTTAAAAATAACTAGCTTTTGGACTCACTGATTTTTTTAATTGTCCTCTTTGCAGTTTCATTCATTTCTCCTCCGTTCTATATTACTGCCTTCTTTTCGCTTCTTTTAGGCTTATGTTGTTCTTTTGCTAAACTCTTGTGATGGCAGTTTAGATTATTACTTTGAGTCTTTTGCTCTTTTATATATAAGTATTTAACGCAATAAATTTCCCTCTCACACAGTTTCGGCTGTTTCCACAAAGTCTGGTATGTCATATTTTCACTTTCTTTCAGTTCAATGTATTTTTTATTTTTTTCTTGAGACTTGTTCCTTGAACTAAGTGTGTCGTTTGGTTTCCAAGTGTTCAGAGATTTGCCTGTTATGTTTCTGTTACTAATTTCTAATTTGATTCATGGTCAAAAACCATTCTGTATGAAAAAAAATCAATTCTACATTTGTTGAGGTTGTTTCATGGCTCAGGCTATAATCTATCTTTGCAAATGTTTCAGACACTTGAAAATAAAACTGTATTCTATTATTGGGCGGAGTGCCCCATAAATATACAAAGATCCTGCTAGGGATAACACTGGCAGGATCTCTTCCATTCTTGCTGATTTTCTGTCTATCTTGTCCTTCAAATATTTAGAGAGGGGTGTTAAACTCTCCAACTACAACCCTGTATTTGTCTATTTCTCCTTTCAATTCTATGTTGACTTCACATATTTTGCAGCTCTGTTGTCTAATGCATGCACGTTTGTCTTCTTGGTGACTGATCTCTTATTCTTATATAATGTTTCTATCTACGACAAATTTCTTTGCTCTGATACAGTCATCTTACTTTCTTTTAATTAATTTTTCATAACATATCTTTTTTCATCCTTTTTACTTTCAACATATCATTACATTTTAAGTGAATTTCTCAAAGACAGCATATAGTTAAGCCAATCTGTTAAAATTCACTGTCAATCTCTCTTACTTGCTGTATTTAAATTATTTATACTCATGAATTTATTGGTATGTCTGTCATTTTACTTGTTTTCTGTTTGTTTTCTCTCATTTATTTTTCCAAAGTGCTGTGGGTTCCCTGAACTATTTTTAGGATCCTATTTTGAACTATCCATGGTATTTTTTAGTGTATCTCTTTGCATAGCTATTTTAGTGATTACACAGGATATTATATTAATATATACATAATTTATCTCAGTCTACTGGTATTAACACTCTATCAGTTTAAATGAAATACAGAAACTTTATCTTCCTTTATGTCCCTTATTCACCAGCACTGAAAATACAATTGCCTTAAATATTTAGTAAGCATACATTTAGAACATACCAGAGTTACCATTTTTGCTTTGCCCATCAAACATAATTTAGAAGGCTCAAGAGAAGAAAAAAATTGTATTTACCCTTATTTTAACACTTTCTGTAGGGTAAGGGAGTTAGAGAAGGCAAGGTTCAGAAAAAGAACAAGACCAGCACTTTACAGGAACAGATCACCTTTAATGAGGCAAGAAGGGGCAGCAGTCAGATTGGCGAGCTGCTGCACTAACCCAAGAAAAGGGTAAGTATATGTAGGCATATATGTGGAAATCCACTCTCTTAAGGGGGCCCATTCTTCTCCAAGGTTGTTCAGAGTAGTTATCTCTTTAACCGCTGGGGCAAGGAATTCTGGAGATCAGCCAGAAGCCGGGACCAGCTGGGAGCTAGGCTTAATCAACCCTAATGTCCATTTTTTCCTTCAGGTGAGAGAGTTCTTTGTTTTGCATAGAATGGTAGAGAGGGCCCAGAGAGGAATTTTAACCTTAGGCTATTTTGAGCCTTGTAACTTTCCTTCACTGTATGTTATTTATTTCTTCTTTCCAGATTTTTCAAATTTTCTTCTTTTATCCTTTCCTTTCTGTTTACAGAACTTCCTTTAGGCATTCTTCCAGGATAATCCAATTCGGGTAGTTTTCCTTCATTTGAGAAAATCTTGATTTCCCCTCAATGCTGAAGGATATTTTCATTGCATATCGAATTATGGTTGACAGGTCTTTTCTTTCAGCATATGAAACATGCTGTGCCACTTCCTTCTGTCCTCTGTATTTTCTGATGAGAAATTCGTTGTCACTTGACTTGTTTTTCCCTTTCAAATGTCATTTGTTTCTCGGTGCTATCGAGATTTTTCCCTTTCATGTTCAGAAGTCTCACTACAATATGCTTTGACTTACACTTGGGGTGTATCCCATTTGGAATTTACTCAGTTTCTTTGGAATCTCTATACCTTTTGCCAAATTTGAAATCTTTTCAACTGTTATTTTTTCAAGAATGTTTTCGTTTCACTTGCTCCTATCCCTCTGGAGATCTAATGCCATAAATGTTAGACCTTTTGCTATATTTGCACTGGTGCCCCAGGCTCTATTTTTTCACTTTTATTTTCTATGCTGGGGGCTAAATAACGTCTATTCTCTCTCAGTTCAAAATTTTTTCTTTTCTTTTTCCCCTCCACTGTGCCGTTAAATCCATCTGTTGATGATTTTTAATTCGGACATTGTATTTTTCAGTTGTAGAATTTCCATTTGGTTCTTCTTTGTAGCTTCTATTATTTTTTTGCTGAGACTTTTTTATTTTTGTCATCATAGAGTTGGTATCTATTGATTGCCACTTTTCATTCAAGTGTTTGCTGGATCTTGATGTGATGAGTGGTTTTTAATTGAAATCTGAACATTCTTGGTAGTACACTATGAGACTCTGGAGAGGGAAATAGCAACCCACTCCAGTATTCTTGTCTGGAGAATCCCATGGACAGAGGAGCCTAGCGGGCTACAGTCCATGGGATCACAAGAGTTGGACACGACTTAGCAACTAAACCAGAAGACTTTGTTTCTTCTTTAAACTTCTGACTTCTTCTGATACCATTACTGCTAGGTGGCATACAAGTCCATTTCTCCACCTCCCTGAAGGAGAGAGGAGACCTCATTTCTGCTGGGTGAGGCTGGGAACAGCGGACCTGAATTCACACAACCCTGGCTGGAAAGGGTAACAGCGCCTTGATACGCCTCCCTCTGTGGCCTTATGGACCCTTTGGAAGGGATATGCCTCATTACCACTCAACCAGGATAAAGTCTCAGCTGCTCAGGGCCCCAGCCGGAGCACCTGTGTACAACCTGGTGAGAGCAGAAGTCTAAGCTGTCCACTCAGTGTCTGCTGCTTTGGGTCGGGGGTGTGGCACAAGATTACTGTGGTGGTCGGCTGGGTAGCATGGTCATTACCTACAAGTTTTCTCTCTTGCCAGAAAAACAGTTTTTCTGCTTCTTTGGCTAGACAGAGAAGGTACTTGTTGAGGCTTTTCTTGGTGTTTCTGAGTTGTTGGCTTCTTTAGCTCCAAGTTTGTGATAGATGAGGCAAATAAAATAATAATAATTACCCAGGGCACTCACCACCAAGTCATTCCTCAGCTCCCAAGTTCCATAGCCAGTCTTTCTTCTGTCTTTCATAGTCTTCTTATGTTTTCTTTTGTGTAATGTCCAGGGTTATAGTTGTACTTAGAAGGAAGAATAGGCAGAGGTATTCCATCTTTTCAGAAGCAGAAGTTTCCCAATAGTATTTTAACAAATGGAGTTACTCTGGGAGAAGCTGGATTTGTTCTCTGCTCAATAAATGTTATTTACAGCAATAAACAAAATTCCATGTCCCTTCCCTCAAAGATTTTACATTCTGGTGAGAAAAAGATAAATTCTACAATTACTCCCTAAGTACCTCCATTCAGAGCTATCTTGGATACAGAGGGAAAGAGCAAGGTAAGATATTGAAGATGAGATCTGTATAAGCTATACCTTTTGACCATCATAGCTACTGGCTGAGCCATAAAGTTCATTTGGGTTTTTCTGTATCATCCTATGGAAAAACCCAAATAAACATTTTGACCAACTCAATACATTTTGGTAATTTGTCACAGTCAGAGACGCATCCTGAGGCAGATGCCAGAAAGCTCACAGCCCTAGAATAGCTCATTCTTGGATTTAGGCATAGGCTTCTGACTTGGCTGCACCCTAGGGAGACCTGGGTTTGGAGGTGAGCAACCAGAGGAAGACCCACAAAGAGGTGATCAAGATTCCTGCAAGACTGGTGGCAGTGACATGGAGTTCTTTTAGGAGACAGAAAATGAAGAGTATTAAGTGTTAGAACCTGTCAAGGGTTCCTATTAGCTGGCATGGTGCTGTGCCAGCCAATGAAGGTCCCCCCTTTCCCCTTTGCTTGGATACTTTTCCTACTTGAAGAACTTCAGAATCTGGCACACTGGCTTCCTCCAAGGGTCCATAATATGCTTAATACCTTTTAATAAGTCTCTCATTTGTTTAAACTAACCAAGTGGATACTATTGGTGAGACCTATGAATACTGACACAATGAACTTAGCCAGTGTAAAGAAAAACAGGAAAAAAAAAATACACTTGCAACTTCTGGTAAAATTCTGCAACATGTCAAATATGAGTGAACTAAAACCCAAAGGAAGGAAGGAAGACTTTTCTGTTCTTTCTTATACCTGTTCTTGAGGCGGGGATCTGAATTCCTTTGTTTTCCTGGCTGTGAGTGCAGCCGACATGTTTAAGGCTTGCATAACTTCATTATATCGGAATCGTTGATTGTCTTGGAGCTTGGCTACAAAGTCATCTGAAAAGGCCACAATGGCTTCTATCCGGTGCCGGACCTGGCAGTCACAGAGGTATTGAAGTAGCAGGCACATCTAAAGAGATGATTTAAAAGACACCAAGTTTAATTTCTGAATTTTTCAATAGTTAATATGTATCAAATCAAAATTTGTGACAGACACACTTAGTTGTCAACTCATCTCCTTTATTAACAGAATCCTGATTTTATGTAGACAGCAGTGTGCTCAGTCCAGGGGATGAAATACAATTTGTCTAAACTCAAATGGCAAATACCCTTTGATGTCCCTTTGATGAATACTCACTGGCCATCCTCCTCTGCAGCTAGAGGGGCTATAGCAAATGAAGTAGATAAGGAAAAGTTTGCAAGGGGTCTTCTGGGAAAGCATTTTCACCATTAACAAAAGACTAGAATATCCTATTTTCAAAAACTGGCTAATGGCAGGATCACTGATGGAAGAAGGAGGTAACACACTTTAGGATAAAAACCATAAACTGCAGATCACAGAAAGATATTACAGTCTGGGTTCCTGATGACACCATTAAACTACTACGTTCATTCTAGAACCGTCTACCTCCAGACTCTGCATGTACGTTAACTAAGTGGTTCATCGCTTATTCATTAAATAGTCAGTTGGGTATTTTCTTACCAGAAGCCAAGAGGATTTTTAACTGATACAGTGCATCATAGAAACATGCCTTCCAGAGAATGTTGGGCCCAAGTTTTGGGAAATATTTAAATACACTTTATACCAACTGTGATATAAATGCAAAGTAGTGTTAGAGGACTTTAAATCCTCATATTCCACCATCCTAAATATAGCCATTTCTGTCAATGGTACCTGTAAGCTAGCCCTAGGGTTTAAGCCCCTCTCTCCATCTGCTTTGTCCCACTCCAGTGGAAACACTGTCTTCTCAGCCTTGACCCTGCATGTCAGCCTCCCGACTAGGTGGGCTCTGGACCACCCTCCCTTACTCCCCTTATCTATCTTCCTCACAGTAGCTATGTTGAGATTTTTTAGAATAGACTCATCCTGCTAAAATTCTTCAATGATTTTAATTGAACTTAGAATAAAATTCAAAATTTACCATATGGCTGGCTTTAGCAAAGAGCTAGACTCTGTATCAACTGCCTTCCGCCCATCTCACCCTCCCTCCTCAGCTCATCAAGCTGCAGCCACGCTGGTCTCTTCTCACCTCAGAGCCTGTATGACAAGCA
Source organism: Bos mutus (assembly GCF_027580195.1). NCBI lineage: Eukaryota > Metazoa > Chordata > Mammalia > Artiodactyla > Bovidae > Bos > Bos mutus. The sequence goes on from NC_091644.1 coordinate 35,402,084, forward strand.
CTCTTCCCCTCCTTCTTCACAAGTGTTAAACTTCTGCTCATCAACCTGACCTCAGCTTAAAAGGCCTCAGAAAGGGCTCCTCTCACCTTTCTCACAGTATTCGAGTTGAAATTTTCATCCTTCTAGAAATCCAATCATTTCCTTCCAAGCATAGGGATGGTATGGGGAGGGAGGAGGGAGGAGGGTTCAGGATGGGGAACACATGTATACCTGTGGCGGATTCATTTTGATATTTGGCAAAACTAATACAATTATGTAAAGTTTAAAAATAAAATAAAATTTTTAAAAAAAGATATTCTAACAGAAATACATAAATATGTATTTCCCCCAGGGACAATAATCTTCCTTGAGCCAGCACCCAGTGCCTGGATCAGACGAAGATGTCAATCAACGCTGACTGAAGAAGAAAGAGCAGAAAAGGGAGTCAAGGATGTAAGCATCAAACTGATATTAATGGAAGCATCTGAACTGAACCAAAGAAGCATTAGGAACAAGTCTCTCGGACACCTGGATGAGCACAAAGGCAGGTAAGGTCTTTGTTTCCTTAGAAACATCGATAGGAAGTAAAATCTTGCCATTTGAGAATAGACACACCTACTGGTGAACAAGTATCCTAAGGTTGGAAGGGTGGAGGTTGGGTAGATAGGGGTATGAGAGCCTTGCGTTTCAGGCATTCCAACAGAATGTCAGTGAACCTACAGAAACAAGGAGAAACACAAGGAAATTGCTAATGAACAAGAAGGAGAAGTGTAATAGGGAAAAACAAATCTGACTCCATATTGGATCCATTTCTTTAACCTTTACACTCTATTGTTTTCACTACAAGTTAATTGTAAAAGGAGCCAACCATTTTGACACCAGGGACCAGTTTTGTGGAAGACAATTTTTCCATGGATAGGGGTAGGGGTGGTGATTCAGGGATGATTCAAGCGCTCATATGAGAATTTAATGTCACCACTGATCCGGCAAGTAATGCAAGTGAGTGATTCAGGGCAGCTGTAAATACAGATGAAGCTATGCTTGCTTGCTGGCCTCTCACCTCCAGCTGTGTGACCCAGTTTCTCACAGGGGGTTAGGGATACCAGGCTTACAGTGTACATTATAGCCCATCTCCAGGGTCCTTGCCTCCCATGCCTGAACATTAAGCTAAACTATCTTTGTTTATGCTCACAGGAAACATCCCGACCAGGCCCATCTGTGAATGGCTGCAGGAAAGAAGAAATTGACATATCCCAGGCTTCCCTGGTGGCTCAGAAAGGACAGAATCTGTCTGCAATGCAGGAGATGCAGGTTCTACCCCTGGGTCAGGAAGATCCCCTGGAGAAGGGAAAGGCAACCCACTCCAGTTTTCTTGTCTGGAAAATCCCAAGGACCGAGGAGCTTGTCGGGCTACAGTCCATGGGGTCGCAAAGAGTTGGACATTACTGAGCGACTAACACACCCACATGTCTCCCAAATGTGTCCAGAAACAGGAAATACTTGCTATAACTTAACATGTTTTTTTCACTTAACCTCCACATCTCTCCCTATTTGTTCTAAAAAAGAAACTAGCATCCCAACCTGGGCAAGATGGTTCTTTGGGAAACAAGTGCACCATCTTCTCAGCCTGCGAACTTTCTGAACACAGTCACTAGTCCTCATTCCAACACCTCAACTCCCAATTTACTGGAAGGTCATATAGGAAGAAGATGAGCTGGGGCTGTGTAACACTGGCAGGACAAAAACCCATCTCCTGTGCTCCTTTCAGACAGGCACATACATGCACACACACACAAATATACACACATGCATTCAGAGAAATAGTGACATGCCACATTACATATGTGTATGACAGGCCGACCCATACTTGACCAAGAAAATTTTGCTCTGATAAAAATTTGAAATGTATCTTTTACTAACTATGGTCAATTGACCTGATTAGAAAATTAATGGATTTCATTCCAAATGCCAGAAAATGAGATGGGCATGTTCCCAAGTACAACAAGAAGCTGGTTAAATTTATGAAGAAATATAAAATTACCCAGGAACACAAGTACACACACACACACAGAAAGAGACCAAGGTCAATGTTAATAGGTTGTGAATTCACTGCAATCTTTTTTCTCTGTTTACCTGCAATTTTACTGGCTCTGGCAGTTTCATTTGGAGCAGGCCCTCCTTGGGCCTCTTAGCCCCTTTGTTTTCTTCCTCAGCGGCTCCTTCCAGCTTGGAGTCTTCCACAAAGGGTTCCTTCTCCGCCACCTCGCTCTCCTCCTCCGGGCTGGCGGCTTCCTTGAACACACTAGGCTCAATCAACTGCAAGACGTGTTTCAAGTCCTCGTTGTGGAAGACACCCATGATGAGCAGGGTATAGAACAGCTTGATGAGAGGGACGAAGAGGAACTCAGTGGTGCCCCCAACGGGGTCTCGGGCATGAAGGCTGCCCTCTTTCACGGCTTCTGTCAGCATCTGTATGGTCTTGGCCTTCAGGATGTCCAGCGGGAACTCTGGGCTGTACTGGTAACCCTCGGTATTAATGCTGACAAAACTCGGGGAGGAAAACTGCATCCGCGGCCTGAGGGAGGTGCTGAGGCCGATGCCCGGGAGCCCGTGCTTTTTCTTCTCATCCGGGAAGAGGGTGATGCTCTTCGTCTCCTCGGTCATGGGGACGATGAACTCGTTGTTCATCATGAGCCTGGCGGTGGCGTAGGAGCTGAGGTGGATGTCAATCAGCAGGTCGTAGTAGCCGGCGCGCAGCAAGCCGGGCATGTACTTGTTCTCGATGGCGTAGAGCAGCTGCGGCTCGTCCACGTGGCTGCACAAGGCGTGGGCCACCCGGTGGTTCCCGAGCGCGCAGACGGCAGAGTAGAGCCGGAGAGTGTGGTAGTGGAATTTCAGTAGTTCCTCCTGCTCTGTCAGTTCCAGTATGTCCACAGATCTGGAGACGGGAGAAGTTAAGCACGGACATTGAAAACGGGTCTCCGTCAGAGAAGACTGCCTATCTCCTAGGTTTCACAAGTTATAGAAACAGACACTTAACTAAGCATGTGTAAGTGTTTATTTAAACATCTACTTGTATTTTCTGTATCCCCTTTTTATGGCTTTTTTTTTTTTTTTTGGTTGTTGTTGTTTTATTTTTGTTTGTTTATTTTTAGGCTGCACCATCTGGCATGCAGGATCTTAGCTCCGGGACCAAGGATGGATAGATAACCTGTGACCCCGTCACTGGCCCCCCATGAAGTGGCCCCTTCACTTCACTGTATCGTCAAAGAAGTCCCTAAGGTAATTTTTTTAATTTAGTTTTTTTATGGTATGTTTGATGACAGCACAGTGTTTTTTTAATCAATTCTAGATATTAAAAAAATTTTCTTCCAGATATAATTTTATGTTGAAAATAGTGCTTGGAGCTTTCTTCATGCCCCATCACCCCAAGATTCTGGGCATCACTTTTATTAATAGATATCTGGGTCTCAAGTTGAGCCTGGGGACTCCCCTCCTCTCAGAATTTTAACACTCTTTGGAAAATGCGGAATCTCCTTTTCCAGTTTGGCTAACCAGCTTCAAGAAGCCAGAAAACTCTGCCTTAGGCTGACTTGTCTCTGACTTTAGGATCAGCTATTAGCCTAATAATAGTCACAAGTCAGTCAATTTCACCAGTCAGTAGGTGAAACGGAAGGATAATTCTTTTGACATAATTGCCTACTTATGTGTCCTTCACAGACCCAAACATATGCCACCCAAATAGTGCCACCCTATTTCCACCAGGTATGTGCTGCTCATGAAACAAACACTATCAGAGACATTTTCACTTAGGAAAGTTTCTTTTGGGAATTTTGAGTTTACATCAGATCATTTTGCTCCTGCCATACATCATCACCTTTCAGTGCAATTAAACTTTTAACATATGGCCAGAATATGCCTAAAGTCAAGTCATTCCTTTTAGAAGATAGTCTATTTTAAAAGCACGTAATTTCTTTAGAGGTACTGTTTTCAAAACTATTTAAATTACATAGATTGTTCACAGACAACACTATAGCATTAAAGGTAGAAATTTGATACATTCATAATCAAGGAACTACTCATTCATCTCCAAAGGTGCCCTTGGTGAGACTGTAATCTAATCTCATCAGGACAGGGGCTGTTATACACTTTGCTTATTAGTATTCACCCAGCACCCAGCCTAGCACACAACAGATAATGAGCAATTATCTGTGATTCTTTATCATTAAGCTTTGTCACTATCTTTAGATGCCCTGTCATCCTGTCCATACTTATCCACTGTATGTGTCCTTTTCGGGTCATAGGCATTCTGTTAAAAGCCGCTGTGACGTGATGCTGCTGACTTATTCCAGACCCCACGTTCTGACTCATAGAGTAATTACCTACCCGTGTAGCACCTAGGCTTCCAGGAAACCACACATCTGCTAGGCCCAGCTACTAGCACCTCGCTCTTGGAAAGGTATGATTGAGTGTAGTAGAGGATTCCCATATTTTATCTGGGCTCTTCAGTCTCCCAAGAAGACTGTTACCTCACCCCTCAGCCTGGCTAATGATTAAAATATATAAATCCATTCATTGTAGCAACACAGAGTACCTACACTCTAGGTTCTTAGTGAAATCACTTAGAAATGATTTCTCTGGTTCCCTCTCTACTATCTTACAATTCTGTGATACTCTCTTACTCTGCTGCCTTAACTCAGATGGTGGCTGTACCTGTCTGAATTTTTACTTGCTGTTTTCTCATCAGCAAAACAAGAATGAGGAAAGAAATCACAGACTACTAAATCATACCTTTAGCAGTAATACAATCATTTTCTTTCAGTAAGCAAGGAGTTGAGATATAGACTGAAACTTGGAAAGTGCAAAATAATGTCTGCCTTGCCACATATTAGCATTTTATAAAGCCCATTTTGTTTCCCCAGCAGCACCCCTGAACTCCTGGGCCAGGGTCTAATTTGATAGGTCCCCATTGGACAGTAAGGGATGTTTGGGCCTGACCTGTTCTCCTCTGGGATGTGAAGTGACATGAACTGCAGAGGCTCCACGCACTGCACCAGCCAGCCCTGGCGTTCACTTATTCGAGAGACGTCTACCTTCAAGAACTGGTTGGGCATTCTGCTCCACAGGACATGTGAGAGAAACTGCACATGGAGACGTGGGGGACACTGTGGCACAGGATTTTTGTGCTCACTCTTGAATAATCCCGCTGAGAGAGGCATCACATTCTAGGAAATGGGAAAGCAGAAAAGAATGAATGGATAACACACTCCTTGGGGTCAAAAAAGTAATGACTAGAGTTCTGTGCAGGAAAGAGATAATGAAAGATACACTGTGTGTTGAGCAGAGTCAATACAAAAACTCACAAATTGGGTTGAGTTGTTCCTGAAAGGACCAGCAGAGAAAATTTGAGGATCTTTTCTCCCCCATACTAAGAGCTACACGGAGAAAGCAAGAGCAGCAAGTATAACCATGTATCTGTTCTACATCTTTACAAAGCAAGGACCTCAGGGCACCTGGCAAGGCTTCAGCTGCTTTGATCCAAAGGTCCTGAAAGATGGGTCACATTCACTTGGCTTTCTTCCTCTCTTCTTGTCTGTCCTTTGTCACCCGCCTCATTCATCCTTAAACTACTTACTACCTCACTCATCATCAGGTTTGCCAGGTTTGAGTAACCAGAAATATAAGAGAGACAGCTCAACAGATAAACATGACTACTCAATAAGAAAAGAGAATTAACCAGGTATGAACCAACACAGCTTCTTTCTCCACCTTCCTCCACCTCCAATACATACCTTCAGCCATCCCAATTCCTGCACTTCGGTCTCAGGGAAAGAAAAGTCTCTATTTTGCCAAAGCTTATTCATTCATTTTTGACCATGATACCACCCTGCCTGCCTCTTCTGGACCAATAAAACGATGAATTCATCTTTCTGCATTACCTTTGGTCTCTCCCTCTCCTCTAGAACCTTCTCTACTGCATTATTTACACTTCCTCATCCTCAAGCTACTTTCCTGTTCTCTTCTGCGAATGGGGAAGAGAAATGAGCACTTGTATCAGACACTGAGAATGTATCAGTGAACAAAACAAACTTCCTACCCTCATACAGCTTCTATTTTTTATTAGAGCTAGAAAACAAACAAAATAATCAATTAAATAGTTTATTGGAAAAAAAAGTCATGGAGGGGAAAAAAGAATGAGGATGAGAGAATCAGAATGCAGGACAGCAATAATAAACAGAATTATCAGAATAGGTGTCACTGAGAAGACATTTAAAGACAAATCCAAAGAAGAACCATGTGGATATGCAGAGAAAGAAACTTCTGTGCAAAGGAATCTGTGAATGCAAAGGACCCAAGGAGGGAGTTTGCCTGGCAAATCTGAGGAAGAATCAAAGGACAGTGTGGCTGCTAAAAGAGGAGATTAGGAGAAAATGAAGTCAGAGGGCAGCAGGATGTCAGGTGGTTTAGAACTTGTGAACCTTCATGAGACCTCTGAATTTTATTCAGGGAAATAGGGTTTTGAGCAGTGAAGTGACATGATCCGATTTTCATTTTAAAATAATGACAGTCACTCAGGTGGTTCTATGATAAACAGATGGGTGATGATGAATTAGAGGCTACTGAAGAAATCCAGATGGGAAATGATGCTGATGGAAAACAGCGTGGTGACCGGCAGGACTGATGGTCAGCAGGTGGAGGATTCACTGGGGGATAGAACTAGGATGCAGAATGCAAAGGAAGGAAGCCAAGGGTGACTCTAAGGTTTGGGGTCTGAGTTATTAACTGATAGAACAGGAGGACTTAGGTAGGTCAGGAGGAGGCGGGTAGTGATGGTCAACAGTCCAGTTGTGGACATATCCATCCAGTATGTGATATTTATAGTGAAAAATGGAAAATGTCAAATAAACCAACATTAGAGTCTGGGTTCTGGGAAACTACCACTTTTCTGTCCAATTTTAACTTTCTTTCAATTGTCCAAACTTGCTGCCTTTCCTTCATGTTCAAACTTGAATACTATGAATTGAATAATCTTGAACTGAATAACATAGCTTCTTCCATAATTTATTGAAATTTTTTGAAAGGTCACTAAAGCCCTCCTACTTAACCAAAGTCACAGATTCCTTTAGTCCATATTATATTGACTTTTCTGTGGCAGCTGGAATCTCATTTTACAAAAGCAGAAACTGAGTTCACACGGTTTAAGGAACATGTCCAAGGTAACCAAGCCAGCATGGTAAAGTTGTCTATTAATTTCACTGTGAGTTGTGCCCAGCATCTCAATGTGCACAACTGCAAATTTCAACTAAATTCCTTTTCCCAAATTTCAACAGGCTCTTTTGCTTGTTGTTATGCATTAGTATGCATTGTCTGGCCCAACTAAAATTATTTAAATTAATCCTTTTGGGATTAACATATACCCAATACCATATGTAAAACATATAACTAATAATGATGTACTGCATAGCAAGGGAACTGTACCCAATATTTTGTAATAACCTATAAAGAGAATCTCAAAAAGAATATGCATATGTATACCTGAATCACTGTGCTATGCTATACACTTGAAACTAACACAACATTGTAAATAAACTATAATTAAAAAAAAGAAACATCTCCCCCTCCACAAAAAATAAATAAATAAATAATTCTTCTGATGAACTGAATCCAGTTCATCAACAAATTCTATTTATCTAATTTATTGACAAACTCAATTAATTCCTCCCCTAAAACATCTTCTCATATATCATTCTATCCCTATGACTTTCATGAATCTTATCATTCTTCTCCCACATGGACAGAATCAAATTGTGATATCTAATTATTACTGCCTGCTCTCATTTTTATGAGAGCAGATGTTTTCCATATTACTACCAACATATTTTTCCAAAACAGGTTTGATTTACTCAGTCCCTTCTTTCAAACTTCCAGTGAATCGCCACTGTCTATGAAATACATGTCAACTTCTTAGTGTGGCAGTTAAAGCTGTTTCAACTTGAACTTGGTCTACCTTCCATCCATATTAATCTCTGGCCACATCCCAGAAGCATCCTTTGATACAGTAACACTGAATTCCTTAACCTGCAGCATTTTTCATGCCTTCAATTTTTTATTCTTTCACCTTCCGTATAGAATGCCTTCTCCAAGCAAACATACCTTAAGATCTGCTGTTCAGCTGTTAAAAATCAACCTAAATGTCACCTCCTCTTTCAGCTGCACCTGATCCACACCATCCTACTTAGCCATTTTCTCAGTTATGTTTCCAGAGTACTCAATACCTGCCACTCTTCTAGCACTTACCAGTATGTAGCACATTTCCAGCCTTTCAATCCCATTCACTAACTCACCTGTGAGTTCAATGATTACTGACTTGTATATAATGTGGCATATTTGTTCTCTGTAAGCCTAGTTTTATTGAATAATTTATTTATGATGACCAAAGAAAACCCTTTCTAATTAATGATGTTACCCTAGTGACCTGAACAAGAATTACAGAATTTTCAAACATGGCAACATTTTCTTAGAGAGTGATTTATATGATTAATATCAGTACTAATAAAGAAGTGAATTCATTTAAGAAGTATATGCTATTTCCTAATGGAAAATAACCCAAATATAATAACAGGAATGGGTCTTTCTTACCTTTATTCTTCCCAACTCAAACTGAAAAACATTAGGACTTGTAGCTTGTGCAAAAACTGCAGGAAATAATTTTGTGCTTGGTTCCACCTTAAACAAGCAAATAAATTTCATAATATTAATAAAGGAAGAAACACAAAGAAAATATACTTTCTTCATAACTCTTAAAGGACACTTTTACAGAAAAAGACTTTTCCTTCCTCTCATATGGATATTCTCTTTCAATAACTGTTTGGAGTATTTCATTTCAGGACTGTGTGAACATTTTTGGAGAAATATACTGCTTACTCTGAAGGACTTGTGGCACGGTTATTATTCAAAGAAAAGTAAAAATACAGAATCAAATCATTTGTGTCTTCTGTCTTTCTAATTTGCTTTTTTTTTTTTAATCTTTTTGGCCACACCGCATGGCATGTGGGAACCTAGTTTCCCACCCAGAGATCAATCCTGTGCCCCGGTATTGGCAGCATGGAGTCTCAACCACTGGACCACCATGAAGACCCCGCCACTTCTAATTTACTTTTTGGTATTGCAAAATGTGTTTTCCTCTCTAACGAGGACAAAGGGTTCTTCTTTGGAGGCACAAGGCCATCTGTGACCACACACCTGATAATAGGTGCTCAGTTCCTTGCCGTTGGCCGTGAAGGTGAGCAGCCCACTGGCAGCATCCACCACGCAGCCAATCTCCAGGCCGTTGTTGTTCCGTCCTTGCCCCGGGCTCAGGCTCTCACCCGCACACACCATGTAGCAATTGCTGCGTTTGATGCTGAATTGCAAAAAGACATATGTATCTTTGTACAAGCAAAGACAGTGTGGAAAGCATGGATATCTGGCAGACTAAACCTAAGTTATGCTGTGCAAGCAACAAGCTCATGCTGAAATGGGACAGGTGCACAATGGGCCCGATTCTATGATTCTGAGCAAAATTCCACTGACTTAGTGGACATTCTGAGTCAGGTCTTCCAGTCTCTCAATTCACACCTAATGAAGACAGGTCAACTGGCAGGAACCAAGGTTAAGAACTGACCTGCACCTTCCCTCCAAAAACTCAAACCAAACTGGACCTTTTTCTGAGGTTCAAAAAAGTTTAAATATATAATAATCATCCAAATTGGTAATTTTCATTCTCATAGTTTTTATTTTAAACCACTTGTTCTGAGATGCTGCTGCTGCTGCTGCTAAGTTGCTTCAGTCGTGTCCAACTCTGTGCAACCCCATAGACAGCAGCCCACCAGGCTCCCCCGTCCCTGGGATTCTCCAGGCAAGAACACTGGAGTGGGTTGCCATTTCCTTCTCCAATGCATGAAAGTGAAAAGTGAAAGTGAAGTCACTCAGTCGCACCAGACTCTTCGCGACCCCATGGACTGTAGCCCACCAGGCTCCTCCAACCATGGGATTTTCCAGGCAAGAGTACTGGAGTGGGGTGCCATTGCCTTCTCCTGTTCTGAGATGAGAAGCAGCCATTTCCAGACACTATAGAGTCCTAGGCCAATTCTACATGAGCCGTCAATGACTCAACAGATGTAAACTTTGGCTAAAATTAAGCCCCTGGATAATTCCTGGTGATCTGTTATGAGAGACAGACTTAAGCTGGGATGTGCACCAGATCCATGATGTTAACAATAAACCCCACCTGAGTTTCAAGCTCACCACAACCTTTATCAGAGATGGTAGCAAACTTAAATTCTTTGAGTTTTACTTTGTTTTCTTTCTCTGCCACTACACAGCGCATGTGTGAATGAGGCTAGAAGAAAGGCCAAACGCAGACAAGCAGTAAGAAAAGAGTAAACAGGCCGAGATAAAGTCAGTTTCTGAATAATCAAAAGTTGGCTGTGTTTCTATGCCCTTTTTACATAAGTTTCAACAACCTTCCTTAGCCTGTATTTCCTACACCAAAATCATCAATCACATAACAGGGGGCCCCAACCGCTGGGATCTAATGCCTGGTGATCTGAGGCGGATCTGATGCAATAATAATAGAAACAAAATGCACAGGTAAACATAATGTGTTTGAATCATTCCCAAACCATCCCCTACCCCTAGCCCGTGGTAAAATTATCTTCCATGAAACTGGTCTTTAGTGCCAAAAAGGACCACTGATGTTATCACATCCCTATTCTGAGTTATCTCCTTTCATTGTCCCCATCTATGAAAATCAATATACATCCATCAGAATATGCCTGGAAACAGGTAGTTTGGGCCCCCCTACTGATGTACAATACTCTTCATTGGAGGATTTTTTGCTAAGTCCACTGTCTCCAGTGCTAAGTTCACTGTGGTTCAAGTGTTACAACCTGAAGGCAGGAGAGGGAGCTTCCGGTCACCAAAAATAATGACACAGGTAGAAAAGTAATATTCTAGGGGAAGAGAGGCTCTTCCTTTGAGAGCCATCACAGCAGATCAGAGAGGATGCATAGGCACAAAGGGCAGACGCAACCGGCCAGGTCTTCTCTTGTCTTATTCTGCAAGGAAGATAGCCTTCTTCACTTTTTTGAAGGTTTGGTTTGAGTTTCGTTTGTTTTACAAATGAGAAAGGATGGCACAGAAAGTGTAACTGACTTACCCAAAGCCACACAGCAAGTCAATGGCAAAGCTGAGGAAAGAATCCACTGCTCCTCAGTTGGAGTTCAAATGCGTCCATCTGGTCTAATCCACTAGCCCACACTGTCTTCACGGTTTTCTCCCCACCACCTAACCAGTTCCCAAGATACAGACCAGACTACAGGCTAAATGCCTCACATCCACCTGTCTCTTAAATCCTGGAACGAAGGCTAAGTAATGACAACCTAAGTTGTTAGTCATGTCCAATGCCACCTGAAGGAACATATGGTTAGTACCCCCAAAAGATGCAATGCTCTTACTTTATATGAGTTTGCACTTGTAATATACTCAGATTCCACACTGGCTTGTTTGAATAATAAAAAGGATACTGACGTTAATGGTTTGGTTATATTGTTCCTATAAATAGAATATTATTTTATGTATAAAAATCCAAGCGAAAACGATGCCTAGGTTTATCAACATTTTTATTAGATATCATTTATGTAACAAAAAATGGAGGAAAAACCAACCTTTCGTGCACCTTTCCTTTTTCATCTCCCAGAGTCACGGTCACTGTACGAACTCTGTCCAAGTCAAAGCCTGTATCATACTGATGGAAATCGGATGTGATCCAGCCCACCCAGACATTGGCAGGTTCTTGTCCAGGAAAGATTCTCACTGAGTAATAGTACTGTCGAGATAGCAACACCAAGTATTGGCAAAGCAAAAAGAAACAAAACTTTGACTTTCAATGTCTTTAACTTGCCTAAGAAGACATGTCTTGCAAAAAGAAACAAAACTTTGACTTTCAATGTCTTTAACTTGCCTAAGAAGACATGTCTTTATTTAAAATCATTGGACCTATTTACAGCAACATCAGTGCAACTAAAGATTATCATACTCAGTGAAATAAATCAGAAAGAAAAATAAAAATACTTTATGATATCACTTATACATGGAATCTAAAATATGATACAAATGAACCTATCCATGAAACAAAAACAGAAACTCAGACATAGAGAACAGACTGGTGCTTACCACGGGGGAGAGGGTCGGGAGAGGGATGGGCTAGGAGGCTGAGGTTAACAGACAGAAGCTTTTATACATAGAATGCATAAAAAACAAGGTCCTACTGTATAGCACAGGAACTTATATTATCTTATAATAACCTATAATGGAAAGGCATCTGAAAAATACAATATATATATATATATGTATAACTGAATCACCTTGCTGTACATCTGAAATTAATACAACATTGTAAATCAACTATACTTCAACAAAAAATAAAATAATAGTATATTCAATTAGGCTATAACAACAGCAACAAAACTCAAAGCTTAAAGCAGTAAAAAGAAATGTAACTTCACCTAATTTAAACAACATAGGCACAAAGGACTGAGGTGGCAAAATAAGAAAAGTCTTGAAACAGAGATCCGAAATTATTTCAGAAATAATGGGAAAAAGAGAAAAGACTATCTTGAGCAAAGATGATCTGAACCTTTTTATCAAAAATACTTTCAAGTATGAATGTATGGTGATGTGTATGTGTGTGTGTGTGTGTGTGTGTGTGTGTGTGTATGTATGTATGTGTGTGTATGTGTGTATATATATATCTATATAGATCTATATATAGATATATATTATGTTTACGTAATAAAATCATCAGTCCATTAGGCAGGTAAGCTTTGAATTCTTCAAGCTTATTCAAGAACACTAATCTACTCTAGAGTTTTCATACCTGTTTTAGACTTGTTTCATATTGTTTTATACCCTTAATATGCTTTGCTTTAGCTATCACTAACATAAGATGCTTAAAATCACCCCTTAAAATCACTTTGAAATAGTTCAGATCTAATATGTGAAAGTCAAGTTCAAACACGGGGAACTTTACAAGGGACACAGCTATGTATATTTTTCCATTTGGAATTTTATGAGGAGTCTTTTAAAATTTTTAAATCGCAGACAGCACAACTTGATGTCTAACAAAGTATGATAAATGGTCATGTAGATACATCACTGAGATGAAGGAAACTACAGAGATGAAGGTGCTTGGGAAACTTAGGTGGCAAATTAAAATGTTGCCAAGAAAGAGGATAGCAAAACCAGGACTGAGGGTGCCCTTAGGTGCTATTTTTCCTCAAGTAGCTTGCATAATACAGGGCATCCAGTCCCATCATTCAGGCAAATAGAAAGGGAAAAGGTGGAAATGGTGGAAGATTTTATTTTCTTGGGCTCCAAAATCACTGCGGACAGGGACTGCAGCCATGAAATTAAAAGATGCTTGCTCCTTGGAAGGAAAGCTTTGACCAACTTAGCATATTAAAAAGCAGAGACATCACTTTGCTAACAGAGTTCCGTATAGTCAAGGTTATGGTTTTTCCAGTAGTCATGTACAGATGTGAGAGCTGGACCATAAGTTCAATTATGACTGAACTTTGGCGGAGCATCAAAGAACTGATGCCTTCGAATTGCGGTGTTGGAGAAAACTGAGAGTCCCTTGGACTGCAAGGAGATCAAACCATTCAATCACAAAGGTAATCAACTCTGAATATTCATTGGAAGGACTGGTGGTGAAGCTGAAGCTCCAATACTTTGGCCACCTGATGTGAAGAGCCGCCTCAGTGGAAAAGACCATGATGCTGGGAGAGATTGAAGGTAAAAGGAGAAGAGGGTGGATGAGACGGTTAGAAAGTATCCCCAACACAATGGAGATGAGTCTGAGCAAACTCGGGGGTGATAGTGAAGGACGGGGAAACCTGGTGTGCTTCAGTCCATGGGGTCACAAAGAGTCGGACAGAACTTAGTGACTGAACAACAACAACAATCACCTCAGAAAATACATGCCTTTCAACTTTTTGGTCCCTAAAATATAAGTGAATAATTATTTTAAAAATACACTTGTAAAATAGTGGGCTACCCTGGTGGCTCAGATGGTAAAGAATCAGCCTACAATGCAGGAGACCAGAGTTTGATCTGAATCAAAGTGAACTGTTTGAAATGCAAAGCATGATCACACACAGAAATAAATGACAAAAGTGGGAACCTCATACCGTGGACGTTTGCATCAAGTAATCATAGTCATCCCTCTCATCTGCAAGGACATCTTCAGTGAGTCGTGCAGAATGGCTGGTGCTATAATCTGGCTTTGTTCTTCGAAGCAAAAACCTGAAATATATTAGAGGATTAGGAATAAGCAACTTTAAAGTGTTTTGCCTATCTCAAACATAAACATATAATTAACTTAGTAGACTGGTTGTCAAACAGTATGATTAACCCCCAAGAGGGTATCGGACAATATCTGGAGATATTTGGGGTTGTAACAACTGGTGGAGTGTGCCACTGGCATCTAGTCATGGAGGCCAGGGACACTGCTAACCACCTATCAATGCAAAAGGCAGGCTCTTACAATAAATAATTATATGACCCAGAGCACTGGCAATAGTGCTGAGGCAGAGAAATTTGCATTTATTGTAAGAAAGGATGCTAAAGCAATTTGCCTTCTTCTCCATTAAAAAATACTGTTAAAAATAAAATACTAAAAATGCTATTTAGAATATAAAGATAGAATACTTCAACCAATGCTGTAAATGGAAACATCTTAAAAATTAACTCTAGGGAGCAAGTATTTACAAATCATATATCTAAAGATAGCTTAGTATCTAGAATATATAAAGAACTCCTACAAATCAGTAACAAAAAAGCAAATCACCCAATCAAAGAAAAAAAAAAATGGCCAAGAAGTTGAATAGACATTTCTCTAAACATGATATACAAATGACCAAGAAGCATATAAAAAGATGTTCAACATCACTAACCATCAGGGATATGGAAATGAAATCCACAATGAGATATCACTTCACACCGTTTAGGATGGCTACTAGCAAAAAACCCAGAAAGTAACAATGGTTGACAAGGATATGGAGAAGTTGAGACCCTTGTGCAGTGGTGACGGAATTGTAAAATGTTACAACTATTACGGAGTACAATAATTTTTTTTCTCAAGAATTTAAATACAGAACCACTAGGCATCCCACTTTTGAGTATATATCCAAAGGAACTGAAAGTAGGGTCATGAAAAGCTATTTGCACATCCATGTTCATAACAGCATGAATCACAGTAGCCAAGAGGTGGAATCACTCTAAATGGCCATCAGTGGATGAATGCACAAAAAAATGTGGTGTATATACACACACTGGAATATTGTTCAGCCTTAAAAAGGAAGTGAAGTCTGACATATGCTGCAACACATATGACCCTTGAGGACAATATGCTACATAAGTCAGTCACAGAAAGACAAATACTGTATGACTTCATTTACATGAAGTATCTAAAGCAGTCAAGTTCACAGAAACAAAAAGTGGAGGTGAGCAGGGGTTGGCACAGGTTGGAAAGGGAATGCTGTTACATGGGTGTACAGTTTCAGTTTTGCAAACTAAAAATGTTCCAGAGATCTGTTTCGCAACTATGTGAATACACTTAGCACTACTGAACTGTACACTTAAAAATGGTTATGATGGCAAATTTTAGTTTTGCCACAATAGAAAAAAACTCATAGGAAAAGTAACTCTTGAGATAGATTGTTAGTGCTAACAAATCAGAGGGCAAACAGGCTGCTTTATTCTTCTGTGGAATCCCTGGTACATAAAGAAGGAAGAAGAGGTGGAAAAAATTGACTTTGGACATCCCTTACCCTCTACTGCCCTCTCCTGTGACCCCACATAATCACTACATATTTAAAATCATTAAAAAAATTAAAATTACAAAAGCTTTAAAAATCATTTTGCATATATCAATGACCTCTGTTTCAGACGAGAGGGTTTTTCCTGAGCATAATCCTTGTGGTTATTAAACTCTGGTTTTGTAGCTTCTTTGTCTCTATCTCCTCGATCTGGCACCAGATGGCCGTGAGCTGTCTTCATGAGAACCTCAAAGTCTGAATCCACATCATAATCCTCCAGATCATTCTTGGGCCCAAAGAGCCCGGTGCCAGGGATCCCTCCAGCTGCAGTCTTGGAGAAGACCTCTGCACACTCGATGGGCATGCTCAGACGATAAAACATGATATCCGTGCTGCTGTTCTGAGAGCCAAAGGACTTCTGAGTGACTTTTAAACACGGGGAACTGTCTATGGTGCCATCTATTCTGGTCACCTAGCAAATGAAGAAGCAATCATTCAGATGCTCAGCACTGTTGACTTCCTGATTCCAAAACCCCTTTAAAAGTGCATCACACCTTTAAAACTCCAGACATGGCCTACTCATGGCATAATTTTATAAATGAGATCATTAAACATAGGGATGGCTGTGTAAGGATATGCTCACAGTTCTGCTTCTAACTCAGAAGGACAATCTGGGAAATTCACGTTACAACTGTATATACTCAGATTGAGCCTGCCATTGCCGATATATGTATATATATTAAAAAAAGAATTGCATACAGTTGACCCTGAACAATGAAGGTTTGAACTGCTTGGATCCACTAAGATGTGGATATTTTCAAGGGGAAACACTACCAAGGGTACTACATAATCCACGGTTGGTTGAATCCGCAGAAGCAGAGGACCAACTATAAATTAAATGCAAATTAACCACAAAGTTATTCCAGGCTCAACCACAGTTAATCAGTCTAATCAGCCTCTCACACAGTACCTAAAATCAGAGGGTAATTCTATCCTTAGATTCGCCTATAATGGAACATTAGAACCATTATTTTAAGTAAATGACAGTAATTGTCTAAGTAGGAACTCCCACTCCTGGTTTTGGCTGATGGTCCAAGTTTTAAAGAAAAAGCAAACCTCAATATGTTCATGGTTTGATGGAACTTGGAGAAATTGAGGAAGCCTCTTGCTCAGCCACATGGTAATATCCCTATTTGTGTTAACGGCAAATGGTTCATAGCCCTCTTGTAAGCCACAGATGGTGAAATATTTCAAGGTGCTGACATCCTTTCCAAAGTTCAGCCTGCCCACTTGAGCCACTCCCAGGCTACACACAGGTATGAATCCTGGGAAGAAAAAAATACACATCAAAAATTTTAGGATCATTCATATAAAATCCTTTCAGTATGGAATTACCAAAAGTATCACTCCAGAACTCTTACCTTTGTGAGAGCTGTCACCCCAAGGCAAAAACAACAAACCACAGACACTGTCTTTTTTTTTTTTCTTTTAATTGGAGGCTAATTACTTTATAATATTGTGGTGGGTTTTGCCATACATTTCACATGAATCAGCCATGGGTGTACATGTGTTCCCTATCCTGATTCTCCTCCCACCTCCCTCCCCATCCCATCCCTCAAGGGTCATCGCAGTGAACCAGTCCTGAGCGCCCTGTCTCATGCATCGAACCTGGACTGGTGTTCTAGTTCATATATGATAAAATACATGTTTCAATGCTATTCTCTCAAATCATCCCAGCCTCACCTTCTCCCACAGAGTCCAAAAGTCTGTTCTTTACATCTGTGTCTCTTTTGCTGTCTCGCATATAGGGTCTTCAATGTGAGGATCAGAAGACCAGTATTTGCCCTTGGCATTGTATTTCAGTAAATGTGGGCTCTGGGTAAGTGCCTTCTTTCACCTTAAACTTCTTCTGTAAAATGAGATAATGGCTAAGCATCCCCCAAGTCCTCCAGGGATCTTAGTGAGCAAAGTCCCCACCCCACAATCCCCTAGTTCCGAGGTGCAGCTGACTCTTTGCACGGGAATGTGAGAAAGAAGAGCCAAATTGTGCTACAGGGCCTGAAATGTGTAAACACAAAACACAACTAAGCTATACATTTCTTTACATATAATGCAAAGAAAAAAAAAAAGAATGTTGGAAACAACATTTTCAAAGGTTTTCATTCACTGATAGCTGCTTTTGATCTTTGAAGAGAATTTTGTCTGTTTTCTTTCCTAGAGTTTCCTAGATCTAAGCATCAAAAATATACATATAAATAAAAATTTTGAAGTAGTTGCTAAAATCCTGCCGAAACTCATCTGTCCCATTCCCTTCAATATCACTGTTGGTATAGCTTAAGACGGGTAATGCATAATTAACATAAATAAGATATGAAATCAAAAAGTAAGTTAAAAGTTAACAAGAAACTAAATCAAAAGCAACAGCAATGAGAAATGAAGAAACAAACATTTTAATGTGTGGTAGGGTTAATCTTTCCACTATTAAATAAAGAAGGGAAACCCCATTAATTATGTTAATTTTTTAAATTCTTTGAAATTAACTGCCTGGTAAGGGGCTGAGATGATGTATTTCAGCAGATGCAGCATTTATGTACTCTCAAAAACCTCAAATATGCAGATGACACCACCCTTATGGCAGAAAGCGAAGAAGAACTAAAGAGCCTCTTCATGAAAGTGAAAGAGGACAGTGAAAAAGTTGGCTTAAAGATCAACATTCAGAAAACTAAGATCATGGCATCCGGTCCCATCAGTTCATGGCAAATAGATGGGGAAACAGTGGCTGACTTTATTTTGGGGGGCTCCAAAATTACTGCAGATGGTGACTGCAGCCATGAAATTAAAAGACGTTTACTCCTTGGAAGGAAAGTTATGACCAACCTAGACAGCATATTAAAAAGCAGAGACATTACTTTGCCAACAAAGGTCCGTCTAGTCAAGGCTATGGTTTTTCCAGTGGTCATGTATGGATGTGAGAGTTGGACTATAAAGAAAGCTAAGCACCAAAGAATTGATGCTTTTTTTTTTAATAGATTTTCTGATTTTGTTTTGTTGATATTGTATTTTTTTTTAATTTTATTTTTTAACTTTACAATATTGTATTAGTTTTGAACTGTGGTGTTGGAGAAGACTCTTGAAAGTCCCTTGGACTGCAAGGAGATCCAACCAGTCCATCCTAAAGGAGATCAGTCCTGGGTCTTCATTGGAAGGACTGATGTTGAAGCTGAAACTCCAATACACTGGCCATCTGATGCAAAGAACTGACCCATTGGAAAAGACCCTGATGCTGGGAAAGATTGAGGGCAGGAGGAGAAGGGGACGACAGAGAATGAGATGGTTGGTTGGCATCACCGACTCAATGCACATGGGTTTGGGTGGACTCTGACAGTTGGTGATGCACAGGGAGGCCTGGTGTACTGCAGTCCATGGGGTCGCAGAGTCAGACATGACTCAGAGACTAAACTGAACTGAATTTCTTTCTGCTATACTTTACATGAAATTTCAAACAGCCAGCACAATAAACAAGGTCAGTATTGGGATGCAGACTACAAATGAGATGCTCTAACTTGTAGATCAAAGAAGCAGAGGATCCCATGAACAAAATACCAAATTTCTACCATTATGATGTCCACTCCTTTCCTTGTTGAAATTAGCGGCAGTGAAAGCATTGTATTGGGCTTCCCACGTTGCCTAGTAGTAAAGATTCTTCCTGCCAATGCAGGAGATGCAAGTTTGATCCCTGGGTCAGAAAGATCCCCTGGAGGAGGAAATGGCAACCCACTCCAGTATTGTCTGGAGAATCCCACAGACCGAGGAGCCTGGCAGGCTACAGTCCAAAGGGTCACAAAGAGTTGGACATGACTGAGCAAGCCCAAAAGCAATGTATAACTCCAAACAGCACAAGACAATAGAAATAACATCTGATAATTCATAAGGATTTCACCCAGTGTGTATCATCAGTGTATACTTAAATAAACGGTAGTATCCTGCTACCAACCAGGAAGCATGAACACATCCAGCTGGGTTCAAGGAAGTGTGAATGATGAGCTTCTAGTTAAAATTAAAAAAGCCACAGCTGTGTCTGTAGCTGTGCCAGTTCTTGATGATGTAGTCAAGGAAATAAGCGTCCCCAGAGGAATCAAAAAAAAAAAGAATAAATACAATAGATCTGAGAGAGTTTAAACTACATGGGCACAAACTGGCAAACCTAACTAGGGGATATCAGGATAGAAATATCTCCTCTGATGCTAAACATTTCTTTCTTTCTAATCACTTTATGTGTAGATGGAGTTACTACCCTAAAAGTGAAGTTATTGAATACCTAAAAATATCTGTATAGATATCGGGTATTTATATATTAATATCTGAACTTTCCTGTATGTCTGATATGTATGTAAACATTTGCATGTCTGATGTTTTCATCTAAAAAATCAAGTACTTATTGCTGTGTCCAAAGATTTATTTCCTAGACTGTTAACTATGACTATATTTAGAATCCTAGAATATTGTTTGGACAATAAGTATGTTTTTTCTTTTCCAAGGTATACTACTTAACTTTTGAAAATCTGTTTTACAAAGGTTCATTAATATTTAGGAAATAGTCATAGTAAATATTACTTCAATAAAGAAAGAGGCAACCCATGGATTACTTTTAAAGATGCAAAAACACAAGAAGGTTTTTTTAATCAAAAAAGTTTCAGAATTTTGGAAGTTTTAATACTTTTTTCTCTTTTTATGTCTCTCAATTTCATAATTTTTAAATGAATATATATCTTATTATGAAAAGAAGTGATAGTGTGTGTAAAAATATTCATTTAAGAAAATGGGATACAGAAATGTGGAAGAATGATGGGGATGTAAGATGGTTCAAATACATGTTCTTCAAGTTACTGAAGTTCAAATTCTCAATGCTAGTGAGTTTGCACTGAGCTCAGTACCAGAAATCCTGCTGACAAAATTATACTAGTACAAGAGTGATCAAGTGTAATTTAGTAATTTGCATTACTAACTGTACCCAATATTCTGTAATAACCTATATGGGAGAAGAATCTGAAAAAGAATGAATATATGTATAACTGAATCATTTTGCTGTATACCTGAAACTATCACAATGTGTAAATCAACTATACTCCACTAACTTTAAAAAAAAAAGACACTTTCAACTATTCATTTCTTTATTCAAGTTTTTTGAGCAGCTACTATGTGCCAGAAACCAGAAATGTTAAGTGACTAACACAGACCCAGCTAAAAGGTTCTCACAGTCTAATATGATGGGGAGACAAGTGAAGGAGTGAAGCCAAGATAGCCCACTGACCCATTGAGAAAGAGGGAGTGACAAGAGACCAGGAAGAGTAGAGAGATGAAGTCAGGAAGAGTTTGCAGAAGACATATCATCTAGTAGAGGGCAGACAGGCAGTACTAGGAAGTGACTAAAAACAGAGTTTGGAATCCAACGGACCTGGATTCAAGTTTCAGCTCTACTGCTTCTTGGCAAGTTACTTAAACTCTCCAAGCTCTAATCTTTGCTTCTGTAATATCTATGCAATACGGTTATGGTTTTACACATGTATACCTGTGGCAGATTCATTTTGATATTTGGCAAAACTAATACAATTATGTAAAGTTTAAAAATAAAATAAAATTAGAAAAAAAATAAAAATAAAAACAAGATCTTGTATGTATAGTACTTGACGTGTATGTTCATTAAACTAATTTTAAATGGGAAAAAAAAGGTAAAAGAAACTAAATAGCCATAATAAGAGCATGGTTAATTATGATACACACACAAGATTAAATAGGTACAGTCACTAAAAATCATGTTTAGGACTCACAAAAATAAAACTGTAGAGGGAAATAAAACTAACCTGGCAACACTGTAAAAAGGGTTATTCCAGGTGAGGCATATACAAGTGTTCACTGCACTATTTTTGCACTTCTCGAAAAGGCTGATATTTCTTAAAATACAAAATTAGTAAAAATATCAAAAGTTATGCTTAAAATGTTTTTATGCCTTACGGCAATATTTATCAAATTAAGGTGGCAAAAGAAAATTATTTTTACACCTCCAACTTTTAAATGGGAGAAAACACATTAAAAATCAAATTTCTCTGTGGGTAGTAGAAACATGATTTTAACCATTTTTATTATAATCCTTTATATTTTACAAAAGTTCAAAAATGTATTAATCTTATGAAAGATAAATGAAAATAATTTTTCATCAGCTTATAGCAGTAGGGTTTTTTTGTTTTGTTTTGTTTTGCTTTAGCATTTTGGTCTCCTTTAGGGGAATATACTTGTGAAAGTACATACACAAGTAGAAATTATGCTATTTCTTTCTCTTTTTAATTTAAATGAGGTAGAACCTAATAAAAATTAAATTGTATTCTGACCTCTGAAGATGCAGCTTCAGTAGCAACTATGACAATCCCCTGGAGAAGGAAATGACAACCCACCCCAGTATTCATGCCTGGGAAATCTCACAGATGAAGGAGCCTGGCGGCTACAGTCCATGGGGTCACAAAGAGTCAGACACGACTTAGCTGCTACACAGCACAGCATGATAATAAAACAGTGGTTATTTCTAAAAACTATGTGTTTAAAACGAGCATCTTACAGCAGGAATGACTAGATGATAATAGTATCAGAGCAAACAGAGAGGAGAAGAACTCCAGGTACTTTTCAGTTGCCAGGCCTTGGTCACTTCCATGTGGCCAGTGTCCTGCAAACAAATGCTTACCACACAGGGCTCCCTAACAGCAGCTAATTCCCTGAGTGTTTATCTAACGCTTCATCTCAGTGACCATTAACAATCATTCATTGAGACAAGAATCATTATTATCTTTTCCCAGTGACTGAATTCCAATCTCAGTTTAAATCACAACTAAGTGGTCAGAAAAGAACCCCAGGGGTGCCAGATCTCAGAGTCCACGCCACCTCATGCGAAGAGTTGACTCATTGGAAAAGACTCTGATGCTGGGAGGGATTGGGGACAGGAGGAGAAGGGGACGACAAAGGATGAGATGGCTGGATGGCATCACTGACTCGATGGACGTGAGTCTCAGTGAACTCCAGGAGTTGGTGATGGACAGGGAGGCCTGGCATGCTGCGATTCATGGGGTCGCAAAGAGTCGCGACACGACTGAGCGACTGATCTGATCTGATAAATTCCCAAAGAGTAGAGATTTTCGGTTTCACGGATCATACAGTCTCTGTCAAAATTACTCAAGCCTGAGTTGCAGTGCAACTACAAATAGTCTGTGAACAAAGGGGCATGGATGTGTTTAAATAAAACTTTACTCACAAAAACTGGAGACAGGGTGGATGTGGCCCTCAGGCCTTAGTCTGCCAACTCCTGCTCTAAGTTTTCAGCATTCAAACACTGTATCCAGTCCCTCCATTTGGCAAATATGTAATGTATACTGACCACATGCCAACCACTGTTCTATGCATTGGAGATACAGTTGTGAACAGGACAAAAAGGAGCCCCTGCCTTACCAAATCTTACCTTTATGTAGAGAAGGCAGATAATAAGTAAATAAAGAGTTATCAATATACATAACATCAGGAAGTCCTAAAAGTTATCAAGACTGATGTTTTACCATAAATAACAGAAGTTGATAAATGACCTCACTCTTAATAATTGTCCACAGTAAAACATGACAGTTGAAGTTCAATTCTTTAATAACGTGAGGTGAGCTGAACTCAAAAAGATTCCAACCCAATGAAACAGATTTCCACAAATTCACGCACACACCTCCCTCAGCACAGGTAAAATATCAGTCCTGCCTTTCTGTCCCCTGTGTTCTCCCTCTTCTATTCCAGTTACCTTAACTGACATCCTGCAAATAACAAAGTCTGATGTATCTAAAGGAAGTTTTCTTCCTGGCAGTGGGTCTTAAATTAGTACACATGAGTCCAGTTGGTTACTTGGGCCTGTGCCAAACCCACCCTAACTATTTGTAAATCTGTTAAAACAGTAGCTACAACTTATGGCTAAATTGCTTCCTCCACCAGAAGACAGATGGCTTCAGCAAATTTTAACTTTCTCCCTCGATGAGCCACCTCACTCCTGAGCAGAGGGGTATGCTGGGAGCATGCAAGTCCAGCAAAGAAACTGGCAGTCACAAGGGTGTGGGGGCGGGATGTGGGTGTAAAATCTGTGGTGGGAGCCAGAATTAAAAGAATATAAAGTAGATCACAAGCCTACCAGCTTTTCCTAAGAATACACAATTTCAGATTTTGGAATTTCTGAAATTCAGGTAGAAATCCACATTTATAACCTAAACTAAACAGACAAAAGCAGACAAAAATGGCTAATATTATACTAATGTGTAGATCTGAATTATTTGATCAGAAGGAAAGGCAACATTTACTAATGGTCTACCATGTGCCCAATTATATATAGCACCTTTCCATCTATTATTAAATATTAACCCCATTTTTCAAGGTGAGGAAACAACTAAGATGTTAAATTATTCTGTCTAAGGTCCTATAGTTAGTTAAATGGAATGCTAAAATTTGACTCAAGAATGCTGATAGGGAATGTAAAACAAAAATTATTTGCCTTAGATTTCTGAGATCTTTAGAACTTTGAAAGAGGTATGAAAAGACCGTTTCCAATTAGTGTTTTTTTTTTTTAAGGAAATGAAAACAGAAGACTATATGCCCAAGACCATATAGCAAGTATTATTTTTCAGAACTGGATCTAGAAGCCAGGACCTGATATTTGTTGCCTCTATTCCATTTTGGCTTTGAAAATGATATAAGAAATCATGCTACGTGAGGTCTTAGGGAATTTCCCATGATGCAAATGCATCTTTAGTGCAGGACATCGTAACACCAATGCTGGCACAACAGGGACATTCCCATACCTTCTTCCTGGCTCTTGATTCAGTAGGATTTTTATTTTTGACTTTGAAAGCCATCACAGGGCTTCCCTGGTGGCTCAGTGGTAACAAATCCACCTGCCAATGTAGGAGACACCGGTTTGATCCCTGATCTGGGGAGATCTCACAGGGTTGCAGAGATACTTAGTCTGTGTGCTACAACTGTTGAGCCTGTGTTCTGGAGCCTGGGAGTCCCAACTACTGAGCCCACATGCCCTAACTACTGAAGCCCGTGCACCCTAAAGCCTGTGCTCTGCAGCAAAAGAAGCCACCACAATGAAGCCCACACACTGCAAGGAAAGAGTAGGCCCTGATTGCCACAACTGGAGAAAAGCCTGCATAGGAACAAAGACACAGCATTGCCAAAAATAAATAAATAGTAAAATTATATACCAAAAGTTCAGGTTTTTTGTACCATCTTACAGAAAAATTGCAATGAACTTAAAAAAATAAATAAAACCATCCCATTCTCTCCATCAGTTAAAATCCAGAAAAAAAGAATGTTTAATATACACAAGGTCTGACATCCTTTATCCTGACTCCTTGACCTTTTCTGTATAATTTAAACCCTAAATCTTGCTGTTTGGCTTTACTGTATTTACAAATAATAAGCTTCTGGTGTTGTACATCTATATAATTCCTTCTAGTACCTCCAAGTTATATTAAAAATATGCAAAACTTCCAATTTTCACAGAGGTAATTATGTATACAAGTTATTTTATTAACCATCCACCAACTTTATTCATTCTCAAAATGCTCTGTAAGGTAGAAATTTCCTCTGTTTATCAATATATAAAATTTAACTGTCAACTAACTGGTCAGCTTAGGTTAAATAGTTTGATTTTCACTGAATTAATCAATCATTTCACAATGAATTTCCCCAAATGACATGCTGTTTAGATTATATACACACAAGCTCAAAATACATACTAAATAATAATCTGAAAATTTACTGTAAAGATTAAAAATCTTACATTTAAAAAACTTTATTTTTTGGCCACAAGGCATATGGATCTTCCCTGACCAGGAATTGAACTCATGTCCCCTGTGTTGGAAGTGCAGAGTCTTAACCACTGGACCACCAGGGAAGTCCCAGAATCTCCTCAGTTCTTAAAAGTATTCCATGCAATGTACAACATATTTTAAGAGTTATTCCTGGAAAAATCCAGAGTTTCTAGGATACTGTTCCTTTTTGATTCTAGACAAAACTATGAGACTGTTTATGCTAGTTTCCAACATCTTCATATTCTTTAGAGTTTGTCTATCACTTTATAACTAAATGTCCTTATCTACACTCAAAATATCTAGTGTCCCAATCCATTATCTCAGCTGTTTGGATTGCCTCACTGCAGTGACTCATAGTCCTAATTTCTTCCTTCTTTCAACAAGCACTTATTTTTAAGAGGAAAGTTAAAAAAAAAAAAAGTGAAAGTTGCTCAGTCGTGTCCCATTCTTTGTGGCCCCATGGATACACAGTCCATGGAATTCTCCAGGCCAGAATTCTAGAGTGGGTAGCCATTCCCTTCTCCAAGGGATCCTCCCAACCCAGGGGTTGAACGCAGGTCTCCCACACTGCAGGCAGATTCTTTACCAGCTGAGCCACCAGGGAAGCCCAAGAATACTGGAGTGGGTAGCCTATCCTTTATCTAGGGGATATTTGAGACCCAGGAATCAAACCAGGGTCTCTTGCACTGCAGGTGGGTTCTTTAGTGGTGAGCTATAAGGGAAGCCCTATTTTCAAGTGGGGAGATTCCCAAAAATGTTACTTTCCTGGGTCTGTTGTGAACCTGGGTCCCAGTTCTGTATCAAGAACAGGCTGTACAGGTTGGTACCAGCTACAGAAAGGACACATGTTATGATGGAGTCAGAAAGGCAGTAGGTATTTGGGACAGGACAGACTCAACCTTAATTCACACCATGTTGATAGCTACACTGGATGAGTCATACATACCCACCAAACAGTTTGTACTTCAAATGAGAGTAAAATAATATTGTAAGATAGACTGCTAACTTTCTCTACTCTTTTTCTTTCTTTTTTTAAGGCAACATAATAAAATCAATAATGGAAAGCTATTCCTCCCTTTTCCTTTAGCGGTTCTTTCTGCCTAAAGCTATGCAGCTATTTTAATTATTAAAAATATTCTTTCTGTTTTCTCCCGAGGAAAGGAATCCCATGCAGTCTCAGCACCAGGAATTGAATTTTGCTCACTGTCCTTTCAAGTTTTAGATACAGAATCAAAAGCACCCTTTCTGGATTTGATTATAATCATTACAGGTATAAAACCTGAGGGCCCAGAGGTGATTAACAGAAGAGCTGACAGGCTTGAAAAAGCTCCAGTGTAATGAGACACTTACACAAGATACGTACTCACAGCCTGCTTTGTAAAATGCAGGGAATCTCTAAACAAGATAACTATTCTTTTACCATCTGGCAAGATGTTAAATAATTCTCTTCCTTGCTTTAAATTAAGGATATGATTAACTCTTCAAACTACTGGTAACATGAAGCTCTTAACATTAAGTGTAAATTAAGAATGGTACTAGGGATGTAAGTATAGAGGGGGGTCATGTATTCATTTCCTAGAATTGCCACAAAAAAATACCACAGACACTTTCTTTACTCATTCATCTATCCACAGGCATTTAGGTTGCTTGCAATTGCATCACAATACCACAACCTAAACTGCATTTGCTGCTAAGTTGCTTCAGTTGTGTCCGACTCTGTGCGACCCCAGAGACGGCAGCCCACCAGGCTCCCCCATCCCTGGGATTCTCCAGGCAGGAACACTGGAGTGGGTTGCCATTTCCTTCTCTAGTGCATGAAAGTGAAAAGTGAAAGTGAAGTCGCTCAGTCGTGTCCGACCCTCAGCGACCCCATGGACTGCAGCCTTCCAGGCTCCTCCGTCCATGGGATTTTCTAGGCAAGAGAATTGCAGTGGGGTGCCATTGCCTTCTCCAAAATTGCATTTAGGTTGTGGCTATTGTGAGTAATCCTGCAGTGAACATGGGAGTACAGGGATCTCTTTGAGATCCTAATTTCTATTCCTTCTGGTCTATATCCCAAAGTGGGATAGCTAGATCACATGGTATTATATTTTAAATTTTTTGAGGAACCTCCATACTGTTTTCCATAGCAGCTGCACCAATTCTCATTCTCACGAATAGTGTACCAGGGACTCCTTTTTCCCATACTCTCACCAACATTTGTTATTTTTAGGGTTTTTTTTAACATATTTTTGCAGGTGTAAGGTGATATCTCATTGTGGTTTTGATTTGCAATCCCTGGTGATTAGTAACATAGAGAACCTCTTCCTATTTATTCAGTTTCTTTGCTTATTCTTAAAATGGGTTATTTGGTTTTTGTTGGTTTAGGGTTTTACTAATGAGCTGCATCACCAGATGGTCAACATCGAAATCAGATTAATTATATTCTTTGCAGCCAAAGATGGAGAAGCTCTATACAGTCAACAAAAACAAGACCAGGAGCTGACTGTGGCTCAGATCATGAACTCCTTATTGCCATATTCAGACTTAAATTGAAGAAAGGAGGGAAAACCACTAGACCATTCAGGTATGAGCTAAATCAAATCCCTTATGATTATACAGTGGAAGTGAGAAATAGATTTAAGGGCCTAGATCTGATAGATAGAGCGCCTGATGAACTATGGACTGAGGTTCATGACACTGTACAAGAGATAGGGATCAAGACCATCCCCATGGAAAAGAAATACAAAAAAGCAAAATGGCTGTCTGGAGAGGCCTTACAGATAGCTGTGAAAAGAAGACAAGCGAAAAGCAAAGGAGAAAAGGAAGGATATAAGCATCTGAATGCAGAGTTCCAAAGAACAGCAAGAAGAGATAAGAAAGCCTTCCTCAGAGATCAATGCAAAGAAATAGAGGAAAACAACAGAATGGGAAAGACTAGAGATCTCTTCAAGAAAATCAGAGATACCAAGGGAACATTTCATGCAAAGATGGGCTCGATAAAGGACAGAAATGGTATGGGCCTAACAGAAGCAGAAGATATTAAGAAGAGATAGCAAGAATACACACAAGAACTGTACAAAAAAGATCTTCACAACCCAGATAATCACGATGGTGTGATCACTCATCTAGAGCCAGACATCCTGGAATGTGAAGTCAAGTGGGCCTTAGAAAGCATCACTACGAACAAAACTAGTGGAGGTGATGGAATTCCAGTTGAGCTATTTCAAATCCTGAAAGATGATGCTGTGAAAGTGCTTCACTCAATATGCCAGCAAATTTGGAAAACTCAGCAGTGGCCACAGGACTGGAAAAGGTCAGTTTTTATTCCAATCCCAAAGAAAGGCAATGCCAAAGAATGCTCAAACTACCGCACAATTGCACTCATCTCACACGCTAGTAAAGTAACGTTCAAAATTCTCCAAGCCAGGCTTCAGCAATACATGAACTGTGAACTTCCAGTTGTTCAAGCTGGTTTTAGAAAAGGCAGAGGAACCAGAGACCAAATTGCCAACATTTTGCAAACAAAAAGCAAGAGAGTTCCAGAAAAACATCTATTTCTGCTTTATTGACTATGCCAATGCCTTTGACTGTGTGGATCACAATAAACTGTGGAAAATTCTGAAAGAGATGGGAATACCAGACCACCCGACCTGCCTCTTGAGAAACCTACATGCAGGTCAGGAAGCAGCAGTTAGAACTGGACATGGAACAACAGACTGGTTCCAAATAGGAAAAGGAGTAGGTCAAGGCTGTATATTGTCACCCTGCTTATTTAACTTATATGCAGAGTACATCATGAGAAATGCTGGACTGGAACTTGTGCTTCTTGTGCAATCAAGATTACCAGGAGAAATATCAATAACCTCAGATATGCAGATGACACCACCCTTATGGCAGAAAGTGAAGAGGAACTAAAAAGCCTCTTGATGAAGGTTAAAGAGGAGAGAGAAAAAGTTGGCTTAAAACCCAGCATTCAGAAAACGAAGATCATGGCATCTGGTCCCATCACTTCATGGGAAATAGATGGGGAAACAGTGTCAGACTTTATTTTTGGGGGGTCCAAAATCACTGCAGATGGCGACTGCAGCCATGAAATTAAAAGACGCTTACTCCTTGGAAGGAAAGTTAAGACCAACCTAGATAGCATATTGAAAAGCAGAGACATTACTTTGCCAACAAAGGTCCATCTAGTCAAAGCTATGGTTTTTCCTGTGGTCATGTATGGATGTGAGATTTGGACTGTGAAGAAGGCTGAGCACCGAAGAATTGATGCTTTTGAACTGTGGTGTTGAGAAGACTCTTGAGAGTCCCTTGAACTGCAAGGAGATCTAACCAGTGCATTCTGAAGGAGATCAGCCCTGGGATTTCTTTGGAAGGAATGATGCTAAAGCTGAAACTCCAGTACTTTGGCCACCTCATGCGAAGAGTTGACTCATTGGAAAAGACCCTGATGCTGGGAGGGATTGGGGGCAGGAGGAGAAGGGGACGACAGAGGATGAGATGGCTGGATGGCATCACTGACTCGATGGACGTGAGTCTGAGTGAACTCCATGAGTTGGTGATGGACAGAGAGGCCTGACATGCTGCGATTCATGGGGTTGCAAAGAGTTGGACACAACTGAGCAACTGAACTGAAATGAACTGAATGAGCTGCAGGAATTCTTTATTTTGGATTACCCTTTATCACATATGTGACTTGCAAATATTTTCTCCCATTCCATAGGTTGCTTTTTCATTGTGTTAATAGTTTCCTTTGTTGTACAAAAAGTTTTTAGTTTAATTCTACTTATTCATTTTTCCTTTTGTTGACTGTTCCTGCTGAATAAAATCATTGCCAAGGCCACTATGAAAAGCTACTCCTTTATGTTTTCCTCTTAAGAGTGCTAAAGTTTCAAGTCTTATGATGAAGTCTTTAATCCATTTTGGGTTGATTTTTATGTATAGCCCAAAATCATGTTGTACACAGTCACAGAAACATTTTCTGTATGGTTCAGAATTACATAAGGGTCCAATTTCATTATCCCAACACCAGTTATAGAAAAGATGAATCTTTTCTGACTCTATGTTTTTGGTATCCTTGTCAAAGATCAGCTGATTATATAATATGATCAATCTTACAATAAATTCTATCTCTCAATAAAGTTTAATGATTTTCTCTATAAAAGTATTGTATACCTTATTAGAGTGATACCTAGTGACTACTGAAAACTCCTAATATTACTGTAAATGGAGTTTTCCATTTAGTGTTGCAGGTTTTCTGTTGGTGTAGAAATGATAGCTTGCTAAATCTTCCAATTATTCCTAGTAATATCTGTAGCTTCTTTAAGGGCAGCGGTCCCCAACCTTTTTGCCACCAGGGACCAGTTTTGTGGACATCAATTTTTCCACAAAAAATTGTGGAAAAGGGAGAGGGTGGTTCAGGCAGGAATGAGAACCATGGAGAATGACAGATGAAGCTTTGCTTGTCTGCCCCATCGCTCACTTTCTGCTGTGTGGCCTGGTTCCTACCAGGTGGTGGACTGGTACCAGTCATGGCCTGGGGGCTGGCGACCCCTGCTTTAGGGTTTTCCCTGCAAATGATTATCTGCAAATACAGATTGTTGTTCCTCTTATTCCAGTTCATAACATTGCCAATTTCTTTTCCTTGTCATATTAAAAGTTTGAAAATCAGTTCAGGAATAGACACTTTTTAACACAAGACTATACTAAAGTACTAAAAGAGTTTATAAATACTCTATATTTAAATTTTTCTTACATCTACCCATCTTTATATCTGTGCCATACTTGACTTGGGATATTTTTCCATCTTCATAACTTCTTCTTATTGCTATAGAGAATGTCAGCTCAGACATAAATATATTGGCTAGTAAAGCATCAAAAGAACAATGTTGTTAAGATATATAAAAATATATTTATTCTCCACTAGCCCTGTTCTTGTCCATTATGGTAAGAATTACTTCCACTGGTCTCCAGAGGAAGTGCATCAAGAAATGCTCCATATAAAAATTATCACTTAAAAAACAAAAAAACTTTAGTCCCAAATTTGATATGGAATAAACTCTGCCTTTGGTAAGATGAAACAGACTCTGGATGAGTCAGGAGACCTCCTTTCAGGTCCCTGCTATACAGCACGCATCTTAGTTTGATTGGCTACTAGGCCTCTGTGAGTAGAAGTTAGAACATCTGCTATGTTATGAGAAAGACGATTTATGATAAAAAATAACTCCTGATTAGTTAACTGGATATGGATAGGGGGAATATATCTAAAGATTCCTGATGAAGAGACATGCTTGAGGTGGAGCAGTGAGCATGCATAAATTCCTGTTCTATTCTGAATAGACAGGCACCAAGGATGCCTTTTGATAGGAAGTTCAGCTGAAACTAAAACTGTATTGGTCAATTAATTTGTTTTCCATTGCTGTGAAACAAATCACCACCAATAGCAGTTTAAAATAATGTCCACTTATTATTTCCTAGTTCTATAGGTCTTCCCTGGTGGCTCAGATGGTAAACAGTCTGCCTGCAATCCAGGAGACCTGGCACGATCCATGGGTTGGGAAGATCCCCTAGAGGAGGGCATGGCAACCCACTCCAGTATTCTTGTCTGGAGAATCCCTATGGACAGGGGAGCCTGGCGGGCTACAGCTCACAGGGTTGCAAAGAGTTGGACACAACTGAGTGATTAAGCATAGCACAGTTCTATAGGTCAGCAAGTCTAGGTACGGCATAATTGGGGTTCTCTGGTCAGTGTCATAAGAATGTAATCAAGACACTGACTGGACTGCGTTCTCATATGAAGCTCAGAGTTCTCTTCCAAGCTCCTTGGTTGTTAAAGTAATTCAATTCTCTGTAGTTGTGCGATCAAGTTGTATGATCAAGATCCCCTTTTTCTTGTGAGTTAGCAACCATGGGCTGTTCTCAGATTTGCACCATGTGGTCCTCTCATACCAGAGCAGTTTATTCCTTCAAGTCTGGGAGATTTTATCTCATACTCTGAATCTCTCCAACTTCAAGAAGCACCCAACCTCTTTTAAGGGCTCACTTGATTAGGTCGAGCTCATATGGTTAATCTCTGCTGGGTTAGCTTAAAGTCAACAGATTACTCGCCTAATCACAAAGCTATACCTCATCACATTCAGATTCTGCCCGCACTCAAGAAGAGAGGGTTATACAAGGCATGTCTACCAGGGAGCAGGACTCTAAGTGGTCCTCTTAGCATTCTGTCTGCAATAGAGGGTATTGCTACCTCTTTTCCTGGTCTCTTCCCAAGCTTGATCCTGAATGTTCGTCAGTCTAACGGTGAGAAGAGACAAGGAAGAACGCACAGAAAACCTTACCAGGGACAGCAACTGCACTTGCCAGCACTGTTCCTCAGCTGACATGATAGCCAGAGGACTCTTTGAAAAATGAAGATTCAATTAATCTCTTCGTTTTATCTACAGATGCTCTGAAGCGATGTTTTTTTTTAATCCAAATCGAAGGAAGAATCCTAAAAGAGGATCTGCCACATAGATGAAATAGTTTTTAAAGTCTGAAAACTCCACTCCAGGACTACAGCTCTGTAACACTCTTGATCTTAAGCATGTAAGTCCTGGTCCTTTGAGGGGAGTTAAAAGACTAACAGATCTTGTTCTTCTACCAGAGGCCAGTATGTCTCAGCAATCTGTTCTTTGTTCAAATCACATACAAGCTTTAAGGTCAAGTCTGTGGTCACTGAGGGAGAGTGCAGTTTCTCTTTGGGAAAGAGATCTGTAGCCTTTTAGAAAAGCCTCAATTGCACCTTTATGAAATAACCAGATCCTCACCTTGAACTAACTGGATGGCTATATCTCCACCTGGATGTAACTGGATAACCCCATCAGTCTTTCAAAGATTTTTGTAATTTTCCTTTTGATGTTATCTAGAAACAGTTTATACTGGTCAAGCCATCATTTCAGCTATGTAAACTATACAAAAGGCAGAGACATCAAAATATATTTAGCCGTGTTGTCTACTGAGCTGATCAGATAGGGATCTGCAGAGTGTGCATATGCATGTATGTGTACATATGTGTATATGTTTTATAGAGAGAAAACTTTCTGTCCATTTTATTACATAGTCCTTTTGATTGCTTTACATGTGACTAAGCTATTTCTGCAGAAACAAAAAGAAATTATGGGATCTTTAAAAACACCAAATCAAGCACGGGACAGACACAAAGACAAGGTAGGTATAAGAACAATCTGAAAAAGAGCACTTATGAACCTTTTTAATACTTTAGCAACCACAGCATATTCCGGTTGACCTAAATTAAAGGTTTTTTTAATATAATCCTTTGAGCTGTAGACATCCCGAGGGCTCACTCTCAGTGGTGATGGGTAAGTTAGAGAGCTCAACTCAGGGCCTCATATTATACTTTTACCCAAAGCAGTTCCATTGCAGTTTTTTAAGAAGCTATGTATTGAGTAGAGTGTACTTTGTAAAGGGCCATTTGGGAAAAGAATTTTTAAAAAGGGTGGATCTATGATTCATTTTGCTGTACACCAGGAACTAACACACCACTGTAAATCAACTATACTCCAATAACAATTTTTTAAAAAGAAGCAGCTATGTAAAGTAAATTGGAAGGGAAAGGGAAAATTCCACTTCCAAAAAAAGCATTTGAAAGTCACAGGCATGGATAAGCTTTGTAGTCCTTTTAATGGCAGAAAGTTTAAAATTATGACTAGCCCTTACAAAGTTAACGGTCATGGCTAAATAAAACTTAACACCTGCTTTGGAGACCAAAAGGATACTTTCTAACACATCCAATAATAATCCAATGAATGGACCACAGAATTTTAAGATAATTCATCAGAAAGCTCTTTATAATTCTAACATCATTCTATGAATCTATGTGGTATAAATTAAACATGCAAAATCTACAAAGTCATTTTAAAAATTTAACTTCAAAATAATAAAAGCATAATATGCAAGCATTTTAAAATAACAATTATAGAAATAAAACCTCAGGTTATATCCATAGTACTGGACAGTATGGACATTACACAGAAAAAAACACCCTCTCTCACCTTCCCTGTGATATGCTGATACTCATATCCCAAAAACAAAACCAGAGGAGGGGAGATAGGTGATGGAAGGTTAAGGGAAGAATGGGAGCACCCTGCGGGGCTTCTGAGCTGGAATCCTTTCCTTGTCCTTTATTTCTTGTTTGTACGAAATAGACTGTGGCCTCCTTGAACTACCCCAAGTTCCAAAGGGCAGATTCGAACAGTTGCTAATCAGGAAAGGGAGGGGATACAGAGACAAAAGAGGAACAGCCAAGAAACAATAGTGTAGCCTTGGGACAGGGTCCAGGTTCTACCTCAAAAGACACACGTAAAAATATCTTTCAACTCTTCACAGAACCAAAACCCCCAGCAAATGGAGGATGCCAGCATTCTGCACTCCAGATTAAAGGAACCAGAGATACTCATCAGATTACCTGAGATCAGATTGAAGAAATTCAGGCGCTATGCACACACACCCTGATCTCAGGAACCCCACCCTATAACCAATCACCATTAAACTCCTCACCACATCCTCCTGATGGAAGGAACCCACTGTGCCCCCGCTTTGCTTGCAAAGCAATAATGCTATTTTCTACTTCACCCCAAACTCTGTCTCAGAGGTTCAATTTGGCACCAGCACAGAGGCCAAACGTTCAACATCAGTCTCATCCACTACCCAGAGATACAGGTATTCAAAACAAGTTATAAAAAGGCAAAATTCCTACTATTTTCACAAATCTATGTTTGAAATCTATGGTCACACCCGCTCAAATCCCTGGGTCATGCCTGCTTGAAAAATATGGCCTTACCTGTTCAATTCCTGGGCCAAGAACATTCCTTGGAGGAGGAAATGGTAATAAGCTGCATTATTCTTGCCTGGGAAATCCCATGGACAGAGGAGCCTGGTAGGCTGTAATCCTTGGGGTCACAAAGAGTCTGACATGACTCAGCACACCTGTTCAAAAGCTCAGTTAATGAATAACTATAGAACTTAATGCAAATAATGAACTGGCTAAGGTTTTTTAAGGATTGGTGAGAAATTTATAGACTGTTAAAAGTATTGATTGAGGTACATCTTAAAATCCAAGACTATATATACATAAATTAATATAGTCAAGTAACAATTACTCAGTTATATCCAACTCTTTTTGACTGCATGGACTGTAGCCCTCCAGGCTCCTCTGTCCATGGGATTCTCCAGGCAAGAATACTGGGGTAGGTTGCCATGCCCTCCTCCAGGGGATCTTCCAGACCCAGGGATCAAATCTGTATCTCTAACATCTCCTGCATTGGCAGGTGAGTTCTTTACCACTGGTGTCACCTGAGAAGCCCCAATAGGATCTATTCAGTCATTTTGAAAAACAAAAAACAGTGTTAGGTTATTTTGTTTATATGCTCTAGATTAACACCATTCAATAGAATTTTTGTTGATGATTTAAATGTTCTGTATCTCTCCTGTTCAATTAGGCACCATTAACCACAGGCTCCTGTTGAGCATTTGAAATGTAGCAAGTGCCATTAAGAAACTCAAGTTTTAACTTTATTTCTTCTAAATTAATATAAATTCAAAGAACCTCATGTTATGACAGTGGCCACCCCATTGGAAGTACTGTCCTGAAAAACACCTACCCTCTCATTTCTTTTACAAACAGCTTTGACTTTCTCTTACAACCCTTTTCAAGGTCATCTCAGAGCCCCACAGGCAGAGGTATCTCTACCTTGCATTGTGCTTCCATGGAATTTTCTGCATTTATTTTAGAACTTATACATGGAATAGAAATTGTGCAGGTGCAAACTTGTCCTGCTAAACTATTGTCTGCATGACGGTAGGACAATGTTTCATTCCTGTCGTCTCAGAATTCAGCAGAGGGCCTAGAAGGCTTTCGATATATTTTTTGAAATGAAAGAAAAGAAGCTATAAGCAGCTGATTGAACAAAGAAGTTCCAAATGAACATTTAACATGTGTGGAAAACTATCCTTTGCCTGCCATTGTATTTTCTTATTCGCATTCATAAAAATCATTTATGCCTTAGCAGAATCCTAGCTCTGAAATACAGAGTTTCTGCTTAAGTCATTTCAAGGCTTTTGGATCCAATAAGCCTTATGGGCACCATTGTGGTTTACAGCTGCAACTCATTTGCTCGCTCACCCTCAAACTGAGATGGCTGGTAAAGAGGCATCAGAACAAAGAGCTTCCCTGTATCCCAACCTGAAAACGACACAAGATGCAGTACACTTACCATCACCAACATCAAAGTCCTTGAAAGCCAGCTCTGAACCGGAATCATCAAGAAGGATTTCACCATTCAGTGTGAACATCATGGTGTGTTCTGTCATGTCAACCATACACCCCACAACGTCGCCAGCTTGCCAAGAGCGCCCATAGTGCTCATTGCCCTGGTGCCACCGCTGGGCCTGGAGACAGAAGAGTCACTGTCACAGAAAAAGCCAGAACAGCAACCGCCCGCCGCTACTGGCACGATTCACAGCAGCCCTTGTACGAACGCAGCAGGTGGAAGAAATGTAGTCAGCTCACCTGTCTACAGCAACTCGCTAAGTGATGTGGAGGTACCCAGGGATTCTGAATCCTTGACATTAACATCATATGTCACTGAATGTTGAGAAAAACTCAAATGCTACTTCATGATTTAAGAGTGTATTATTTTAAAAAATCAAACCCTATATCCTTTCTGTTAAAAGAAAAACTGTGTCTTTCGAAATTTATTTTTCTCACTACAGTGAACACATCCCAGGATATGAGTTGTTTTTCTCCACTCCCCCAAATACAGGGAATTATGAACAGAGAATCAGCTGGGAACCGATCGTTGAAAATTACATTCCAATTTTCAACTCTTTCAAAATAAAATTCCATTTCTTGGAACCAGTGGCACTCACATTTTAGCTAAATAGAAAACTAGAAGCATTTTAGTATATACTAAAATGAGAAAGGGTTTGAATCAAACTTAAAAATATTCTTAAGATATTTACTGAAATAATAAGCCAAAAATTGTATATATATGTCAACACTGCTTTATCTGTAACACAGGCGAAATCTCATAAATACATTTGAAACATAGTCTTGATAAATGTGACCTTTGAATCTGTAAGTATATTCCAATGATTCACAGATACAAAATTATAGTATTTTATCAGATAAATCTTTTTATTTTCCCCTATGTATCATCTTCATTGTAAACTGATATATAACAGAATATATTCACCATTGCAAAACAATGATTTTTCTAAAGTATAATACACTGTACTTTTTAAAAATTTATTTAACCAAATTAAGTACCAAAAAGTGTTAAATTTTTCTATCTGATATAGAAAATAGGACTCAAGAAATGTAACATTTCAGAACAAAATGGGTCAGTTGCCCTAGAAGACACAATACTGATTTCTAGTCCAAAAATGCTTTCCTAGACACACACCTGGCTACCCAAATGTCAAATATCTTCACAATTGCTGATTTATTTTAATTTTCTTTCCTTTAATTAGGAAAAAAGCTCCCTCCAAAGGAATACAAATTTACTGAAGAAAATTAGCAAATTAAAATAAGATAAAAGAATAAAATATCAAAAACTTTATAAACCAAAACTGACTATTATTTTCTAGTGTGGTTATGTCCATATATACATATTTTTAATTTTAAAATATTTTATACAGAAAAAGTAAACATTCAATATTTATATAATGTACAAATAAACAATGTACAAAAAAAAGAAGAAACTTACCAGCTTTCATCAAACTGAAAAAATTAAAATTACTCATAACATTGAAAATGGAAACTTTTGGTGATTATAAACAACAAACAGCATTACTATGGCTATTAAATGTTTATATATATCATTAATTATTGCTTGAGGATAAATTCCTTCTATGGAATTGCTATGTCAAATGGATATATTTTGCATTAGCATATAGACTTTTAATGCTTTTGATAGATGAGGGATTCATCTTTTTTAGATGACAGAGAATATTTTACTTCTTAAATTTTGAATAGTCTTGAATTTTCACAGGGTGAGGGGTCTCAAAATGTCTCAAAATGTTTTGAGACTACATAGACAGAAGTTCTCCTAGAAACTATTTTCTGAGTTTGGGTTCAGGAAAGCACAATATTAATATTACGTGTGTGTGCTCGGTTGGTGTTTGACACTTTGTGACCCCAAGTACTGTAGTCTGCCAGGCTCCTCTGTCCATGGGATTTCCCAGCCAATGATACAGGAGAGGGTCCCCATCTTCTCCCCCAGGGCATCTTCCCGACCCAGGGATTGAACCCACATCTCCTGCATTGGCAGGCAGATTCTTTACCACAGAGCCACCTGGGAAGCTGGACCATGAAAAGGAAAACCAGTGGAAGTGCAGTGAGGCAGTGTGGAGCTCACAGCGTGCTGATGCTTAGTGCACAGTAGCCTACAAAGGCAGGAACCTACAAACTCCAGTGTCTCGTGCCCAGCAAAGCGGACTCACCTTGAAGCCATCAAAAGCAAAGGCACGTTCATCTGAGCCAAGCTCCTGATCAGGTTGACACCCTGGCCTGCTCCAGCCAACTCGCATGTCTCCAGCAGTGACCGCCTCGAATTCAAAATACCACCTTCCAGCCTTCACAGCATATGTTTTCTCAGCACGGAAGATGCGGAACCTCTCTCCCGTGCCGCTGCACACTTCAGCTCTGGCAGCTGTGAATGGAAAGGGGTTCTGGTGATCACTGGATGGGAAATTGAAAGAGGAGGGCAGACACCACATAACCTACAGGAACAACGCTAATGACACCTTCTCATCTTGATTCACATGTAACAAAGTGTTTTCACATCGGATGGAACCAGCTGGATCAAGTGCAGAGTATACAGAAGGCCTGCCTTTGGAGTCACTGGTGGTTAAACTTCACTAACTCTGTAAGAGCAGATGATGTTAAGTTTTTTTTTTTTTCCTTTGGAAAAAAGTTTATCAGATACTTGGTGGTTTGGTAAGGGAAACCAAAATGGTGCTGGAAAATGAGATGCACTTAAGGGCATGAATGGGAAGAAGACAATTAAAGAGGTCAACATGGTGGGAGAAGAGGAGGGTAGAAGGAATGAGGAGAGTAGCACTGACATATATATACACTACGATGTGTAAAACTGGCAGCTAGTGGGAAGCTGCTGTATAGCACAGGGAGGTCAGCGTGATGCTCTGCGATGATCTAGAGGGGTGGGATGGGGGTGTCATATGTAAACATATAGCTTACTGGCTTCATTGTTCAACATAACTAACACAACATTGAAAAGCAATTATACTCCAATTAAAAAAAAAAAGAAAGAAAGAAATAGACATTTCTGGGTTGGAGAAAAGAGGGAAGAATCAGCCAGGAAGTGAGGAGGAAAGAGAGAAAACAACAAGAAAGAGATCAACATTCACAGAGAACAGTAACCACTGATAAATTTCACAGACAGAATGGCTAAGCGCATTAAGTCTTCCTCTAATCTACATCTTCACTGTTATGTGCTACACATACCAATGCTGTGTTTAAGAGATTTGAGGAAACAACAAAAGAGTCAAGTCCAACATCAGGATTAGTGCCGTGTGAAGGGCAAAAACATCTGTAGGAAATGAGATGTACATGAGATGGATGTGCCAGGGAAAACTTCAGACCAGGGAACCTGGAGCCAGGATAACTTTAAGATCGTCGCTTCCTAGGAATTCACAGTGCATGAGGACATCGGTCCCCCGAACAGATATCAAAGGGTATGGTCAGCTTGGTGAAGATCAAGGTTAAATACAGAGGAGGAAATTTAAGTGACTTGACCTACATCTCACAACTAACAAACGGCAGAATCTGGGAGCTGCCAAATGCTACAGACTGTGTTCTTTCCACTCTGCCTCTAGCAGCTGACACGGAATTAGTAGATACCAGCTACATATTAGTTCTCATCTGTTCTCAAGTTAGGAAAGACCTTATAACTAATAAAAGTTTAATAAGAACTGAACTATTAATATGGCTAAATAAATAAAAACAGTCAAGATAAGCTCTGCTGCTGCTGCTGCTGCTGCTAAGTCGCTTCAGTCGTGTCCGACTCTGTGTGACCCTATAGAAGGCAGCCCACCAGGCTCCGCCGTCCCTGGGATTCTCCAGGCAAGAACACTGGAGTGGGTTGCCATTTCCTTCTCCAATGCATGAAAATGAAAAGTGAAAGTGAAGTCGCTCAGTAAGCTCTACAGGTTGCCAATTAACACACAGTTAGATCATCTTTAACAATTTAAGATTAGATTGAAGAAAAGAAAAATGAACTAAAGAGGTTCTAGGCCATAATAGGGGCTGGTTTAATGAAAGGATCAGTTATTCTTTTTTGATGATTATATGATGATTATAGGGCATATAGAGGAACTATATATGATAAACCTTTCAAAAACTGTGTTAAATCTCTGAATAAACAATATTTTGTTTCTTCCCCTCACCTACATACACACACATGCTCACACCTAACAGCCTAGTCTGCTCCAGGCAAATCTCCTGTGTCCAACAGTGAAGCCTCAAAAGTCACACACTCGTATCATGCAAGACACTCAAACATCTTCCTGAAAAAATAGATGCATTCAGGTCAGTCGCTCAGTCATATCCAGCTCTTTGAGACCCCATGAACTGCAGCATGCCAGGCCTCCCTGTCCATCACCAAATCCTGGAGTTTACCCAAACTCATGTCCATTGAGTCGGTGATGTCATCTGACCATCTCATCCTCTGTCGTCCCCTTCTCCTCCTGCCCTCAATCTTTCCCAGCATCAGGTGTTTTCAAATGAGTCATCTCTTTGCATCAGGTGGCCAAAGGATTGGAGTTTCAGCTTCAACATCAGTCCTTCCAATGAGTATTCAGGACTGATCTCCTTTAGAATGGACTGGTTGGATCTCCTTGAAGTCCAAGGGACTCTCAAGAGTCTTCTCCAAAACCACAGCTCAAAAGCATCAATTCTTCAGCACTCAGCTTTCTTTATAGTCCAACTCTCACATCCATACATGACTACTGGAAAAACCATAGCTTTGAGTTTAAAAATGAGGCATTTATACTACTCTATACAGCAGACTGGAGAAGGCAATGGCAACCCACTCCAGTACTCTTGCCTGGAAAATCCCATGGACGAAGGAGCCTGGTGGGCTGCAATCCATGGGGTCGCTAAGAGTCGGACACGACTGAATGACTTCACTCTCACTTTTCACTTTCCTACATTGGAGAAGGAAATGGCAACCCACTCCAGTGTTCTTGCCTGGAGAATCCCAGGGACGGGGGAGCCTCGTGGGCTGACGTCTATGGGGTCACACAGAGTTGGACACGACTGAAGTGACTTAGCAGCAGCAGCAGCATACAGCAGACAGCATGTACAACCTTCTCTGAAAAGAAAAGGCTTGCTTTTGATACATTCAAGTTAGGAGTGGAAAAGGACTTGAATGAGAAAAACCTTCACCTTTACCTTCTCGGTGAAGGGTAAAAATTTCTCACATCTATTATTTAGAAACTGAAATATTTTTGAAAGATTGAATAGTAAACTACTTTTCAAGGACAAGAAAATTTACTATTAAGAAGATAATTCTAAATGTCATAGTACTAAAAAAAAAAAAAAAAGGAAACGACACATTTCCTGTCAGTGTCTCCCCAAAACAGAACACCGATCCATTGTTTCTTTAAGCCATGCTTGTAATCTTCCTGAAATGCATCATGGAGGTACAGAATACGATCAAGGAACTACACAAACCTTGGGAGATTACGTGTCAGCAAAATAAAATGCCCTCACATATTTATCCTTATTTTTAGTGATGCTGACATTTGTAAATACAATCATACTTATTACATTCTCATGTGGACTAACAGATTAAATTCCCAATTTCCTAAGTATGGAATATTCCATTTTTTAGAAATCTAGATTACTGAAAAATTCATGGGTCCTTTTTCCTATTTTAAGTTTCCAGGATCGGACTCCACAAAATGCAAAGTGTGCTCAAAGAGCCAAATAAATTTTAATATTAGTTTAAGTCCAAATACATTGGGAAATCTGATACAGAAATATAACAACTACATAATTTCCTTAAAATCCTACTACAAATTTCTCTTGATATTAAGATTCAATATTAATCTTCTCTACTAATAAAGGTAATAAAAATAGGGGGAATATAAAGAAAATCTGGGTCAGTAAGAGGCAATGATGAAGAATTTGCTCATCCTGGCATTTTTCTTCTTGACCTCAAGCTGCTGTAGTATTCTTTTTCTTATTGAAGTATAGTCTAT
Organism: Bos mutus; assembly: GCF_027580195.1. Classification (NCBI taxonomy): domain Eukaryota; kingdom Metazoa; phylum Chordata; class Mammalia; order Artiodactyla; family Bovidae; genus Bos; species Bos mutus. The sequence continues at coordinate 35,445,075 of NC_091644.1, forward strand.
GTACAACACTGTATATATGTCCAACAGTGATTCACAATTTTAAAGGTTATACTCCACTTATAAAAAAATGGGCTCTATTCCCTGTGCTGTACAATATATCCTTGTACCTTATTTGATACATGTAGTTCGTACCTCTTAATCACCTACCCCTACACCTTGTTCCTCCCGCCTTCTCTTTCTCCACTACTTTGCTCTCTACTTCTGTGAGTATATTTCTTTTTTAAAAATATATTCACTACTTTGTTCAGATTCCAGACATCTGTTGTTGTTCAGTTGCTAAATTATGTTCGACTCTCTGTGACTGTGTATAGTACACCGGGCTCCTCTGTCCTCTGTATCTCTGGAGTTTGCTCAGAATCATGTCTATTGAATTTGTGATGCCATCTAAGCATTTCATCCTCTGCTGCCCCATTGTCCTTTTGCCTTCAATCCCTCCCAACATCAGAGTCTTTTCCAATGACCCGACTGTTCGCATCAGGTGGCGAACAGTATTGGAACTTCAGCTTTAGCAACAGTCCTTCCAATGAACATTTAGGGCTGATTTCCTTTAGGATGCACTGGTTGGATCTCCTTGCAGTTCAAGGGACTCTCAAGAGTCTTTACCAGCAACACAGTTCGAAAACATCATTGATGTTTGGCATCGATGGCATTCTTTGGCACTCACCTTTCTGTATGGTCCAACTCTCACATTCATACATGACTACTGGAAAAATCATAGCTTTGACTTTCTGAACTTCTGTTGTCAAAGTGACATCTCTGCTTTTTAATATGTCATCCAGGTTTGTCAAAGACATCCCAGAAGCAAGTGTCTTTTAATTTCATGGCTGTAGTCACTGTCCACAGAGATTCTGCAGCCCAACAAAATAAAATCTGTCATCGCTTCCACTTTTCTATTTGCCATAAAGTGATGGGACCAGATGCCATTATCTTAGTCTTTTGAATGCTGAGTTTTAAGCCAGTTTTTTCACTCTCCTATTCCACCCTCATCGAGAGGCTCTTTAGTTCTTCTTCACTTTCTGCCATAAAGGTGGAGTCATCTGCATATCTGAGGTTATTGATATTTCTCCTGGAAATCTTGATTCCAGCTTGTGATTCATCCAGCCTGGCATTTTGCATGATATACTCTGCATAGAAGTTAAATAAGCAGGGTGACAATGTACACCCTTGTTGTACTCCTTCCCCAATTTGGAACCAGTCTGTTGTTCCATGTCCAGTTCTAACTGTTGCTTCTTGACCCACAGACAGGTTTCTCAGGAAACAGGTAAGGTAGTCTGTTACTCTCATCTCTTTAAGAATTTTCCACAATTCATTGTGATCCACACATATGTGATATCACACAATATATGTCTTTCTGACTTATTTCACTTAGTATAATGCCCTTCAAGTGCATCCATGTTGCTGTAAATGGCAAAATTTTCTTCTTTTTATGAGTAATATACCATCACATGTCTATACCAATCTTCTCTATCCATCCATGTGTTGATGGACACTTAGTGTCACGGACTGTAGCCCACCAGGCCCTTCTGTCCATGGAATTCTCTACCAAGAGTACTGGAGTGAGTAGCCAATCCCTCCTCCAGGGGATCCTCCCAACCCAGGGATTGAACCTGGGTCTCCTGCATTGAAGGCAGATTCTTTACCGTCTGAGTCAACAGGGACACTTAAGTTGCTTCCACACTGCAGGCAGATTCTTTACCAGCTGAGCCACAAGGGAAGCCCCTAAGTTGCTTCCATATCTGGGCTACTGTAAATAATGCTGTTATGAACACTGGGACGCTTGTATCTTTTTGAATTAGTATTTTTATTTTTTCAGCTACATACACCAGGAGTGGAATTTCTGGGTCATAATTGCTGCACTATTCTTACATTCATTGATGGCATTCAACTGAACTTGAAGTGAACATGGTGTTCATAGATATCATCATGCAAAGGACTTGCACGCTTCACGGATTTTCCTCCAAATGTCCATATGACTCAGTTTATATTCTAATTTTCTTACATTAGTATAGAGTAGCTTGCAATCATGGTTTAAAGAAGAAACAGATCAGTATTATGTTTCTTGATAAAATCACTAAGTGGAAATCTGAATCCACAGGCATTAAAATATATATATATATATATATACATACATATACATACACACCCAGGCAATCTGCAACAAATTTCTGTTGCATATCCTAAAACATTAAGCAGCTGAACACAAAAGTAGGCCCTATAAGTACCTGCTGAATTGAATCTAAGAACAAAGACTCTCTTGAGCCCTGGACACAGGAACGCTGGCAAATAGCTAATCAGCAGCATCACTGTCAAAATACAGAACTTTTCTCCAAACATGCAATTGTTATTCTTTGCTTGAATTTAAACACTCTATATTCATATATTTCTAGCTCATGTAATATGTTATATAAATGATTTTTACACAGTTATAATAAGTGCAATAGTAACTGACATTTTAAAAAATGAACAGCAGATAAATTCCCATCGTACTCTATCAAGGCTACTCAAAGAAAAAATTCAGAATTTAGGCCTTTAAAAACCACTTTAAGATTAAGGGCAAGGTCTGATAATATACTGTGTTCCTTGTACCCCAGAGATCCTACCACCGAGAAGGCAAACACCAATGACCATTCAAATAGGACCTGCAATAGCTACTTACAATGGCACCCCACTCCAGTCCTCTTGCCTGGAAAATCCCATGGATGGAGGAGCCTGGTAGGCTGCAGTCCATGGGGTTGCTAAGAGTCGGACACGACTGAGCGACTTCACTTTCACTTTTCACTTTTATGCACTGGAAAAGGAAATGGCAACCCACTCCAGTGTTCTTGCCTGGAGAATCCCAGGGACGGGGGAGCCTGGTGGGCTGCTGTCTCTGGGGTCGCACGGAGTCGGACACAACTGAAGCAATTTAGCAGCAGCAGCATCTAAACCATACACTAAGAGACACACCACTAGAGGGCAGTCAAGATCTAACTATAGATTAAAAGTATACATTATTTATAATAAACTGGAAGGCAGGCTAGTCTCTTGAAAATTTTACACTTGTCTAGAATCCTTTAGGTATATCTACTAACTAATTTTTAAAAATCATTGATATTAATCAGTCATTCTTTTAACTTCCTGGTATAGTCTCTAAGTAAGCAATTCAAATCTTGATAAAGCCTTGTAATGAATAAGCATAAATGACTTTTCCAAATATCTTAAAATATTATTTAGGACAATTCTCCAAAGATAGCACAATTTCAACACTCAGTTCATATTCATCCTGGAATACATAAATCAGCATTCTGCTGACTAACAAAATAAATTATAACCCTGATGAATTACATAAGGTCCAGGATTCTGGTCATCTGATGTGAACAGCCAACTCATTGAACAAGTCCCTGGTACTGAGAAAGACTGAGGGCAGAAGGAAAAGAGGGTGTCAGAGAATGAGATGGGTGGATGGCATCACCAATGCAGTAATAAACTTGGGCACACTTTGGGAGATGGTGAGGGACAGGGAGGCCTGGTGTGCTGCAGTCCCTGGGGTGCAAAGATTTGAACATGGCTGGGCGACTGAACAACAACAGATTCAATTTTAACAAAAATATCATGCCCTAAGGTAAGGTACACACTCTATGTTCAAAATGGATAACCAACAAGGACCTACTGTATAGCACATGAAACTCTACTCAATGTTATGGGGCAGCCTGGATGGGAGGGGAGTTTGAAGAATGGATACATGAAAATGTATGGTTGAGTCCCTTTGCTGTTCATCAGAAACTACCACAACATTGTTAACTGGCTATAACCCAATACAAAATAAAAAGTTTAAAGTTAAAAAAAAACTTATGCTGTTAATTTTTCTGATGTCAGCAAAACAGTATAGCCAATTACAAATGAAAGTTTTAAATCTTATCTTAGTGATCACCAGACATTTTGCTTCATTCCATAAACCATCTCACATCTATCTTTTCATTTCCATTTTTCACCATCCTTGTTCTGAAGATCACAATTTTCCAAAAGCCTCGCAACTGGTCTCTCTATCCAAGCACTCTCCCCCTCCAATCTGTTCCTTTCCACTGTCGTCATAGTTTAGTGCTACTGAACACTCTAACCACAAATCAAACTTCTGCTTTAAAACTTTCTGAGGCTAGAATTTCTCATACAAATTTACCATATTTCTTAGCTGGGATTTTCAAAATATTCCGTATTTTAGCCTAATCCTTCTATTTCCAACTATTGCTGTTCTGTCCCCACTTACACTCTGTATCTTAGCCTAACTTGACAATCAATTTTCCCTCATCTCTTTCTGTATTCAATTACATCAGGTACACTTCCCCTCCGGCAAGAATGCTCTTTCTACCACCAATCCCTATTTAGTATTTTGATCTCTGTAACAGTGAACTCAGACATCATTCCTCTAATTGGAAAATGAATCTTTCTTATGTATGTTCCATAGATTTCAGTGGCCACACATGATACACAGAATAAACTCTAGAGAACAAGTTAAGAACATTCATTAAACAAGTAACAACAACTCTAACAACAATTACAACAAACATAATAACAAATCCTGGAGGAAGGGAGAATCCAGAGCTGCCTCATTTTATTGTTTAAAATTTTCAATTTTCAACAAAAATAGTGAGACATGCAAATAAGAAAGTATGTTTTATATATATGGAGGGGAAAAGTCAATAGAAACTGTCACTGAGGAATCCCCCAGACACTGGACTTTTAGACAAAAATGTTAAACTAGCTATTTCAAATATATTCAAAGAATTATAAGAAATCTTGTCTAAAAAACTAAAGGGAAGTATGAGAAAAATGTCTTATCAAATAGAGATTATAAATTGAGACTGAAATTACTTTAAAAATAGAAATTCTGGAGTTAAAAATTATAATGACTGAAATTAAAAATTCTCTAGAGGGGCTAAACAACAGGTTTGAGCTGGAAGAAGAAAGAATCAATGAATCTGAATAAAGATCCACTGAGATTATTAAGTATGTAAAGCAGGAAAAAAAATAGAAGAAAAAAAAAAAAAATAAGCAGAGTCTTACAGACCTGCCAGATGCAGTAAGCCTAACAATGTACACATAATGAAAATGTCAGGAGAGGAGAGAAAGAGGCAGAAAGAATACTTAAATACTGACAAAACATTTTTCAAATTTGGTGAATAAAATTAATTTACAGATACAAGAAGCTCAACAAAATCCAAGTAAGATAAACTCAAAGAAACACACAATGCATATCATAGGCAAACTTCTGAAAGAGAGAATCTTGGAAGCACGGAGAAAGCAGCAGCACATCCCATACATGGATCCTTCATAAGCGAAACAGCTGATGTGTCATTTGAAAACATGGAGACCAGAAGGCGATGGGATGAATATACACAGTGCTGAAGGGAAAGTCAACTGGAATTCTACATTCAGTAAATCTTTGTTGTTCTCTCCAAGGCTTCTAACATACAGCATCACCCTTTCACTTTTCCCTCGTAGCAAATAACCTCACTTAATATTTCGACAGAAAATTCTTACTAAACAGTAACAGTTCCCCCAGCTTCTTGATTTTCCATAACAGAGTTTACTGCATTTTTTAAATCCTTACTGCTCCCCCATCAAGCTTAGCGGTGTATGTATTCTTTTATATAAGGCCAAACCTTTTACCTGTGTTGTAAATTTCATTTCCCCACCCCTAATCATCCTCAGATCATGCTTCATCAAGTTCCTCTCCTTTATTTTCAACCTCTCCTTTCCTCTGGTTCTTTTTCTTAGAACCAGAAAGCATTTCTTAAAATTGTCTAACTGTGGCGGATTCATTTTGATATTTGGCAAAGCTAATACAATTATGTAAAGTTTAAAAATAAAATAAAATTTAAAAAAATAAAAAAAGGAAAAATGTAATCCTCTCTTTCTCTCTAGCAAAGGTCTCAGCTACACACATACACACGTGTGTGTGTGTGTGTGTGTGTGTGTGTGTGTGTGTGTAAACTGAGTCTTGGTTGCTGTGTACAGATGTCTCAAACACAACTCAAACTGAAATTCAACATGTTTAAAACCAAACTCAGAGTCTCCTCAGTTTCCCATCTCTGACTGTTCCAAAACCATTCCAGACACCTCCTTCATCTTTCTACTGATTCTATTTCTAAATGTCAAACGAGTCTGTCCTATTCTTTCTATGCCCAGTACTGGTTAAGTTCAGGCCAAAACAAGTTCAGAAGTGTCAAAACACTCCTCATCAACAGCAAACTATTGTCCCCACCTTTCAGTTTGTTCATATCCAGCCCATTCTCCAAAGAGAAATGGAGTGATTGTTTCAGCAGAAAAACCTTCTGTTTCAGTCTCTGCCTTCTCTCCTTCATCTCCTTCTACTTCTCAAACTCCACTTGACATTCAGCCATGCAAAGCCTGCTGAAAATTCCCAGGTGCAGTCTTTCCTTGATTGCCAAGACTTCACACACTATTCCCTCTGTCTGAACAAATGAATCTGACTGATTCCTACTGATTCTTCTAAGTAGATGGTTTCAGAACACATCTCCAAATATTTTGTCACACTTCTCTTCAAAAACTGTGGGCTTAAGTGTGAGATGCATTTAGTGACTCACTTCCAACAAACAGAATATGGTAGAAGTCATTGCAGTATGCATTGAGGCATCTTTCTTGCACTATCTCTTAGATTACTCACTCTGGGGGGAAGCCAGCTGCTACATGAAGGCACTGAAGTATTTCTGTGAGGAGGTCTTCATGACAAGGAACTTAGATCTCTTGCCAATATACAGAGAAAATCTGAGTCCTTTAACAAACAATTATGCAATTGAACTGTCTTAGCAGCAAGTCCCCAAGCCCCACTGAAGTCTTCAGATGACTGCATCCCTGGTGGACTTGACACAAACCTCAAGAAAGGCCATGATCCAGAACCACCTGACTAATCCACTTGTGTGTATGCGCTAAGTGGCTTCAGTCATATCTGACTCTTTTGACCCCATGGACTATAGCCCACCAGGATCCTGTCCATGGGATTCTCCAGGCAAGAATACTGGAGTGGGTTGCCATGCCCACCTCCAGAGGATCTTCCTAACCCAGGTATCAAACCCACGTCTCTTATGTCTCCTGCATTGCCAGGCGACTTCTTCACCACTAGCATCATCTGGGAAGCCCAAAGAATCCATTCACAAATCCCTAAAAGATAGAAACTTTGAGATCAACAAATGTTTGTTGGTTTAAGCCATTAAATTTTAGGGAGGGATTTGTTACACAGCAGGAGATAACTAATACATCTCTTTAAGATTCCTCTGACAGCTCAGTTAAACCACTGCTGGGATACTTGGGGATTAATGCTTACATCACACAAAAGTGTGAACAATTTAGTCTATCTTCCCTGCCTATGATGAAATCTACCTGAGGGCAAAACTTTTTCATTCATTGTTGAATTTAAGCACAGTAGATGTTCAATAACTACCTATTAAAATCAAATGGAAATGAGGATGATTTGAAATATGAAAGTAATATGAACCCAAAAATGGCATATCTGATTTGATAGACAAGAGATTGAGCAAGTTCTGGGGGTTGGTGATGGACAGGGAAGCCCGGCGTGCTGCAGTCCATGGGGTCACAGAGTCAGACACAACTGAGAGACTGAACTGAACTGAACTGATGCTGCTTTTCTTCCTTCTTGAAATTCATATAAGTCACAAGAAAGTAGGGAAGCATGACATACTAATATATTGCTTCACTGATGTGTTAAGCAAAATTATATTACACTTGTAAATAATATGTATGTAAATATGTATGTCATCAGAATAACATCCAGCATCCAGGAAGCCTTACAAATAGTTGAGAAATGAAGAGAAGAAAAAGGCAGAGATATTGCTAGATATTTGTCGTATGCATATTAGGTATATACCTAATAGAGTAGTTGAATCAAATATTTTTAAAGCATGGAAAATACTGGAAAATGGTATACTATCACAGGCATTCTTAATGAATATTTGTGTGCTCGATATATCCAACTGTTCATTAAAGAGTGAGTTTAATAGGTAGTTACAAAAAAGGTTTGTAGATTTTTGAAAGTAGGAGCTCTTAACACTATTACTAATGATTGAAGTTCTCCATAGGATACCACAGTCACCAAAAAGATGTAAGACAAAGACACTTGCAATTATGAGGGTTTACTCATAATAATTCATGAGTGGGTATTTGTAAGTCTTCCTCAGACAACCACTTTGGCTTATTGCATTTCTTTTTCTTGAGGAAGGTTTTGGTCACCACCTCCTGTACAGTGTAACAAACTTCCATCCATAGTTCTTCAGGCACTCTGTAATCTTGAATTGATTACTGGGAATAGATTGGGATCCCCTTAATAGAATCCCTTGAATCTATTGGGAATATACATAAATGTCTGAAAGTGTAGCCAAAAAATGACAATAATTTATCTTTGTGCCAAGAGAACATGCTGATCATAGCAAATATCTTCTTCCAACAACAAAAGAGATAACTCTATACATGGACATCACCAGATAGTCAATACTGATCAGATTAACTACATTCTTTGCAACTGAACATGGAGAAGTTCTGTTTATAGTCAGCCAAAACAGCTCTATACTAGAGCTGACTGGCTCAGGTTATCAGCTGTTTATTGCACAATTCAGGCTTAAACTGAAGAAAGTAGGGGAAAGCAGTAGGCCATTCAGGTACAACCTAAATCAAATCCCTTATGATTATACGTTGGAGGTGATGAATAGATTCAAGGCGTTATGGAGTGCCTGAAGAACTGTGGATGGAAGTTTGTAACACTGTACAGGAGATGGTGACCAAAACCATCCCCAAGAAAAAGAAATGCAATAAGGCAAAGTGGTTGTCTGAGGAAGCCTTACAAAGAGTTGAGAAAAGAAGAGAAGAAAAAGGCAGAGGAAAAAGGGACAGACAGATCCAACTGAATGTAGAGTTCCAGAGAATAGCAAGGAGAGATAAGAAAGCCTTCTTAAATGAACAATGCAAAGAAATAGAGAAAAAACAATACAATGGGAAAGACTAGAGATCTCTTCAAGAAAACTGGAGATACCAAGGGAACATTTCATGCAAAGATGGGCACAATAAAGGGCAGAAACAACAAGGACCTAACAGAAGCAGAAGAAATTAAGAAGAGGTGGCAAGAATACACAGAAGAACTGTAAAAAAAAAAAAAAAAAAAAAGTCTTAATGATCTAGATAACCACAATGATGTGGTCACTCACCTAGAGCCAGACATCCTGGAGTGTGAAGTCAAGTGGGCCTTAAGAGAAGCATTACTACAAATAAAGCTAGTGGAGGATGGAATTCCAGCTGAACTATTTCAAATCCTAAAGGACAATGCTGTTAAAGTGATGCATTCAATACACCAGCAAATTTGGAAAACTCATCAGTGGCCACCGGACTGGAAAAGGTCAGTTTTCATTCCAATCGCACAGAAAGGCAATGACAAAGAATGTTCAAACTACCACACAATTGAACTTATTTCACATGCTAGCAAGGTCATGCTCAAAATCCTTCAGGCTAGGTTTCAGAAGCTCATGAACTGAGAACTTCCAGATGTACAAGCTGGATTGAGAAAAGGCAGAGGAACCAGAGATCAAATAGCCAACATCCGCTGAACCATAAGATAACCAAGGGAATTCCAAAAAAAAATCTACTTCTGCTGCATTAACTACACTAAAGCCTTTGTGTAGATCACAACAAACTGTGGAACATTCTTAAAAGAATGGGAATACCAGACCACCTTACCTGTCTCCTAAGAAGCCTGTATATGAGACAAGAAGCAACAGTTAGAACTGGACATAGAACAATAGATTGGTTCCAAATTGCAAAAGAAGTACACCAAGGCTGTATATCATCACCCTGCTTATTTAACTTATATGCAGAGTACATCATGAGAAATACCAAGCTGGATGAATAACAAGCTGGAATCAAGACTGCTAGGAGAAATATCAACAACCTCAGATATGCAGATGATACCACTTTAATGGTAGAAAGAGAAGAGGAACTAAAGAGCCTCTAGATGAGGGTGAAGAAGGAGAGTAAAAGAGATGGCTTAAAACTAAATATTAAGAAAACCAAGAAGATGGTATCCAGATCCATTACTTCATGGCAAATAGAGGGGAAAGGGGGAAAGGTGGAAGTAGTGACAGATTTCCTCTTTTTGGGCTCTAAAACCACTGCAGATGGGACTGCAGCCATGAAATCAGAACATGATTGCTTCTCAGCAGAAAGGCTATGAAAAACCTAGACAGTGTGTTGAAAAGCAGAGACATTACTCTGCCAACAAAAGCCCGCAGAATCAGGGCTAAGGACTTCCCAGGGTTCACATGCAGTTCTGAGAGCTGGAGTATAAAAAAGGCAGAGCGCCAAAGAATCGATGCCTTCAAACTTTGGTGCTGGAAAAGACTCCTGAGAATCCATTGGACAGCAAGGAGATCAAACCAGTCAACTGTAAGGGAAATCAACCCTGAATACTCATTGGAAGGAGTGATGCTGAAGCTGATGCTCCAGTATTTTGGTCACCTGATGCAAACAGCCAACTCACTGGGAAAGTCCCTGATGCTGGGAAAGATTGGGGGCAGAAGGAGAAGAGGCATCAGAGGATGAGATGGCTGGATGGCATCACCATCGAACTTGGACAAACAATGGGAGATGGTGAGTGACAGGGAGGCCTGATGTGCTGCAGTCCACGCAGTCAGAGTCGGACATGCCTGGGCGACTGAACAACGATGACACATGATAACTATATATAAATATTCACTTGTTACACATAGTAACATTATATAAGCAATCATTACTATTTAAGGTTGAATTTCTATGCAGAGATACTACACTAAAAATATTAGTCATTAGAGAATATTCGGCATAGATCTTAAGAGTTTTCTACTAAGAAATATAGGCACTGCAATGAAACACACAACTGATGTCATTTTTGGCAATTTTAAAATATGGATGTTAACATAACTCAAACCACAGGAGCAAATGATTAAACCACAGGAGCAAATGATTAAGGGGTTGACTATCTTAAGCCATATTCTTAAAAGGTATTATTCAAAGGAAATGTGTTCTTCATAAACCCTTTAAAAATCCATATATTCAACACATTTATTGAGTGTCTGTTCTAGAGTTTTTTCCTTAAAGCAAGATATTGCACTAATTAATTACTATGGCCTATATGTGAGAGTCTAAATAATGAAGATTTAGAAAACACTAGCTCATCATCCTAGATTTACAGTAAGTTCCCCACATATGAATGAGTTCCATTCCGAGAACATGTTGACAAGTTTAATTTGTTCATAAGTTCAACAAAATTAGCCTAGGCACTTAAGTAACACAGTCAGCTATATAGTATTGTAATAGGTTTAGAATACTTTTCACATGAATAATACATAAAAATAAACACAAAAAATAAAAGACTGTCACCCTTACGTTACAGAAGTTTGGAAAGTACAGTAGTGCAGTACAACAGCTGGATACAGGGGTTGGCATCAAGTGAACAGGCAAGAAGAGTTACTGCTGGAGGAGGGCGAGGAAGTAGAAATGCTGGAGCTGAAGGAGCGTCAGTGATAGGAGACGGAGGGCAAGCTGCCGCGTCACGCATGCCTGACGTGACTGGACATGTGAACCCACATCCACAACTTTGAAAGTTTGCAACTTGGGGATTCATATGCAGAGGACTTACTGTCCTCCCATCAACAACTACAACCAGCTCTTCTGAAAGAGAGCTGGTGAGGTGAGTGGGATTGAGGGGCAATATAAGAATCACAGAATGAACTGTGTCCTCAGACTCTTTGAGAAGGTAACGTCATTTCTTCCCCTCTGCAGAATCACTGAGGTCCTGAGTCACTCTGCTGAGAGATGATCTAGCCCTTTAAGTGTCCTTCAGGACAAAAGTTCCCTAAACTCCTGGCCTGAGGCACAGGCTTCAAATAAAAGACTCTTATCTCACACTCCCTTTTATTCATGCATCTGGCTTTAAAGAATTTACAGTGTGATTTTGCAACGAGAGGAGAAGAAAGTGAAATGGAAATACCATGATCTTGATCAGGTGCCTCCAGGTTGTAGCCATATCCCAGCAGTGTGCGTACAGCCTCACGGAGGCTATCCTTATTGGATTTCTTAGTTCGGTCATCTAGAAGGGCATAGGGAACAAGCCGAGGGTTTCTTCTGTTCTTTACATCCTACAGGAAGGAAAAAGAAATGTATGTGATCATCAAAGGACAACCAACAGCATTTGGAAATGACACAGCCACCAAATACATCAAAATATAAAGTGTCTGAAGGTAGATATTGTACCTTCCCTTTGTCTTTCCAGGTTGTAGGAGTTAGTGAAATACTCCCAGTATGAAGAATCTATCAAGTGAGTCACTGATCAATGTAAATCAGGCTCTCTCCATGAAAAGAAAATGTAAAAATAACAGCAATAACAAAAGCCAACTTTAATGATCTCAATAACCATCATCCATCTGTCAAGATCACAAGGCAATGGACTAACTTAAGAGAACCTACCATTTCCTTGCCAAGTTGGCTGACAGGTCTTTGTTACAAAAAGAGCCTAATTAGTAACCATCATCTCTCTGACTTTTGAGTCAATGTACCACACAAGGCAGCTGTCCCTTCCTCAGAGAAAAGTCAGTGTGTGGATGGCCACCTCACGACCTCAAATGGCTTAAAAAAATAATAAACTGACTCCATCAACTGGTAAACCTGGTAATAGTGGGAGTATTAAAAGAACTACAAACCTCACAATTTGTCTTTTATAAAAGAGGCTCCAAGTTTAAAGCATGATTAAAATGGCAGTGACCAAGCAAGAAGGCAGGCTATCTTATCATCTTAACAAAAGGATAATTTAAGAGTAAATACAAAATCTGGGCCGTGGAGATGCCCCAAGACTGCGAGTCTTTCTAACACTTAAGAAATTACTTCTTTGCATTCATTCACTGCTGCAGATTTTATCAAACTTTCCATATTCCAGGAGGCATGCTGCTGCTGCTGCTAAGTCGCTTCAGTCGTGTCCCACTCTGTGGGACCCCAGAGACAGCAGCCCACCAGGCTCCCCCGTCCCTGGGATTCTCCAGGCAAGAACACTGGAGTGGGTTGCCATTTCCTTCTCTGATGCATAAAAGTGAAAAGTGAAGTGAAGTCGCTCAGTCGTGTCTGACTCTTAGCAACCCCATGGACTGCAGCCCACCAGGCTTCACTATCCATGGGATTTTCCAGGCAAGAGTACTGGAGTGGGGTGTCATTGCCATCCACCAGGAGGCATATTCAATCTCAATTTATCTTAGCATGAAGAACAATTTGAAGGCTGTATATATTCCCAAACATTCTCCAAAACATATAAGCTATTTGGTGGACAGCATTTGTTCTGGTTGGGGAGGAACAAGGAAAAGTGTTTCCCAATTTCTTCTTCCCCTTCTCTAGCAAATCTGTAGTAATACCTTATACTGACTACCTGACCATTTGGACCAGTGTTCAAATCATCTGGGTTGCTTACTGGGGAATCCCACTCCAAAGCCACCCCCAAAGAAATAAGCACCATAAACAGCTTCAAGCCACATTACCCAGCACCCCTCCCTTTCAAAATGGTTGCTGCCCCCTAGCTTTTCATAGAGAAGAATTCACAGGCCTCTGATGAATCACACTTTCTGGACATAGTGTTCTGGGGATCTGATTATACAAAGAAGCTGCTCCAGGGGTTTCCAGGCACATGAGTGCTTGAACTCTAGTATGCTGGAGACACAGAAGAAATTCAAGCAAACGCCTGCTCTCAAGGAGTTTACAATCCCATGATGAACCAGATTATTTTAAATAGAGGGTGATGAAAAATTAAAGACAATGCTCATTCAGATAATCCAGCAAAACTGTGTTCTGTCAGTGGGGAATGTGGTGGAAGCTGGGAGAAAGGGTGGACACAGTTCCAAAGAGAGCTTTGGCCAACTCAGACAGAACCCTGTGCTTTTACGAGGAGGATCCACCTTCACATGGAAGAGATGGAGCGCAGAGGGGTCCTGGTTTGTCCTACAGACTCATGTGGTCTGCAAGGCAAGGGAGCACTCCTTTGGCAAAAAAAACAGTGAGGACCCCCCAATCCCCCTGTGGCATATGGCTCAGGTTCTCACACACACACACACAATGCTGAAGCCAGCTGAGTATTGATAATCCCCTCAGTTACAACAACTTTAATTCAATGCAAGAATAGCTTATTTTATGAAGTATAGCAAGGCTATGCAGTTTTCCTTAGCCTTTGAAATGACAAAAGTTTGTGGGCTAAGAAGAATTTTGGAAATATCAAATCGACATTTAGTCTTTATCCTGTTGTTAAGTAACAATCCAGTTTAGTCCTGAAAAGCTTTAAGTAAAGGTACTGCCCACCATGAGCTGCCAAGAAGCACTGTGACAAGAAAGAGGAGAATTTGAGCTCTGGAGGCAAAAGGCTTGCTTCCCAGCCTGGTTCTGCCACCTGGGTAGCACTGGACAAACTGCTTTCAAGTTCCCTGTGTTAACACATGTGAATTGCTAATAAAAATTGTTCATCCTTCATGGAATCATTGTAAGAAAATACACATAAGCCTCTCGACATAGTGACTGCCATTTAATAATAATAGCAGTTTTCTGAACTATCTGTTAGGTGCTAAGCCTTTCTCATATATGTTATATATTGAAATTCAATAATTTAGTGAGGAGGAAACAGTGGCACAGAGAATTTAAGCAGCCACTCCAAGGTCACACAGTCACTAAGAGACAAGGCTAAAATTTGCTCTGTTTTGCTGTCCCCATACAGACCCAATGACTGTTAGTTATTCTCATGAGTGCGACCATTAATAGAGATCCATGGACTTTCCTGGTGGGCCGGTGGTTAAGAATCTGCATGCCAATGCAGGGAACATGGGTTTGATCCCTGGTCTGGGAAGATCCCACATGCCACAAGAAAACTAAGCCTGCATGTCACAACTGCTGAAGTTTGTGCCTCTAGAGCCAGTAGTCTACAACAAGAGAAATCACTGCAGTGAGAAGCTTGCACACTGCACTGGAGAACAGCACCCACGTACCATAACTACAGAAAGCCCAGGCACAGCGACAAAGACCCAGAGCAGCCACACACAAAATTTTAAAAAACTTTTAAAACCAGAGGTCCATGATTCTGAAATCTAGAACAAGAATCTTTTTTAATTAAGCTTAATAAAAACTCAGTTGGTGGTAAAAATGACCTGCATTGATGGAAGGCTGTTGATTATCTTTTTTTTATCACTCTTGGTTTCATCAGTCTACACTGCTGAACAAAGAATAATTTATACATAGTCCGCTGCTCTGCTGAGGGCACTGTGGAACAACCTCATTTTACCACCATTTGAAAAATCTGGATTATGAAATTCATCTGGCCCAAGGGGCGTTAAATGTGAAATTATGGACCTCTCTTATTATTAATTTATCTTGATGTTCTTGTATTTTACGTACTTGTCTTAAAATACAATCTCAGAGAAATGTCACAAAACCACATTATTAATCATTGGTCTGGAAACATTCACTGGCTGCCTCGTGATAAAAACCAGACTTGAGGAGGTCTGACTTCTGGAGTCCAGCAATAAACAAGTGCTTCAGTGCATATGTACATTAAAGATATCTATATGATGTGAGTTTCAATGTAGTCATTATTTAATCTCTTCTGTTACAAATTATACTAGTCCCCACTTGAGTCAATCTCAGAGCATGTGCTGTAGAGCTACGGTCTCACATACCTGTTGGATCCCATAGGTCCAGCCTTGTCGAATTCGATCCCGAGCCCACACGTTATGAGCATTTTCTGCCAACTTGTCCACCATAGCCTCCTGAGATGGGGTGAGTTTAATAAAGCTCAGGTCCATTGGGGCAGGCTTGTATCCACTTGTCAGTTGGTAACTACAAAGCAAAGCCAAAGATATAGACAATAGGCCTGTCCAAAAAAAATCAAGGTTGAGAAATTCCTATATTGATATTTTAACTCCAATTGTTTCTAATTTTTATTGTTCCATAGACCACAATGGGCTTCCCTGGTAGCTCAGCTGGTAAAGAATCCACCTGCAATGCAGGAGGCCCCGGTTCAATTCCTGGGTTGGGAAGATCCCCTGGAGAAGGGATAGGCTACCCACTCCAGTATTCCTAGGCTTCCCTGGTGGCTCAGATGGTAAAGAATCCACCTGCAATGTGGGAGACCTGGGTTCAATCCCTGTGTTGGCATGATCCCCTGGAGGAGGGCATGGCAACCCACTCCAGTATTCTTGCCTGAAGAATCCCCATGAACAGTGGAACCTGGAGGGCTACAGTTCATGGGCTTGCAAAGAGTGGGACATGACTGAGTAACTAAGCACAGCACAGCACAGCCCACAGTGGTGACCCGTGGTGATGTGCCTGGTCAGCAAGCATGGACCCCTTTCACTTAAACTAAAAACTCATGAGGTGGAAAAACCACGTGATCTTTATGTTTTCATTTTTACATCACCAAAACAGAAATGAAGCAATACCTCTCTCTCAAATTTGAGGAGAACATCCCAAACAGTTGATGCTTGGGTATAGCATAAATCAAAGTATCAGTAATTAAATTATTTAATGAATTTCTCTTTCTATTAAGTCCTCAGGTTTCAACATTCATATCTTATATTCATGTAATATTTATTTCAGAAATCTGTGTATCCTTTCAGACACAAGCTGTCCATTATTCTACAGGGGAATTCTAACACATTCATACATTATTTTTCTATTGCCATTCCAAGTTACATAATTTTAGGAAGCCTCTAGATAAGACAAAGACTAGAAAATACCAGGCATGTAATCATCTAAAATATGATTAAGGCCTGGATTTTAGGGAATGCTTACCAGAGGCTATTTCCACACTTTGAGCTAGAGAAGAAAGGTATCAAGACAAGTATAATTTTTAATTTGGGGGGAGAAATAGAAAATGGAAAATATAAAATATTTTCAGACTTCCCTCATGGTGGTCCAGTGATTAAGAATCTGCCTGCCAATGCAAGATACAGGTTCCACCCCTGTTCTGGGAGGACCATACACAAAGGTATCAAGACAAGTATACTTTTTAATTTGGGGGAGAAATAGAAAATTGAAAATATAAAAATTTTCAGACTTCCCTCATGGTCCAGTGATTAAGAATCCTCCTGCCAATGCAAGATACAGGTTCCATCCCTGTTCTGGGAGGACCATACACATTGCTGGGCAACTAAGCCCGTTTGCCACAGCTACTGAGCCTATGCTTCAGAGCCTGCGAGCCCCAACTACTGAAGTCCATGTGCCGTTGAGCCCATGCAGCCAAAAATAAATAAACAAATAAAATTTAAAAAATAAAGAAAACATAAAATTTTGCACACACGTATATTAGGGCAATATGACTGCTACACTACACACACACACACACAAACACACAGAGAGACATCTGCCTCACCTATTAGAGAGATTGGCACAAAGCCTACTGTACAGCTGGTTCTCTTTCATTCTCTGTCACTGTTTTGTCCCTTACCATCAACTATGCCTTGGGGTCAGGATCTGCTTCTGATGCATTTTTCTAATTATATTATACTTAGAAGAGTGCCTGGCAGAGAACAGCCTTTCAATCTACAGTTTTCAAAAGGACTCACTTTATGTACAAAATGAATATAAAAAGATACGCATCTTCACCTCAAAGATTCTCCTTTGGTGCAAACAAAGTAAAGAAAATTTGCCAGATGATTATGCTAAGTTAAAAAAAAATGCCCAGAACATGAGAAAATAGTCTAACATAAAACTATAAATAATCTTTATTCTTCTAATTATTCTGGCTTATGGCTAGCCAAATTAAAAGGTGAGCTCCTTAATATCAGGGACAAAACCTAAGATAGTGCCTGATATGTGGTAGATATTCAATAAAAACCTGCTGATTGAATCTGTGTATGACAGAAATAAATAGTTTAAAGTTGAATAAAGTTGACTTTACCTTAAATAACTTCTACTTCATTGTAAGACATCTTGCATTGTAGAAAAGATTTATGTATAGCCAGAACTCTTAAAGAACATTTTGTTTTGTTTAAGTAGATCAGATTGGTCTAGCAATTGCAAAAATTGTGGCTAATTATTACCTATGTCACTTCATTTGCATCCACAGTTTAATTTATTGACATGAAATTTTGTTGTTTTAAATCAGAACTCTGCATGTTTGGGTAATTAACAATACATTTTATTTTTCTATAAAGAACCCACGTGGGACTTTTTAATCACTCATACAAATCACTGCCTTTTATAGAATCTGTATGTTTAAAAGGACAAATCTGTCAACTGTAAGCACAGTCTATACTCAAATTCTTGGAAAACATTTTCTTCAAGAAAGCACTCAATACATTTCAAATGTACCAAGAGGTGATCAAGCCCACCATCATCTAATTTCCAAGTTTAACATTATTTGCTGGAAGAAGAGTTGGGGGCAATGATAAAGAACTTGGTCTTTTGTACTCAACCCCTTTCCACTTCTGTTGCTCACCCCTTTCTCCTGAATTTCCCCAATATCACCCAGCACATAATTCTTTCTTCTCTAATTTTCCCATGGTCCTGATCCCTCCTAGCTGTAACAGACATGGTCAAGTTTTGTGAATCAATTCTGTGAAGAATTGATTACAGCCTATGCCACCTTACTGAGTGATATATGTTTTCTAAAAAGAGGAAAGATACTCCTCTTGTGATCAATTCCAGTAGTAGACTTGTCAGCAATGTCAAAGGGAGAGGAATTTTTGAAGGGTATTTTCCGTAAAAACTTACAGATAAATTCTACTAGTCTATAGTAACTACACATACTATTGTATGTCTGTAGAGTAGAATGACATATGCCATATGTACATGCCATAATTTTGGAATAAGCATTTCTCTTTACTTTCTAAATTTTCCTCTCACTATATACAATATCTATTAGAGTTGCTATAATTTGAAATCACAATGAAAGCCTATGGAGATTCATTTGCATCTATTGATTTGAAATGACCCAATAATTAGTTCACATTCATTTTTAGATGTAGACTATAATTCATTGTACCAGCTTTCCTTCATAGTCTTGTGTAAGAAAGAATTTAAAGTTTCAAGTAGTTCTTTTAAAAGGCAAATAATCCCATTCAAATTAAAGTTACTAATACCCATTTCACCTGAACCTTATTTCCACACTGTTGTACTTCGTCTTTTACAGTAAAAAATAAATACAAATATCTTTGAAATTAAGACTTCAACCTCAGTATGTTAAAAATGGTGACATCATGAATGCTTTTATTAGTAGCATCAATAATGACTTACAAAATCATTCATAGGACATGACAAAGTAAGAATCAAAATCACTATACGAAAATGAGATTTTTAAAAGTACATAAGTGTACTTTAGCAAATCATGTCCATTTCATCTTATTAATACAATCTAATTAGGTACATAAAGATCACCCAACTACTAATAGAAACTATTTTCTTTTTGCGATTAGAAAAGGACAAAGAATGAAGCTTTTGAATAAAATGCAATCGAAGTGAATCTTGGAAGTTAAATGATGCCAAGTAAAGTTTCAGATTGATTTCCAGAAATTCAAAAGAAATAAAGGAACAATGGCTACAATTCTTGGGAAATGGAATTTTGTAGCCCAAATACTAGGGAAAAGGCATGTCATTAATAATTACACTAATAATGATCTCTGTTCATTTCCAAGGCAAACCATTCAATATCACAGTAATCCAAGCCTATGCCCCACCAGTAACCCTGAAGAAGCTGAAGTTGAATGGTTCTATGAAGACCTACAAGACCTTTTAGAACTAACACCCCAAAAAGATGTGCTTTTCATCATAGGAGACTGTAACACAAAAGTAGGAAAGTCAAGAAACACCTGGAGTAACAGGCAAATTTGGCCTTAGAGTACAGAATGAAGCAGGGCAAAGGCTAAAAGAGTTTTGCCAAGAGAACGCACTGGTCATAGCAAACACCCTCTTCCAACAACAAAAGAGAAGACTCTACACATGGACATCACCATATGGTCAACACCTAAATCAAAATGATTATATTCTCTGCAGCCAAAGATGGAGAAGCTCTATACAGTCAGCAAAAACAAGACCAGGAGCTGACTGTGGCTCAGATCATGAAATTCTTATTGCCAAATTCAGACTTAAATTGAATAAACTTGGAAAACCACTAGATCATTCAGGGATGACCTAAATCAAATCCCTTATGATTATACAGTAGAAGTGACAAATAGATTTAAGGGACTCTGATAGACAGAGTGCCTGATGAACTATGGACGAAAGTTAGAAAGTTCGTAACACTGTACAGGAGACAGGGATCAAGACCGTCCCCAAGAAAAAGAAATACAAAAAGGCAAAATGGCTGTCTGAGGAGACCTTACAAATAGCTGTGAAAAGAAGAGAAGTAAAAAGCAAAGGAGAAAAATAAAGATATAAGCATCTGAATGTAGAGTTCCAAAGGATAGAAAGAAGAGATAAGAAAGCCTTTCTCAGTGATCAAACCAAAGAAATAGAGGGAAACAATAGAATGGGAAAGACTAGAGATCTCTTCAAGAAACTTAGAGATACAAAGGGAACATTTCATGTAAAGATGGGCTTGATAAAGGACAGAAATGGTAGGGACCTAACAGAAGCAGAAGATATTAAGAAGAGGTGGCAAGAATACACAGAAGAACTGTACAAAAAAGATCTTCACGACCAAGATAATCACGATGGTGTGATCACTGACCTAGAACCAGACATCCTGGAATGTGAAGTCAAGTGGGCCTAGAAAGCATCACTACGAACAAAGCTAGTGGAGATGATATAATCCCAGTTGAGCTATTTCAAATCCTAAAAGATGATGCTGTGAAAGTGCTGAACTCAATATGCCCACAAATTTGGAAGACTCAGCAGTGGCCACAGGACTGGAAAAGGTCAGTTTTCATTCCAATCCCAAAGAAAGGCAATGCCAAAGAATGCTCAAACTCCCACACAATTGTACTCATCTCACATGCTAGTAAAGTAATGCTCAAAATTCTCCAAGCCAGGCTTCAGCAATATGTGAACCGTGAACTTCCAGATGTTCAAGCTGGTTTTAGAAAAAGCAGAGGACCCAGAGATCAAATTGCCAACATCCTCTGGATCATCAAAAAAGCAAGAGAGTTCCAGAAACACATCTATTTCTGCTTTATTGACTATGCCAAAGCCTTTGACTGTGTGGATCACAATAAACTGTGACAAATTCTGAAAGAGATGGGAATATCAGACTACCTGACCTGCCTCTTGAGAAACCTATATGCAGGTCAGGAAGCAACAGTTAGAACTGGACATGGAACAACAGACTGGTTCCAAATAGGAAAAGGAGTATGTCAAGGCTGTATATTGTCAGCCTGCTTATTTAACTTACATGCAGAGTACATCATGAGAAACGCTGGGCTGGATGAAGCACAAGCTGGAATCAAGATTGCTGGGAGAAATATCAATAATCTCAGATATACGGATGTCACCACTCTTATGAGAGAAAGTGAAGAGGAACTAAAAAGCCTGTTGTTGAAAGTGAAAGTGGAAAGTGAAAAAGTTGGCTTAAAGCTCAACATTCAGAAAACGAGGATCATGGCATCTGGTCCCATCACTTCATGGGAATTAGATGGGGAAACAGTGGAAACAGTGTCAGACTTTATTTTGGGGGGCTCCAAAATCACTGCAGATGGTGACTGCAGCCATGAAATTAAAAGACGCTTACTCCTTGGAAGGAAAGTTATGACCAACCTAGACAGCATATTAAAAAGCAGAGACATTATTTGCCAACAAAGGTTCGTCTAGTCAAGGCTATGGTTTTTCCAGTGGTCATGTATGGATGTGAGAGTTGAACTGTGAAGAAAGCTGAGCATTGAAGAATTGATGCTTTTGAACTGTGGTGTTGGAGAAGACTCTTGAGAGTCCCTTGGACTGCAAGGAGATCCAACCAGTCCATCCTAAAGGAGATCAGTCCTGGGTGTTCATTGGAAGGACTGATGCTAAAGCTGAAACTCCAATACTTTGGCCACCTCATCGAAGAGTTGACTCATTGGAAAAGACCCTGATGCTGGGAGGGATTGGGGGCAGGAAGAGAAGGGGACGACAGAGGATGAGATGGCTGGATGGCATCACCGACTCGATGGACGTAAGTTTGAGTGAACTCCAGGAGTTGGTGATGGACAGGGAGGCCTGGCGTGCTGCGATTCATGGGGTCGCAAAGAGTCGTACACCACTGAGTGACTAAACTGAACTGAAAACATACTTAGCTCATATTAAAGACATCTATGTAATGTATCCTACCTTTTCAAGCTTTCAGGGAAAATTCTGCCAGAATCAGTCAATAGATCTCTTCTGTCATGTATTTGTCTAGTAGCTGTAGTTTTTAACTTCCTTTACTTTCATACTCTAAGATGCAAAACCATCAATCTTTTTGCAAAATTAGGTTATGAGGAATATATGGTACTAAACAAATACATTCAGTATGGTCATTTTCAAAGTATCAGAGTTCTTTTGTAGTTACTAGCTGTTAGTTTTATTTGATGTGATATATAATAAATTTTTTTTTTAGTGAGATTAACAAATCACATAAACACTCTGAGCATCAGTTTCCTTACAGCAAAATTTCTTTTTAAAAACTTCTTTGCCTGGTGAGGGGGAAGGGTTGGGGTGGGGGGGAGGACTGACTAACTTCCAGTTTCATTTGCATTGAATTATCAAAGATGTAAACAAACAACTGATAACACTTGGCCCCAGGGGTGAATGGTCATGTGAAGCAGCAATTCAATTCTGTGCTTCATTCCCACCTGATCCACATTTTTTCCCCAAGCAGGAATTCCTAATGAGTTTTTTTTTTTTTTTTTTATTGTGTTCAGTATAATATCACTCAAGGGCCAATTAAAGTAGTGCAACAAAAACAGGGCAGAATACCCAAAACACTAAGGATAAGCCTTTTCTGTTTTTCCAGCCTCTCCCACCTCTCAAGCTTACTTGTTTAGTATGAATCAGAGTAAATGAAGCTTGGAAGTCATTACATTGTGAAAGATGCACAGTAAACATGAAAAGATTATGTCCAAGTTCAGTGGATGTTAGCTGCAAATTTCAAAACCAAATCAGACCTCCAAGTACCTTGGAAAAAATAGGAAAATCTCAGATGACTGCATACCACAGATATTCAGAACAAGTTTTGCTAGAAGCACAGCTACTAAAAATGGTGCTGGGCTGACATTCTTAAAGAAAGGAGACTGAAAATATTAAAAAAAAAAAAAAAAAAACCTCCAGAAAACAAATACAGAAGAATAATTTCAGTTGAGAAATTAGAAAGGATCTGTTTCTTCTACTACTTCGCTTCTTTCTCTTTACATATATTTTTTTAAAACAATTTATTTATTTATTTATTTGGTTGTCACTAAATGGAAACAGTGACAGACTTTATTTTCTTGGGCTCCAAAATCAATACAGATGGTGACTGCAACCATGAAATTAAAAGAAGCTTGATCCTTTGAAGAAAAGCTATGACAAACCTAAATAGCATATTAAAAAGCAGAGACATTACTTTGACATTACAAAGGTCCATCTAGTCAAAGCTGTGGTTTTTCCAGTAGTCATGTATGGATGTGAGAGCTGGACCGTAAAGAAGACTGTGTGCTAAAGAACTGATTCTTTTGAACTGTGGTGTTGGAGAAGACTCTTGAGAGTCCTTGGACTGCAAGGAGATCAAACCAGTCAATCCTTAAGGAAATCAACCCTGAATATTCATTGGAAGGACTGATGCTGAAGCAAAGCTCCAATATCTTGGCCACATGATGCAAAGAACTGACTTATTGGAAAAGACCCTGATGCTGGGAACCACTGAAGACAGGAGAAGAAGGGGAGTACAGAGGATGAGATGGTTGGATGACATCACCAACTGTATGGACCTGAGTTTGAGCAAGCTCCTGGAGTTGGTGATGGACAGGGAAGTCTGGTGTGCTGCAGTCCATGGGGTCGCAAAGAGTCAGACACGACTGAGCAACTGAACTGAACTGATTTGGCTGCACTGGGTCTCAGTTGCCGTGGGATCTATTTCCCTGACCAGGGACTGAACCCAGGCTCCCTGAATTGGGAGCTCAGAGCTTAGCCCTTGGATTACCAGGGAAATCCCCATTTTGCTTTTAAATAAACATGTAATATGACATGCCCTGTGCCTCCACCATCTTTAATCCCTTTTTTACTCCAAGTTCTTCTTTGTACTCCATATCCCCTTTGAAACAAATCAAGAGAGGATCATTTCAAGAAAGATCAAAAAAACCATTCTTGGCTTTTGGGTTTTTAGAATAGGCTTTGAAAAGTCACACAAAGGACAACAGTATTTAGAGAAAGGCCTTCTGATATGAATAGCTCTACTTTTGAATATTAAAAGAGCAAGAACCTGATGTGCTAGATGAAGGTTTCAGAGCCTAGAGGAGGAGAGAATTAGAGGAATTCAGCGTTCTCAACCTGCTTGCCCAGATGGAGACCAGATAGATCCCACAGTCAAGGGAGCTTCTGGCTTACTTACCAGATTAGACCCAGGAGAATGGTCAGTTTCCAGAATCTCCCACACCCAAACCCTTGTGTAGCACAGATTCAGGAGAACAGATTTGGCACCAAACCAAGACTAGGCTGCCAGGCAACTTTCCCTCCTCCCTCTGCCAAGAGACTAAAGTCCTCAAGTTGCCGAAGACAGTATTCCTAGGTTTCCAACCTCCAAAAGAGGCCTGAGTGGAGGTGAAAGCACAGCAAGGACCTGGAGGACTCAAAAGAGACGAGGAAGAAAGATTCAGTGTGTGGTCCAAAGATCAGTCAGGAAAACATGCATCCCAAAATGAGGCAGGAGATAAACGGACCCCAAGCTGAGTAGCTGGAGTTCGTCCCCTGTGGACAGATACTTCAAGATGAGGACAACAGCAGGAGAATATTTAGAGGTGCTGAGCCCTGTCCAGATAAAAGATAAAGAGACTACAGTTTCCTCATTCTCAAAGTCAAGGAGACCTTCCCGACTATATATGTATAGAAGGGCTCCGTGCAGATCAAAAAGGAAGGGCTATCACGCCATAGTCAGTGATGTTACCCTGCCCACTAGAATCCATCTTGGCTAAGAGATGAGCACACACACACAGGAGGATCCTGAGAAATACTACAGATGGACCCAGAGCCAGGCAAAGCAAGAGGACTGTCCAGAGGAAACCCAGAAGAAATGCTCCATAAAAGTGATTCAAACTACCCAGAGGGCACAACTCTCTGAATCTGTCCTGTGAGTATATTCACATGTACCTTTTTTCTCCTAATAAACACTTGGTTTCACTACTTTCTGTCTCTTTGTGGGGATTCATTACAACAAAGCCGATGGGTCAGGGACCCTGTCACATTGGTCACTGGTCTGGTGGCTAGAATTCAGTGCTCTCACCACTGAGACCTGACTTTAATCCCCGGCTGGGAAAGCAAAATACTGCTTCAAACAGCTGTAGGCGAAGGCCACTCAAAATCAGTAAGATGTCAGAAGAGGTAAATGCAGACAATTCATAAAGAATCTCCTTTGACCAAACCTGACTCAAGCTCTTCTGAATCCTCTTTCTGACCTGGCTTCTAATCGTAGGATTTGATCTTGTTTTGCTTAGTCTAGTTTTAGCAAGACTCTTGCTTAGGTCAGTTTGGTGGAAATCCCCTACTCATGATATCTGATCACATTCCTCATCTGCCACCTTTGACATCCTATCACTCTGATCTGCCATTAGCAACAATCCTACAAATTTTGTTTTACCAGAATCCCCCTTTTCCTTGATGTTACCTCTTAGTAATTTTTCATCCACTGACCCCTAACTCTGGTCCTGTCTACAAATCCCCACTTGTCCTTGCTGTTTTGGGTTTGCCAAAAATTCATTTGAGTTTTTCCATAATATCTCACGGAAAAACCTGAATTTTTTGGCCAACCCAGTGTATGACTACTGAGGTTTCTCTTCCCCTATTGTAATAGTTCTGGAATAAAA
Source organism: Bos mutus (assembly GCF_027580195.1). Classification (NCBI taxonomy): domain Eukaryota; kingdom Metazoa; phylum Chordata; class Mammalia; order Artiodactyla; family Bovidae; genus Bos; species Bos mutus. The sequence goes on from NC_091644.1 coordinate 35,471,072, forward strand.
TTTGTCTTTATGCCTTTAACTTCTGTCTGGCTCTGGTTTTCTTTGATGTCTTTCAGTTCCTGACAGCAAACTCAAAAGAGAATGCCCAAGGACCCAATGTTTCCTCCCCATCAGGTGAGTGTCCCAAAGATACACAGCCCTGGGAGTAAGAGGGAAAGCTTTGAATTCGAACTTAACAACAAAGATTTATCCTGTACTCAAATGTTTCAGGTCCTGTTCTGGGAACTAATGATACATCACTGAATAACATGGATAAACAATCTATTTTTATAGATAATTATGTTTAGATGAAGACCAAGGCAGTAAGCAAAATAAACATAATATAATAGTATGTTAGACGATATTTAAATACTATCAGAAAAAAATCAAGTAGAAAAGGGGACAGGAGAGAAAGCACAATTTTAAATAGGCTGCAATTTTAAGGAGACAGAGAAAGAGTGCTTTCAGAAGATGACCTTTGAAATCAAAACATAAAGGTGAGAATAAACACAGAAAACTGTGATTTCAATTAAGTTTGCACTGAACAGACTAGGACTAGGTTTTCACTAACAAGCTGCAATCTGGCTGCAAGGCCCATTGGGTTTAAATAGGAAATTAAGTCCAATGAGAACAAATGAAGAACATTACATGCTGGCACATTTTAAAATTTGTGGTCTGTGAAATTTACTCACTACAAATAAAAAGAGTATATAAATATTTCTTTCTTCACAATCACAGTGCCTCATACTTCTGGAAAGAAAATCCAGCTGCATTTGTAACACTTTTTCATTTAGGTAAATATTTATAGACACTGAATTTTGTGTGTGGGCTCGTGTCTATATGCACTACATAAATACGGGTCTGCATATTCTGGCTCCATCTAAGCATTCATTTCTGAAAGTCATTTAAAATGTATACACATACATGAACACCGAGAATATCATTTTTAACCTTGTATCTGCCCCAATACGCCTGAGAGATACCAGTTACACTTCAACTTCACATCACTATAGTGGTTTTACATCATCAGAGTGAGACTGTGGTGCAGGAGGGAGGGAATTTAGCACTAGTCTTAAATACTTCTCAAATAATTCTAATATACTTTTTCATAACTCAGCACTATCTCTTACTTCCCAGTGATATATAAAGCAACCAGGTTCTGACCTACTACATTTGGGGTTGACTTAACAGCAGATAATTGCTAACAAAGTGTGAATAACAGGCGTTGGTACTCAGATAAGAACTGCACTTTCATTTAAACTTTCAGATTTTAAAAAAATTCTCAGTTACTCAGGGATATAGATATTGTGAACCACAGTATCTGGGAATGTGTTCCTTTTCAGTTGTGTTTTACTTTATTCCTTCAGCAGTTGGACTCTGCTCATCAAACTCTGCAGTGGGTCAAGAGTTAATTTTATAACCAATGTGGCAAGATTTACAAACTTAAGAATAGACAGTAATGTGCTGTACTATTCAGTTGCCTGCTGGTTTGTTGAGAGAGGAGGGTGAGGAGGAAGAGGGAGAAGAAGGAAAACTACAATGAATCACATATTCTGTAAAAGTCCTCACAGATTTTTAGAGAGATGATCTGTATTATCAGGGAAAAAAACCAACACTCAGATTGCCTATTTTCAAAAAGGGAACGAAGCACATCATTCCAACTACAGTTTGAATCTACATGTGTTGTTAAATCTGAAATGGATCTCCTGTAGGCAGTGTACAGTTAGGTCTTTTTTTTTTTTAATCCATCCAACTGTTCTATACTTTTTGAATGGTGAATTTAATCCATTTACATTTAGAGTAATTATTGACATGCAAAAGCATACTAACGCCATCCTATTAATTGCTCTCTGGTTACTTTTTATTTCCATTGTTTCTTTTTCCTTCTGTCTGTGTCAACATCCATAAATTATTTTCCATGTTGGTATGCTTTGTTTTCTGTTTCTTGGTCTTTGTGAATCCATCCTAGGTTTTCCTTTTGTGGTAACCTTGCAAATTACATAAAATATCATACAGGTAAAATAGTCCATTTTAGGCTAATAGCAACTCACCTATAAAGGATCCAACTTTTTCTCCTGTCTTTTACATTACTGATGATACAATTTACTTCTTTTTATGCCTGCATTCATTAATAATTTATATTTATGGTACTATAATTCTTTTTACAGGCTTTCCTTGTAGCTCAGTCGGTAAAGAGTCTGACTGCAATGCAGGAGACCTGGGTTCGATCCCTGGGTCAGGAAGATACCCTGGCAACCCATTCCAGTATTCTGCCTGGAGAATCCCATGGACAGAGAAGCCTGGCAGGCTACAGTCTATGGGGTCACAAGAGTCATACAAGACTGAGACTAAACACACATAATTCTTTTACTATTTTCTTCCTTTAACTTTTGTACTACAGTGAAGTGATTGATACACCACCCTAATACTTCTCTACATCAGACTGTCTTTGTTTCTCTAACACCAGTATAGTGTGTATTTTTGTATGTTGTTTTGTTGCTGATCAGCATCTTTTCATTTCAGCTTGAAGAATTCCTTTCAACATTTCCTGCAAGGCAGGTCTATTGGTGGTGAACTCCCTCAGCTTTTGTCTGGGAAAGGCTTTACATCTCCTTGATATCTGTAAGGCAACTTTGTTGCATAAAGTATTCTTGGCTGGCAATTTTTATTTCTCAACACTGTGAACATGTCATTCCATCCTCTCTTGCCCCATAGAGTTTCTGTTGAGAAATCAATTAATAGCTTAATGGGATCCCTTTGTAGGTCACTTTCTTTCCCCCTAGTTTTATGTAGGATGATTTCTTTCTCATTGATTTTTGACAGTTTCACTGTCATGCATCTTGGAGAAGGTCTTTTTACATTGAGATAATAGGGCATTCTTTTAGCTTTATGGATTTGTATGTCCAAGTCTTTCCCCAAGCCTGAGATGATCTCAAATATAGTTTCTTTAAATGAATTCCCTGTCTCCTTCTCCCTCTCCTATCCTGAAACCCAATTATTCAGATATTTGTGTTTCTGATAGAATATGATAGTTTTTATAGGCTTTCATCATTCTTTTAATCTTAAGTGTCCCCTCCTCTGGTAACTGTATTATTTCTTTATTCCATCCTCTGGGTCATTTACTCTTTCTTCTATTTGGTCTGCTCTGCTACAGATGCTGTTACATTTGTCACTTGATTCATTGAATACTTTAGTTACAGTGTTTCTGTTTGTTTCCTTTTATACAATAGGCCCCCTACATATAAAAGAGTTCTATTAGGAGTGAGTTTCTAAGTCCAAAAAACTTAGCCCAGGTATCTATCTAACACAATCGCTATATGGTACTGTAATAATATTTGCACACAAATAATACATGAAAAACAAACACAAAAAATAAAGAAAAGATTTTTAATCTTACAGTACAGTACCTTGAGGGCTTCCTAGGTGGTGCTAGTGGTAAAGAACCTGCCTACCAATACAGGAGACATGAAACACAGGTTTGATCCCTGGGTCAGGAAGATCCCCTAGAGAAGTGCATGGCAACCCACTCCAGTATTGTTGCCTGGAGAACCCCATAGACAGAGGAGCCTGGCAGGCCATGGTTCATAGAGTCATAAAGAGTTGGACACAACTGAAGCGACTTAGCAACCAAGCATGCACAGTACCTTGAAAAGTATAGTAGTCCAATAGTGGGCATACAGGGGTGGGCGTCGAGTGAACGGGCAAGAAGAATTACTGACTGGAGGAGGGAGAGGGGGTAGGAGACAGTAGAGCTGAAGGATTGTTAGCAACAGGAGACAGAGGGGAGAGCATGCTGCAATTTCACTAATGCCTGACATTTGATGGCACAGGTTCTGGTTCCTTGCTGGAACTAGATACACATCTGCATCTTTGAACATTTGTAACTTGAAGGTTTATATATGCAGGACTTACTGTATATGGTTTTGGTCTCAAAAATTAGTCATACACTTTATACAACTTTGTACAATGTGTTTTTAATACCTTTCTTAAAATGGAGGACCTGAGTAAAAATGTTTGTTGGCCTAAAGGATCTGCTAGAATTTGCATTTGCATAGCAAGCACACTATTTATACTTTATGTTTATCTGGGGTGACGGAAGAAAATTATGGAATAGCTATGTGTACCCTGGTTTTCCCATGTGGCTCAGATGGTAAAAAACCCGCCTGCATTGCAGAAGACCTGGGTTCGATTCCTGGGTTGGGAATATCCCCTGGAGAAGGGAAAGGATACCCACTTCAGTATTCTGGCCTGGAGAAGTCCATGGACTGTATAGGCTATGGGGTCGCAAAGAGTCGGACACGACTGAGCGACTTGCACTCATTCACTCATGCGTACTTTGTTTTCATCTCCATGATAGTAACTTGGCAAACTTCCAGGCATGCTATTTATGAGACACAGGCCCCAAAAGAGTGGTTTGAATACTTAACAAAAAAGTAACATAATGAAACAGCTATAATTCATTAAGCACTTATTTAATCCCTAAAACTTCCCTTATTAATACCTGTGAGGGGGTAAGAAAGCTGAAGTTTTAAGAAGTTAAAACAAGGTCACAGAGGCTGCAGTACAGTAGGCAAAATAATTCCCAGAGCATCCCATGGCTCAGTTTTCTCATCTTAAAGTGGGCATGGTAACACTGACTTCATAACTCCTCCTCAAATAGACTTTCTTTGTGAAAATGAATAAAACGATACATTTTCTGATGAAAAGTGGGAAACCACATACAATAAGGATGTGGACACGTGTGCTCACACACACACAAGGAAAATAACCTACTCATAACATACTATCAAATATTTTGTGAGCCTGTTTCCCCTTTGGGCACTGTGATGGAAACTCTCACCCCACCACCATAAACTCGATGAAGCCCCTACATTAATGCAGCATGTTTCAATGCTGAATCTGAATTTTACAGCTTATGTGTAAGCAAGGAATCTAGGATTCCACTGCGAGTCCTGTGGGTGCAGTCACACTAAAGTAAAGCATGGACCATCTAACATTGCTCAGACATTCAACTTACTTTTTTGGCAGCTTCATTTTTTTCACTTTTTCTTCAGCATGTTCATCTGATATACCCACATGACATCCTAAAGCCAACAACGTCCTGGAAAACAAAACCAAACATAAGTTGCAATAATCCCTTCCCTGTGTCCACAATAATCCAATGTAATAGCAGCTGGGAATGAGGTACAACAGTCCCCCTTATATTCAGAGAGGTCTTTTGCTTTCAAGCAAAAGGAAAGCTTACTTGCTTGTAAATTATTTACTACTGAGTAATGAGTAGGACATTTGAAAATTTAACGTTTCAAAAACAAAAAGGAAAATATTGAAAAGTCTCTCTCCAATCCTGTCTCTGCAACTTCTGTTCCTTTCCCTAAAGGAACTGGTTGCTACTAATTATTGGCTGACCTGCTAGAATCTATGCATATTCTAAAGCAGATTTGTGTGTGTGTGTGTGTTTGTGCATGTTGGTGCTTTCCTTCTACTCAATGGTTAGCTGTAAGAGACAGTTTTCCATAATTTTCTATCTTGACTTCACAATATAATTTTGATACACAATGTGACTTTGATCACTATCCTTCATATACAGCTGGTTTATTTTTCAACAGTTCTGAAGTGTTTCATTCACTGGATATGTCACAGTGTTTAACCCAATTTTCTGTTCATAATTTTTGTTATTACAAACAGTGCTGCAATGAATAACCTCATACATTGAACATATGCACTATAACTTACAGAATGTAGTACAGAATGAAGCAGGGCAAAGGATAATAGAGTTTTGCCAAGAGAACGCACTGGTCATAGCAAACACCTCTTCCAACAACACAAGAGAAGACTCTACACATGGACATCACCAGATGGTCAATACCAAAATCAGATTGATTATATTCTTTGCAGCAAAAGATAGAGAAGCTCTATACAGTCAGTAAAAATAAGAACGGCAGCTGATTGTGGCTCAGATCATGAACTTCTTATTGGAAAATTCAGACAAATTGAAGAAAGTAAGGAAAACCACTAGACCATTCAGATATGACCTAAATCAAATACTTACAATTATACAGTGGAAGTGAGAAATATATACAAGGGATTAAATCTGATAGACAGAGTATCTGAAGAACTATGGAAGGAGGTTTGTGCACAGGAGGGAGAGATCGGGAACATTCCCAAGAAAAAGAAATGCAAAAAAAGCAAAATGGTTGTCTGAGGAGGCTTTACAAATAGCTGTGAAAAGAGAGAAGCAAAAGGCAAAGGAAAAGAGGAAAGACATATCCATTTGAAATGCAGAGTTCCAAAGAACAGCAAGGAAGAAAGTCTTCCTCAGTGATCAATGCAAAGAAATAGAGGGAAACAATAGTATAGGAAAGACTAGAGATCTCTTCAAGAGAGTTAGAGATACCAGGGAAACACTAATAATAAGCAAAGATGGGCACAATAAAGGACAGAAATGGTATGCACCTAACAGAAGCAGAAGATATTAAGAGGTGGCAAGAATACACAGAAGAACGGCACAAAAAAGATCTTCACAACCCAGATAATCATGATGGTGTGATCACTCACCTAGAGCCAGCCATCCTGGAATGCGAAGTCAAGTGGGCCTTAGGAAGCATCACTACGAACAAAGCTAGTGGAGGTGATAGAATTCCAGTTGAGCTATTTCAAATCCTAAAAGATGATGCTGTGAAATTGCTGCACTCAATATGCCCACAAATTTGGAAGACTCAGCAGTGGCCACAGGACTGGAAAAGGTCAGTTTTCATTCCAATCTCAAAGAAAGGCAATGTCAAAGAATGCTCAAACTACTGGCCAATTGCACTCATTTCACACGCTAGTAAAGTAATGCTCAAAATTCTCCAAGCCAGGCTTCAACAGTACATGAACTGTGAACTTCCAGAAGTTCAACATGGATTTTAAAAAGGCAGAGGAACCAGAGATCAAATGGCCACATCCATTTGATCATCGTAAAAGCAAGAAAGTTCCAGAAAAACATATATTTCTGCTTTATTGACTATGCCAAAGCCTTTGACTGTGTCGATCACAAACAAACTGTGAAAAAATTATTTAAGAGATGGGAATACCAGACCACCTGGCCTGCCTCTTGAGAAACCTATATGCAGGTCAGGAAGCAAGTCAGAACTGGACAGGGAACAACAGACTGGTTCCAAATCAGGAAAGGAGTACATCAAGGCTGTATATTGTTACCTTGCTTATTTAACTTATATGCAGACTACATCATGAGAAACGCTGGGCTGGATGAAGCAAAAGGTAGAATCAAGATTACCAGGAGAAATATCAATAACCTCAGATAGGTAGGTGACACCACCCTTATGGCAGAAAGTGAGGAACTAAAGAGCCTCTTCATGAAAGTGAAAGAGGAGAGTGAAAAAGTTGGCTTAAAACTCAATATTCAGAAAACTAAGATCGTGGCATCTGGTTCCATCACTTAATGGCAAATAGATGGGGAAACAATTCGAAACAGTGACAGCCTTTATTTTTTTGGTCTCCCAAAATTATTGCAGATGGTGACTTCAGCCATGAAATTAGAAGATGCTTGCTCCTTGGAAGAAAACTTATGACCAACCTAGACAGCATATTAAATGCAGAGACATTACTTTGTCAACAAAGGTCCATCTAGTCAAAGCTACAGTTTTTCCAGTAGTCATGTATGAATGTGAGAGTTGGACTATAAAGAAAAATGAGTGCCAAAGAATTGATGCTTTTGACCTGTGGTGTTGGAGAAGACTCTTGAGAGTCCCTTGGACTGCAAGGAAATCAAACCAGTCCATCCTAAAGGAAATCAGTCCTGAATACTCACTGGAAGGACTGATGCTGAAGCTGAAACTCCAATACTTTGGCCACCTGATGCGAAGAACTGACTCATTTGAAAAGACCCTGATGCTGGGAAAGATTGAAAGCAGAAGGGGACGACAGAAGATGAGATGGTTGGACAGCACCACCAACTCAACAGACATGAGTCTGAGTAAACTCTAGGAGTTGGTGATGGACAGGGAGACCTGGCGTGCTGCAGTCAATGGGGTCACAAAGAGTCAGACACAACTGAGTGACTGAACTGAACTGAAATGTAACCTTCATCTGTAGGATAAATTCCTAGACAGGCAATTACTGGGTCACAGGGGATATACATTTTAGAGTTTGACAAATATTGTCAAATGTCTTTAAAGCTGGTAATCATTTATATTCTCATAAGTAAAGGATGACACTGCCTATTTCCCATGCCTGTTCCAGCAGAGTTGTCCATTAATATGCTAATGAGATCTCATTTATAGTTTTAATTTGCATTTTTCTTAATACAATTGCATTTGAGTACCTTTTTCCTCTGCTTTATGGATATCTGTACTTCCTTTCTTCTATGAAAATATTCCTTTTTCACTTTTCTGTTAGATTTGGGCTTTATTGTTGCAGTTTATAATCTCTTCAAAAACACAAGTTAAAAATATTATATAATACTTAGAGATTGGGCTTCCCTGGTAGCTCAGTTAGTAAAGAAACCACCTGCAATGCAATTATCTTCCTGCAATGCAGGAGACCTGGGTTTGATTCCTGGGTCAGAAGTATCTCCTGGAGAAGGAAATGGCAACCCACTCTAATATTCTTGCCTGGAAAATCTCATGGACAGAGAAGCTTGGCAGGCTACAGTCCATGGGGTCACAAAGAGTCTGACACCACAGAGCTACTGAACCACCACCAGAAAGAGATTACCCATTTGTTAAATTGTTTCAAGGAAATATCCACGCTTTTTAAACAAGGATCTGCTGCTGCTGCTAAGTCGCTTCAGTCGTGTCCAACTCTGTGCGACCCCAAAGACGGCAGCCCACCAGGCTCCCCCGTCCCTGGGATTCTCCAGGCAAGAACACTGGAGTGGGTTGCCATTTCCTTCTCCAATGCATGAAAGTGAAAAGTGAAAGTGAAGTCGCTCGGTCGTGTCCGACTCTTAGCAACCCCATGGATTGCAGCCTACCAGGCTCCTCCGCCCATGGGATTTTCCAGGCAAAAGGACTGGAGTGGGGTGCCATTGCCTTCTCCTAAACAAGGGTCAGGGAGGCCATATATTGTCAGGAAGCATTTAACAGGAGGCTTCCTGTGTGCTGTTTTGGATCTGTCAGGAATTCTCAGTTCCTGATTAATTCCTGAATACAAGAATTAAGAGGAGAGGCAAACCTCTCCAGGGGGCTGAGGAATTCAGGCATTTCCTTCATTAGTTTTTCTACACTGTGATTAAGTACCTTCTTCCTTCTTGTGAACCATACGGTAAAAGTGATTGTTTACAACTCTCTCTTTCTTTAATATGGATCGCCTATGTTTTCTAAGTCTGGAATTTTAATCTTTATCTTTGCTGAGAATAACTACCTTGTAAAACAGTATATATGCCCACACCATGTTGATTAAAACACCATTGCTCCATCAGAGCTCTGGCCCCCGTGTCTGTCTTTCTCTCTCTCTCTCCCTCTCTTTTTCAGGCTGATCCCCTGGAGCGCAGAGGCTCTCTGAGTTCACTTTCCTGCCCGGGCTTCTAAGACCCTCTCAAGAAGGCGCTCTGTGCCTTCACCCCATCGAGAGGGCACCTGAGGCCTTCGTGAACAGAGCAAGCCCTGTGCAGGGGCTTTATTGGCTTTCTGCGTAAACCAAGGAATATCAGCTTCCTTCCCTCTACTTTCTTATTGGTTGACTACGGACCACCAGGTTCCAGTCCATTAAAGGACCTCAACAATATATATTAAGACTAAGCCTTTATTTCCCAGATGGATACTCAGTCACCCATAAAATACTTACTGAATAATCCATTTAAAAAATTTATTGGAGTATAGTTGCTTTACATGTTAGCTCCTGCCATACAGCAAAATGAATCAGCTATATGTATATGCATAACCCCTGTTTATTGGATTTCCTTCTCATTCTGGCCACTATGGAAAATAGTATGGAGGTTTCTTTAAAAAAGTAAAATAGAACTTCCATATGACCCAGCAATCCCACTCCTGGGCATGTACCCAGAGAAAACCTTAATTCCAAAAGATACATGCACCCCAAAGTTCACTGTAGTGCTATTTACAATAGCCAGGGCATAAAAGCCACCTAAAGGTCCATCAACAAAGGAATGGATAAAGAAAGTGTAATATACATATAGGGAAATTACTCAGCCATAGAAAAGGAATGAAACTGTGCCATTTGCAGAGACACGGATGGACCAAGAGACTGTCGTACAGAGTGACATTAGTCAGAAAGGGAAAACAAATATCATATATTAATGCATATATATGGAATCTAGAAAAATGGTACAGATGAACAAGTCATTTTTAACACTGATTTGAAATGCTACTTTTCTGATATACTTAAGCCCCCTTATGCTTTTAAATCCTTTTCTGGACTTTCCAGTCTAGAAAAATCTCCTTTTTACATAATAAATTGGGATTCCAATTTGCCAATAACAGTGTTTCCATTGGTTAGACACTCCATATTGTTTTTTTTACTCTCTTTAATGAATTACCTTTTGTTGATTTTCCCAAGAAAGGCCATCATCATTCACATTTAGAGTTCATCCTTAAAAGTCCCCAGACTTAGGCAGAATAACATCCTTCAGTATTCCTGATAATGAGTGGTTCTACCTACTTCAATAGAATAAGATGCAATGGCATAAACTTTTTGGATGACAATTTCTAATGTCTGGTCAGTTCCAAAAGGAACAGTCAAGTATCTAAAATCCATTTATACTTATCCTCCTTAACATTTAAAAAAGTGACAATCTGGAGACAGATATAGATACACACACTTAAATATCCTGTTATTAAGTTAAATTTTAGATTATATATGGAAAAAGTGAGATTGACTGTTAAACTGCAAGACCAGGAACTAACTGAAGCTGTACAGTTTGTTAAAACATGTGCCAAATAAGGGGCTTCCCTGGTGGCTCAGTGGTAAAGAATCTGCCTGCTAATGCAGGAGACATGGGTTTGATCCCTGATCCAGGGAGATCCCACATGCTGCAGGGCAACTAAGCCTGTGGACCACAACTACTAATCCTGTGCTCTAGCGCCCAGGAAACGTGACTACTGAAGCCTGTGTGCCTAGAGTTTGTGCTCCACAAAAGAGAAGCCACCTCAATGAGAAGCCCACACACCACAATTAGAGAAAGCCCATGCAACAACGAAGACCCAGCACAGCCAAAAATAAATAAATGAAATTATTAAAAAAAAAAAGAATGTGCCAGTTAAAATGAGATAGAAACGAGATAAAATGAGCAATAGAAAAATAGAAAATTGACTCAGAACAAAAGCAGGTTATGCTTGTTCAAACACTGCCCAAGGAACAGAAAGTTCCCTACCATCATCTTCCATACATTTACCTACTCAGTAAGCATCTTTTGAATTCCACTGTGTGCCAGGTCCCGTGCTAAGTTTTGGGATAAGCTAATAGGCCAATGAGGACCAAGACAAAAGTTAATTATAAGGCAGTGTCTTGCTTGTGGTGACAAATATATAGGGGTATGAAAGGGTCAAGCAGGATACCAAACCAGCTCTTATGGAACTCAAGGGTGACAATAATATTGAGATTTATCTCAAATCCAGGTTACTAAACTTCCAAGTACCTGCCTACCAAGAAATCTGATTAGAACATAGAAACCCCCGCTTAATACATTAAGTAAGGTTAATGACTATCGTTGAATGACCGTCACTACAATCCAGTTTTAGAATACTTCCGTTACTCCATCAGATTCTCCAAGCCTGTTTGCAGTCATTCATCATTCCCACTCCAAGCAATCATTAATCTGTTTTCTGTCTCCATAGAATTTCCTTTTCTGAATATTTCATATGAATAGAATAATAGTAAATCTTTCATGTCAGGTTCCTTTGACTTAGCATGATGTCTTTCAGGTTTATCCATGTTTTAGTGTATATTAATAGCATATTTCCTTTTATTACTCAATAGTATTACATTGTATGACTGTACCACATTTTGTTTATCCATTCATCAGTTTATTGAAATTTGCAGTTTCCAGTTTGGGGCTGTTACGTATGATGATTCTATGGACACACTTTGATGAACATTCATGTACAAGTCTTTGTGTCAACATAGGCTTTTATTTCTCTTGTGTAGGTATGTAGGAGGGGAACTGCTTTGTTGTTGTTCAGTCACTCAGTCATGTCTGAGTCTTTGTGACCCCATGGACTACAGCACACCAGACTTCTCTGTCCTGCACCATCTCCCAAAGCTTGCTCAAACCCATGTCCACTGAGTCAGTGATGCCATCCGGCCACCTCATCCTCTGTTGTCCCTAGTCTGTCACTGTTTCCCCGTCTATTTGCCATGAACTGATGGGACCAGATGCTAGGATCTTAGTTTTTTGAATGGTGAGTTTTAAGTCAGCTTTTTCACTCTCTTATTTCACCCTCAAAGAGGCTCTTTAGTTCCTCTTCACTTTCTGCCATAAGGGTGGTGTCATCTGCATTTCTGAGGTTATTGATATTTCTCCCACTAGGCTGTATCATAAATTTATGTTTAACCTTTTAAGAAACCACCAAGTGGCAGGGCCATTTTACATACCCACCTGAAATACATGTAGAGTTCAGTGTTTTTCTACATTTACAACAATACTGAGTGTATCTGTCATTTTGATTATGACCATTCTAGTATGTGCGGTTGTATCTCATTATGATTTAATTTGCATTTTCATAATGACTAATGATGTTGAGTATCTTTTCATGCATGTATTAGGCATTTACATATCTTTATTAAAATATGTTCTCAAATGTTTTGTCCATTTTTAACTGGGCTGTGTGTATTTTTATTATGTAACTGTAAGAGTTACCTATATATTCTGGGTACAAGTTCTTTATTGGCACATGTAAGATTTACCACAAATCCAACAAATGTAAACTTACATGATTTATAAATAATCTGCCACTCTGTGCCCTATGTCTTCATTTTCTACATGATTTCTTTTGTAGTACAAAAGATTCTACTTTCAATGAGATTCGAAGTACTGATTTTGTTTTCTTTTACAGATATTTTTGATACTATATCTAAGCACTTTATGTCTAATTCAAGGAGATTTTTGAATGAGAACAACAAATCTTTTAAGAAATCTATGTAATACTATTAACCACACCAAGTTCTTTGAGTAAGAACTCTTTTGTCTTTATATGATCTTTTTTAAAAATTGGGGTATAGTTGCTTTATAATGTTGTGTTAGTTTCTGCTGTACAACAAACTGAATCCACTATATGTATACATATTTCCCCTCCCTCTGGAGTCTCCCTCCCACATAACCCCCATTCATTCAATCTATCTGGGTCACCACAGAGCATTAAACTTAAAAGCTTTTGCACAGCAAAGAAAACCATAAATGAATTGAAAAGACAACCCTCAGAATGGGAGCAAATATTTGCAAATGAAGCAACTAACAAGGGATCAATCTTTAAAATGCACAAACAGCTCATGAAGTTCAATATCAAAGAAACAAACAACCCAATCAAAAAATGAGTGGAAGACCTAAACAGACATTTCACCAAGGAAGACATATAGATGGTCTTTAAGTAATCTTTATTAAGACAATTCTATTTGACTTAATACTGTTCAATTCACACATTTTAAATGGTTTTAAGGTCTGCAGAAGACTGGGAGAGAGCAGTGTGGGCTGTGAAGCTTGTGCAGAGGTTAACAGACAAGAACAGAGTAGGGGAAGTGGAAAAGGATGTGCTAGGGGTCAGCTCTCCATCTGATTCCTCTGTCTCCCACAGTAACTTACATATGCATTCAGTACATCTTGACTATAAGATTAAGGGGCAATAATAGGCTCATGTGGCATTTTATTACTTCAAGTATAAGGCCACCAACAAGAAGAGGAGACAGATTGGCACAAAGCCACAGAGAGAACAGAAGGCACCCTGTTTCTATGATAAGCATTTGCTATGTACAAGCCTGCCTAGAGACTGAGTTTATTGCTTATGTGTTGCTTCATTCATTTGACAAATATTACTGAGCTCTGTGTAAAGTTCAGATGATGGTGACTAAAATCAAGTGAGATGCCTGCCCTCAAGAAACTTAGGTCTGGGACTTCCCTGATGATCCAGTGGTTAAAAATCTTCCTTGCAATGCAAGGGGACATGGGTTTGAGCCCTGATCAGGGAACTAAGATTCCACATGCCTCAGAGCAAGTGGGCCCTTATGCTGTAACTACAGCGCCCTCACACCACAATGAAAGATCTGCAACATGCAACAAAGATTGTGAATGCTGCAACTCAGCCAAAGACCCGACTCAGCCAAATAAATAAATGAATAAATTAAAAAAAAAAAATTAAGAAACAAAAAAACTTATATAATAGGTCTGGTAGAGTACAGCAGCCATCCTGTGATTATACATAGAAAGATTCTCTGCTGAGAGATACCAAAGGGCTGAGTGCCTGTCAAAGGGGGCTTTATTGAGTCAAGCAGCTCAGCAAATGCTGCCTGAAGTGACCTGAGATATAAAGGATAAGAACAGGGCCTGGAAGAGAGCATTACACAAAGCGGACACAAAGGGGAAAGGAACATGCAAAGAGGCAAAACAAAGGCTAGTGTGATATCAAGCAAGGGAAAATAAAAGCAGCCTCCTATAAGATGATGCTGGCTGGAAGGGAAGGACCTTGAAGGACCATTCAGCAAATTAGGGTATTGTCTTCATCTCAGGAGCAATAAGAAGGAATTCAAATAGGGAGAATGGTATAACCTAAATATTTAGAAAAAGTTCAGCAGGCTACAGAGGGCAGAATGGTAAGAGAAGAGCTAGGTTAATATTTCAACTGTATCTGTTAGGATAGTTTTATAGTTTCAGGTGGGGCATAGCGGTAGCTAAGGCTAAAGACATGGAAGCAACCTAAATGTCCATTAACAGATGAATGGATAGAGAAGATGTGATACACACACACACACACACAATGGAACAGTTACACAGCAATAAAAAAAAGGATGAAATAAGCTATTTGCAGCATCATGGATGGACCTAGAGATTATCACACTAAGTGAAATAAGTCAGAAAGAGAAGACAACTACCTTATGATATCACTTATATGTGGAATCTAAAATATGACACAGAGGAACAGACCCACAGACATGGAAAACAAACTTATGGCTAGCAAAGGGGAAAGGAGGGGAGGGATAAATTAGGAGGTTGGGGTTCATGTATACAAAATACATACAAAATTCATGTATACACTAATACATACAAAATAGATAACCAATAAGGACCTACTTATAGCACAGGGAACTATACTTAATATTTTACAGTAACCTATAAGGGAAAAAAAATCTGAAAAAGACTATATGTGTGTGTGTGTGTATGTGTGTAGATAACTGAATCCCTGTGCTATACTCCTGAAACTAATACAACATTGTACATCAATTATACCTCAATTTTAAAAAAAAGGCAGCTTAGGCTAGGGTGGTACAGTGCTGCTTTGAAAGAGGATGTCAGAATTTCTGCAGTGCTGTACAATGTACAGACGACCATTCAAATCTGGACGTTAGCTGTCTTCGTCAACAATCGGCCAGACAAAAATCACATAAAGTGCAACAACAACAAAAAATCATATTCACATGAAATCACTACAAATCCAAAATAAGGAATATTCTGAAATAATCAGTTGCTTATTTTTTACTTGGCACTCCTCAGGATTTAATGAGTAAAGTTGCTAATCTCCCCCATAGTTTATATAAAAAAGAAAAAACATCTAAACTCTATAGAGTGCTTATAGACATGATGGTACTAGAGGCTTTATCAGTTGGGTGTCATTTAGTCTTTTTACTACAATTTCATGAAGTAGATATACTAATATCCTCGTTTTAAACTGATGCTATTAATAGAAAGTCTAAGGTTCAGAGATACTAAGATTCCCTCTGGAGAAGCAAGTCCTTAAATCCTAACCATCCAATCATCTAGATTCCTTGTTCTTACCCAGTCTGTTCTAGTGCCTGTAACTAACCAAGTGAATAAAAGAAACACAGAAAGTACTATACTTTCTTTAAACTACTGAAATTGGGCATAGTTTGAATTTTGGATAATAAGAGCTCTATTTTAAATTTTAAAGAAACAAGTGAAATGAGTTCATCATAACACCATGTAAATATTAAGAATGAGTTCTTGCAAAGGTTTATTAGCATTCACCATAGGCAACAGCACCATGTGTGCAGTCTTATGATTAATCAAACCAGCCACCAGGAACTGAAAGGAACGAGACTGAGTTATGTGTAGCAGTCAAAGGCTCAACATGCCAAATGTGAATATGCAGACTTCTACATTACAAGTTACCCAGGATTTGCCTAACTGGCTTAGCTGTCAATTGTTAAAATTACAGGGAAGGTACCACAAATTTAATGAAATTATCTTAGGCCATGAACTTTCAATAAAAGCATTTTGTTTTAAGAGATGGATAAATAACGGGCTGTCATGAATTACCAAGCTAAATGTACAAGCCTCACATCAAGATCACAGAGGAAGACAGGAGATGCGAAAAGGAGGTACACGGGTCTCAGTGATGTGTTCTGTGGTCCTCATTACAGAAAAGCTTCGTCATTAGTTACCTGTAGTGGTTTCTACATTTACTTGATTTGTATTCATATATTCCTTTCCCTTTTAAGTTACTAGTAGAGCCTAAACTCCAGAGAAGCCAATGACACCCCACTTCAGTACTCTTGCCTGGAAAATCCCATGAACGGAGGAGCCTGGTAGGCTGCAGTCCATGGGTCGCAAAGAGTCAGACATGACTGAGCAACTTCACTTTCACTTTTCACTTTCATGCATTGAAGAAGGAAATGGCAACCCACTCCAGTGTTCTTGCCTGGAGAATCCCAGGCATGGGGGAGCCTGGTGGGCTACCATCTATGGGATCGCACAGAGTCGGACACGACTGAAGCGACTTAGCAGCAGCAGAGCCTAAACTCAAGGCCCTATTTACTTATTTATTTTCATAATGAAAATCACTACATCATCTTTGCAGATATATACCTGGACTGGAGTCGTAGAACTTGAAACAGTGTTTATGTTCTAGATCTTTGGTAAAATACTTTCAATAGAAATAGCTCTTTTCACTTAACAGAACTGAAACAAAACAAAAATAGGAAAAAAAGTATTGTTTCATTCCTAACATAAGCAGGTATTAGGATAAGTGATCTACTGGAACAAATCCAGTTCTTCAAGTCCAACAAGGATAGAAAAGCACAAAACTATATACTCAGTAGGAGAAGGCAATGGCACCCCATTCCAGTACTCTTGCCTGGAAAATCCCATGGACAGAGGAGCCTGATAGGCTGCAGTCCATGGGGTTGCTAAGAGTCAGACATGACTGAGTGACTTCACTTTCACTTTTCACTTTCATGCACTGGAGAAGGAAATGGCAACCCACTCCAGCGTTCTTGCCTGGAGAATCCCAGGGACGGCAGAGCCTGGTGGGCTGCTGTCTCTGGGGTCGCACAGAGTTAGACACGACTGAAGCGACTTAGCAGCAGCATATACTTAGTAAGTACTTCGTAAGTACTTGCTATTTGACAACTGTCTAACCATTACTGAGTTAGTGAAAGGATCCCATTTTCTGATCATGTATCAGCAAGTCTTATAGTGAAAAACAGTTCTAGGTGGGAAGCTAGAGAAACTGGACCCCTGTTCTAGCACTAACTGTCAAGGCATTTGACAACTCCATGAGAATCCTCAGCTGTGACATCACTGGTAAATCTGAAATAATAACACACAGCCCAGGGTGTTATTAGGAAGATTAACCCAATATCTGTAAGTGAAAAGAAAAAGCTCTAAATAAATACATATAATAATCAGTATAAAGTAGCACATGGTATTACTACTAACACTAATAGTGCATGTCATTATTCAAAGCTCAACGCAATACCTTAAGTGGTATAAAAATTCTGAAACAGTCGTTTTCATATCTTCGCTTATCTTGTCACACACCAGTAACAATTTATGACTGACAATCTCGGAAGTACTGAATACAATGGCAAAATCCTTATATTCCCAAATACCCACAAACATCCATAGAGTACCCTTTAGGAAACACAGAGAGCACAAAATCATGAAGTAACATGCTCAATGCCTAGTCCAAAAAATACTGATTGAATCCACCAATGCATTATGAAAAAAATCTAACTGGAGCTAAAATAAATTAAACTGTAACATCGACACCTTGTTTCCTTCAGGGAATACAGAGAGGAAAATGAGAAATTTAAGAAACTCACTTCAGGGTCTCAAGTGACATCTGTAAATTGTAATTGCGTTCCTGTTCAGGCAGCTTGGAGAACTCCACCAGACACGGGTGCTGTCTCTTATTGTCATCTCTAACCTGAAACAGAACAGGAAATCAGCATATAACAGTTTCAAAGATCATATACTAGTGATGGTTATCCCATTGCATGGAGGAACGTGAAGTGGGAAGCAAGAAGGGAAACTGAGACCCTCATCCCAGCAAGGCTGCCTCTGTCATCCCTCAGGCATGGCTAATGCTCAAGGTCAGTGGTAAACCTGGCATTGTCTGGGCTACCTCACATCTTCTCCTTGCCACCATTCCCAGTCAGTCCCAGCTTCACGTCTGCTCTGCCCTGAAACCTCCATGCCCGCTCTCACAGCAACTTACAGCCTTTGCTTCAACCTTACTTTCTCAATGCAGCTTGTCCTGCCCACCTTCCTAATCTGCCAATCTGCTACTCATCCTATTTTTTTTTTCCATAACAGTTACCACTGGCTAACAGATTAGGGTCTTATTTATGGGATTGTCTGTCTTCCTGCAACTGCAAGAATGAAAGACCAAAGGAATAGGGACTGGCCTCTTTTGTTCTTTAATAATGTATTCTCAGCACCAAGAACATGCCTGGCATATGGCAGGCAAGCAACAAATGCTTTGTAAACTGAAAGGAACTCTAGGTAAGAAGGTGTAGTAATAACTCAGTTGTTACTGTTACATGTTTAGATACAGATTAGAGACATCAATTAACATCATGACTGATTGATACAAACTCTTGGTGGTGGTTCCTTCCAGCTGTTCATTTCATCCCATGTAAGTTACTTCTGCTCTCACAAGTCACTCCAGTGCCTTACCAAAGCCAGGTAATATCCCACAGATACTTTTCATTTTAATCCTTGAAAGTGCGAGCAATCAGAATAAACTAAATTCAAGATTTTGGGACTGAATTAATGCGAAAGATGTTCCATATCCTTGCATTAGTAATTAGATTTTTGTCTTCTTAGAGGCCTAAATTACACAAGCATTACTGCTGTGGTGACACCTCAATCACAGCCATATGCTCTCAGGGAACAAATTACTCCCTGCGAATAATTACCAGGTTTTATAAATGCCACAGAAAAAGTAGGAAAACACGAGCAAGAATTTTTTTTAAAGTATTCAGGAGCTGACAAGTTAAAAACAAGATAGTTATTCTTTTCTTTCTTGATCATTGCGAATGAACAGGACTTAAGAGCACATAGCTTATTTACTTAAGGGTGTAAGTGAGGAAATGAAGCCATGAGTTACAAAACCAAACACTAAATGCTAAATATAAAGGTAAAAATGAATGTGCCCAAGTTCAAAGACAATTTACTCTCTATCTATATAATTTCCACTTACTCTCTACACCACAGAGTAACTGTCCCCATCATCCTCTTGGGTGCCCAAGCTAAAACAAGAAATCTATCCAGATTTCCTTCCTTCTCTTAACCACTTCCCATACTTGAACTTCAAAACAGCTGCAGTCATCTCTCTCCATTCCTCCTGCCAGCACACAACTGGGAGCCTCACCACCTCTCACCTGAGTCTGCTCCCCGACCTTTTTCCTGCCTCCAGGCTCACTGCTCTTTCACAGGAACAGCAGAGCTCAGATCAAGTCTTTACCACCCTCTGGAAGCTTTCCCTGATTTCACCAGGAGAGCTGTAAATATCTCTCACTTACAGTTAGCTTACCCATCATAGTTCTTAGCTTGTAATTGTGTGTGTGTCTATTACTCAGCTAAACCAGAAGCTCTTTAAAAAGGCAAACTCACTAAAACAAGGTCTTTTCAATCTGAGGACCACAGTACCAAATACAAGGTCAGGCAAATAGTATGCAAACGGGACAGATGAAGGCTTGAATGGATCTGCCTGATGTTTTTCCATAAAATAGAGCTCCCAATCAAAAAGCGGGAAAAAGACCTAAACAGACACTTCTCCAAGGAAGATATCCAGATGGCTAACAAACACATGAAAAGCTCAACATCGCTCATTATTCGCAAAATATAAATCAAAACTACAATGAGATATCACCTCATACTGGTCAGAATGGCCATTACCAAAAAGTCTACAAACAATAAATGCTGGAGAGGGTGTGGAGAAAAGGGAAGGCTCCTGCACTGTGGGTGGGAATGTAAATTGCTACAGCCACTATGGAAGACGCTATGGAGATTCCTTTTAAAAACTAGGAATAAAACCACATATGACCCAGCAATCCCACTCCTAGGCATATACCCTGAGGAAACCAAAATTGAAAAAGACACATTCATCCCACTGTTCACTGCAGCACTGTTTACAATAGCTAGAACATGGAAACAACCTAGATGTTCATCAACAGATGAATGGATAAAGAAGTTGTAGTATATATACACAATGGAATATTACTCAGCCATAAAAAGGAACACATTTGAGTCAATTCTGATGAGGTGGATGAACCTAGAACTTATTATACAGAGTGAGGTAAGTGAGAAAGAGAAAGATAAATATTGTATTCTAATGCACATATATGGAATCTAGAAAAATGGTTCTGAAGAATTTATTTACAGGAAAGCAATGGAGAAACACACATAGAGAATAGAATTATGGACATGGGGAGGGGAGGAGAGAGTGAGATGTATGGAAAGAGTAACATGGAAACTTACATTATCATATGTAAAATAGATAGCCAACGAGAATTTGCTGTATGGCTCAGGAAACTCAAACAGGGGCCGGGTATCAACCTAGAGGGGTGGGATGGGGAGGGAGGTTCAAAAGGGAGGGGATATATGTATACCTATGGCTGATTCATTTTGAGGTTTGACAGAAAACAACAAAATTCTGTAAAGCAATTACCCTTCAATAAAAAAAATTAATTAATTTAAAAAAATAGATGCTCCAGTGAAATACACCCCAAAGACATTTAAAGAAACTAATTTCTTTGCAAAAAATAAAAACAAAAATCCATAATTTATTCAAGAGTTCAAATTACTCCAAAGAAAGACACAGTTGCTATACAATGGAATATTAAAAAGGAACCCGTTTGAGTCGGTTATAATGAGGTGCATGAATCTATAGCCTATTGTACAGAGTGAAGTCAGTCAGAAAGACGAATATTGTATATTAATGCATATATATGGCATCTAGAAAGACGGTACTGATGAAGCGATTTGCAGGGCAGCAGTGGAGACGCAGACACAGAGAACAGACTTGTGGACATGGGGCAGGGGGGAATGAGAGCACGGGATGAACGGAGAGGGCAGCATGGAAACAGATCACTCCCACATGCAAAACAGCAATGGGAATTCACTGTATGATTCAGGGAGCTCAAACAGGTGCTTTGTGACAATCTGGAGGGGTGGGATGGAGTAGGAAGGAGGGTCAAGAGGGAGGGGACATATGTATACCTATGGCTGAATCATGTTGCTGTATGGCAGAAAGCAATATAATATTGTAAATCAATTATCCTTCAATTAAAAATTACTAAATTAAAAAATAAAAGGTTACTGACAGACAGGAAAAAATAACAACAAAAAACATGGACCTGCACTCCTTAAATGGATGAGTTGTATAACATGTGAATTACATCTCAATAAAGCTTCTAAAATATTAACTCAGAGAAAAACTGGAACACACCATTTAAAATGTTAAAGAATTTATGGAATTGGTCTCAGTAAGATGTGTACCTAAGTCTAGAATAACAGAGATGATAAAGTCAGGGATCAAAGACACTGATCCGAAAAGAGTTTTAGGAGAGCCCGAATCAAAGAAGACACAAGGTCAATTATGAGATGGAAGGACAATGTGAAACCTCTTCACATGTCAGTCTTAGACTCTCCTAAATTACTGATCTGACAGGACACTTGTGGTTGTGCTTGCCCAGAGTAAGACCTAAGACAAAAACCATTTCATTCTTTCAGCAAGTATTTGGTCTATTCCCTGTCCCAGGAAAGGTGCCAGGTGCCAGCACCACAGCAACAGACTAAGTGCTTAATCTCCCCACTGGAGGCATGTAAAACCCGATGTTGCTGTCATCAGTCTCAGACCAGGTAAAGCGTAACTGGCCACAGTCAGTTTGGCTCAGAAGCCCTGTGCTCCCTTTCAGCATCTGCAAACTAGTAGCAATAAAGGTATGGTGTGGAAATGAACTGAATTTAATTGCAAGAATAGATAATAATGAGACCTTATATTTCCTCTTTTTTTTAGAAGAAGAAACATAAGGAAGTTCATTGTAGAATGCAATCATTTAGGCAACCTATAGAAGCTTGCAATAGAAATCATCTGTTTTGAGTGTAAACCTATTAAACAATTCCTGTTACTATGCTTTTTTTTGGCAGGGGGGAAGTTATTTGTTTGCATGAGATCTTTTTAAATCCTAGCCTGTAATTATCTTTCTCTGAATTTTGTCTGTAATTCAAATCTTTCCCTATCTCGAATCTTGTGGTAAATTTTGTCTGTAATTCCTCTGCCAATTGACTAGGAATACTTTTACAATATCTCACCTCTTACTGACTTTAATTAATGATAAATATCTTATTTAACACTCATTCACTTCCTCAATTTTTAAAAGTCAAAGAATATTGCATAAAATCACATACTTAATAAGGTACTTTAAGTGCTTGCTGATTTGACAACTGTCTAATTATCATTGCGGAGAAGGCAATGGCACCCCACTCCAGTACTCTTGCCAGGAAAATCCCATGGGCGGAGGAGCCCGGTAGGCTGCAGTCCATGGGGTCTCGAGGAGTCGGACACGACTGAGCAACTTCACTTTCACTTTTCACTTTCATGCATTGGAGAAGGAAATGGCAACCCACTCCAGTGTTCTTGCCTGGAGAATCCCAGGGATGGGGGAGCCTGGTGGGCTGCCGTCTATGGGGTTGCACAGGGTTGGACATGACTGAAGTGACTTAGCATAGCATAACTATCATTGAATTAATGAAAGCATCACATTTTCTGATCATGCATCAGCAAGTCTTATAGTGAAAAACAGTTCTAGACTAGAAGCTAGAGAAGTTGGATCCTAGTTCCAGCACAGTAACTAGCTGTCAAGGCATTTGAATCATTGGCAGTGGCATCACTGGTAAGCCCTATAACACATAGCCCAGGGTGCTATTAGGAAGATTACCCCAATACCTGTAAGTGAAAAGACAAAGCTCTAAATATATAAACATACGAATTAGTATAAAGTAGCATGGTATTCCCTGGTGGCTCAGTGGTAAAAAATTTGCCTTCAATGCAGGAAACACGAGTTTGATCCCTGGGTCAGGAAGAGCCCCTGGAGAAGGAAATGGCATCCCGCTCCAGTATTCTTGCCTGGGAAATCCTATGGACAAAGGAGCCTGGCTGGCTACAAGTTCGTGGGGTCGTAAAGAATCAGACGTGACTTAGCAACTAATCAACAACAAGCATGGTGTTACTACTAACACTAATAATAAATGTCATTATTCAAAGCTTAATGCAATAAATTATGACTGGACTGAATACACTCATTTCTATATTCAGTCAAATATAAGTGTTATAAACTTTGGGATAGTTGGAGTACTGATATCATAAAAGTGAAAGCACTGCCAGAGTCCTGCTAAAAAAAGGTGTATAATACACTGGTATTACATGAGACCTGGAGAAGGAAATGGCAGCCCACTCCAGTATTCTTGCCTGGAAAATCCCATGGACGGCAAAGCCTGATAGGCTACCGTCCATGTGGTCGCAGAGTCGGACACGACTGAGTGACTTCACTTATTACATGAGAAGTCGTTTTGGTTTTACCTAAATTTTATTGATAAACTATAAACTAAGTTCTCTAAACAATAATCATTTGGAAACATATGCAATGATTCTTTCTCAGCCTGTCTTCCACTTATGAAACCAACTATGAACCTCTGCCCTGAGAACTTATACTACTAAATACAACTGGGACTAAAAGAAATATCAGAGGAGGAGAGTAAATTAACTTCTTTCCTTCCAGTTTCAGTTTTCACTTTCAGTTTCAATGAAATATCTTCCTAATTCCCTAGAAATCAATGCCTATTGTCTGTATATGTTAACTTTGATTTAAAAAATGTAACTTTCAACCTGAATATTAATAACTTTTGAATTGTCTAGGCAACTAAGCCATCCTTCAATGACCCCACCACTAACGTCATTCCCTCTCATAAAGAAAAACGGCACACAAAATAAAGCTTAGGGTGAAAAAACTCAATCAGATCAATTTATGTCATCATACAGCAGGATGAGTGAGAAGTAATATTTTCAGAAAGATATATTAACAGAATCTGAGAACAAATTTCAAAATTACGTACCGGACCATACTGCCAGCCAAGTTCAATTTTATTCATCACCCAGAGCTCATGGATATTCTCTGCCAGTTTTTCTCGTATCCTCTCCAGGTGGGGAGGCAACACAATCTAAAATTTAAAAAAGAGAAAAAGAAAACACACATCAGAAACAAATGCAAGAAAATGCAATGTTAACTGTTCTTACTGTGAACTGAACTAAATAAAATCGTCTCCTCAACCATTAAAATGTAATCATATAACTAGGTTCTAGATAATCCATTCTAAATTTATAAAACCAGGTATCTACATAATTATTAGGTAAATTTGGGGAATTTAGGAACAAAATTTAGAAAGAAAGAAAACAGAGTACTACTCAGGACAGCCATCATTAAAAAAAAAAGTCAATGGATATGGGATAATCACTGGAATACGCATTATTTAAAAAAAGAAATCACTCAAGACTTCTTAAACCAACCTGGCCAGCATTCACAGGCCAGGAGGAAGGCAATTCAGTGTCCAAAATATAATCCACTGAGTTTAGAAATATCTGATGGCAATGATTTATATCGTCCCTTAACTCTTACTTTCAGTGGTTTCTAAATATAAGCCTCAGGGGGAAAAATCTGAACATGTTTCCACTAAAAAGGGGAAGTTTAATGGCCTCTTCATAAAGAACACAAATGACTTTCAAGGTGAGGGGTTGGCTGTGCATGTCTGGTGATGCACAGACATTGCCCCACAGTCAGTCCCTCATAAGAGATAGCAGGCAACTGCCTACAATATCCATGGATGGGGTGGAGTTTCCATGGGGAGCAGACCAGCATTGCCTCCTTCCCTTAGAAACAAGAGATTATCCAGGTCTCAGGAAATCCTAATGCCAGTGATACCATGGAATCCCACTGTCTGTTCCAGTCCATTTCCATCCTCCAATCATGTTTATTGCTCAACTCTGAAGGCACCATATCCACTCTGCCTTGTTCCAGCCATGGCAACACAAACTGAATGTGAGCCATGAACAAAGTATGCTTATGTTATACATCATATAAAAAGCTGGCAGGGAGAGATAGGAAATACGTTTCAAGGCATTAAACCAGAGAGGCATCTGAGGCCTGCTCTTAATTCTATATCAGACTTCAGAAGCAATGCCTCTGATCTTTGAAAGTTAATGAACAAACTATGAATATCTAACCAACTGGACTGAAGTTACTTCACCATCAAAATAAAATAATATTTAATTCAGTGTCAGTGTCAGGATAATTTCACATCTATGCAAGAGAAGAGCATGAATAATGGCTAACATTGCTTGGGTGCCTATTTGCAAAGTATGGTGCCAATATGTTCTTTATTATACATTGAACATACTCTTAGCATTCCAGTCAATGAGATGAGTAATTTTTTCAAGTCTCAGAGCATGCACTGGATCCAAGACATTTTGACTCTAGAGTTTATGATCTGAATCCCTACCTGAGATAAAAGTCAGTTAAATCACTTTAAAGTGCCAACTGTATATAGAAAAGAAGAAGAAATTTAAAATTCTACTACTACCTTAGGTAAAAAAACACTCTAAAATTAGTAAGCATTGACTTAGGTTGCGGTCCAATTGTACATTATAAAATCAATTTAGTGACTTAAAAACACTTTAAAAAAAAAAACAGACTCAAAATGAGTAAGTGGACATGGTAAAGGTAAGCATTATTTTATGAAACTTGCTTCACTTATACATATAAAGTGTATTACTGTGAAATGCATTCCTACAGGTTGCAGTCCAAGGAGTCTGAAACCCACTGCATGTAGGAATGGCTGCAATTCAAACGTTGCCATCACAGCTGATGATCTGGTACCTGGCTGGTGTCCACTGGGATTGGTGTGAAGGCAGCTTGTGTCAGGGAAACCGTGGGGCCCAGGAGGTCCCTCGTGTAAGTCCTTTCTTGCTTGTACTCTCGGCTGTGCTCCACTTTCAACTTCTCTTTTGGCAGCACAGCTTCATAACAAGGAGCATACCCAGGTGGAGGAAGGAATTTAAATTCTCCATGTCTCCCCCCAAGCAGAAAGCGTACTCTAAAAAGGATGCATGTCAGGGTAAGTTATATCTCTGGCATACAGAAAAGTTTCGTAATCAACAAAATTCAAGGAATAAAGTCTTAGTATAAAATTCACTTTATCAGAAGTCACATCTTTTCCCCTAAGAACCATCATAAAGTCAGTAACTGAGAGATTAAGAGCCTCTAATCATAAAAGTAAAACCTGATTAAATTATGTTAATTGCTCAGCAAAAACTTATCACTCTCTGGAGAAATAATAAAAGTACATACACCATATTCCTATGTGAATGAAATACCTGTCTGTAGTATTTGGTCATTTAATACCGCAAGGTGCCCAAATAACCAACAGAGAAAGACAGACTTGATCTAAATACCTATATACCAATACTTAAAATTACAGGGCTGGATGAGATCTGATAAAAAGAAAAAAGTCACCTTGTAGCACTCAACTTCCCTGTGAAATTCCTTAGGGGAACTCATATGACACTTCCTGATACTGAATTATCATTTTAATTACTCTTTCCATCTGGTAGTAGCAAAAAAGCAAAGGGTTAGAGAAAACCACCTTGACCCAGCTGATCATAAGCAGATTATTTACAAGTATAACAAGTAGAGGGTGACAAGGAAAGGCGTCATCTTGACCTGATCACCCAAAAACGTATCATTTCTGTAGAAATGAGAGGATTTGGAGTAATAGAATGAGAAGAAAAATGAATGAAAATAAATATGAAAAAATTAGTGACATTTTTAATTCAACATTGTGTATTTACCCTTAGTAAAGAAAAAAGTAAACTTAAGTGGACTGGAAATATTTCTGGATGCTGGATAGAGTAAGATATATTAGACTGAGTTATTTAAATGGCCGGATATATGGACAAAACACTCAGCCTCCTGAGATTCCCCTCTTGAATTAATCTTATCTCCAACCTTCAAGGAACAGGTTGCTTGTTACTTCAAGGAACATTTTGCTACAGGGCAGAAATGCCCTGTAGATGGATGCCCAGGAGAGCAGGTTAGTAAAGCGAGCGTGATGGCAGTGCAGAGTCTTCTGTGAAAGAATGGGAAATGAGAAAGCAAACAGACCAAAAAACAGCGATACTAACTTGATTCCTGCAGAGAAACTGACAACTGGAAAGAAGAGGCCATCAATGTTGAAATTCTCAAACATGCCTTGAACAGGTTGTCCATTAATTCGGAAGGAGATGCTTGGGGCACTTAGATCTAGACAGCAACTGATGACATCATCAGTTCTCAAGAGATGCTGGTTTGGTGAGCTGACCGTCCGGGCAATACAACCTGTGGGGAAATACATTTAAGGAGGATGATGTCTTTTTATCTCAGAGAAAATCATCGTCAGAGATTAAGTCAAAGATTTGAATAGGCAGTGACAATGAATAGTACTGTACTACAATAAATCTTGAATACATATTCACGTTATATGTCAGATCTTTAATCAAAAAAATGTTGCTTTCTTTAGGAGCAATGCTACTTTTATTGTAAAATGGACCTTCTGATATGCAGAAAATTTTGCATGCAGATGGACGGCATTTGATACAGATATCATCTTAGAGTTGATAACATAATGATGTCAGGGGAAAACCTCTAGGAAAAGACTTGAAGTCAAATACCTACTTTACCATCAGCAAATTACTTAACCTCTATAAGCCTTGATTTCTTGTAAACCAAATGCCATTGCTTTGCAGAGTTGTTATGATAATTAAATTAATGTTATACAAGAACAGAGTCTCAGACATGGAAGGTATTCACTTCAGTCCCCCATCTCAAAGATTAAATTTCCTTTATTTTATAAAATAAAAACATAAAAGGATACAGAAGAAAACAGAAAATATGATCATCTGTGCATTGTTTGTTGAGAGACAATATACATCAATTGGTTTGTTTCTGTTCTATAATTTATTTCCTACAAGACCTTGGTTGGCTTCTTAAGTAGGAAACAGCAGGATACACATTGAGGCATGAAAATGATACTGGATAAATGTCATTTCTTGCCCTGGCCAACCTATGATCTACACTCACTCTTGACTGTATCAGAACTTCTTGGCCTATGAGTCCTGTGGGCAAACTGGAAAACAAGAAGATAAGATTCTCCCAAACACACATGCTCACAAATCTGAACATACAGTATTTTTCAATTTGAGCAAAGACAAAAATAGATTTGATGATGCCAGCTTTGAATTTTTTATAACACCTATTTAAAATTTCTAGCATGTCCAGATTTTTATCAACAATATGTTCAAATGCCAATAGTAGGGCAGATCTACATTATAAAATATGTAGATTTTTAATTTTACCGATATTCAAATTTGCAAGTGGTAAATTCATTATGAAGTGGTCCCTCTAGAATTTCCTAGATATAATAAAGGGAATTGTTTAAGAAAATCATGCAAAAAGCAACAGAACTCACAAAGGTCTGTATTTCTGTCTGTATCAAGATGTGTAGCTGATAATGTGGTTATACAGATATTTGTTGCTATTTACTCATTAAGTCATGTCCGACTCATTTGCGAGCCCACAGACTATAGTCACCAAGCTCCTCTGTCCATGGGATTTCCCAGGCAAGAATACTAGAGTGGGTAGACATTTCCCCTCCAGGTAATCTTCCCAGGGTTACCTGGTAGATTCTTTACCACTGAGCCACCTGGGAAGCAGTCAACAAATATTTACTATAATCCAAGTATTCTGTTCAGTCTGAGGAATGAATATGCTAAAACTAATGACTGTCTAAAAGTCCCCATGGTAAACTGTTTTGTAATGCCTGAAACAATTAGGTTAGAAAGAAAAGATCACTAGCAACCAAATTAGCCCATGGTTTCAGTGGCACTGACACTGCTGAATCTGCTAGAAGCATTCTCAGGTTGCATTTATGACTTAATAGGTGTATCAAATCAATATGAGAACTACATTCCTATTTCCAACATTAGCCAGAAAGGAAGATGGCAGTGGGCTTTTCATAGGTCCTATAAGAGAATCCTTACCTTTCTTTCCTGTACTATTCTCTGACATTCCTTCATTCTGTTATACCTAAATTCTTCAAAAGCACCGAGATTTTTTTCACACTATTGACCCTAACATACAGAAGATGTGGATGCTGGAAACAGAATCATTATTCCCCGAAGAGGAACACAGCAATGCCGTGCAAAGTTTAGGGTGGGAAGAAGAAATGAAAACAGATACCAAAATTTTTGCTGATGAACCAAACTCTGGTACCAAGGAACAACTCTACTCTCCAATCACAAAAAGCTGGTTTTTTTTTTTCCCCCCAGAAATCACAGATCCTTAATACTTTAAATTCTACCTTAAATATTAGAAAGAAAAGGAATAGGAGAGTGAACCTGAGAAGATTATGTGACTTAAAATGAATTTAACCATGGTAACTCAGTCAGAAGCCAATTAATTTAGATCTGCCTTTATTGATCATGAATCTAAAATTAACAAGCGATCCCAGGAGCTTAAGAGAACACAGCTATCAACTACAGGCATGGTAGAGCACATATTTTCTTGCCATTTGGAAAAATAGTCAAGTATGTTCTCTTGATATAAATTCAAGTTTCAAGATGATTTTCTCCTGAAATTCCACAAACTATCCTCCTTTCTGTGATAGATTCACTGAATATTTTTGTTGCTCCTATCATTCTATTTAACAGATACTTAGTCATAAAAGGCATATTGGACACAGTCCAATTCCGGAAGCTCTGGGTTCTTCCCACGTATTGATAGAAAAAGCTTCAAACTAAATGCAAACTTCACCATTTAGTGAAGTGACATTATATGGCTGAAATTAGATGCAATGCAGCATTAAAAGAAAAAGAAAAAAAACAGAGTAGTGTTTTGTTTTCCCCTAAATTCTATGTAATGGGAAAACAAGTGAACCTGTTTCATTCATCCACCTGAAGACGCATTTTGTGTGCAGTGATGTGTGAAGGTACAGAGAGAGGATGACATCTAAAGGATAATAGTTGAAATGTATTATAAAACAGACATTAATTCTATTTATGTTTTTCAGGTCTTCCGAAATTAGGGCTCTTTGCCTTTTCGGTCAGTAGAAAAATTTTCGAACGAGCATTGTGACTCTTTCTGACCACCACAGTACACAGTGTATATAAGATGTAGCACATTGTAGCCTAGGCCCCAACAGCTTAGACAAAATATCCAAAATACAGCTTCATCTCTTCCAGGCTACTGAGCTGTTGGCACTGAATAAAGGGAAGATTTAGTAAACATTACTGTTCAACACAAATATAGAGTGCTTTCATTTATAAACCCCCTTACCACAGACTCAGGCTTTAATTAAATTTAAATTAAAATACCTTTTCATAATTTATGATTTATACAGCATTAATAAATGAATATCATTTGATTTGCCCATAAGAGGTAAAGTTCAACTTTTTGTAATGTAAGAAACCTCTGCATATTTTCCGTAGGTTGTGTGTGCTCAGTCCAACTCTGTGATCCCATGGACTGTAATCCACCAGCTCCTCTGTTTTCCAGGCAAGAATACTAGAGCAGGTTGCCATTTCCTACTCAGGTGACCTTCCCAACCAAGGGATCGAATGTGCATCTCCCGATTCTCCTGTGTTGGTAACAGTCTTTACCACTAGTGCCACCCGGGAGACCCCTTCTATAGGTTAAATGTGTTATAAAACCAGTTTGGATTCATTCTAAATGCAGCTTTATGAATATAAGCATAAGTCTGCAGGACGCTTGGGGCTGGTGCACTGGGACGACCCAGAGGGATGGTATGGGGAGGGAGGAGGGGAGAGGGTTCAGGATGGGGAACACATGTATACCTGTGGCGGATTCATTTCGATGTTTGGCAAAACCAATACAATATTGTAAAGTTTAAAAATAAAATAAAATTAAAAAAATAATTAAAAGCTAAACTTTTAAACAGAGCCAATGAAAATAAATCTTTTTAATAAATCAGAAAACAGTATATTTTTATATATTACTAATTTTTAATATATGTCCAATCATTAAAGCTTAGGGTTGTTAGCTAGTGAAATGAGCTATACATTTATTTTTGACAGCTCCACACTTCTGAAACAACACATCATTTGATTTTGGACTGTTTCTTCATAATACATTTAATAAATTACCCATTCCTGACATTAAACTATCAACCAAGAGATGAAACTTAGTCTTTTTATTATGATTATTGTCCAGGATTTTTTTTTTTTTTGGTTCCTGTTTATACTGGAAGCTAAAGCTTTGCACGTACCAACTAAAGCAAGTAGGAAACATTTAAGTTTTTGCATTCAATTAGTGAATCAGAATGCCACTTCTGATATATATCATTCATACACAATGAAGTCTTTTGGAGAGGTACTATAATTGTAAGAGTCTTCTTTTTCCTCTAGTGAAATTTTGCTTTTGACTTACCACTTTCATCATTTTAGTGCTGCATTTTTAAAATCAAAGTATCTGACATGAGCAACACAAATAGGTTATGGAAATGTACAGAAAGGGCAAAAGATTTCCTTCGAGAACACTGTGAAGGAAAATGGATGGTACTTACCTGACCAGAGGTGAAGGCCATCAAATCCGTAGGAGAAGAGGTCATCTCCGACACCATTTCCACCCCACTCTTCACCCCCTCCAGGGTAGGGTGAGTACCCCTCTGTGGAAGCCCAGCCCACTCGCAGGTGAGTGGCTTCAGCAGTCACGAATGGCTCAGTGTGGTCCACCATCAACTCATAATACCACTTCTTATACTGTGCAGATCCTTCACTGACACCCAGAAAAATATTGGGTCTCATGCTTTGAAGAGATGGGAACAGTATATGAGAAAATCCAAATAAATCTTTCATTGTCTCAATTTATTACATCATGCTATCCTGAATTAGTCCTGCTTTTCAAAGATACATTCCATTGACCAAGAAGTTTGTTTGGGTTTCCAAAACATTGTACAGAAAAACCCTATTGATTTTTTTGGGCAACCCAATGTTTCCTTAAGTGCAAGAAATTATTGAAACAATCACTGAAGTCTACTGTAACAGCCAAACTTACAGTTAATGTTCAGTGACTTATGTTTGCTTTGGGGAAAATTTGGCTACATCACTCAACAGTCCACTACATTTTTTCTTAACTGTTCTTCAACCTATTTTCATATCATAAATCATATTTAAGGGGAGACACTCAGGATAGCATCAGGCCCCAGAATTAATGGGGTTATTATTAATCCAGGACATAGAGACATTTTCCTAAGCTAAGCTTTGTGTCATACAAGGTTTGAGGCTGACGCAAGTCATAGCCTTAGTGAAGGAACCAAAGTGACTAATCATCTTTGTTATTCTCTACGTCTCGCTGTGAAGAGTCTCTAGTTAGTTGTATTTTAATTGCAATTTATGAAGAGATCCTAACCCTAAATTAACATTAGGGATTAGAAAAAGTCTCGGGAATGCCACTCATTAACAACAGGTCTAGTATAGAAAGAACAATAAAGGAAGTCTCAAATCAATCTTAAAAAAAATACAATATATTTGTGTTTAAAAAAAAAACAAACACAGAGGAGAAATACATTCTAAACCCCGCATTTTTGTTTGAAACATGGTGAAGTAGCAAGTATTTCCTGGAAAGCTGCTAAAAACTGTGCTAAGTGTATCAAAGTCATTGCTATCACACATAATGTCTTCTTAATTATATTCAATATTATCATTATTACATATGGAAGGCATTATAGCATGGTGGTTAAGAGCTCAATCTCTGGAATTAGACTCGAGTCTCATTTTCAGTTCAAACATTTTAATTTATAAAACACAGATAATAGTAATACTTCATGCACACACAAACAGTGTAGAATGCTTATAAAAAATCTGGCATTGTGGCTGGCACAGAGTACCCAATGAACGTCTGACACCTTGGAAAGTAGATCTAACTGGAAATGTAGTTTCACTGATTTGTGGAATTTATTGTATTTTGGATATCTGAATTCTTGTTATACAACCAATTTGGTGACATGGTCTATCTGAACCTACCTGCTCACGTGGTTCACAAGGCGTGTCTGCAATAACAGGTCTCTTCCTGGCAGAAGATTGTCACAGATGAGATGCTGGTTAGAACGGACTGCTACTCCATGGCAAACACAGAGAGAGCATAAGACATCCAGAACCTGAAAAGTGAAATCCCTTTCAGCTGGCTCTCATTCCCTTTTCAGATTCAAGCATCAGCAGTAATTTCCACAAACAGAAACACATTCCCTCCAGGTACCTCTGACCCAGTCACTTTAAACCTGATAGCAATGTGTCCACTTATTTTCCACTACCTGAGAACTGCTCCATTCTCCCACTGGTGCTATGCATAAGCACTACATAGTATTATCTGATGGAAATTAAAAAGTAAAAAACATGAAAAATGTGACACACCTTTTAAAAATTATCTTTTTAAAGAGTATGTTTGAAATTATTCCAGAATTCATTTCAGGCAATAAAATGGTTCACTTACCTTGTGATTTCTTCCATGCTTGTCTAAAAGTGAGATAATGGATTTTATATGGCCTTCTTTAATAATATTTAGAGCTTCTGGACTTTCTACTAACACACAGTGTAAAACTTCAAGAATACCTAAACAGAAAATAAAGAAAGGGGGCAATATGATTAATTAGTCTACAATGATCAGTGACTTTGCTCCTCTCTATGTGTTTATTGAGGTGTTGACTGAACATAGTACAATTATGAGCTCAATGCGTTTGTCTCCGAATATCTGTGATTAGGGACAGCTGGTGTCTGGGAGGCAGGGTTGGTAACCAAATATGATAACAAGTGAGAACAAGGCAAATATACAGTGTTCAGCTAAGTAAGCAGGTAACCCTGCCTATAGAGAAATGAAAGGAAGTAACATTTAAGTGGGGCCACAGAGAACTCATGCACGACCATTTTCCAGACAGGAAACATGGGTTGACTGAAGTCTTGAATGCTGGGCAGAGCTGATGTGCCTGAGGTACAAAGCCAGTAGGAGATGGAACAGGTAGATTATGGCCAGTTTAGGAAGATTTCAGACGCTAAAAGCATAATTCTGCAGCAATGCATCTAACCCATGGAGATCATTACATTCTTCTGGAGATTTAAAGTCAAAAATGTTTCTTGGTTTACAGAACAAGAGAAATATACAAGATTACACAAAAAGAAAAATACAGTATTTAAAACCTGAATAAGAATGGTGATATTTTGGGGCAATAGTCATCAGAGAGGACAAAATAGAATATATATTTTCTTACAGTTTAAAACAGAAATTAGAAATAAATCTCATTATCAGAAATTTTCGTGTGAAATTGCAAAGCTAAATGGGTCCATGTGTATTTATACTTTCAAAGCAAGGCTGCTTGTCAACAGAGAGAATGTAGCTCATTTGCAGCAATTAAACATAAAATTAGAACCTGTGATCACTGTCTGAGCGCTACATAGTACTAAAAAGGATCTCAAAGGAACCTTGTAGAAAGGTTTATTCGTTTCAAATGGAGATCACTTTCTTAGAACAGAAATGTAAAGTACTCAGGTGTACAAATTGTATAGAAGTAATTCACTATAATTGTCACAAATGACACTTGATCTGAACCCCAATCCATTACAAGGGCTGTTAATGAGAATTTCTTCACCAATGACTTAATTCTTCAAAATATATAAATGTAAATTTGGTGAAAAAAAAATACCCAAAAAGGTTAAATTAATTTTTGGTGTGGTTCAATATCTGTTGTTGTATACCAAAAATCCATTGCAGTTGAAAATCAAAGAAAGTAGAAAATAATCATACAATACACTAATGGATAAATTAAAGAAGATTTTTATATAAAGTTGTGGAAATTATTTCTGCTATTAAAAAAGTAAGCAATAAAATAAACTCCTTTATTCCAAGCACAAAGAAACTAAAATAACAGAAAGGGAAAAGCATTTTTAATAGATTAGTCATCCTGATGTCATATGTCATTCTGATGTTTTTTGTTTTCTTCCTATTTCATATTACTATAGAGCACATGGCTGGCTATATTTATAAATAATGTTGTACTGTGTATACACATCCATTCATTGACACATCTTCTTGGCAGTAAAAGTACGACTCTGTAGCATCCTAACCAATGGAGCTCATTCACTCTCCTGGATGTTTACAGTAGAAAATGTTTCTTAGTCTCCAAAGCATGAGAAACATAAAATAATACAAAGGGTGCCTTTGCACTAAAAAGGCAGAGTTGAGTGGCTACAGCAACAAAGCCCTGTGATCCCAGAGCCTAAAATATTTACTATCTGGCCTTTTACATAAAAAGTTTGCCAATCTCTGATATAAAATGTAATTATTAAGAAAAAAAACAGGTAGTAGATTTAAAAAATCAATTATTTCTGTAAATAAACATTCATGAAAGCCAATAGCATTTATACACCTAAGTATATTAGAAAAGATTAAAGACTAAATTTTTGGAAAGAATGGCACATATCAAAAATCCAAGAATAGCAATGTGAAAATAAATCTCTGATTTTTCTCATGTTCAGCCTATTTTAATGGGTTTTCAGAGTTTTGAGTTTTTATCAAAAGTTTTTTTTTCCAATGGAGCCATATCAGATCCAACAAATAAGCAAACAGTTGAAAAGAATTAACTGCCACTGAGAAATGAAATTTTTCCTGCCATACCAATAAATAAGGATGTTACAGTCCTCAGCAATTCCAGCCCTCCAAGATGAGCTGGTGAGCCCTAAGGGCACTTAGGAAGGAGAAGAATATCTGCAATACAACAGCCATCAGGCTGCAGCCACTCCCTAAGGTGAGCCCCAAGGGAGCTCAGGATGTGAAAAACCCAGATAGGTGAGGTTACATATCAAAGGAATGATTTCATTAGCCCAGACTCTTGCATCTCCCCATATACAGAAAAGCAGTAAATTCCTTAAGTTGGTATATCTGGTTTTCTTTCATTAACAATAATCTTTTAATGGTCAGACTGCCTGCCCTTTACTATAAAACTTTTATATAACCTGGCTCCTCCCCTTGCCTCCTGGGAGCACTTCTCTCAGAGTTACTTGAGATGCTGTCTCCCAGGCCTGAAGTCCTACAAATTCCCACAGAAGAAAACATAACTCAACTTCTAGGTTGTCATTATTTTTTAAGTCAAAACCTCTGATTCTGAAAATAAAAAGTGGAAGAAAACAGTTTTTAATTTCAACTGTTGGAATAAAATGCAGGTAAACTTTTTTTTTTTTTTATAATAAGAAATTTCTAAAGGAAAACAAACTAGAAACAGCAAAAGAATAATTTTCAAAAAGTCAAGACTAGCAAGACTGACAGCAATATGCGCCTATATAAATCATGCTGATATATGCCTCAAAAGCCTGTTTAAAAAACGAGAGAAACAATGCTAAACAGTATAATGGGAATAGTTGACTAAAGACGATTTAACATTTAAATTTTAAATTCACTGAATAAGACCCAAGAATGGCAATACCACATAAAACTTACGGTGAGCTTCTCAAAGAAAAACTTGAAACCTTGGTAGATTATAACAGAATTATCTGAATGAAAGAATTATGAGTATGCCACACGGTGTTAAAAAAAAAAAAACAAACACCCAAATACGACAAAAACTTTATTTTATAAATTTAATTGAAGAGGAAAAGTTAAAATTTTACTTCCTTTTGCCTCTGTAACTCACCTTGCCCTTTGCAAAGTCTGAATCATGTAGGTCACATAGTCTCAGAAAGTGGGGACTTGCCATACGAGGAACTGGAGTTTATCTCACTCACCCTTGCCCTGCTCTTTGCAATCGCCCAGCCCCTGCAAACCTGCTTAATCATACCTGTCCAGGCCAGGCATCACCCTCCCCATCTTAACCACTGTTCTCCCACGTGCAAAAACCCCTTAGTTTAAACCAGCCTTAGTTTAAACCTCTTAGTTTAAAACCCCTTAGTTTAAAACAACTGGTGTTGCCCACTACAGTCTGTCTATAAAAACTCCGTAATCCCTTTGTTCGGGGCTCAGAGCTTGGAGTGTTAACTCCTCTGGGCCTGCCGGCATAATAAACCTGAGTTCTCCAACTCTCCAAGTGTGGTGCTTAGTTTCTCCAGTACTGGTTTCTGCAACATTCCTGGAGGCCCCGGAGAGATTCCAACCATGCCGGGCCCTTGAGCAGCCCGACTGGTGGCTCAGCCTGGCTGGAGTGAAGGAACCCTGAGACAAACGAGGAGGCGTACCACCTGATGGTATTCAGGGTCTCTTTTGGACCAGTGTTCTGACTCTCCCGACAGCTGCACCCCAACTGGACTCAGTAGAGGGACGGACCAACTCGCCAGGAATGGCCACGGGATAAGGTGAGGCTCCGGGGCCGCTCCCCAAGCAGGAACCTATCCCAACAACTGATTACCTCCTTGGGGCTCGCAGGAAGGGAGCATCAGATAGGGAGACCTGGGGACTCAGGAGGAAGAGAGGCATCATGACTGATAACCTCCTTAGAGCTCCCAGAAAGGGACCAACTGCTAAAGAAACCTATAGACTCAGGAGGAAGGGAGGCATCATGACTGATAACCTCCTTGGGGCTCCCAGGAAGGGCCCAACAGTTAAGGAAATCTGGGGACTCAGGAGAAGGGAGGCGTTGTGATAGTCTCCGAATGATTGTGAGTGCCTGATTGTTTGAATGGAGAGAAATTTTTCTTTTTGGAAACTACAAAATCAATTCTTCTTTTTTTTTTTTTCTAATTTTATTTTATTTTTAAACTTTACATAATTGTATTAGTTTTGCCAAATATCAAAATGAATCCGCCACAGATACCAATTCTTCTTGCATATGCAATTAAAAACAATTAGCTTGTAAAAAGACCTGCCCAGGGAAAAGCTTGAAGTTAACCCTTTCCATGTCCTTGAAATACACAGCCAGCTTTGCCTGAGACCTCACCTTGGGCAAATTAGAAAGTGAAGTGGGAAAAAAAAAAAAAAAAGGTTGGGGGGGAGGTGTCAAAGAGGTATTTTAAATCTCAAACAGAAAACTGTAAGATCTCTGTCAGTCTGTCTGTCTGGATTTATGTATGTCTCAGTATATGTCTTTTTTCTGATAATATTGTTGAAGTTGTAAATGAGTTCTAATTTAATTGGCCTAAAGAAAAGTAAGCACTTACAAATCAAACAATTCTAAATACAAGAAAAATTAACCTAAATAAATTTCAAATTCAAGTGAATTAGGAAATAGTCAATATTAAATATCAATATTAAATATTAGTATTAATGTTTGCTGATCTAATAAGAAAGTAGGATGTATGTTTTTAATAAAGAAGATATAAAAAATAAAATTACATTTTATAATGGGAAAAGAAAGTAGGTCTGACTTACGGGTGGCTGTTATAGAAAGTGATTAAAAGGTTTGTGGAAGGTGAACCATGAAAAAGTTTTGCACATGGTTAGGACTGACTAAGTTTAAAATAAATTTAATTAAGCTTACCTAAGTGAGTTTAAAGTAAGCTGGTGCAAAAACCTAAATTCGGCCTTTCTCTTTGTTAAGAGGACATACTTTCTTCAGATGTTGAAAGCTTTTAATAATAGATTTAAGTTTTTTACCTCTTAATTGCTCTGTTCTATATTTACCTTTGAAATCTTTTGTTAACTTTGGCTAAGTAAATAACTATGATTTCACAGTAACTTATATGATCCTATGTGACTGTTATAAACCCTTTTGATATTTACGGACAAAACTTCCTAAATAACTTGACTGCTAGCTAACTTTGGGATGCTTCAGAGGGCCCCTGAGACATGCCAAAGACCTATTAAGCTACCTGGGTTCATTGAATATGTTAAATTACATGGGAAGTACTGTTAAAGGGGTGAAAAATCTTTTCAGGTTATGCTGTATGGTTGATGTTACTAATGTAGATATTCTAAAATTATGTGAAATTCATATAGATCTGATATGCCCTGATAAAATATGGTCACATAATTCTAGTTATCATATTAAAGTGTTATAACCAGGTTTCTTTGTCAATTGCAATAGAATCAGATTTTAAACATGCCTTCTATGGTTTTACTCTCATGCCTTTAGAAGAATACTGCTAGTTCTTCAAGATTTATGGAAAAGACTTTCTAAGATTAAACAGATAAAAAAAAAATTTGTTATTAACAGTAAGCTAGTATCAGACTGGAATTTGGTCTTCTTTCTGTTTAGAGAACAAAGTTTTCTTAAAATGCAGGTTTCGATAACAGATTATGAATTTCTTTGCCTTTAAGTGATATATATGCTTTTAAAGTCTTTTTGTTTCTTTGGTAAAGTAAATAAACATTGTTTAAGATTATGGTACATGTAGACAAAGCTCATTCTGCTTCTACAAAAAATAACCCCGCACAGTTAGACTTTTGCTATCTTGATGTCCTGAAAACATGGCGATAGTCTGCTCTTAAATCAGGAAATTAAAAATGGATAAAAAACAGCTGAAAATCAAAGAGCCAGGGCTATGGAAAATCCAAGACAGCTGCTTGGCTTTTCCCAGCTCCCTGACAGACCTCATTTTTATTTGATGGGTTAAAGCCTTACCTGGCTACACTGTTAATACCCTCACAGTGAGTTCTTCAAAAAAAGAAAAAATTCTGTTTCACTAAACCTTAAGTTCTAGTTTCGTTAATTAAAGTCTGTGCTTACTAAGACTCACTTGTGAGATAGTTTCTTGTTATGTTCTATTGCTAAAAGGTTTAATTAAATTATTAAAAAGAATACTCTTAAAATTGTTTCTAAAGCTTATCTCAGT
This sequence comes from Bos mutus, assembly GCF_027580195.1. Classification (NCBI taxonomy): domain Eukaryota; kingdom Metazoa; phylum Chordata; class Mammalia; order Artiodactyla; family Bovidae; genus Bos; species Bos mutus. The sequence goes on from NC_091644.1 coordinate 35,511,313, forward strand.
CTTTGGATAAAGGTCAGATGCTCCATGATATACAACCAGGAGATTAACACTTGGGTGGCTCAGAGGTTAAAGCGTCTGCGTGGAATGAGAGAGACCCGGGTTTGATCCCTGGGTCGGGAAGATCCACTGGAGAAGGAAATGGCAACCCATTCCAGTACTCTTGCCTGGAGAATCCCATGGAGGGAGGAGCCTGGTAGGCTACAGTCCATGGGGTCGCAAAGAGTCGGACGCAACTGAGTGACTTCACTTCTTCACTTCACTTCATAATCATTTAACGGAGACAGATGACCTGGTGTATACTGTGCTATACCTAGTGGAAGTTCTTGACTTAAATCCTTGCTTGTGAACTTACTTATGACTGCTAGCTATATTATTTTCTATGTAGCTTGTTTCAGAAGATTATCTCTTATGTTACCAAATGTGTGACTGAGCCTGTGATAAAATGCTGATATGTAGTTCCCTATGAGATCAATAATTATAATAATGTAACTCTAGATATGGGAAGAAGCAACAAGAGAAAATATTTTCTTGGACCAAGAAGTTAGTAAGACAGGTGTGTTCCAGAGACTTTTGCTACTTACAAGGCCTGGTCTAGTGATAACACATTGAGTGGTCTGTCAATGGAATCTTCGTTAGACCTGGGAAAGAGCCTTCCCAGCACTGCGGGACACAATGACCATGAAATGCCCCCAAACATGGTCAAATATGTGGCTATAAAGGGGCCCTGCTGACTGGAAGTTAGCCCTTGACAGCTACCTCTACAAAGGTTAAGTCATGACCACTACAAGATGCTGACCTTCAACACCCCCTTGAAAGGAGTTCAGGGTGGAGACAAGAAATAAGGCACTCTGTGCTCTGGGAAAATCCAGAAAAAGAGGCCTCCAGATAGTCAGATGTTTTCAGGTAAAGATTTGTATGAGTCCAAATTCTTGCATCTTCTCATACCTAGAGAAACACTAATGTCACGAACCAATGTCTGGACCTGGTTCTCCTAGCTAGCACCTCAGCAGCTTTCCTACATCTATTAATCTTTGGGCCATATATCTGTAACTTTCTTGATAAGTTTGTTTCTCCAAGTACTAGTATGACAAGAATATCCCCCAGCCAACACCCAGACAGTGCTAGAACAAGCTGCCTTACTCTGTGGACTCTCATTGCCCTCCGTAAATGAACCCCAAGGTCCTCAGGCTATTCTCCCTTTGAGATCTTATATGGGAGACCACCTCCAGTGATTAATAAAGCTCAAGGGAGACCACCAACAACTAGCTGACCTGGAGATGTCCCAACACCTCCAGGCCCTGGGAGAAGTCTTCCACCATATCGCCCGAGAAACCTGAGAAAGGACACCCATTCCACCAGGCAACTGGGTTCACCCTTTTCAGTCAGGACATGAGGGATGGGTTAAAGATTGGAAAAAGGAACCACTTCAGCCAGTTTGGACAGGCCCTCACATGGTCGTCCTAACGACCCCTACTGCTGATAAAGTTATGGGTGTCGTCCCTTGGATCCACCACACCAGAGTCAAGAAGACAGACTTCCTGTGATGAGGACACCTGGAAAGCAGTTCAGGACCCCAAAAACCTCAAGGGCTGGTTCCAAAAATAATGACCCTCACCCATGAAGGATGCTGAGCCCTGCTCTAGTCGCTCCAGGAGCGGACTAGTCAACACACCGCAGAAGCTTAAGGATTCTACAGCCTTGCTCCAGCCACACTCCAGCAGCTGGCTGGTCAACATGTGGTGGGAGCTTGAGGATCCGGCTATCAAATTATCAATGGATCATAAAAAGGAGAGAGGAACTAGCAAACTCCTGGGGCAACTGGAACAATATCTGGAGCTGAACATTGTGACTCCTCCCTTTAGCCAGTCCTCTCTTCATGTTCTTTGTGGCAGTCTTGTTTGGCCCTGTATTCTCAATGCAATTACCCATTTCACAACCTCTCGGATTGAATCCATAAAGTTACAATGGTAATAGCTCAATATAGCTCCTAAATGGTGGGGAGCCTTGCATATCCTACCAAAACATGAGATGATGCTTTCTACAACAAGTGATAGAAGCATCAAGAGAGGGGAGTGAAGAGGAAGAGTTAAAATTTTACCTCCTTTTGCCTCTGTAACTCACCTGCCCCTTTCAAAGTCTGGATCACGTAGGTCATGTAGTCTCAAAAAGTGAGGATTTGCAATACTAGGACCTGGAGTTTATCTCACTCACCCTTGCCCTGCTCTTTGCAATCGCCCAGCCCCTGCAAACCTGCTTAATCATGCCTATCCAGGTCAGGCATCCCCCTGCCCATCGTGACCACTGTTCCTACAAGCATGAGACCCCTTAGTTTAAACCAGCCTATTAACAGCTAGTGTTGCCCACTACTGCTACTGCTAAGTTGCTTCAGTCGTGTCCGACTCTGTGCAACCCCATAGACAGCAGCCCACCAGGCTCCCCCGTCCCTGGGATTCTCCAGGCAAGAACACTGGAGTGGGTTGCCATTTCCTTCTCCAATGCATGAAAGTGAAAAGTGAAAGTGAAGTCACTCAGTCATGCCCGACTCTTAGCGACCCCACGGACTGCAGCCTACCAGGCTCCTCTGTCCATGGGATTTTCCAGGCAAGAGTCCTGGAGTGGGGTGCCATTGCCTACTACAGTCTGTCTATAAAAACTCTGTAACCCCTTTGTTCAGGGCTCAGAGCTTAGAGTGTTAACTCCTCTGGGCCTGCCGGCATAATAAACCTGAATTCTCCAACTCTCTGAGTGTGGTGCTTGGTTTCTTGAGTACTGGTTTCTGCAACATAAAAACTTTTATAGAAATAATTTGTGAAGTTTCTAATAATGACACAGAAATGTATAATATAAACTTTCAAGACTAGATACAAAACTGGATATATATTAGGATTGCAACTATGTAAAGTATATTTATTGGTATAATAATACATACATTTCAAAAAACATCAGAAGTTATCACATCAGGATGTTAGTGTGAGTTATTGCTGGACTATGTACAACTCAGTTTGAACTGGCAAGCCCACTTCTATGTGGATTTTTTCCACTAACTATGTACTACGGTGGTACATGATCCAAGGCTGATTTAATCTGTGGATGCAGAACTGCACATACAGAGCCAATTGTAAAGTTACACATGGATTTTCAGTAGCACAGATAGTTGGCAACCGTGAGCCCCAGGATGTTCAAGGGTCAACTGTTCTTCTCTTCCAAAATTTAGTCCACTCAATGAAAGGAGCACACAAAACTTTTAAAGTAGAAAATATTTCTAGGTTCTGGTTCAAGCTAGTGACATTGGCATGCCTGGCATGCTGCAGTCCATGGGGTCGCAGAGTCAGACATGACGGAGCGACTGAACTGAAACACTAAAAGTGACGTTGGAAGATCCTGAACTCACCTCCTCCCGAGAACACACCACACCTACATGTGTATATGGAACAGTTTCATTTAAAGGAACTAAAAACCTGAGTGAGTCCTACATACCAGGCAAACATACACAAAAACCCATCTTGAATCTGGTGTGAAAGGCTTTTACACGATCTTGCTATAAACCCTACTCCCAGAGCCATTTGCCTTAAAATGTTTATGGCTGTAACTTCCTGAATTGTTTATATTGTCATGAGCAAGAAAAATCTTTGAGGATGTAACAAAGTGTCTGGAAAGAACTTAATGATACTGGAAACATCCAAGTGCTGGGATGGGACAGTATGCTTCTCACAGTGTTTCCTGCAGGTGAAGTATAATGGCTCAGTTTGCTTTTTATCATGAGACTTACATGCTTGTTACTTGGCTTCTAAAACTAGGAGAGCTCCATCTGGGATCAAACTTAACTGCCCTACTTTCTGATCATGGCTCATGCCCAAGGCTTTCCAGGATTGAACCAAATTTGTTGAGAGTCTGTACGGAAAAACTGGAAATAAGCCACAGAGCAGAAGTCTTGTATTTGGCCTAACTTTGCCTACCAGGAAGAATCTAATCAGGAGATTTTACCCAGAGTCACTGGTAAACTTTCACCAGTCCATTTCAGAGAAGGAGTGAAAAGAATCAGACTGGTAGCGACTCTAACACAGAAGACCCTCTGGAATCAGTTGTGAGAAATAATACATGCAAAGTTTTTAGAACAGGGTTTGGATCCAAGTATTGTTATATAAACACCTGTTACTATTTTATGGCTGTAACAAAATAACATAAAAAACAAATAAAGTGAAATAAAAAGGACTAGTAAGGAAACATTATAAACTATGTTTCCCTTTAAACAGAGGATAAAAATTAAAAAATAGAAAAAAGTAGAGAAATGCTGAATGTACAACTCTGATTAGAAGAAAATTTCAGGAAAAAATAAAAACCCATTGATCAGCAGCAACACAGAAAAGCTCATGTGTAAATCAACTATACTTCAACAAAATTAAAAATAAAAGGTGAAACTTCATTTCTGTCCATGGCAATGGGACAGAAGTTCAGTACCCAAGAGGACTAGGAACCAATCCTGTAAAATGTAGAGATCACTGTGATTTTGTTTTTAATATGCAATTTTTATTAAGTGAGTCCTTCCTGGATTATACAGCTATTGTAAGAAAAGATTTCCTCTTTTATTTCTCTAGTTAACCAGGATTCTGTAGAGTAGATGAGTCTCAGTCGTTCAGCTGTGTCCAACACTTTGTGGTCCCATAGACTGTAGCCCACCAGGCTCCTCCATCCATGGGATTCTCCAGGCTAGAATACTGCTATTTCCTCCTCCAAGGGGTCTTCCAGAACCAGGAACTGAACCCATGTCTCCTACATCTCCTGCATTGGCAGGCAGACTCTTTACCACTGTGTCACCTGGGAAGCCTGGATTTTGTGGAATGCCACCCTAAAAGACTACATGCAGGGAGAAACAAAAACAGCAAAAGGAGTGAACACTCCCATCTTCAAACCAACTATGGAGACTCTAAAGAGGCAGGATGGAAATCTGAATTCTAGGAACTGCCCAAGAAAACCCCTGGGAGACAAAGGCTGTCTTGAATTGGTGGAGATACTGGCTGCAGCCAAGTACCCAGGATAGGTGGGACAAGTCTTAATATAAGGCTGCTGTCAAACAACTGCTTACCCTTGGCTGCAAAATGGGTAGCAGCAGCCCAGGAGGCTGGAGCCAGTATAATTTTAGGAGAGTACTAGAATCCTCCAAGGACAGGGAAGCAACCATAAGAGGTGCCAACTGACCACCCGCCCTTGGGAATTCACCCTTTCACATACTCCTCAACTAAATTTTTAGGTGGCTGGTTAGTTAGAGCCTAGGGAGACCACTTCTGTATATACGCTCCTTTATGAGGTGTAAAGACCTGGCCATTTTTCTATAAAGGCCATCTTTCTAAAGGAGCCCCTAAAGTCAGGAACAAGACAAGGGTGCCCATTCTCAACAATACTATTCAACATAGTTTCGTAAGTTTTAGCCACAGCAATCAGAGAAGAAAAATAACTAAAAGGAATCCAGATTGAAAAAGAAGTAAAACTCTCACTGTTTGCAGATGACATGATCCTCTACACAGAAAACCCTAAACACCCCACCAGAAAATTACTAGAGCTAATCAATGAATATAGTAAAGTTGGAGGATATAAAATTAACACACAGAAATCCCTTGCATTCCTATAAACTAACAATGAGAAAACAGAAAGAGAAATTAAGGAAACAATTCCATTCACCACTGAAACAAAAAGAATAAAATAATTAGGAATAAATCTACCTAAAGAAACAAAAGACCTATATGTCAGTTCAGTTCAGTTTCTCAGTCATGTTTGACTCCTTGCAATCCCATGAATCGCAGCACGTCAGGCCTCCCTGTCCATCACCAACTCCCGGAGTTCACTCAGACTCACATCCATCGAGTCAGTGATGCCATCCAGCCATCTCATCCTCTGTCGTCCCCTTCTCCTCCTGCCCCCAATCCCTCCCAGCATCAGGGTCTTTGTCAATGAGTCAACTCTTTGCATGAGGTGGCCAAAGTACTGGAGTTTCAGCTTTAGCATCAGTCCTTCCAATGAACACCCAGGACTGATCTCCTTTAGGATGGACTGGTTGGATCTCCTTGCAGTCCAAGGGACTCTCAAGAGTCTTCTCCAATACCACAGTTCAAAAGCATCAATTCTTCGGCGCTCAGCTTTCTTCACAGTCCAACTCTCACATCCATACATAACCACAGGAAAAACCATAGCCTTGACTAGATAGACCTTTGTTGGCAAAGTAATGTCTCTGCTTTTCAATATGCTATCTAGGTTGGTCATAGCTTTTCTTCCAAGGAGCAAATGTCTTTTAATTTCATAGCTGCAGTCACCATCTGCAGTGATTTTGCAGCCCCCCAAAAATAGAAAACTATAAAACACTGATGAAAGAAATCATGCTGTTGCTGCTGCTGCTGCTAAGTCACTTCAGTCGTGTCTGACTCTGTGTGACCCCATGGACTGCAGCCTACCAGGCTTCTCCGTCCATGGGATTCTCCAGGCAAGAACACTGGAGTGGGTTGCTATTTCCTTCTCCAATGCAAGAAAGTGGAAAGTGAAAGTGAAGTCGCTCAGTCGTGTCCGACTCTTAGCAACCCCATGGACTGCAGCCTACCAGGCTCTTCCATCTGTTGGATTTTCCGGGCAACATAGATGACACAAATAGATGGAGAAATATACCATGTTCATGGATCAAAAGAATCAATATGGTGAAAATGAGTAAAGTACCCAAAGCAATCTATAGATTCAATGCAATCCCTATCAAGCCACCAACGGTATTTTTCACAGAACTAGAGCAAATAATTCCACAATTTGTATGGAAATACAAAAACCCTCGAATAGCCAAAGCAATCCCGAGAAAGAAGAACAGAATTAGAGGAATCAACCTTCCTGACTTCAGAATATACAACAAAGCTACAGTCATCAAGACAGTATGGTACTGGCACAAAGACAGAAATATAGATCAATGGAACAAAATAGAAAGACCAGAGATAAATCTATGCACCTATGGACACCTTATCTTTGACAAAGGAGGCAAGAATATACAATGGAGAAAAGAAAATCTCTTTAACAAGTGGTGCTGGGAAAACTGGTCAACCACCTGTAAAAGAGTGAAACTAGAGCACTTTCTAACATCTTACACAAAAATAAACTCAAGATGGATTAAAGATCTAAATGCTGCTGCTAAGTCACTTCAGTTGTGTCTGACTCTGTGCGACCCCATAGACGGTAGCCCACCAGGCTCCCCCGTCCCTGGGATTCTCCAGCCAAGAACACTGGAGTGGGTTGCCATTTCCTTCTTCAATGCATGAAAGTGAAAAGTCAAAGTGAAGTCGCTCAATCGTGTCCGACCCTCAGCGACCCCACAGACAGCAGCCTGCCAGGCTCCTCCGTCCATGGGATTTTCCAGGCAGGAGTACTGGAGTGGGGTGCCATTGCCTTCTCCAATCTAAAGATCTAAATGTAAGACCAGAAACTGTAAAACTCCTAGATGAAAACATAGACAAAACACTCTCTGACATAAATCACAGCAGGATACCCTGTAACCCACCTCCCAGAGTAACGGAAATAAAAGCAAAAATAAACAAATGAGACCTAATTAAACTTAAAAGCTTTTGCACAATGAAATAAACTATAAGCAAGGTGAAAAGACAGCCTTCAGAATGGGAGAAAATAATAGCAAATGACGCAACTGACAAAGAATTAATCTCAAACATATACAAGCGGTTCATGCAGCTCAATTCCAGAAAAATAAACGACCCAATAAAAAAGTGGGCCAAAGAACTAAATAGACATTTCTCCAAAGAAGACATACAGATGGCTAAACAACACATGAAAAGACGCTCAACATCACTCATTGTCAGAGAAATGCAAATCAAAATGACAATGAGGTATCGTCTCACGCTCATCAGAATGGCTGCTATCAAAAAGTGTACAAACAATAAATGCTGGAGAGGGTGTGGAGAAATGGAAGCCCTCTAACACTGTTGGTGGGAATGCAAACTAGTACAGCCACTATGGAGTACAGTGTGGAGATTCCTTTAAAAACTGGAAATAAAACTGCCTGCATTTCAGTTCAGTCACTAAGTCATGTCCAACTCTTTGCAACCCCATGAATCACAGCACACCAGGCCTCCCCATCACCAACTCCTGGAGTTCATTCAAACTCATGTCCATCGAGTCGGTGATGCCATCCAGCCATCTTATCCTCTGTCATCCCCTTCTCCTCCTGCCCCCAATCCCTCCCAGCATCAGAGTATTTTCCAATGAGTCAACTCTTCCCATGAGGTGGCCATAGTATTGGAGTTTCAGCTTCAGCATCAGTCCTTCCAATGACGACCCAGCTGGCCCAGCTGGGCCAGCAGTGTAATCCCACTGCTGGGCATACACACCGAGGAAACCAGAATTGAAAGAGACACGTGCACCCCAATGTTCATTGCAGCACTGTTTACAATAGCTAGGACATGGAAGCAACCTAGATGTCCATTGGCAGACAAATCATAAGAAAGCTGTGGTACACATACACAATGGAATATTACTCAGCTATTAAAAAGAATGCATTTGAATCAGTTCTAATGAGGTGGATGAAACTGGAGCCTATTATACAGAGTGAAGTAAGCCAGAAAGAAAAACACCAATACAGTATATTAATGCATATATATGGAATTTAGAAAGATGACAACAATGACCCTATATGTGAGACAGCAAAGAGACACAGATATAAAGAACAGACTTTTGGACTCTGTGGGAGAAGGCAAGCATAGGATGATTTGAGAAAATAGCATTGAAACATGTATTTTACCATATGTGAAATAGATGACCAGTCCAAGATTGATGCATGAAACAGGGCACTCAAACCCGATGCACTGGGACAACCCTGAGTGATGGGATGAGGAGGGAGATGGGAGGGGGTCAGGATGGGGGACACATGTACACCCATGGCTGGTTCATGTCAATGTATGGCAAAAACCACAATATTGTAAATTAATAGCCTCCAATTAAAATAAATAAATTTATTAAAAAATAAAAAGCCAGTCATGCTCTCAGCCTAGTCACTTTCAGTTTTCCTTCACACTTTAATGCCTATTGTTAGAAATAAGTTATGTGGTTAAACAGTAAGTATGGGAAATGATTATAAAATAAATTCTATGTGGCAAAGTGGTAATTTTTCTCTAATATGAGACAGTTGAACATTTATATTTCAAGAACTATTTTCTAGAAAATTAGTTTGCCATCAATCCCATACACGGGCTTGTAGAAAGGCATTGTGAAATAGGATCAAGACTGTGGATAACCCAGCAACTTGAATCATGTTTGCATTCAGAAAAGAACGTTCTTGTTCATTTGGACTTTACTTTGGGAGAATTCGTTTTTCATTTTTCACATTCAAAATACAGGAAGCCCTCCAAATCCAGATTCCCCATTCTCTTCCCTCTTTTTCCTTTCCAGTTACAACTTAATGCTTTACTAAATACTGTAGGCTGTATACGGACTGTTTTAGTGTCATTCAAAAATGCCTAATTTTTGACAAGAGTCTTAGCTAACTATCAAATTAGTAATCTTTAACTTCTAATGCTGCTGCTGCTGCTAAGTCACTTCAGTCGTGTCCAACTCTGCGACTCCATAGACGGCAGCCCACCAGGCTCCCCCGTCCCTGGGATTCTCCAGGCAAGAACACTGGAGTGGGTTGTCATTTCCTTCTCCAATGCATGAAAATGAAAAGTCAAAGTGTAGTTGCTCAGTCGTGTCTGACTCTTAGTGACCCCATGGACTGCAGCCTACCAGGCGCCTCCATCCATGGGATTTTCCAGGCAAGAGTACTGGAGTGGGGTGCCATCATGATTTCAAACATTTACAGTGACTATCATTGAAAAATATAGATTCTGTTCCCCTATATTTAGTGACCCATCAGCATTAAACATCATTTACATATCTTGATGACCCAAGATCATTATTAAAAACATCAATCACTGTAATGTGCTCGAGGTGAAATCTCTGGATGCAAATAAATGATCACTGTGTGGTATTACAGAGTCAAACACGTATTGATCCCAAAAACTATCATAGAAGATTTTCTTTAAAAGGTCTCCAATATCACCGTGATTCTGATTCAGTGTTTCTTATATGGTTCAGGTACATGATCTCCTGGGTTTAACATAGCTGACTTTCTGCAAAATCAAAGGCTTTCAATCAAGAGCTAAAGACACTTTTTTATGGCTATCTCCTAGAAAATGGTCTCTTTCTCTGGTATCACTGGTGTTGCTTGGATTGCTAGTATCAGTTTAGAAGGTTAGCTATATCTACGTCCCTAATACTGGATCTCATACAATATCCTGTGAGCCCATACTCTTTCTAACTCAACTGATTACACCTAAGTAGATAGTAAGGTGGAGGAGTTTCCTAAACACAATCTTCTGTGACAAATTATTCCAGCAGCTACAAAGCTTTTCCTTTGAAAAATGACTGGTTTACGCTCTGTAAGAAATAGCTATAACATCTTTGGATGCTTTAAATTGCCATGCTTCCAGGTAACAAAAGCTGTACTGTATGTCAGCACAAAACTCTGTCAATTCAGGACCACTCTCAGCCCCTTATTTTGCTTAAACCCAGAAGGAACACCATTCTTGGCACTTGCTAAGTACAGGAGGAATTAGCAGGAATCCACAAGAAGCCCACTTTGATCCCTGCAAAACTATCTGGGGGAACAGACTATATAAAAAATAAGAAAAAAATAGTCAGCCTCCTGAGCAGCTGATTGTTCTTAACCACCTTCTGAAAAAGTATCTTAAGGGATGAAAAAAATTCTAAAGAAACACCGAGCCTGAGTGGATTACATCAACTCAATCAACAGTATTTTTTATACAAATCTTGTCTTTTCAATTAAATTTGGCCCAGGCACAGAATCACACAGGAAGTTTGGGACATTTTCTAATTTATGCCCCTCCAGACACAGAATCACACATGAAGTTTGGGACATTGTCTAATTTATCCCCCCATACCCCACCAAAAAAATGCATAATGGATATTCTTATAAACTGATTAGACAGTCTAATAAGGCTTTATGCAGTGGTGATATTGGGCAACTTTAGATAATGCAGAACATTAAAAAAGAAGAAAGCTGCCTATTTCTATCACAATGAAATAGCAGTTGCCTGGGTAGTGGATTGGAGAAGGAAATAGCAACCCACTCCAGTGTTCTTGCCTGGAGAATCCCATGGACGGAGAAGCCTGGTAGGCTGCAGTCCATGAGGTCGCACAGAGTCGGACACGACTGAAGCGACTTAGCAGCAGCAGCAGCAGGATACTGGATGCTGCCCTGGTCAGACTCTCACCTTCTCTATTTGGTGAACGCTGCCTACTTTGAACTGCCAGAGTCTGCATTTCTTTGTTTTAAGATTTGCTGTGACTCCAGCAGCACCTAGAGGAGCCGTACAATTAATGTCCTCAGGAGACAGCGCCACTCAACTACAGAAGACAAACTGGTTATGAATACTCCAACTCCCTCGCCTCTCAGGTGGGATAATGTTAATGCAGGTGTTTGCAGAATTCCCCCTCACACCAGAAAAACAAAAGCCTCAAGTACCCATGGGTGTAACTTGCTTTACCAACATACCCTCTCTACCTGTCTCACGTCCACTCAAATCGCAAATAAACTTGCCTTTCGATCCTTGTCTCAAGGTCTACTTCTGGTGGAACCTAAACTAGGTAAGCTTTTTTCATTAACACATCCTCCTGCTGACTCTTCTCAAGACTTCACAGCTTTCTACTTAAGTGTGCACAAGTTTATTTTGAGTTTTGTCCACTGCCCTTTTCTGAAGGCAAGTGACAGCTGTCAGACCCCCAGCTCTGCTCTGCTGCTCATATTCTGATACAGAAGCTACTAACACAGTTGGGAGACTGACAAGCAGCGGGGCATGTGTGTTCAGCAATCCCAGATAGAGAGAAAATAAGATGATGCATGTGGAAGCACTCAGTAAACAATACAGCATGACTGAAATACATTTATATTATTTCTGTGTGAGGACACACATATATATGCAGAGCTTTATTGTTTCTGTCTATTTTAAAAACTGAGCAATGTTCTACTTCCTCTAGGGGGGGAAAAAAGAGTTCACTGAAACTTGTACTACTCTCCACAGTAGAGAAAAATATTTGTTTTTCACTTGTTTCGTGAAAAATATTTTAGATACTTAAAATATAGGAGGCTATCAGGCATAGTGAACATATTAATATTTCAAGCCTGATATGAGGGAGCTGGTTTTCATCTTGGCTATAAAAGTTAATTCCAGCATTTCAAAGCAGTCATTGCAAGGTTTTGTGCCTCAATTTTCTTCCTCCAAAGTGAGAATGTGAGGGGAAGCATTCTCTAAGGACCCTTCCTACTCCTGACTTTCAGTTTGCCTTCTCTGAGCACAAGGCTTCTATTTTAAGTAGAAATATCTGCTACTAGCAGCTGGATTGGGAAATGATCACATCAAGTAGGGATGTGCAGCCAATAGATCCGTGCCTTTAACTGACTGAATTGAATACTAAACAGTGGACTCTGTGTGGCTGAGCTTGAAACCATATACCAGTCTCGATGTCCCTGTTCTCTGAAGTAAAAAGGCTTTTGCTTTAGTCTCTCAGGCCTCCATTAAGTCTTAAAAGAGTTAATGATTAGGAATCAAATAGTATTGTCTGTAACTAATGTATACTTGAATGCATTTTTAAGGTTAACTTAATATATATCCTAAAAAGAGATTGTATTTTTTCCACCTCCGCTATACAGTGGACCCTCACCAGCCATCCAACTTCATATGTAGTAGTCAGGTCAATCCCAATCTCCAATTCATACCCCTCACAGCTGCTTGGTGTCCATACATTTGTTCTCTACATCTGTGTCTGTATTTCTGCTTTGCAGTAATAGATTCACCAGCAAAATCCAAATTCATAAAAGCACACTGGTAAATGTCAGAAGCCAGAGGCTAGGGGTGGGGTAGAGAGGGGAGATAGGGAGCTAAGTGTTTAATGGGGCAGAATTTCAGCTTAGGAAGGTGAAAAATTTGGGAGACAGATGATGGTGAGAGTTTTACCATTTGTATGAAATTAATACCACTGAATTGTACAGTAAAATATGGTTAAAATTGTATATTATGTGACTTTTAACATTAAAAAAATAGTTAATGATTCAGAAATGTGAAGATGTTAAAAAAAAAAAGAATAGCATTGAATTGGGAAACTGGTAACAATTTAGACGACAAATCCTTCATATGGCTGAATCACCAAACTCCCAGATCCCAAAAGATAAAGACCTGACATACATTCCTAAGTTGTTTTTACAGGAAGCAGACACCAACCAGATGAAAACTGCTGACCACAATCATATAGACTCTATACTGTTTGAAACAATAAGGTTGATGATGCTGGAAACTTCGCCTTGATGCCAACCAATCTGACAACTGTGCATGAGCTGATCATGCACTCTGCAGCTCCCACCCCCACTTTTGTTGATGGCTTCCCTGAAAGCCATCACACTCACACTTTGGAGTGTGAGCTGCCCATTCCACCAGCCTTGCATCCTGCAATAAATGCTGGATTTATTTAATGTTGGTTCAATCCAACCCAGTGTCCATAGACTGGCTTTACTGTGTGAGGACAAGTGGACCCAAGTTTTGTTTGTTAAAAAGGTCAAAGGATACTCTGCTCTGTTTTTTCCTTCTCTTTCTCCCCTTTTCCTTTGAGTTTTTTTTTTTTTTTTTTGCGCATATTTTAAAAAGTGAAGCAACGTATAGAACTCATACTTCATGCTGAAGGTTGCTCTGTTCCTTTCTCTTTCTACATGCTCCCTGGGCCAGTGAAAGACACCAGCATACTCTTTTTTGTATACACTGGAACTTGCCAATAACTCTAGATGCTTTGAATCAAGAATTTATCCATTTTTGCAATCCCTGCCATCATCTTACTACTATCTGATCACTTCCTCATAGTAGCTATTCAGTTTTTCCTTAATGAATATATTCTATATTGATTCATAGTCATCTCACTCACACTGTGGTACCCTGAAATCTTTGTCTCATAATTATTATACCTTTTTATCTCAACAATCTGCTTTTTTATTTTTGTCACCCAATGATCCAGCAATGCCTTAGAACTCAGTGTTACTCAAATTTCTCTTACATTAGATTTCTAAGTTATTCAATCTTAAACTGTGAAATTCTGTTCTCTGACTTAAAACCAACCTCCTTTGACCACAACCATCTGTACTTCTATCTCTCTAGTCATTCAACTTCAACAAACATGTCCCTGAATGGGTCTCTATCATACACAGCCATGGAATTATTTCTGTATTGAGAAGTATTTTCTTAAGTGAATTTAACCATTCATTCAACAAATGCTATAAAGTACCTACTAGGTGCCAGACAGTATGGTAGATGCAAAGAACACAAAGATGAATAAAACTGAGCCCCCGACTTGAAGGAGTTCACCACTAGTATAGGCAATGGAGAGGAAATATAAGTAACAGAAGTGGGCATTAGTACTATAGAAGAGCAACTAATGGAATACTACGTGAACTGACGTAGGAGCAAGAGACTCAGCTTGGGATGTCCTTGAGGCAAACTGCTGTACCACAGAATGCATGCGTACATCTCCACATCATCAATACAAAAATAACATTCTTGTTAGACACAGACATATCTGATTGTATGGTCTTTAACTATTTTACAATGATGCAGACTTTTATTTGTATTTACTAAAGCCCTTTAAAATAAATTAGTGACTGAATCTCACAAATATACTGAATGAAAGAAACCAGACACACAAAAATTTATTCTGCATGATTCCAGTTACACAGAGTTCAAAAATTGGCAGAATAAATCTATGACATTAATACTTAGGTGCTGGGGCAGAGGAGTGAATGAGTGGAAGAAGGTTCTGGAAGAAGGTTCCAGGGTATGTTTCTGATAGGTGATAATATTCTGTTTGTTAACCGGTTGTTACACAAATACATCCTATTTGTGAAAACGAACTGATCTGTACACTTATATTTACAAACTTTTCTATAGAAATACAAATTTCAATACAAAGTAAAAGGAATGAAGACTTGGAATAGCAAGTTAAATGCTATTAAATGCTAACAGTAAATATCTCTGGTTGATGGGAACATGATTAACTTTTGAAAAAGCATTTCTATGCTTTTGTATCTTCCAACTTAGTAACAATAATCACATATTATGATTTGACTCTGAATAAAAATACTATTGTTCAAAAAAATTAAAAAATAAACTATTATCCTATATGATTTAGAAACCCATTTTTTTTCCCCAATCTGTCCACATAATTAAAGAAAAATTTTAAATGGGAATTCCAAACCAATCTATTTTTTTTCAAATTAAATTCACTTAAACTAAAAAACAAAAACAATTCACCCAAACAAATATTTTTATCTGTAGAGTATTGTAAGGTGCTAAGTTGGAAAAGGAAATGGTAACCCACTCCAATATTCTTGCCTGGAGAGTTCCATGGACAGAGGGGCCTGGCAGGCTAGAGTCCATGGGGTCACAAGAGTCGGACACCACTTAATGACTAAACCACCAATGTATTAGTACATTAGGAAGAGTTGATTTGAAAAATAATGAGAATTCTGGCACTTCCGTGGCTTTCTGAACTTCATTCTTTTATAAATGTAAATGATGAAGATACTCTTACATTGCTTTTCAGAAATAATTAATGAAAATACCAATGATTTCAGCCATCAGTAAAAATTGAATCTGTTTGTATGTCTTAAATGACATAAAATAGAAAAAAAGGTATACTATATCATAAAAAGGAGATATTGGAAAACATACCAGAAGAAGCTTCCAGTCTTTCCAGTCGGCTGATTAACCAGTCAAGGGAGCCAGAAAATTGAGCACAGTTTTTACGATTTCCTCTAATTAATGCCGCTGCAAAAGAAAAAGCAGATTTTACGGTTATGTGATTTTCTAATTCAAAACCAAAGTAAGCCCATAGTAGGCACAAAATATTGGATCAAAAACATAATACATTAATTTTATACCAAAAACACATACAAATACACACACACACACACACACAAACACACACATACACATAAAATTGAACTGATATTTATTAATGGGGACTGTAAAAACACTGCTTATTAGAAGAAATACATTTTGAGAAAGTAACATTTCATATTTCAAGTAATAATGAAGGGTAATGTAAAAACTAGTCCTGGGATTTTCCCCACTTGGGTTCTAATACTCATTGCTTTTAATTAGCTTTGAAAAATTATTTAATTTCCTTAGAGTTCAATTTTCTCACCTATATAATGAAGAAGTTAAGAGAACATCAGTTTTTCTGAAAAAGTAGCACAAGATACTAGAAGACACAACAGGTAAGTGTAACAAACCTACAAAGATGTATCATCAAATTTTTGTAGGAAAAAACAGGGTGTGAGGGCAGATGGCTAATGAGTTTGAAAACCTTCCCCCCACCCCACATCTCTTCTTTCCATTTAGAGATTCACAATGCATATGAAAGACTCTAGAAACTACTTTCTGCAGTAAAGTTACCTATTTCAACTTTTTTTTAACCTAGTAGTATCTTCTACACCTCTCGAACCAAAGAACCCATTTTATCTGAAATGCCTATGTGACCTTTATGATATCTTTCAACCTAATTGATATACTCAATTTAAAACTCATTTCTCAGCAAAAAAAGACACAGATGTATAGAACAGTCTTTTGGACTCTGTGGGAGAGGGAGAGGGTGGGATGATTTGGGAGAATGGCATTGAAACATGTATAATATCATATAACAAATGAATCACCAGTCCAGGTTCAATGCAGGATACAGGATGCTTGGGGCTGGTGCACTGGGATGACCCAGAGGGATGGTACTGGGAGGGGGGTTCAGGATGGGGAACATGTGTACATCCATGGTGGATTCATTTGATGTATGGCAAAACCAATACAATATTGTAAAGTAATTAGTCTCCAATTAAAATAAATAAATTAAAAAAATAAATAAAACTCATTCCTAAATCATTCAGTTATTTTAAAGGAAATATGGTAAATATTTTATGTAAGTTCTACTCTTATGCCCATAAGATTGTTCAGAAACTGTATAACTGCTTAAAAATGGCAAATGATGTTTTTTTTTGTTTGTTAGTTTTTTTGTTTTTCACTTTTTTTTTTTTATTTGCTACTCAGTTTATTTTTTTTTAATTTTACATATAATATATTTAATGTGAAAAAAAAATATGTTCCTATAAGAAAAAAATCACAATTTTAAAATCTGGTAGTGCCAGGAGGTAGTTTAAAGAACTGAAGTTTGAGAATGCCACCTGTTCATCTCCTTGTTAAGAGCAACAGGGTTCAATGAAACTAAAATACTTCATATTTCCTCTTTTTTCCTCCCAAAAGCTGTTACCTGGCCTGAGAGGAACAAAAGCAATAATGACACAAAAGACAAGAAGGCTTAGGTTTGTTCAACTACATAAGAAAAGCTCATTTGTGAATGCAGCCCCATAACATTTGTACAAATATTACAAGGTGATGCATTCAATAACATTTGTACAAATATTACAAGGTGATGCATTCAATTACTTAGGCTCTTCTCCAGCTCTGGAACCAATAAGAGCCAGTAACCAGAGTTCCAAAGAATAGCAAGAAGAGATAAGAAAGCCTTCCTCAGTGATGAATGCAAAGAAATAGAGGAAAACAATAGAATGAGAAAGACTAGAGATCTCTTCAAGAAAATTAGAGATACCAAGGGAACATTTCATGCAAAGATGGGCTCGATAAAGGACAGAAATGGTATGGACCTAACAGAAGCAGAAGATATTAAGAAGAGGTGGCAGGAATACTGAGAAGAACTGTACAAAAATGATCTTCATGACCCAGATAATCACGATGGTGTGATCATTCACCTAGAGCCAGACATCCTGGAATGTGAAGTCAAGTGAAAGTGAAAGTGAAGTCCCTCAGTCCTGTCCAACTCTTTGCGACCCCATGGACTGTAGCCTATCAGGCTCCTCCGTCCATGGGATTTTCCAGGCCAGAGTACTGGAGTGGATTGCCATTTCCTTCTCCAGGGGATCCTCCTGACTCAGGAATCGAACCTGGGTCTCCCGATAGGAAACATCACAATGATCAAAGCTAGTGAAGGTGACGGAATTCCAGTGGAGCTATTTCAGATCCTAAAAGATGATGTTGTGAAAGTGTTGCATTCACTATGCCAGCAAATTTGGAAAACTCAGCAGTGGCCACAGGACTGGAAAAGGTCAGTTTTCATTCCAATCCCAAAGAAAGGCAATGCAAAAGAATGTTCAAACTACCATACAATTGTACTCATCTCAAACACTAGCAAAGAAATGTTCAAAATTCTCCAAGCCAGGCCTCAACAGTACAAGAACTGTGAACCTCCAGATGTTCAAGCTGGATTTAGAAAAGTTAGAGGAACCAGAGAGCAAATTGCCAACATAGGTTGGATCATCAAAAAAGCAAAAGAGTTCCAGAAAAACATCTATTTCTGCAACACTGACTATGCCAAAGCCTTTGACTGTGTGGATCATAGCAAACTGTTAGAACTGAATATGGAACAACAGACTGGTTCCAAGTCGGGAAAAGATTATGTCAAGCTTGTATATTGTCACCCTGCTTATTTAACTTATATGCAGACTACATCATGAGAAATGCCAGGATGGATGCAGCACAAGCTAGAATCAAGATTCCCAGGAGAAATATCAGTAACCTCAGATATGCAGATGACACCATCCTTATGGCAGAAAGCAAAGAAGAACTAAAGAGCCTCTTGATGAAATTGAAACAGGAGAGTGAAAAAGGTGGCTTAAAAATCAACATTCAAAAAACTAAGATCATGGCATCTGGTCCCATAACTTCATGGCAAATAGATGGGAAAACAATGGAAACAGTGGCAAAATTTATTTTTTGGGGCTCCACAATCACTGCAGATGGGGACTGTAGCCATGAAATTCAAAGACGCTTCCTCCTTGGAAGAAAACTTATGAACAACCTAGACAGTATATTAAAAAGCAGAGACATTACTTTGCGAACAAAGGTCCGTCTAGTCAAAGCTATGGTTTTTCCAGTAGTCCTGTATGGATGTGAGAGTTGGACTGTGAAGAAGACTGAGCACCGAAGAATTGATGCTTTTGAACTGTGGTGTTGGAGAAGACTCTTGAGAGTCCCTTGGACTGCAAGGAGATCCAACCAGTCAATGGTAAAAGAAATCAGTCCTGAATATTCATTTGAAGGACTGATGCTGAAGCTGAAGCTCCAATACTTTGGCCATCTCAGCGAAGAGCTGACTCATTTGAAAAGACCCTGATGCTGCGAAAGACTGAAGGCAGGAGAAGAGGACGAGAGAGGATTAGACGGTTGGATGCCATCACTGACTCGATGGACATGAGTTTGAGTAAGCTCCAGGAGTTGAATATGCACAGGGAAGTCTGGCGTGCTGCACTCTGTAGGGTCACAAAAATTCTGACGTGACTGAGTGACTGAACTGAATTGCTATTAACAGAGTGAAAAATGTTAACTAAACATTCCTTCCAAAACATTCAAAGAGAATATAAAAAATAAGTAGAACAGAAAAAAGAAATAGAGCAATAAAAGTAGACATTAATAAGTTAGAAATAAAAAAATAAGTTAGAAATAGTAGAAGTGATCTATGTAATAAATTGAAATAATAGGACTGATCAACACTCTCAAGGACTCCCTCCCTTCAAAATATAAGCTAAATGCCAATAACTTTAATCAAGAAAAAAAAAGGACATAATTAAGAGGAACAGGAATCATACACAGCCACTTATTGCTGTACTGAAATTTTTAAACATTTAGAAAAAGGATGACTTTCAAATAATTTTTTCATGAAAATTGACCCAAAGAAGAAAATCTAAATAGAATAACAAACAATGAGTAATATTTAGAAGTATGTCAAAGTCAAAAACATTTTTTCTAAATTCAGGAAATAAGTCACTGCTATGTTAAACTGTTCCAAAGTAAAGAAACTAAGAAAACCCTTCCAATACATTTTATCAAGACAGCATAACTTTGCTATCTACACCTAATAAAGAGGGTATGCATATCAGAAAACTAAAGGAAACTCTTAGCTATGAATACATATCCCCAAATCTTATACAAGGAGGCAATTTATAAATAACTATCAGTCCGTCTAGGCTAATAGTCAAGGCTATGGTTTTTCCAGTGGTCATGTATGGATGTGAGAGTTGGACTGTGAAGAAAGCTGAGCACTGAAGAACTGATGCTTTTGAACTGTGGTGTTGGAGAAGACTCTTGAGAGTCCCTTGGACTGCAAGGAGATCAAGCCTATTATTGGTAAAGGAAATCAGTCCTGAATATTCATTGAAAGGACTGATACTGAAGCTGAAGTTGCAATACTTTTGCCACCTGATGCGAAGAACCGACTCATTCGAAAAGACCCTGATGCTGGGAAAGATTGAGGGTAGGAGAAGAAGGGGACGACAGAAGATGAGATGATTAAATGGAATTACTGTCTTGATGGACATGAGATTGAGTAAACCTGGGAATTGGTGATGGACAGGGGGGCCTGGCATGCTGCAGTCCAAGGGGTTGCAAAGAGAGACTGAACTGAACTGAACACACTACTGATTCAGTTCAGTTCAGTCGCTTAGTTGTGTCCAGCTCTGTGGACCCCATGAATTGCAGCACGCCAGGCCTCCCTGTCCATCACCAACTCCTGGAGTTCACTCAAACTCAGGTCCATTGAGTTAGTGATGCCATCCAGCCATCTTATCCTCTGTCATCCCCTTCTCCTCCTGTCCCCAATCCCTCCCAGCATCAGAGTCCTTTCCAATGAGTCAGCTCTTCGCATGAGGTGGCCAAAGTATTGGAGTTTCAGCTTTAGCATCAGTCCTTCCAAAGAACACCCAAGGCTGATCTCCATTAGAATGGACTGGTTGGATCTCCTTGCAGTCCAAGGGACTCTCAAGAGTCTTCTCCAACACCAGAGTCCAAAAGCATCAATTCTGCAGGGCTCAGCTTTCTTTATAGTCCAACTCTCACATCCATACATGACCACTGGAAAAATCATAGCCTTGACTAGACGGGCCTTTGTTGGCAAAGTAATGTCTCTGCTTTTTAATATGCTGTCTAGGTTGGTCATAAGTTTTCTTCCAAGGAGCAAGCATCTTTGAATTTCATGGCTGCAATCACCATCTGCACTGCTTTTGGAGCCCCAAAAAATAAAGTCTGTCACTGTTTCCACTGTTTCTCCATCTGTTTGCCATGAAGTGAAGGGACCAGATGCCATGATCTTAGTTTTCTGAATGTTGAGTTTTAAGCCAACTTTTTCACTCTCCTCTTCAATTTCATCAAGAGGCTCCTTTGTTCTTCTTCACTTTCTGCCATAAGGGTGGTGTCATCTGCATATCTGAGGTTATTGATATTTCTCCCAGCAATCTTGATTCCAGCTTGCTTCATCCAGCCCAGCATTTCTCATGATGTACTCTGCATATAAGTTAAATAAGCAGGGTGACAATATTCAGGCTTGGTATACTCCTTTCCCAATTTGGAACCAGTCTGTAGTTCCATGTTCAGTTCTAACTGTTGCTTCCTGACCTGCATACAGATTTCTCAGGAGGCAGGTCAGGTGGTCTGGTATTCCTATCTCTTTAAGAATTTTCCACAGTTTGTTGTGGGTTCATTACTCCAATGAGAGAGAAGTATGTTAGAATAAGTCAAAGGTGAAACATATGATGATCATCATAGACTCTGAAAATGTATGTACTTCAAAAAAAAAAAAAAAAACTTAACTCTGTTAGAATGCCTCTGCAACATTATCCAGACAAGTGTACATGTGTGTGCACGTGCAGAGTATGTTTTACAGATAAAGTGTGATCTACTAAATTCAGCAAGTTAGTCTTGAAGAAATCAGTTAAGGGAGTTTCTAAAGTAATGAAAAAGTATACAGAGAAATGCAAGAACACTCTTCCTAACACTGTTTATAATAGCAAAGCTTTGAAAACAGCTTGAATGTGGGCTAAATAAATGATGACACATCCCATCAGTTGGGTGGAATACATGCACTAAAGCCTGATGACAGCTTAGAGTTACTGCCAAGGAAAGATGCCCACAATATAGAAGTCAGTGGAAACAAATGCTATATAAGGATATGGAGAATATGAGCCCATTTTGATGTAAGTATGTACACAGAATGAAGGAATATAATTTTTTAGAATATTCCTTAGACGGTAAGAGCTGATTTTTTGAGAAAAAGCTTCTGGTAGGTGCCTGGGATAGACAGAGACCTTAATTGGTAAGTGTGGGACTTCTTGGGTCAAAGGGGGAAATTTTCTTATTCTATAGCAGGGGGAAAGGATAGCCCTGGTGGTCCAGTGGTTAAGACTCTTAAGACTCTGCACTTCCACTGCAGGGAGCAGGGTTTCAATCCCTGCTTCAAGAACCAAGATCCCACGTGCCACATGTGTGGCCAAAAAAATAAAAAATAAAATGGGGGAGGGGAGATGAATGAAGTTAGGAGGAAAAAGTCATGCCCTGTGATATGATCCTGCACAAGGACTTTCTGAAGGCGTAATAAATTCTATAAATAAAAAAATAAATAAATGACTCACAATTGTTCAATAGAATGGAAGTGTATATGAGTGAGGGGGTGATAGTCTGTAACTAAGATACTATGTAACCTCAGAGAAACATTAGATAATAAGAAAGAAGTATGAAAGTGGGAGACAGTGTAACCAAATAACCCCCCCAAAGTGTACAGATATCAAAGGCAAGTCTTAAGCCCATCTCAGCTCATGAAGCTGGAACATGGACCAAGCCAACGAAACCTCAGGGATCAGGCCACAGCTGAAGTCCAATAGCAGGGATTTGCTATTGTTTGTGTGTGCATGTGGATGCGTAAAGTGGTTTACATGTGTTTAATGCTATAGTGAAAGTGAAAGTCGCTCAGTCATGTCCGACTCTTTGCGACCCCGTGGACTATACAGTCCATGGAATTCTCCAGGCCAGAATACTGGAGTGGAGTGGGTAGCCTTTCCCTTCCCCAGGGGATCTACCCAACCCAGAGATCAAACCCAGGTCTCCTGCACTGCAGGATTCTTTACCAGCCGAGCCAAAAGGGAAATCCAGAGAGCCGCTCTCATGTCCAAAGAAAATGGCAAATTTACAAGGTGCTTCTAAGTACAGAAACAAACAAACTCAAGACAAATGTTGTTTCTTCAAAGTAAGACATGCATGCTATACCTTAAAATACTCTTGTCATTGTTGGCTAATTGGCCTGAAGGAAAGTTAAAACCTTTCACCCATCAGACTACTTTTCCTCATTTATTTAAGAAATATTAACATAAGTGCATCAGGCGCTATGGTTGGCGCTGCAAATATAAGTTTAAATAAAGTGTGAATATAATACAATTGTCTGCAGGTCTTCTTTGAGTACATTTTAAGCTCCTTTAGATCAGATACTCTGTCTTACTATAACCTTGAGCATTCTCTGAAACTTACCATGTATGTTATCTCTTAAGGAATAAATGGTATTTAGTCTCTTATGGAGTAAGATCAGTGGTTAAGTACAGTAAAACTTAAATACTATAAGCACACTTTGAACTAAGTTTCATAAAGGACATGCATGTTCACTGAATTTTTTCTGATGTTGACTGAATAAAAAAAAAAAAAACTATATGGGGAAACAACAGAAACAGTGACGGATTTTATTTTGGGGGGCTCCCAAACCACTGCAGATGGTGACCACAGCCATGAAATTAAAAGACACTTGCTCCTTGAAAGAAAACTTATGACCAACCTAAATAGCATATTCAAAAGCAGAGGCATTACTTTGCCAAAAAGGTCAGTCTAGTCAAAGCTATGGTTTTTCCAGTAGTGATGTATGGATGTGAGAATTGGACCACAAAGAAGGCTGAGCGCCGAAGAATTGATGCTTTTGAACTGCGGTGTTGGAGAAGACTCTTGAGAGTCCCTTGGACTGCAAGGAGATCCAACCAGTCAATGGTAAAGGAAATCAGTTCTGAATATTCATTGGAAGGACTGATGCTGAAGCTGAAGTTCCAATACTTTGGCCACCTGATATAAAGAGCCAACTCATTAGAAAAGACTCTGATGTCGGAAAAGATTAAAGGCAGAAGGAGAAGGGAATGACACAGGAGGAGATGGTTGGATGGCATCACTGACCCAATGCACATGAGTTTGAGCTGGTGAGGGCCAGGGAAGCCTGATGTGTTGCAGTCCACGGGGCCACAAAGAGTTGGACATGACTGAACAACAAAAATCTTTAAATCTTTAAACTGTTATCCAATCAGAATATGAAATACAAGTAATACTTGAAGGTATTGAAAGACCATTATTAACAATATTCTACATTGCTTATTAGTATCCTAACATCTCCATGTCCTCATGCTTTTGTATTTTAAACTCTAATTCAGAATTTCTCAAAATATAAAATCAGAAAATTACAGATGGATTAGAAGATTTATAGAATTCCAAGAAAACGCTCACTTTAAACAAAATTCTGTAAAGTAATTATCCTTCAATCAGTTCAGTTCAGTTCAGTCACTCAGTTGTGTCCGACTCTTCGCGACCCCATGAATCGCAGCATGCCAGGCCTCCCTGTCCATCACCAACTCCCGGAGTTCACTCAAACTCACGTCCATCGAGTCAGGGATGCCATCCAGCCATCTCATCCTATCGTCCCCTTCTCCTCCTGCCCCCAATCCCTCCCAGCATCAGAGTCTTTTCCAATGAGTCAACTCTTCACATGAAGTGGCCAAAGTACTGGAGTTTCAGCTTCAGCATCATTCCTTCCAAAGAAATCCCAGAGCTGATCTCCTTCAGAATGGACTGGTTGGATCTCCTTGCAGTCCAAGGGACTCTCAAGAGTCTTCTCCAACACCACAGTTCAAAAGCATCAATTCTTCAGCGCTCAGCCTTCTTCACAATACAACTCTCACATCCATACATGACCACTGAAAAAACCATAGCCTTGACTAGACGGACCTTTGTTGGCAAAGTAATGTCTCTGCTTTTCAATATGCTATCCAGGTTGGTGATAAGTTTTCTTCCAAGGAGTAAGCGTCTTTTAATTTCATGGCTGCAGTCACCATCTGCAGTGATTTTGGAGCCCAAAACAATAAAGTGTGACACTGTTTCCACTGTTTTCCATCTATTTCCCATGAAGTGATGGGACCGGATGCCATGATCTTCATTTTCTGAATGTTGACTTTTAAGCCAACTGTTTCATTCTCCTCTTTCACCTTCATCAAGAGGCTTTTTAGTTCCTCTTCACTTTCTGTCATAAGAGTGGTGTCATCTGCATATCTGAGGTTATTGATATTTTTCTCAGCAATCTTGATTCCAGCTTGCGCTTCTTCCTGCCCAGCGTTTCTCATGATGTACTCTGCATAGAAGTTAAATAAACAGGGTGACAATATACAGCCTTGACGTACTCCTTTTCCTATTTGGAACCAGTCTGTTTTCCATGTCCAGTTCTAACTGTTGCTTCCTGACCTGCATACAGATTTCTCAAGAGGCAGGTCAGGTGGTCTGGTATTCCCATCTCTTTCAGAATTTTCCACAGTTTATTGTGATCCACACAGTCAAAGGCTTTGGCATAGTCAATAAAGCAGAAAGAGATGTTTTTCTGGAACTCTCTTGCTTTTTCCATAATCTAGCGGATGTTGGCAATTTGGTCTCTGGTTCCTCTGCCTTTTCTAAAACCAGCTTGAACAACTGGAAGTTCACAGTTCACGTATTGCTGAAGCCTGGCTTGGGGAATTTTGAGCATTACTTTACTAGCGTGTGAGATGAGTGCAATTGTGCGGTCGTTTGAGCATTCTTTGGCATTGCCTTTTGTTGGGATTGGAATGAAAACTGACCTTTTCCAGTCCTGTGGCCACTGCTGAGTTTTCCAAATTTGCTGGCATATTGAGTGCAGCACTTGCACAGCATCATCTTTCAGGATTTGAAGTAGCTCAACTGGAATTCCATCACCTCCACTAGCTTTGTTCATAATGATGCTTTCTAACGCCCACTTGACTTCACATTCCAGGATGTCTGGCTCTAGGTCAGTGATCACACCATCATGATTATCTGGGTCATAAAGATCTTTTTTGTACAGTTCTTCTGTGTATTCTTGCCACCTCTTCTTAATATCTTCTGCTTCTGTTAGGTCCATACCATTTCTGTCCTTTATTGAGCCCATCTTAATATAATAAAATTTTAAAAATTATTCAATAAATACTATCTGCTTTGTATCAAGGACTATTCTAGGTGCTGGAGACACAACAAAAAACCAAACTATATTCCTTCTTGGAATTTACATTCAAAACCTAGAAATACTATGAGAACAGGCCTTAAACAACACTGACAAATGGGGAGGAAATAGAACTAGAATCCAGAAGGATATTTAAAATGTTCAGGTGCTCTTAAGTCTTGTCAACCATAAACAAACCAACAAAAAACCCATCAGAATGTTGTTGGAGAATTTAAGACAGTAGTCTGTGAGGGCCCAGAGCAGGCTGCGCCAAAATGTGCCTCCATGGATGATTGAGTATTTTGAATTAAAGTTACTTAAGAAATGGCCAAAGCAAGATGGACACTCTGATTCCCCCATCTGTCTCCCTAAAAGCAGGAAATAAATCTCTCACATGAAAGATTCACCTCCATTCCCTGCATCTGGAAGTAGAAGGGCACCCTTATTGCCAGAGATGGGGAATTTGCTATCTTCTCCCCTCTCTCTACCCTGAGGGGTGAGAACAGCAACTTTCTTATATAATATTTTAAAATATTAATTAATTTGGCTGCCCCAGATCTTTGTTGCAGCACATGGGATCTTCAGTCTTCACTGTGGCATGCGAGATCTTTAGTTGCAGAATGTAGGATCTACTTCCCTGATCAAGGATAGATCTCGTGCATTGGAAACACGGAGTCTTAATCACTGGACCACCAGGGAAGTCCCCAGCTTTCCTGTAAAGGAGACGAAAAGGCTCTTCGTGCACACACAGCTCACAGTGGAGCCAAGACTTAAAGCCAGACAGTTTTGATCCCTGAGTCTGTGCTCAGGTCCTGAGCTATGCAGCCCCCCTCCCCCACAATCTTTTCCTGCTGGAATTCTGTCTAGAAAGTTTAGAAGGGCAGGGTCATGGTAGTATACAAGCAAATTAAGAAAACAGGAATCTCACAAGCTTGATTAGATAATGAATTCCTATCAAAATTAATGACTTTCATTTCATAGCCATGAGATCATTACCAAGTTGGAAAAAAAGTAATGTGTCTTGGTAATGAAATGTCTTTTTAGGGTTTCCTGAGAACAAGATGAGAAAAAACTGTAAGTATGATTGCCAGGGTAATATCTGGTTTGAGTGTGTTTGAAGCCAATGCCCTTCTTTTCTACCCCTTGACTGCCTTCCCACAGTGTTTTAGGGCATTTAGGAAAATCTGTGTCCCTAAGATACTGGGAAAATACTCTGGATCTGCAAAAATCTTTCCTTGCTCTACCCTTCCTCAGTCTTTAAAGATTCAGAAACTGGTAACTTATGCCTTCCTAAAAGAGAAGATGTCTACCCTGTTTGTTTTATACTCTGAATTTTCATAAAATGAGTATTCACAGAGAGAGTTTACCAAAGAGCATTTTTTAGACATTTTTAGAAAATTATCCTGGCTTGTAAGCCTCCTGCAGATTAATTGTGTGGATGCCAAAAAAGATGTATGAAAGCATGTCCCAGTGATGCTTTTCAAACTATGAATATCAGTGTCTGTAAGATCCCCAGGTCTTCCAGATGGCAATCTACTTTTGTCATTCTGTATCTAAAACACATATTAAATATATTCACATCAAATTTTTAAATTGTTATAGATTATCATTCCCTCCATCTCCCTTTTCTCTCCAAGCTAAACAAAACTGCTGAAGTAAAAGAAGGAAAAGGTGTATTTTATACATAACTACACGAGAGACTCTACTGTCTACCTTTCTGCAAGAATGAGGAGGAGGCTTAATTAAGCTGAAGTTACTGATGGTTAAACCAAACTTTCTGATAGTAGGGTAAAGAGGAACAATGACATAAATATATTGTTGAACTCAAAGTATTGCTGACAATCGGAGAATTCTCCAGCCAAGGCAAAATAAACACTTACATATACAGGTTTACCTATTATATGATTACATCAACTTCAGTAAAAACTATTGGTGTCAAATGGTTCTTATGTCAAATAAGATTTTATTCACTATTTTTTCCTGGTCATGAAATCAGTGTTCACTATAATAAAAACAGAAAATGAAGAGTAGTCAAAGTGACAAATCGAAGTTGAACAAAGTGACAAATCTCATAATTCTATTCACCTGAACCAACCATTACTATGACCAACCTAGATAGCATATTCAAAAGCAGAGACATTACTTTGCCAACAAAGGTTCGTCTAGTCAAGGCTATGGTTTTTCCTGTGGTCACGTATGGATGTGAAAGTTGGACTGTGAAGAAAGCTGAGCACCAAAGAATTGATGCTTTTGAACTGTGGTGTTGGAGAAGACTCTTGAGAGTCCCTTGGACTGCAAGGAGATCCAACCAGTCCATTCTAAAGGAGATCAGCCCTGGGATTTCTTTGGAAGGACTGATGCTAAATCTGAAACTTCAGTACTTTGGCCACCTCATGCGAAGAGTTGACTCATTGGAAAAGACTCTGATGCTGGGAGGGATTGGGGGCAGGAAGAGAAGGGGACACCAGAGGATGAGATGGCTGGATGGCATCACTGACTCGATGGACGTGAGTCTGAGTGAACTCCAGGAGTTGGTGATGAACAGGGAGGCCTGGCGTGCTGCGATTCATGGGGTCGCAAAGAGTCAGGCATGACTGAGCAACTGATCTGATCTGAACCATTATTAAACCATGTGTATACTGAGAAATATTCTATTTATATGCAGTTACATAAATATTCTATCTTTTAACTCAACTAGAAAGAATAAATTAGCTTTCTTTTCATTATCAATTATCTAGCATTACACATTTCTGTTAATCTATTTTTTTCAACAATAAAAGTAATACATATAACACTTCCCCGAGTGATAAAGAGTCTGCCTGCCAATGCAGGAGACATGGGCTCAATTTCTGATCCAGAAGGATCCCACATGCCATGGAGAATGGAGCCCGTGCATCACAACTATTGAGCCTGTGCCCCAAAGCCTGTGTCCCACAGCGGGAGAGGTCGCCACGATGAGAAGGCCTCTCACAGCCAACTAGAGCGTAGCTCCCATTTGCTGCCATCATTTAAAGTTCATGCAGCAATGGAGAACCAGCACAGCCCAAAACAAATGAATAACACATGCAGACAGATTAAGAACATGTTTATTATTACACAGAGACAAGTAAAAGAACTCTCTCCCAAGGAGCAGCTACTGAACAGTCTTCTGGGCATCCTTTCAGAAATATCCACTGTATACACATGAATGTATCTTACTCTACATATTTTTAATTGTATGTAATTGGAATCTAACTATACATACAGTAAGCATCTTGCTTTTTTTGTTTTTTTACTTAATATCATATCCTACATTGCCATACTAAAAAGATCAGCAGTCTAGCCTGTTTCATACAATTTTTCAAATGGTATACTTTTCTCAATTTTCAATGATAACACAGTTTTATACTCTATAGGTATATTATTACTTATATAACCAATTCCCTGTTGATAGAAAAATTGTTTTCAATTTTATGCATTTATAAATAATTTTTCAGTGGATATCCTTTCCACACTTGTAGAAATATGTCTCTAGACTGTATTTCTTAAAGTGGAAATTCTGAGAGTAAAAGGACATACACATTTAAAGTTTTGTATATACTGTTGACTGAGGCTTGCTTGGTTTTTTAAATTTTCATCAATTTATACTCCCACCAAGAAGATCCTACTCAACATTTTCCCCAATGATGGGTATTACCATTTTGTCTATGCCAATCTAATAAATGAAATATGATCTCTGCTTATTTTAATTTCCAGTTCCTTATTTGTCATGTGGAAAATCTGTTATTTTATTCATTGTTCTATACAGTGTCCATTGGTGTTAGTGGTCTGTTTTTCTGTTACATGATATTTTCTTATAGATTTATGAAAATTATATTACAGAAACTAAGCCTTTGTCTTTCATATAGACTGCATATTTTATTAAATTCCCACCTGTTTATTTTTAATGATATTATTTATCATTAAAGGCATTAAATGCAGTAACTACACAGCACTGTGGCTAGCTTTGCTATTTATACCACCTGTCTCTCTCTTACTCAACCATAAGATTCATGACAGCAGAGAATATATGCTGCTCACAACTGTACCTCACTTCCCAGATTAGAATATTTCCCATATCAGGCAGCCAATTAATCTCTGATGAATGAATGAAGCTTCTATTGAAACCCACATCCACTGGATTCCACGTTCCCCCAACAGGACACAGTCTCTGTTACCAAGGATGCCCCTTCAGAATACTGTATAAGGAATTAAGAGGCAAGACACTTGGGAAAATATGCAAAAGGGAAAAGGAATATATATATATGTGTGTGTGTGTGTGTGTGTGTGTGTGTGTGTGTGTATGTATGTATATATTCAGAAGATCCTTAATTTTATATATATATATATATGCACACATATATATCTTCAGAAAAGCTTCCTAATTATATACACATACCTACACACATATACACACACAGGAGTAGCAGATTAACAAAAATCTTCTCAGGAATAGCAGTGTGAAAATATAAGTTATAGTTAAGAGTGTGTGTGTGTGTGTACGAGTAGAAAGTATATTGAGAATTTATGTCTCTTGTTGCATGAAAAAATCAATTTGAAAGCCACAAAACATGCATTGCCTGAAATCATTGTATGCTATCTTAGTTACATATGTTGTTATTATGCTATTATTTTCCATTACGATGTGAGTTTTAGGGGGTTCTAGTTATGTCAGTTTTAAGTCCCTTAAATGGATTTAATGTAGCTCCTTTAAATCCTCCCTTAATCAAAAAGGATGCAAAGAATTAAGGAAATAAATGCATATATTTAAGAAATACATACCCTATATATGCATATGTAATGTATAGCATATATTACAAATAAATATACATTTACTGCATATAAAATCTCTGATACAAAATAATTCTAGACAGTCTGAAAGGACAGTGCTGGATTAGAGATAAAGACCTAGGTAGGACTGAGAGACTACAGATAAAATGACTGAGGTCACAGGGGAACGGGAAGGGACAGACCAGCCATGGGGCTTGAGGATTTCAAGAATACTCAAGTATTCTTCTTATTCTAGAATATGAAGTTGTATTTCAAGTATCGGAGAGTCAATGAAAATGCTGACTGTGTGTGTGAGGGCTTCCTGGAGTCTGAAATAAATATTGGTGGAGACAAGAGGAAGAACTGAGAAATTAACCAGAAACCTATAATACCAGGTTCTCAACACGATCTTGAGGTTTACATCTCAAATATCTATTGAACACCAGCTATGCACCAGACGTGTAGGCTACCAGTGTATGAGATGTGTGATGCTGTGTTCAGAGAATGAGTAAAATAATAGAATATAGCATTTCAACCTGGAGGGAACTACAAAGAAAACTTTGTTTCCTCCATCTTTGATAAAGAAACCAAAAGGAAGGTGTAGCTGCAATAAACATGGGGCTATGACCTTCTATCAGTTGATCTGGAACTTTCTTGCTATACCCAACAGTTACAAGTAAAGTTTATTTTCAAAGACACATTTAAAAGGCAAAAACAACATAAAAAATGAAGAAGTGGAAGAAGAGAACATTACTATGAAGGAGAAGATGACAACAAAAGTATCCAAAAGAGTTGCTTGTATATTTTTGAGATTAGTTGTTGGTCAGTTGCTTCATTTGCTATTATTTTCTCCCATTCTGAAGGCTGCCTTTTCACCTTGCTAATAGTTTCCTTTGATATGCAGAAGCTTTTAAGGTTAATTAGGTCCCATTTGTTTATTTTTGCTTTTATTTCCAATATTCTGGGAGGTGGGTCATAGAGGATCCTGCTGTGATGTATGTCAGAGAGTGTTTTGCCTATGTTCTCCTCTAGGAGTTTTATAGTTTCTGGTCTTACATTTAGATCTTTAATCCATTTTGAGTTTATTTTTGTGTATGGTGTTAGAAAGTGTTCTAGTTTCATTCTTTTACAAGTGGTTGACCAGATTTCCCAGCACCACTTGTTAAAGAGATTGTCTTTAATCCATTGTATATTCTTGCCTCCTTTGTCAAAGATAAGGTGTCCATATGTGCGTGGATTTATCTCTGGGCTTTCTATTTTGTTCCATTGATCTATATTTCTGTCTTTGTGCCAGTACCATACTGTCTTGATAACTGTGGCTTTGTAGTAGAGCCTGAAGTCAGGTAGGTTGATTCCTCCAGTTCCATTCTTCTTTCTCAAGATGGCTTTGGCTATATACAAGCAACTCCTCCAGCTCAACTCCAGAAAAATAAATGACCCAATCAAAAAATGGGCCAAAGAACTAAATAGACATTTCTCCAAAGAAGACATACAGATGGCTAACAAACACATGAAAAGATGCTCAACATCACTCATTATCAGAGAAATGCAAATCAAAACCACAATGAGGTACCATTTCACACCAGTCAGAATGGCTGCGATCCAAAAGTCTACAAGCAATAAATGCTGGAGAGGGTGTGGAGAAAAGGGAACCCTCTTACACTGTTGGTGGGAATGCAAACTAGTACAGCCACTATGGAGAACAGTGTGGAGATTCCTTAAAAAACTGGAAATACTGCCTTATGATCCAGCAATCCCACTGCTGGGCATACACACTGAGGAAACCAGAAGGGAAAGAGACACGTGTACCCCAATGTTCATCGCAGCACTGTTTATAATAGCCAGGACACGGAAGCAACCTAGATGTCCATCAGCAGATGAATGGATAAGAAAGCAGTGGTACATATACACAATGGAGTATTACTCAGCCATTAAAAAAAATACATTTGAATCAGTTCTAATGAGGTGGATGAAACTGGAGCCTATTATACAGAGTGAAGTAAGCCAGAAGGAAAAACACCAATACAGTATACTAACGCATATATATGGAATTTAGAAAGATGGTAACAATAACCCTGTGTACGAGACAGCAAAAGAGACACTGAGTCTTATGGACTCTGTTGCAGAGGGAGAGGGTGGGAAGATTTGGGAGAATGGCATTGAAACATGTATAATATCATGTATGAAACGAGTTGCCAGTCCAGGTTTGATGCACGATACTGGATGCTTGGGGCTGGTGCACTGGGACGACCCAGAGGGATGGTATGGGAGGGAGGAGGGAGGAGGGTTCAGGATGGGGAACACATGTATACCTGTGGTGGATTCATTTTGATATTTGGCAAAACTAATACAATTTGTAAAGTTTAAAAATAAAATAAAATTTTAAAAAAAAAGTATCCAAAAGAAGTGAGAATATATGATAAGAATAATATGTTATGCTAAGCCTGTGACATAAATCACCATGTTAAAGCCATCAACCACATTATGAATGTCTGTAAAGAGCAAAGAGGAACACAGAATAAACTACTGCAATTTTTGCTGAGTGTATGCCAAGCGCACCTGGAAGGTGCAGATACAGATCTCCACAAGCTTAAAGGAGATCCCTAACAAGATGGAATGGTGAGAAGATGGGCTCATGTGGGACGAACTTCAGAATCAAAAAGGAAGTATTTAATATGCATCCCTTTAGAGTCCCCTCGCTCACAAAACTATACCCTAGACGACTCTCCTCTTTTAATCAAAAGTCAATCTACAGCTACGGCCATCTTTCATGCTCAGAAATAGATTTAAATATTAATACTAAACATCGTTTGCTTTAGTGCAATAATAAAACATGAAAAGCCTCAATTAAGGAGCAAGTTATAAAGCTGCTGTAACTGTTACAGGATCATGTTGAATAGACAAACTCAGTTGCCTTGAAAAGCCAATCATACTTCTTACCCAGCAACTCATACAGAGAATTCAGAATCGATTTCCAAGATTCCCCTGCTTCTCTCCCAGCAACATCAGCGAAGTGTGCAGCACTGCTATACACATGCAGCCTGTCTATACACTCGAGCACAAGGTTGATCATTCCCTGGAAAGGTAGAAAGACAACCATCAGAAACTGTGATTCGGCTCACAGGCAAAAAAAAAAAAAAGAAATTGTTAAGTTGATTTTTTTTTTTTAAACGTCTGGCTTAAAGTAAGTCTGTTAATCATAAAGAACATTGAGATCATTTATTCAAAGAACAGGAAGAAACACACTTGCATGTGAAATAAAATGTTCTTGAACTATTTCAAATGGTTTTTAAATCCTGAGTGCTATTCTCAAACAGAAACAGAACTAATAAAAATATGTATTTCTTACTTACTGCAATAAATTGCAAGGTTTAATAGTAGGTTGATTAACCACATCAAAAAAGCATTCTACTGTGAGTGAAGAGGTTCAGAGAGTGCCACCCCAAAATAAGCCACTTCAGCATAAGGAATATTGGGGCTGAAGGCCATTGAGAAAAATCAGACACGAATAATTCCTACCCTTCTCCACTCCACCAGAAGGACAGGAGGACGTCTGAGACAATGCCAGTCTATTATCAGTCCAGAGCCTGCACAGAATAATCTATGCATCACACCAGTCATTATTATCCATTAGTTTCCACCTTGTATTTACCTTCTGACAATTTGTTGCTCCCAGAAGCTCAAAATTCCTTTCCTTTGTCTTATCACTTCTCTACAAATTTTTTTTTTTTTTTTTTTTTTAATTAGCATGCTACATAAACCTGAGTTCTAACCACTTGTGAGACAGGCTGGGACCCGGGACCCTCTGCCTCAATGCTTGCTTGCACCTGGACACACCTCTTCTAGACAACAAAATACAAGGAAACGGTATGGGACTAAAAACAACTGCGTACATGCACAGCCAGGACAAATTCTAGACAAAAGATACAAAGAGACTGAAAAACTCAACTGCCACTTTTGAAGAGCCTGAAGCAAAATCAAGGTGCTGCACATGTCCCCTACATGTAATATCACTTAAGAGGAGGGCAAACCATCTAAGCCAACCCTCCCACCTGACTCCTGGATACAACGCTACCTTGCCCCATGTAAGGAATCAGGTTGTCCCCCTCCTTCATGGAGTGAGCAAACAAAGGAATCTGTTGCTTGTTCTCCCTTCCCCTGTGCTACAGCAGGGACCCCAATAAAGCCTTGCCTGAATTCCTCGTTTGGCCTCTGATCAATTTCTACTGACTGGGGAAGGCCAAGAACTCTGGTTGGTGATATTTGGAGTCACTCATCACTGAATACTCCCATGTACACACACAATGCATACATTAGTAAGCTTCTATTTGTTCTTCACTTGTACATCTATCTTTTGTTGGTGCAACCTGCAGGGCCCCAACCAATGAAGTCGAACAGAAGAAAATGATTTTTCTCCTCCCCCACATAAACATAAGAGGAGATCCTTACTCTTAGGGAAGATATTATCACCACCACCACCACCAATCATCATCATCACTTTTTAACAGTAAATTGAAGATGTACTAAATACAGGAAAGCTCATGGAAAGATATTTAAGGCAAATCAAAAATTCATTATAGAAACTTTGTAAGAAGCTATCTACATTTCAAATTATACTTTTATTATTATTTCTAGATCAAGATTGTCAAAATGAGGCAAAGCACACGAATGGAAAAGCTATAAGGAGCTGACAAATTAACTTACTTCACATCAAGAATTTAAGAGGCACTATGGCCCTAAGACAGAGAAGGCAATGGCACCCCACTCCAGTACTCTTGCCTGGAAAATCCCATGGACAGAGCTCTGAGCCTGGTGGGCTGCAGTCCATGGGGTTGCTAAGAGTCAGACATGACTGAGCGACTTCACTTTCACTTTTCACTTTCATGCATTGGAGAAGGAAATGGCAACCCACTCCAGTACTCTTGCCTGGAGAATCCCAGGGACGGGGGAGCCTGGTAGGCTGCCGTCCATGGCGTCACACAGAGTCGGACACGACTAAAGTGACCTAGCAGCAGCAGCAGCAGCAGCATGGCCCTAAGAACACTTCTAGGTTCCCATCCAGAGTGTGTTATATGAGAAACTGAAAAAAAAAAATACAGTAATCCAAATCAATATTTTAAAATTTCACAGCTCAGTATTTCATTCTAGTTCTTATAGATATAAAATGAGTGTGGTATGCCCAGCAGTTTGGCATGTACAAAAATAAATAACTCCAGGCAACGATTCCATATTGCTGTTATATATTTATGTTGACATTTCCTGTGCTTTCTTGATATTATGGTCTCTAAGTGGGTTATTTCTGTTGTACACAGTGAAAAAAATTCTCAAAAATTAGTTATCAGTTTCAATGGCTTTTGATGGAAAATTAGGAAACAGCTTTAAAACTAGAAGAATATAGACCCGGGGACTATGGGAGCTCAGTAATCTCCATTACTCTTTTTTTTCTCTTAGTTACTTTTACTCAGAAAAATGCACTGATCCACATAGTCCATTAGTACAGGGAGAACTGAGAAGAAAGGGAACAGAGGCTGATCTGCTCGATCTGCCAGCTCAACTCTGACACCCTCCCACGGAAATTCTTGAATACTAGTTCTAACATTAGCGTTAGGACCATTAGATACATCACACGGTCCTTTTGTTCCTTGCCTATAAATTATGGCTTAGCAGTGGAACTTCTGTAAAATATAATCATATATAGAATCTTAACACATACAAAAAAGAAAAAGAGGGATTGCTCTGTCTCAGCAGGGAGCCTAGAGCCGGCCTCCCCAGGTGGCCCTCTCCCAGACAGCTTCCATCCCCAATACAAAGCTCCAGTGAGTCCTGAGGCATTTCCGAGAAGCCCCAATGAACCCGCTGTGTTCATTTAGACAAATTGAGAGTCTCTTTTTATATGATGACCATAAAGTAAACTATAGCACAACAATGATCAGAGTGAAGGCTGAGCTGCTGCTGCTGTCGCTTCAGTCGTGTCCGAAGGCTGAGCAGACAGTGAAATAAAAATGCCTTTTGCCAGAGGAGTGAAGAGTGTCATCTTTTAAAATTAATACTTATTGAGAGAGTAATAAAAACCATTGCAGGATTCCTCCAAGGCCTGATTCTCTTCTTCCCTTGTACAGTTGCACACCTGTTCATATGTATCT
This sequence comes from Bos mutus, assembly GCF_027580195.1. Lineage (NCBI taxonomy): Eukaryota > Metazoa > Chordata > Mammalia > Artiodactyla > Bovidae > Bos > Bos mutus. The sequence continues at coordinate 35,548,482 of NC_091644.1, forward strand.
CAATACGCAGATAAGTCAAACAGATAGAGAATGTCCCCCACCAAGAAGTGTTTCCCAAAGACAGAAATGAGTGTTGGTAGAAACTCACCTCTTCCTGGAAGAGATTCTGCCTATTCTTCAGAGCTCGTAATCTGTTCTGCTTATCTTCATGCTCTAAATGCTCATCTGGTGGGTGGAAGTAGCCAATAAGGTCCTGCAGACTCAGACTTACAGACTCTATAGGTAAGTCTACTGTGGAAGCTTTCACCTTTTTGCTGAGAGCATCAAGGCCCCTAAAATAAATAACAAATATTTCTCCACATCAGTGAACCACAATTTTATTACTTTTTAATCTATAGATGACTGAAGCTTTACTTTCTCTCCTTATATGCCTGTAAAAGGAACAGTAAGAAAGGCCCTATGTTCTGCTTAGTTGCTGTCATGTCTGATTCTTTTGAGACCCCATGGACTATAGCCTGCCAGGCTCGCCTGTCCATGGAATTCTTCAGGCAAGAATACTGGAGTGGGTTACCATGCCCACCTCCATGGGATCTTTCCAACCCAAGAATCAAACCCAGGTCTCCCACATTGCAGGTGGATTCTTTACCATCTCAGCTACCAGAAAAGCCCTAGAAAGGCCCTAGTTTTTCTCAAACAAAAATAATATTTTTTAATTAGAAATGTTATATTCTATCAAGTATATATAATGCTATGTTAAAGGCACCAGTATCAAGAAAAACTCATTTAGAAGAAAATCTAAAGGATCTGGATAACTGATACCTACAAAACCATAGTCTAAATAATTAGAAACCAGTTGATTTTCATTTTAAAGCATAACATACTTTAAGTATTGAGATGCAATTTCCCAGGTTTCTAATTCTGAAATTTACTTGTTTTTGGCATAGGAACTGTTTACTGCTATCCCATCACTAATACTCACTGTCATCCTGCCCAATTTCTGCCAATTTAAAATTTATCCTCATGATAAAAAATTAGAAAATTCACTCAATCAGAAAACAAAATATTAACATGCTTTTCCATCGTCTGAAAGAGATGTATTTTAAAAGTAGGATAAGAAACAGCATCAAGTTGTATTTTCTAGACTTTGAAAAAAATATGACTGCAATTTAAATGTGATAATTTGCTGTGCTTTGAGACTCTGAATTTAAAACTAATAGCTGTGTATGTATCCTAAAAGAATTTTAAACAATAGTGTTTATAAATAAAAAGTATTTCAAAATACAATGCTTAGTAAAAGAATACCCAACAGCTAGCATAAAGAATGGAGAAGGCAATGGCACCCCACTCCAGTACTGTTGCCCGAAAAATCCCATGGATGGAGGAGCCTGGTAGGCTGCAGTCCATGGGGTCACCAAGAGTCAGACACAACTGAGCGACTTCACTTTCACTTTCCACTTTCATGCATTGTAGAAGGAAATGGCAACCCACTCCAGTGTTCTTGCCTGGAGAATCCCATGGACGGAGAAGCCTGGTAGGCTGCAGTCCATGGGGTCGCACAGAGTTGGACACGACTGAAGCGACTTAGCAGTAGCAGCAGCATAAAGAATGGGAGAATGCCTATACTATAGTTGATACAGCAATATTCATATTGGTCATGAGAAAACTTGATGCATAAAAATATTACACTTCCTTTCCTGCCCTCTGCATTAGCAAAACTATAAGACAATATTTTATTCCAAGGAAATATGTCTTTTGAGTTATCTGACTGTAGTGCAATTTATATTAAAAAAAAAAAATTGTTGGTTCAGTCACCAAGTCATGTCTGACTCCTAGTGACCTCATGGACTATAGCACGCCTGGCTTCTCTGTCCTCCACTATCTCCCAAAGTGAAAGTGTTAGTCACTAAGTCATGTCCAGTTGTTTGCAATCCCAGGGACTATAGCCTATAAGGCTCCTCTGTCCATAGGAGTCTATAGGCAAGAATACTGTAGTGGGTAGCCATTTCTGTCTCCATGGGATCTTCTGACCCAGGATTTCAACCTGGGTCTCTTACATTAGCAGGCAGATTCTTTACCCTCTGAGTCACACAGAATTACCACTATCTTCCATGGTTTGCTCAAATTCATGTCCATTTAGTCAGTGATGGTATATAACCATCTTATCCTCTACCTCCCCTTTTTCCTTTTGCCTTCAATCTTTCAATCATTAGGGTCTTTGCTCTTCACATCAGGCGGCCTAAGTATTAAAGCTTCAGCTTTACCATCAATACTTCCAATAAATATTCAGGGTTGATTTCCTTTTGCAATGACTGGTTTGATCTCCTAGGAGTAAAAGGGACTCTCAAGAGTCTTCTCCAGCATCACAGTTCGAAAGCATCAATTCTTTGGCACTCAGCCTTCTTCACAATCCAACTCTCACATCCTTACATGACTACTGGAAAAATCATACCTATGACTATACAGACATTTGTGGGCAAAGTGATGTCTCTGCTTATTAATAAACTGTCCAAGTTTATCATTGCTTTCCTTCCAAGAAGCAAATGTCACAGCTACAGTCAACATCCACAGTGATTTTGGAGCCCCCCAAAATAAAATATGTCACTGCTGCAACTTTTTTCCCTTCTATTTTCCGTGAAGTGATGGGACCAGATGTCTGATCTTAAGTTTTTTGAATGCTGTTTCAAGCCAGCTTTTCCACTCTCCTCTTTCACCCTCGTCAAGGGGCTCTTTGTCCCTCTTCACTTTCTGCCATTAGAGTGGTATCATCTGCATATCTGAGGTTGCTGATATTTCTCCCATCAATCTTGAGTCCTGCTTGTGATTCACCCAGTCTAGCATTTCACATGATGTACTCTGCATATAAATTAAATAAGCCAGGTAACAATATACAGCTTTGTTGTACTGTTTTCTCAGTTTTGAACCAGTCAGTAGTTCATACCCACTTCTAACTGTTGTATCTTGACCTATATATAGGTTTCTCTGAAGACAGGTAAGGTGGGGTCTGATACTCATATCTTTAAGAATTTTCCACAGTTTGTTGTGATTTACACAGTCAAAGGCTTTAACAAAGTCAGTGAAGCCAAATTCGATGTTTTTCTGGAATTTCCTTGCTTTCTCAGTGACACAACAAACAGTAATTTGACCACTGGTTCCTCTGCCTATTTGAAACTCAGTTTGTACATCTGGAAGTTCTCAGTTCACGTACTGCTGAAGACTTGCTTGAAGGATTTTGAGTATAATCTTGCTAGCATGTGAAATGAGCGCAATTGTGTGGTAATTTGAACATTCTTTGGCATTACCTTTCTTTGGGAATGGAATTAAAAGTGACCTTTTCCAATCCTGTGGCCACTGCTGTTTTCCAAATTTGCTGACATGTTGAATGCAGCACTTTAATAACATCGCCCTTTAGGATTTTAAATCGCTCATCTAGAATTTCATCACCTGCACTAGCTGTGGTTGTAGTAATGTTTCCTAAGGCCCACTTGACTTCACAATCCAGGATGTCTGGCTCTAATTGACTGACCACACCATCGTGGTTTTCTGAGTCATTAAGATCTTTTTTGTATAGTTCTTCTGTATATTTTTGCCAATTCTTCTTAACTTCTTTTGCTTCTGTTAGCTCCTTACCATTACTGTCCTTTATTGTGCCCATCCTTGCATGAAATATTCCCTTAATATCTCCAATTTTCTTGAAGAGGTCTCTAGTCTTTCCCATTGTATTGTTTTCCCCTATTTCTTTGCATAGTTCACTTAAGAAGGACGTCTCATCTCTCCTTGCTATCCTCTGGAACTCTGCATTCAAATGGGATTATCTTTCCTTTTCTTACTTGTCTTTTGCTTCTCTTCATTGCTCAGCTATTTGTGAAGCCTCCTCAGACAACCACTTTGCCTTCTTGGGTTTCTTTTTCCTCGAGATGATTTTGGTCACTGCCTCCTGTACAAGGTTAAGAACCCCTGTGCACAGTTCTTCAGATACTCTGTCTACCAGATCTAATCCCTTGAATCTGTTCATCACCTCCACTGTATAATCACGAGGGATTTGATTTAGGTCATACCTGAATGGCCCAGTAGTTTTCCCTACCTTTCTTCAATTTAAGCCTGAATTTTGTAATAAGAAGCATCTTTGTAACCAAAGATGGAGAAGCCCTATACAGTCAGTAAAAACAAGATCTGGGACTATGACTCAGATCATGAGCTCCTTAAAAAAAGTAGAAAAAAAATGTTTTAAAAAAAATTTGAACTTACGATGCTCAAAACATAATTTTAAATATATCATCATTTACCCTAAATATTATTTTGGAATATTTGACTTCAACCTTATAAACAGCTAAAATAGTTAAACTGCATGACTATCCTAAAGTTTCTATCTGAACTTCCAAATCAGATACATCAATGAAATTCATCTATTACCTTGTCTTGTTATCTCTGTAAGTTCTTTCTATGCTAAAAAAGCAACAGAAATGACTTGGCAGGAGAAATTTTTTTCTCCCTTTTTAAAATGAACACATATATACAATGAAATATTGCTGTTTTAACCATTTTAACCCACTAATTCTAGTTGAATGATAAATATAACAAAGTCAAATTCAAATCTCACCTACAAATGTAAATAAAATTCAAAAATAACTCAAATATAATATCTACATTTTCAAATTTAAAGGGAAATAATAGTAAATGTCAGTTTTTAGATTATTAGGTTGAATATATCTGCTACAAAAAATGTAATCAATTAATTGCTTTCTAGGAGAAACTTGTCAGAAAATGCTGTCCAAGACTCTTAAAATTGTTAATGATGCAAAGTTTTAGAACTTCTATCCAATATAAGGATGCTTTTCATCTTAATTTATCAAGGACAAAAGAAAAAAAAAAAAAAAAAAAAAAACTAGGGGAAACCAAAGGTGGGAGAATCACATTATGTCAAAACAAAAACCAAAGTTATGAATTCCGTCCCTACATTTCATAACTTAAAGATTAAACCATATTACAAACAGATTTATCCCTTGTCCCACAGGGAATTAATACACTTAAAAAAAATAGTCCAGAAGAATAGAATACATTCCCCTGTACACAGAAACAAATGCACACGTCCACCCTCACAAACACTCCGCGACCACTACCTTAACCTTGGTGACAGAGACCAGAATGATCACAGAAAATACACTACATTAGAAAAACACAAATGTATAAACACAAAATAGATTTTGACTTTCACTCTACAAAATAAAAAAGGTCTGTTTACATATTTTACGTAAGGCTTTTAATACTATATGAATCTATATTAATACAATGAATATCTAAAAAATTACCTTGAAAAATATCTGAATATTGTACAGATATTGCAGTTTTAAATATTTTTGGTGATTTTTATGGAGAAGGCCACCCCACTCCAGTACTCTTGCCTGGAAAATCCCATGGACAGAGGAGCCTGGTAGGCTGAAGTCCATGGGGTCATGAAGAGTCGGACACGACTAAGCGACTTCACTTTCACTTTTCACTTTCATGCATTGGAGAAGGAAATGGCAACCCACTCCAGTGTTCTTGCCTGGAGAATCCCAGGGACGGGGGAGCCTGGTGGGCTGCCATCTATGGGGTCGCACAGAGTCAGACACGACTGAAGTGACTTAGCAGCAGCAGCAGCAGCAGTGATTTTATGAATGTGATAGAAGGATCAAATTATATTACTTAACATAAACATACCCTTTACAATTTCTATAATCATGTAAAATTTTTCCGTTTCTAAGGGATATTAAAGAAGCTAAATTAAATTATATCAGGCTACATTAAAGCTATATAAATTCAGGAATTCAAATAATTCAGTAATATTAACAAGCACATAAATAAATCTATATATACAGATATACATATATAGACATGATGAACAATATAACCAGCAGGTAAATATTCCAGAAAGAAGAGGGGGAAAAAAGCTAAATTAAATTTTAATTTTAAAAAAAAGTGAATACACAATTAAGGTTAGGTAAGTGTAAAAAAGAGGGAAACAGACTCATCCTGTTCATCCATGGCACCTGTTACATGATCACAGTAGAGAGAAATTTTAAAAGGAGATGCTGGGTAACTCAGGAAAAGACAGTAGCTTAGTGATAGGCTTGTGGTGAGACATCAAAAGGAGAATAAATATAAATACAGAAGTAGAAAATATTAGACTACATTTGCCAGAGGAAACATGGAATCTCATCCTGAAGTAAGAATTATATGTGTCAACTTTTGAATTACTTTTGGACAAGATAAAGTGAACAGGGACAGCATTTACTCTCTTCTAAAACAATTCCTCCCTCCCTCCACCCACCAAGAAATACCAGACAAAATATTTGGGGAAGAACACATTTCAAGACACTGAAAATCAAGATACAAAGGATAGATAGGGTAACAACCAAGGTGAGCTGTACAACTGTTTCAGTTTGCCTTAGAAGAATTTCTAAGCGAAGATGTAGGTAGATAAGGGAACCCAAGTGAGGCACAGAAGACTCGCTGAGTTGAGGAGACATTCCTGAGAGTCTGGCATACCAAGGCGGCTAGAGTTTGCAGGACACAGTACCAGAGCGGAGACAGCTTTACAAGAGCGGACTCTAGAGGACTAAAGAGGATCCCTTTCAAATATTCAGCCGACTACTGATCAACATGTACACATGAGAAAACTGCCTTCAGCAGGGAACAGAATCCCCCAAAATGATTAGAGATCAACCCTTACACAGGTTCTGAAGTCAACCTCCTTCCATCAGCCAGACTAGAAGTTCTCACAATTCATGGGGCACCAAGCTGAGGATACAGATAGGCTTGCTTCAATAGCAGAGAATAACTAGCCCTAGATTCAACCCTGCTCTGCTCCACCCCCAAAATTCAAAAAGCAAATTCCAGAAGAATCAAACTTGACTGAGTAACTTAACTGCCTCCCAGAAAAATCTTAAAAACATTGACAGGAAGACAAAAATATACAGTACCCAACAAATTTACAATGTCTGACAACCAAACAAAAATGACCAGATACATAAAGCCTAAAAGATAATCATCAGTAAAAAGAAAAATCAATGAACCAAAAAAACTCAAGAATATTATACCCAAGGGGAAAAAACCACTTAAAATAAGAACATTTCAGAAACAAGTACAGTGGCCAAAAGTGCTCATCTCCAACTGACCTGCACCAAAAGAAATGTAAAAAGAAGAACTTTGGGAATAAAGATAAACTACCTAAAGGAAATGCAAATCCTCAATAAAATAATGAAGACAAAACAACTGAAATGGTAACTCTGGGCAAAAATTGTTAAATGTTTTTGTGTGTATTTAAATCTCTTTAAAAAATATAACCTTAAATAAAAATTATAAAAATGTAGTTTGGGGTTTATAATATCAATAAAAGCCAAATGTATGACAAAAACGTAACAAAGACTGGGAGAGAAGTATTCTATTGAAATGTTCTTGCATTATTCATAGAGATAAAATGACTTGAAATTACAAGTTAATGACATGTGCTAAAAATCTTAAGCAACCATGAAAATGACAAAACATTATAACTAATAAGCCAATAAAAACAAGATTAAGATAGAATTGCAGAAAATATTCAAACAACACAAAAGAAGGCAGGAAAAAAAGGAAAAGAGACAAAGATCACATAGGGCAATACAAAAGGAATAATAAGATGGCAAACAAAACTATATATCAGTAATCATACAAATATAAATGGACTAAATTTTACAGTTAAAAGGAAGTGATTGTCAAAGTGGATAATAATTCAAGACGTAACTACATACTGCATAACAGAAATGCCCTTTAAAGATGCAAATTAGTTAAAAGTAAAAGTTCTTTAAAAATTATACAATGCCAACACCAAGAAAAGCAAGAAAGCAGGAGTTCAATATTAACATCATACAAATTTGATGTCATAGAAATATCAGGGATTTTAAAAAGGTAATTTCATAATAAAGGCAGCAGTTTATTATATTCTAAATTTTTATGAATCTAACAACAGAGCTTCAAAATACATGAAGAAAAAAAAACAGAACTGCAAGGAAGAAGTAGAACGATCCAATTATAGTCAAAAATTTCAATACCCTTCTCTCAAAAATGAATAGAACATACACACTGAAAATCAGTAAGGAAACAGACAATCTAAACAACATTATCCAGAGAAGGCAATGGCACCCCACTCCAGTACTCTTGCCTGGAAAATCCCATGGACGGAGGAGCCTGGCAGGCTGCAGTCCACGGGGTCCCTGAGGGTCGGACACGACTGAGCGACTTCACTTTCACTTTTCAATTTCATGCACTGGAGAAGGAAATGGCAACCCACTGCAGTGTTCTTGCCTGGAGAATCCCAGGGACGGGGGAGCCTGGTGGGCTGCCGTCTATGGGGTCGCACAGAGTCGGACACGACTGAAGCGACTTAGCAGCAGCAGCAGCAAACAACATTATCAACCAGCTAGATCAAATGGACACTTGTTAGTACTCTACTCAATAAAAGGAGAATGGGCACATGGAACATTAATTTCCCGTTGCACACAGAATACTCAGCAAGACTGAACATTTCCTCAGAGAGCAACTAACAGCAAACATTATGAAAATGTCTGAAAGGACTTGTGACTGAGTTGATTCGTATGATCTTGGTTACAAAGCTAACAAAAGAGGGATCCATTCTTAGACTGAGTTATAACACTGTTCCTGGTTCAGTAACAGTGAGCGATATAATTTTTTCAGGTTGAATTGGAGTAGTCATGCCTGCCTCTACATCAACCCCTGCACATCCTCCAGTGTACCTAAACCATCTCTAGATTACTTAGGACACACATTACAATGTAAATACTATGTAAATAGCTCCAGCCTGCAGCAAATTCAAGTTTTGCTTTTTGGAACTTCCTGGGCCATAAGTCACATCTGGATAAATTTAAAAGCACTCAGTCTTTTAAGTATGTTTTCTGACCCCAAAGATATTAAATTAGAAATCAGTAACAGAAGGATCTTTGGAAAATCCCAAATATGTGGAAGAGGAGGGCATGGCAACCCACTTCAGTATTCTTGCCTGGAGAATCCCCATGGACAGAGGAGGCTGGCAGGCTACAGTCTATGGGGTCGCAAAGAGTCGGACATGACTGAGCAGCTAAGCACAACCTAAATATCTGAATACTAAACAACCTATTGGTCAAAGAAGCAATTAAAAGAAAAATTAAACACAGCACAACAAAAAGTGACAGGGAACAATAAGGACAGATATTTTATCACTAAAGGACATAGGAAAGGTGTCAAATTAATGATATCAGCCTTCATCTTCTGAAACCAAAAAAAAGAAGAGCAAATTAAACCCAAGGGAAACAAAAAAGAAAGCTTACAGATCAGACTGGGAATGAGATAATCTTTTTAACTGATTATCCCTCCCTCAATTCCAGGATCTCCCTCAGATATCAAAATCTATGCTCAAGTCACGTATATAATAATAGTATAGTATGGGAGGGATTGGGGGCAGGAGGAGAAGGGGACGACAGAGGATGAGATGGCTGGATGGCATCACTGACTTGATGGACGTGAGTCTGAGTGAACTCCAGGAGTTGGTGATGGACAGGGAGGCCTGGCGTGCTGCAATTCATGGGGCCGCAAAGAGTCGGACACAACTGAGCGACTGAACTGAACTGAACTGAACTGATGGGTTTCCTGGTGGCTCAGAAGATAAGAATCCACCTGCAATGCAGGAGGCCCAGGTTCAATCCCTGCATTGGGAAGATCCCCTAGAGAAGGAAATGGCTACCCGCTTCAGTATTCTTGACTGGAGATTCCAATGGACAGCGGAGTCTAGTGGGCTACAGTCCATGGGGTCACAAAGAGTTGGGTATGACTAAGCGACTGAGTATGTGTGTGTGTGTGTGCGTGCATGAGCATACACACATATAATTATTACTAAAAAATATTGAGTATAGTCCCCTGAACTATCCAGTAGGTCCTACTTCTTTATTTTAAATACAGTAGTGTGTTTTTGTTCATCCCAAACTCCTAATTAATTGCTCCTGTCCTCTTTCACTTTTGGTAGTCGTAAGTTTGTTTCTATGTCTATGGATCTATTTCTGTTTGGACATTAAGTATATGTCTGTCTTAAAAAAAAAAAGATTCCACATATAAGTGAAATTTCACTTTCATATAACCTATTAATATTCTTCTGTATGCTTTAAATCATCTCTAGATTACCTACATAATACTATGTAAATAATTGTAAATACAATATAATGTTATGCAAATAGTTGCCATCATGCTTCACATTCAAGTTTTGCTTTTTGAAACACTCCGGAATTTTTTCCTAATATTTTTGATCCATGGTTGGTTGAATCTATAGATGCAAAATCCTTGGATATAGAGAACTATCTAAAGTTAAATATGGGTTATATAACTAACCTATTTTATCAAGAGAAGTCTAATGAATGAATTTCATTCAAATAACCCAAATAAAAACTGAATTTTATTATGAAGCAGCAAATACTTGGTAAGTACTTTTGCCACAGAACCCAAATTTCGCATGTTTGGTTCTCTAATCAATTAAGCAAGAATTAAGATTCTAAAATTAATCTTCCATATCACAGGTTCTTTAAAAAAAAATATGAGTACTCTTGAGCAAAGAACAAATGTGTGAAAGTCAATCACATCCAAGATGAATTATCCTATCTTGATCAACATAGAAAACGTCACTTAAGGCATAGCATCACTACATTAAGTCTGAACACTGATACAGCAACTTTCTGACCAAATATACTTTAAAACAAATAATTTTTTTCTGTTATTAAGCTAGCTCTTTCTTGCCAAATGGAATCTCAACAGTGCCTCTGAAAACACCACACAAGTCACACTGTAATAAAAACCTCTACAGTTGAAGAAGTCAGTACTGATGGATAGACTACACAGAAAATAGGCTATTTTAAAGATTTATGGTTATTTTCTTCAATAGAACTGATTGGGCAGTATTAAAGAAGAACTATGGAAAGAACAAGATGGAAAAAGTCTAAGTAAAATTGATCCTAAATAAGTTACAATTTCACAGTTAAAGTGTTGTTATAAAAAATAAGAATCTGATGATGCATACTCCAGCAAGCATTACTCCATCTGAAAAGGGTTAGGATTTATATGAGACAGAGAATTGAGATAAATACTAGGGATATGATGAAGCTGAATGCTGTGCACATGCTTTGATTTCATGAAAGTATGCACAGAATGCATACACAGTGCAATGGTTTATAAAAGAAGCAGAAAATAATTAACATTCATATAACCTTAGGTGGTAAAGGTCTTTTATATGCTGTAAAACCAAGACATGATTTATTGAGCAAACCATGATGGAAAAAGCACTTTAAGATCTTTTCCAAACCAAAAAAATGGAGAAATATTTACAATTTATATAGGAAATTAATATCTCTAACACAGAAAAAGCTCATAATGGCCTAATACAAATATTATCAAATAATAGGGCAAATCACAAAGAAAAAATAAATGAAGAAACCTGGCCAAAAATTATGAGGTATACTCACTGTTTTTTTAACAATTTGCACTTATGTGCAAATTGTTAAAAAACTAAATATCATTGTAAATAAATATGTGGAGAAGGAAATGGCAACCCACTCCAGTATTCTTGCCTGGGAAATCCCATGGACAGAGGAGCCTGGTGGGCTGCAGTGCATGGTGTCTTAAAGAGTTGGACATGACTGAGTGACAAACACTAACAAATAAATATGTATATACTATAAATATATACATGCGCACATGCACGTTCAGTTGCTTCAGTCATGTCTGACTCTGCGATCCTACGGTCTGTAGCTCTCCAGGCTCCTTTGTCCATGGGGATTCTGCATGTAAAAACTGGAATGACTTGCCGTTTCCTCCTCCAACGATCTTTCCGATTCAGGGAACAAACCTGTATCTCATGTTTCCTGCATCGGCAGGTGGGTTCTTTACCACCTGTGCCACTTGAGAAGAGCTTATACACATATATATCAGTTTTTCCCATCTTTAAATTGGCAAGTGTAAAAACAGATATAATACCTATCACCAACCAGAGTATATCTTGGGATAAGGTTCCCAGAAAACACTCTGGACACAAGTTAGACTTACTTTTGTAGATATGCAATTGTTTCCATTATTACATGGGAAAACTTATTTATTACAAGAATCACTTTAAAAAAAGTTCAAAATTCACAAAGTATCTAGGCAGTACCACTCTCAGTGTGAAAGAGCTAGCACAAGGGTATGTTATAGAATAATTCTCACATACAGCTAACAATTATAAGTTACATATACAATTCCTAAAACCACAGTCGTTTCTTAAAAAATCATTTAAAGGAAATATACTCAATACTCTATAATAATCTATAAGGGAACAGAATTTGAAAAAGCACAGATATATGAATATGTATAACTAAGTCACTTGGCTGTATACGTGAAACTAACGCATTGTAAATCAACTATATTCCAATTTAAAAAAGAAAAACACAAAATTATCTATCTAGCATTTCCTAATGTGTTCAGCAGAATTGCCAAACTGTATGAGATTTACCAACATAATATGTTTTAGAATTGTTTATTTGTAATATGAAAATGAAACTGAAATAAAGTATCAAGCAATCACAACAAAGAAGGAAAATGTACCTAATAAATCTATTAAAAAGGAAGACTGTGCTCCGGATGACACGTGCTGTCCGAGATTCTTCATGCTGAGATCTGGATAAATTTAGGCCATCATCCATGTGTCCTTCATGATGCATAATAGCCTGCATGAAAACAAAAATAACTCCATTACTCCCAACATCCTTTTTTCAAATGGGTGTTAGGAAGATGTGCACTCAAAAAGGTGAGCCGTGACAATAAACAGAGTCTAAAGACAGGTGAAACAGGCTGTACGCAGTCATGGTCAGGTAAAGTGATATGCACATGTTCCTGTACAAATTCATCCTTCAATATATTTATTCAGTTGTTGCTTTAAAGATGAATCAATTGTTGTTTAAACACAAATCAATAAATGTATTGATTTGAAAAACAAATATTAGAGTGCTTTCACATATCTGTATTCAATAATTCATCCACAGTCTAAACAAACTCTGAACAAAGAAGCAAAGGAAAACATTACATGGAATACCAGTTATACAGTAATTCTGAACATAGCAGGGTTAATTTATCAGCACTGAGCAATGCTTCTACGGAGAAGGCAATGGCACCTCACTCCAGTACTCTTGCCTGGAAAATCCCATGGATGGAGGAGCCTGGTAGGCTGCAGTCCATGGGGTCGCTAAGAGTCGGACACGACTGAGCGACTTTACTTTCATTTTTTACTTTCATGCATTGGAGAAGGAAATGGCAACCTACTCCAATATTCTTGCCTGGAGAATCCCAGGAATGGGGGAGCCTGGTGGGCTGCCGTCTATGGGGTCGCACAGAGTCAGACACGACTGAAGTGACTAAGCAGTAGCAATGCTTCTAAGGTATCTCAGTTCTTTTAAAAAATGTATTTTATTGTATTATTTCTTTTGTTAGGCTTTATATTTCTGAATATACAACATAAAGAGATAATTGAACAGCTGAATGAATTTTACAAAGTGCAACAACTGTGTAACACCCAATCAAGAAAGAGAATGTTACAGCACCTTAAAACCTCCTCTAGTGTTCACTTCCTGTCCCTGTTTTCCAAGGTATTTCCCATCTTCAGGACTTTCAACAGCAAAGATCACTTGTGTACTGTATGTAAATGGAACCATCGTGCCTAACTCCCTTCAGGCAACACCAACAGCAAAAAGTCTTCAGAACATTTAACCAGATAAACCGAACGAAAATTAGCAACTAAAACTAATATCACAAACTACCTAAAAAGCAATGTAAAGAGGATTTTCCCTATACCAAAATCAATGAGACAGAGATTCAGTCTTTTTTTCTATTCAAAGTTTTTTTTTCTTTTTGCCATTCCACAGAACATCTGGGATCTTAGACTAAACCAAACTGGGTTTAGTCTATGAATATAAGGATTCTTAAGTATTGTGATGTCTTCTACCAGATATTGAACCTTTGCCCCCTTACAGTGGAAACTGGGAATCTTAACCACTGAACCATCAGGGAAGTCCCAAAGTCAATTCCAAACCTTAAATGCATTCACTGACAAAGAAAAAATGACCATAATGAAGCAATGTATTACTCTTTTTAAGACTCTAAAAAACAAACAAACAAAATTAAAAAGAGGAATTAAATAAGATAAAAAAAGAATTTAATGAACTAGAAAGAAAATGATATAGTAGGTAAGGATGAATAAACCCCAAATGTTTATTTTTTGAGAAGATAAATGAAAGAGATTAACCTCTCACAAAGCAAGCCAAAGATAAAATTGAAAGAAAGAAATAAACACAGGAAATATGATATAAGATACAAAAGACATTAAAATTATAAAATATAATAAATCAATGCCGTATGAGACTTAATGCCCCCTCCAATTTTTTTTTAAGAACATAACTGACTACCCCAGAGGACATGGATGACTTTCTAGCAAATTTAAAAAATCATCAAAAGGCATATCCTTAATGTAGAAAATTTGATGATATCAACTTATTTAACAGAGATGGGAAAGGAAATTTAAGATCCAATATTTAAAAGATCATAGGACTAGACAATTTCACAAGTGAGCTCTAATGAACCTTCAAAGAAAACATATTCTTTAAATAGTAAACTAGTAAGTGAACAATGACTGCTGCCTATCTTTACAGTCTGTCACCTATGAAAGGTCTATATTTTCTAATGGTTGAAAAAAGACAAAGGAAAGAATACTTTGCAAAATTTGAAAATTGTTAGAATTTCAAATTTCAATATCCATAAACAAAGAAAAATTAATGCATAAATTTATCAAATGAATATATGTGGCAATTCTATGTAAGTTCTAAAATAAAATATAAGTAGAAACCAATAAGATTTAAGAAGAAGAATAAACTAGGCCAACCTGGGTTTAGTCTATGAATATAAGGATTCTTAAATATTGTGATGTCTATTCACTTATTTATCAACAAAGTAAAAGACACTAAAGCATGATTTTTATCTCCCTTCAACTGATAAAATTTAGCAATCATATCTAATTTTATTAAGTCAGATAAAGTGAAATAGCAGAATATTATTTAAGTATATAAACTAGTTTAATTGTCTACAGGATGCAAGAAGGCATAACTTCAGTGAAAGAGGAGTGAAAATTCACAATCAGAAGTCATACTGAGATGAACAACCAGAATAGATGAAATGACAGCAAGCTGAGATAAGCGTGACTTGGGTGTGATAATGAAAAACACAAAAAAAACTAAAATTTCAACCCTTTCATGGTTCACAGCCTTGTGTGGCGAAGGGGCTATGTAACTCAATGAAGCTATGAGCCACGCCCCACGCAGGGACACCCAAAAGCGATGGATCAAAGTGGAGAGTGCTGATAAAACACGGTCTCCTGGAGGAGGAAAGGCAACCTGCTTCGGTATTCTATCCAGAGGAGCCTGGCAGGCCATACAGTTCATGGGGTCGAAAAAAGTCAAACAGGACTGAGCAACTAAACGACAACAACAAAGCAACATCTAAAACTGCTCACCATACAAAAACCAGAGAGCTTCTCAGGGTGGGACTGGACCTCTAGCATGTAAATAACATAGCAAGTGGCTGAGAGTGTTAGCTACTTGTTTTGGTCTTGCATTTGTAGTTTTCAGTCATTAAGAATGACTGCCATAGACAGTGTTTTTGTACATTCTTACCTTACGTTGTATGGATCCCATTCTCACCGATTTCACATCCACAGACTGGTAAGTCAGCCACAAGCCTGTATTGATATGCTGTATATAACATACTGAGTCTCCATATTTTATTTCAGAGGTTCCCATGCCATCAACTTCTTTTCTCACTCCTACATCCAATTTTTCCTGAGAGAGGAAAAAAAAAAGATAAGCAAAGGCTTTTAAAAAATATGGGTTTAATATCAAAAGAACTTTGCCTTGTTGTAAATCATGTCCCTTGAAAAATGTAGCCCTCTGAAATGATAATGGTCAAATGTTCTATTGTAGCAGTTAAATCTCTAATGGAAACTGAGTAGGAGATTGCAAGGATAAATAACATACTCCTGAATTATTCATACGGGTAGAAAATTATTTCGGCCATAACACAAAATTTTATATTGCTTCATGGCAAACTCCAAACTGGAGACCTTAAAATCAGTAATTTAGGTTTCATATTCTTTCTAGATTATTATTTTTATGATTGATGACTAAGAGTATAGGTTGGGGGGATAGAAAATTCAATTTTGAGCCTAATCTCTGCCACTTAGTACCTCTAAAGTCTTAGGATAACTTAATTAAACCTTTTAAGCCTCTGTTTTCTCATCTGTAAATAAAGCTAACAAGAGAACCTCCCCCACAGTATCAGAAAAAAATGAGATAATGAATGCAACACTTTCAGCACAGAATCTGTGATAAAATAAACACTTTAATAAACTTTCAGGATTTTGACCATGAATCTGTTATTTATAATGGTAATGATTAATTTTGTTTTAATGAGGGTGTTAGGAATAATGATGATTTCTTTCAAACACTAATCAAGGGTATAATTCAGTTTCAATATGGTTTTTGGACTACAGAGCTCCCTATGCTAGGAAGAAACAATCAATCCTCTGATACCAACTAAATATTTCCTTTCAATCCTTATTTATTTTAATGCTTCTTCCTTCAATTTTCCCTTCCATGTTTCATTCTGGTCTTCAAAAACTCATTATATCTTGAAGTTCTGTATAATTCTTAAAATAACAAGAAAAAAATCTAATACTCTTTTGGTTACAATATCTTTTGTGGTTCCTTATTGTCCTTGTTCTAATTTTCTTGTTAAATTTACTTTTTGTCTATCTCTTTGGCTGTTACAGCATTGTTTGAAATCAGTACTAGTTATATAAATGTTTCTGAAAATTAGGTTGGAGTCAATTTTATGTCTGTTAAACCACCAAAAGGAACAATTCAAGTAAAACAGAAATTTTGATTTCTTATGGCATTATTGCTGCTGCTGCTGCTGCTGCTGCTAAGTCTCTTCAGTCGAGTCCGACTCTGTGCAACCCCATAGACGGCAGCCCACCAGGCTCCCCCGTCCCTGGGATTCTCCAGGCAAGAACACTGGAGGGGGTTTATTACACCACACTAATAATTAAGAACTCCAAAATAATTAAGGACACTCCGTCAACAATTGAAAATTAAAACTTAAATGAGTTTTGATTCTTAATGCAAAAAGGGTCAAGGTCATATAAGAAAGTGAATGCAATTATAAGTTAAGTTGATTTAACCATTATGCAAATAACCTGAAACACTATTGTAAGAATAAGCAATAAAACAGATAATAAACCATTCCAATTTCATTCTATCAAACCAGATAAACTACAAATCTACTTAAACCAACCCTCTAAATAGAAAAATTAAATTCTAGGGAAAATATATAACAATGCAATTATCTCCTCAAAATAAAACAAGGAGCTTCTAACATGCTTTTTGTTTTTCCTTTATCCCAGGAAATCGGCTTGTAGTCTATTTGCAGGTTTGAGGATTGGGCTTTGAAAAAGTGCAGCTGCTAAGTGCAAAGGTAAGCTGTGCTTGCTTTTTACTGAAGTGCTTCACATCACTCTCTGGATTAGAACTTTTAATTCCAAAACTTCATGATGACCATGTTTTTGTAATTATTCTGATCCTCAAGTCAAGTAAGAATTACTAAAGTGACATTAGAGGAAAAAACAAAACAAAAATAAAACACCTGATTATTTGCTGTTTAAAAGAACAAAAGCCAGTCATGTCCTTTCCTTCTTTTATTTCCTATCATTTTCTGTAGCTCAAGTTTAGGAGACATTCAGGTAAAAATAATCTCTATGATCTGACCCATCACCATGTTAAGAACATGGCAGCTGGTAAAAGCATCTAATGGAAAACTAGTCTATCTTACCAGAAATAAAGTGTCCAAGTTAGGTGAGAAGTCAGATTCCTAAAACCCTGTATTAGCTAACCTATATCTAAATTAGTGATCTTTAGTTTTAGCATTACCTTGATATATTTTATAAATCATCTATATTTAGTTTTCTTTTCAGTTATTCTGGCTTTGGGAAATGATTGTAGTTTAGTTAGGCTAATCATCCATAGACAACAGTTAGAAAATTGGAAAAAAATATTTTTTAGAATCTGTGGTTGGGCATTTCAGAGACCAAAAGCAGAAAGTGAACATCAGACTTCTCTATAAAGACAAACAGTACCCAAGAGATTGGTAAGATGTAGCCTTTGCCTAGGGGCATGCCCTGTGCAATTTGCTTGGAGCTCAAGCAGAAGAAAAGCTGCTGCCGTATTTGATACTTAAGGTATCAAAGGACACAGTTTCGGGCTCACAAGCAGACAAAAAAATTAGACGAGCTAAATCCTGGATGAGAAAAGTAGCCACAAAATCTGTTTATGCAATCTGCCAATTCTTGTTAACCACTATACTATGCAAACCCAGGGGAGACCTAGTAAATAGCAGCAGCTAGACTCCAAAATAACTGAGCACAAAAGTACAAGCAACAGCCCACTGCTAAAGAAAGAAGAAACTGGAGCTGCAGTTCAGCAAGATTCACTGCCTGAAAAAACCAGTCACTCTTCAGAAAAAATAAAATAACCCCAATCCCAGCATTCAAATAATCCTACTCATGAATGCTTGGAAAATCTAATTTCCGAATGAATATTCATATGGTTCTAGAAGTTTAAAAGATAAGCCTGAAAAATAAAAAGTGATGTTTTGGCATTGGGTATGTCAATCTGGCTCGTGACCAAGTCACAGCTATGTCTGAGTAACTGTTCTCCTTAAATTATATATTTATTTTATATATAATATTGGAGATTAGACTCATTAGCAGATTTAAACTAGTCCTAATAGCATTATGTTTTAATTATATGGACCAGGTAGTTCAAAGAGATTCTTCTAGCATTAACTGAAATTTTCCTTAAATGTCCCCAAATTATTCTGTCAAGTGGCTGAGAGAAAGAAGACAAGGGCCTACATCCTTAGATGATGGAGTATTTTGGTATAAGCCAGTTCTCCTTAAGACAAATAGTGGCTAAAGTTATGAGAGTTAAAAGGTCAAAACTTAATTTATTTGCTTATATACAGGGGCACATTTTGGCAAAGAATAGCTGGTCACTGTGAAATATGAGTCTAACAATACTACAGGTTAAGAGAAATTGCTGGGACGGACGGGCCAGGCCAAGCTTAGCCCATCCAGGGCAGAATTGCAAAAAAAAAAAAACACACACCTGACTTTAGTCCTGATGTTCAGAAGCTTCATGAGGAAAAACTCCAGCAGGTGGGTTTGTGGAGAGAAGGGCTTTAAAACTTTTCCTGTATTGGGAGGTGTAAGCAGCTTGCAGAAGGCCCTCTACTGTCTCTTCACTAACCTTAAACCAGGTACCCCCACGCTCTACTCATTTTTGGCCCTAGCTAACCTTTCAAATCTTTTCATCACACAATAGTTTGCAACTTGTGGGTTCTTTCCCTAAATCAAAGAAGCAGAAATGAATAAGTAATTAACAGATGACCAGATCACTTCCCTAGCATCCCCTTCAGAAATCTCACAAATAAACTGTGTGAAAAGGCAGTATCTAAAGAAAGATCATGAGAAGCCCATGAGCCTGCACACTGTGGGGGATGGCCATGACTCTGACCCCCCATCTCAATGATTCACTAGATTACTTCCTTCAGTTCAGTTCAGTTGCTTGGTCGTGTCCGACTCTTTGCGACCCCATGAATCGCAGCATGCCAGGCTTCACTGTCCATCACCAACTCCTGGAGTTCACTCAGACTCACGTCCATCGAGTTCGTGATGGCCATCCAGCCATCTCATCCTCTGTCATCCCCTTCTCCTCCTGCCCACAATCCCTCCCAGCATCAGAGTCTTTTCCAATGAGTCACCTCTTTGCATGAGGTGGCCAAAGTACTGGAGTTTCAGCTTTAGCATCATTCCTTCCAAAGAAATCCCAGGGCTGATCTCCTTCAGAATGGACTGGTTGGATCTCCTTGCAGTCCAAGGGACTCTCAAGAGTCTTCTCCAACACCACAGTTCAAAAGGATCAATTCTTCGGCGCTCAGCTTTCTTCACAGTCCAACTCTCACATCCATACATGACCACAGGAAAAACCATAGCCTTGACTAGACGGACCTTTGTTGGCAAAGTAATGTCTCTGCTTTTCAATATGCTATCTAGGTTGGTCATAAGTTTGCTTCCAAGGAGTAAGCATCTATTAATTTCATGGCTGCAATCACCATATGCAGTGATTTTGGAGCCCCCCAAAATAACATCAGCCACTGTTTCCCCATCTATTTCCCATGAAGTGATGGGACCAGATGCCATGATCTTCGTTTTCTGAATGTTGAACTTTAAGCCAACTTTTTCACTCTCCACTTTCACTTTCATCAAGAGGCTTTTTAGTTCCTCTTCATTTCCTGTCATAAGGGTGGTGTCATCTGCATATCTGAGGTTATTGATATTTCTCCTGGCAATCTTGATTCTAGCTTGTGCTTCTTCCAGCCCAGTGTTTCTCATGATGTACTCTGCATATAAGTTAAATAAACAGGGTGACAATATACAGCCTTGACATACTCCTTTTCCTATTTGGAACCAGTCTGTTGTTCCATGTCCAGTTCTAACTGTTGCTTCCTGACCTGCATACAGAATTCTCAAGAGGCAGGTCAGGTGCTCTGGTATTCCCATCTCTTTCAGAATTTTCCACAGTTTATTGTGATCCACACAGTCAAAGGCTTTGGCATAGTCAATAAAGCAGAAATAGATGTTTTTCTGGAACTCTCTTGCTTTTTCCATGATCCAGAGGATGTTGGCAATTTGATCTCTGGTTCCTCTGCCTTTTCTAAAACCAGCTTGAACATCTGGAAGTTCACGGTTCACATATTGCTGAAGCCTGGCTTGGAGAATTTTGAGCATTACTTTACTAGCGTGTGAGATGAGTGCAATTGTGTGGTAGTTTGAGCATTCTTTGGCATTGCCTTTCTTTGGGATTGGAATAAAAACTGACCTTTTCTAGTCCTGTGGCCACTGCTGAGTTTTCCAAATTTGCTGGCATATTGAGTGCAGCACTTTCACAGCATCATCATTCAGGATTTGAAAGAGCTCAACTGGAATTCCGTCACCTCCACTAGCTTTGTTCGTAGTGATGCTTTCTAACGCCCACTTGACTTCGAATTCCAGGATGTCTGGCTCTAGGTCAGTGATCACACCACCGTGATTATCTGGGTCGTGAAGATCTTTTTTGTACAGTTCTTCTGTGTATTCCTGCCACCTCTTCTTAATATCTTCTGCTTCTGTTAGGTGCATACTATTTCTGTCCTTTATTGAGCCCATCTTTGCATGAAATGTTCCCTTGGTATCTCTAATTTTCTTGAAGAGGTCTCTAGTCTTTCTCATTCTGTTGTTTTCCTCTATTTCTTTGCATTGATCGCTGAGGAAGGCTTTCTTCCTGGTCTCCCTTTAAAAGCTTTCACTGCTATGCAGAATCTTCAGAAGTGGTTTTGGGGTTTGCTGAGTCCACCATCTTCCCAGACAGCTAGTTATTCTGATTCAAGGCAACCTTTCTCTGTATCAGCATTTGTGACTATTGATTTTGTGAGCAGCAAGCGGCAGACCTGATTCAATAACAGAGGGTCTTTGAGGAGCTTCCATGGGGACAGTGAAACAAGGATACAGAGCCTTAGGAGAAGCCCTCTAAAATCTTGTACTATATTTTCTCTCCCCTGGAGTGTGGACAGAACCAATGAACATGATGGGGAATCACTTCTGTGATTAGATTGTGTTACACCACGAAGGCGAAAAGACTCAGCAGACGTAGTCAGGGTCTCTATTAAAGTGACCTGGAACAAATAAAATGGGAGGCTTCCCAGGCTGAGTCACACTTAATCGGGTGCGGTCTTTAAAAGAGGATTTAGGCTTTCCTTAAGCACAGAGACTACAGTGAGTCCCATGGATTCCATTCTGCTTACAATCTTCCTCTTCAGGACATTCGCACTACAGACTCCTTGGCCAGCTTTCCAATCTCAGAAAGCAAGTCCATATAAAACATCCCTTCATATATATGTCTCTCATTCTGGCACTCTCTCTCTGGTTAAACTCTGACTGATATGCTACTACTAAGTCACTTCAGTTGTGTCCGACTCTGTGCGACCCCATAGACGGCAGCCCACCAGGCTCCTCCGTCACTGGGATTCTCCAGGCAAGAACACTGGAGTGGGTTGCCATTTCCTTCTCCTATGACTGATATACCTCATCTTTTTTTTTTTCATTTTTTTGTTGTTGTTGTCGTCTTTTCTTACTTCATTTTTAAGGGCGTTGTTTTCTTTCTAATTTTACTAGCAAAATCTGTTCATTGCCGACAACTACAAATACCTAAAGGTATCAAAAATTAATGATCACCTATAGTCCTCATCTCTCCCAGACATAACCATCATTAACATCTTGTTGCATTTCTTTCCAGCATCTCCATTTTTAAACTTGAAGTATAATTGGCCTACATTATGTTAGCTCCAGGTATACAACACAGCGATTCAATCATAATGCTATACATTACAAAATCATCACCATGATGTCGAATTACCATGTGTATTATCTAAGATACTGCTGCTGCTGCTGCTGCTGATACTACAATATTATTAATTATATTCCCCATGCTGAACATTTCATTCCTATGACTCATTGATTTGTAACTGGAAGTTTGTACCTTTTAGTCTCTCTCCCTTCTGGGAACCAATAGTGTTTGTTCTCTGTATCTATGAGTCTGTTCTGTTATGCTTGTTCATTGGCATTGTTTTTTAAATTCTGCATACATATATATATATAAATATATAAGTGAAATCGTACAGTATTTGTCTTTCTCTGACTCAGCAGCATACCCTTATGTCCATCTATATTGTTGTAAATGGAGAGATTTCTTTTTTCAGATGAGTAACATTTCATCATATATATTTGTATGTATACCATATCTTCTTTATCTATTCACCTATCGATCGGCACTAATCAATCTTAATGTAAATAATGCTGCAATGAACACAAAAATGCATATATCCTTTCAAATTAGTGAAACACCTCATCTTAACCACAGATGGTTTCACCAAGCTCACTGTCAGGCTTAATGTTCTTTTTTTTTTAATTTTTTTAAAATTTTATTTTATTTTTAAACTTTACAATATTGTATTGGTTTTTCCAAATACGAAATGAATCCACCACAGGTATACATGTGTTCCCCATCCTGAACCCTCCACCCTCCTCCCTCCCCATACCATCCCTCTGGGTCGTCCCAGTGCACCAGCCCCAAGCATCCAGTATTGTGCATCGAACCTGGACTGGCGACTCGTTTCATATATGATATTATACATGTTTCAATGCCATTCTCCCAAATCTTCCCACCGTCTCCCTCTCCAACAGAGTCCATAAGAGTGTTCTATACATCAGTGTGTCTTTTGCTGTCTCGTACACAGGGTTATTGTTACCATCTTTCTAAATTCCATATATATGTGTTAGTATACTGTATTGGTGTTTTTCTTTCTGGCTTACTTCACTCTGTATAATAGGCTCCAGTTTCATCCACCTCATTAGAACTGATTCAAATGTATTCTTTTTAATGGCTGAGTAATACTCCATTGTGTATATGTACCATAGCTTTCACTGCCTTCTGATCCAGCAATCCCACTGCTGGGCATACACACTGAGGAAACCAGAAGGGAAATAGACACGTGTACCCCAATGTTCATCACAGCACTGTTTATAATAGCCAGGACATGGAAGCAATCTAGATGTCCATCAGCAGATGAATGGATAAGAAAGCTATGGTACATATACACAATGGAGTATTAATGCTCTTTAAAATTACCATAAAAACTAGAACAGAATTTCTCTTATCTTCTGTAAAAACATAGTGGGCATTACTTTCTATTATGCTATCAAAACCCTTTGAGAAACACCACTTGAATGCAAGAATTTATTCTGAATTTAATCCTGATTAAAAGCAAAAATCCATCTGCATTGATAAACAGCATATAACTATTTTGATAATAAAAAAGCCCAAGTTATCCATTTTGATTTTAATTTTTAGATATTTAATCAGTCACTAAGCAACCATAATATACAGGTGATCACAGATGAGCAACATTTTTTTTTATCTGCTGCTGCTGCTGCTGCTAAGTCATTTCAGTCGTGTCTGACTCTGTGCGACCCCATGGACTGCAGCCTACCAGGCTTCTCCGTCCATGGGATTCTCCAGGCAAGAACACTGGAGTGGGTTGCCATTTCCGTCTCCAATGCATGAAAGTGGAAAGTGAAAGAAGTCACTCAGTCATGTCCGACTCTTAGTGATCCCATGGACTGCAGCCTACCAGGCTCCTCCATCCATGGGATTTTCCGGGCAACAGTACTGGAGTGGGGTGCCATTGCCTTCTCCCTTTTATCTGCTACTCATTACTAAATCACAAGTTTTATCATTAAAGGGGGCTTTAGATTTACTATTAATACTTAGGTTCAGAGTCTAGATCTGCCACTTAACTAATCTAAGCCTAAATATAGTCATCTACATAAGGAAGATTAAAAACAGTATCTAAGCTTTATAGGTTTGAACTAGGATTAAATATGGAGAAGGCAATGGCCACCCACTCCAGTACTCTTGCCTGGAGAATCCCATGGACGGAGGAGCCTGGTAGGCTGCAGTCCATGGGGTCGCTAAGAGTCGGGCACAACTGAGCGACGACACTTTCACTTTTCACTTTCATGCACTGGAGAAGGAAATGGCAACCCACTCCAGTGTTCTTGTCTGGAGAATCCCAGGGACAGAGGAGCCTAGTGGGCTGCCTTCTATGGGGTCGCACAGAGTCAGACACAACTGAAGCGACTTAGCAGCAGCAGCAAGATTAAATAAGAAAACACATAAAAAGGACTTAGCACATTACTTGGCACATTATAAACTGTTAGCTTGACTCTTATTTTTATTGTGTGGGTCTATACATTTTAAAGCATCTTAAACATTTTTTGAGCCAAGAATAAAAATCTCAAATAAAAACATGCTAAAACTATGTCCTAAAAATATTTTGTTCTATTTTTACAATTTGCTCCATAATCCTTGTAATCTCATTGGAAGTCTTATTTGAGGTTGGTATTCCATCATTTCAATAGCCAAAGGTTTCTATTCATGGTTCATGAAAGGAAAAAGACTGGATAAAATCACCCACAGAGGAATATTTCAGTGGTATTTTAAGCTAAAAAAAAAAAACGACATCTTGGGGGCAGTGTAATACAGGGTAATTGTCAACCTACCTTATGATAAAAACTGACATTTCAATACACTAATGTAACGGTTTAAAATTCTAGGAGTAGAGAAAATGAAGAAAAGGTCTATGAAAACCTGCATGAATCAAACTGAATTTTTCATGATATAAAATGCTTTCTTTAAAAAAAAGACCAAGGATTTCACAATATATATGTGCATCAAAACATCACATTGTAAATCTTATTTTCACACATTATTAAATGTCAGTTATATCTCCCTAAAGCTGAGGGGGGAAAAGGGACAACATCAGTGATATAAATTGTCTTTCACTTTATTGTGTTTATTCTGAATATATCCAATCATCAACAATTGTTGATTATTCTGCAAATCCTGAATATGAGAATGGCTAGTGAGTATTCACATTAGTACAAAGATATCCCAATGACAATTTTAAAAATCGCTGCTTATATTAAATAGCAGAACAGGTTTTTAAAGCTGTTCTCAAAATTTTAAGTAAGAATGATCTTGAAGTGAAGTGAAGTGAAAGTCGCTCAGTCATGTCGAACTCTTTGGGACCCCACGGACTATACAGTCCATGGAATTCTCCAGGCCAGTATACTGGAGTGGGTAGGCTTTCCCTTCTCCAGGGGATGTTCCCAACCTAGGGATCGAACCCAGGTCTCCCACATTGCAAGTGGATTCTGAGCCACAAGGGAAGTCCAAGAATACTGGAGTGGGTAGCCTATCCCTTCTCCAGCAGATCTTCCTGACCCAGGAATTGAACTGGGGTCTCCTACATCACAGGTGGATTCTGTACCAACTGAGTTACAAGGGAAGCCCAGAATGATCTTAATGTTTTCTTAAAAAAAAAAAAAAAAAATATATATATATATATATATTATATATATGTTTTAAGAATATACTTTCAAAGCAGTTTCACACAATCATAGGTAAGGGAACGCTAATGTAAAATAAGGGTCCTTAAGAGGTGATTTTTCACTTCAGAATTTCTAAAACCATACCCTTTATTCTAAGAAAAAGTTGGCATTTTCAACTGTTCTAAAACAGGTTTAATTTTTCACCAGTAATAAAAATTTGGCTTACAACATGGTAACTGTGTCAACCAATAGTCATTTATTAATTGTATACTCAAAGTACACCAAGAATCAAAGAAATATCTTACACACATATCTTTGCCTTCCAGAAATATAAGTACTCATTATTTTCATTGGATATAGTACAGCAAAAATATGTAAAAATGTAGCAAGCATTTTCAGCTTGTCAGTGGCATTAAGGGAAAACAAGAATGAGATACACCTTTAAGAAAACGTGATTATTTATTCAAAGGCCAGGGACCATGACCAAGTATGATGCTTAACAAAAGGATGAAAGAAATCCTTTACCTACATCATCTTTTCTAAAACATTAACCGTATAAAAACAGTATTTTATTTTAAAAACATATTATGTCATCTGTAACTATGAACTGTACTTTTACTCTATTTTAGAGTAAAAAAACTGTACTTTTTTTTTAGAGTACTTTTAGTACTAAAAGTACTTTTATTTTAGAGTAAAAAAACTGTACTTTTACTCTATTTTACTCTATTTTAGTTAGTTATTTTAGAGTTAAAAAAACTGTACTTTTTTTTTAGAGTACTTTTAGTACTTTTATTTTAGAGTAAAAAAAACTCTACTTTTACTCTATTTTACTCTATTTTAGTTAGTTCTAAGTTCAATGCTTTTTTATTATGCAATTGCACCTTTCATCATGAATAATTTTTAATTTTCATAATTAGCCTTATTAGTATAAAAATATGTATATAGTTGTTAAAGACTGAAATACATACACTCAATAGTTGTTTCTGAGTGATGGATAGTACACAATTTTAATTTACCCCTCCCATATTTTTGCATTATTTCTTTTTAAAATCTTCTATAATGATTACACATTATATATAATAGAACAAAGTTATTTTAAAAATAATAGACTTACTGTCTTGACTTCATAGAAAACACTTTATTACGTTATCTGTCAGTGATTTTAAAATGAAAATTCTGTGATTTTAAAAATAAGATTTCCCCAAAAAATTAAAAATAGAGTTTCCATGTGCTCAATTGCTTCAGACATAACGGATTCTTTGAGACCTTATGGACTATAGCCTGCCAGGCTACTCTGTCCATGGGATTCTCCAGGCAAGAATACTGGAGTGGGTTGCTGTGCCCTCCTCTAAGGGTTCTTCCCGACCCAGGGATCAAACCCGCATCTCCTGCATTGCAGATGGATTCTTTACTGCTGAGCCACCAGGGAAGCCCCCAGAGTTACCATAGCATCCAGCAATCCCACTTCTGGGTATTTAACCAGAAAAACTCTAATTCAAAAAGATACAGGGACTCCTATTTTCATAGCAACACTGTTCACAATAGCCAAGATATGGAAACTACCCAAATGTCCCGCAACAGTTGAATGGACAAAGAAGATGTGGTACACACACACACACACACACTGGAATACTACTCAGCCATAAAAACAATGAATGCCATTTGCAGCAACATGGATGGCCCTAGAGATTATCATACTAAGAGAAGTAAGTCAGAAAGAGAAAGTCAAATACCATATGATATTACTTACATGTGGAATCTAAAATATGATACAAATGAACTTATTTATGGGACAGAAACAGACTCACAGACACAGAGACAAACTTACAGTTGCCAAGGGGGAGGGGTGGGGGAGGGATGAAATGGTAGTTTGGGATTAGCAAGTGCAAACTATTATATATAGGATGGACAAACAATAAAGTCCTACTGTGTAGCGCAAGGAACTTCATTCTAAAAATCATAATGGAAAAGAATATGAAAAATAATGTATATGACATGTACAACTGAATCATTTTGCTGTACAGCACAATATAACACTAAGTCAACTATACTTCAATACAATAAATTAAAAAATAAAATGTTTTCCTTGATTTCACCTGTTTTCATGACTCTCAACCATGTTATATACAAATTGATCGTGTGTTATTAGCAACCTGTGTATTAGAGTGGTTCCATGAATGTGGGCTCCATACAGGAGACCAGTTTTAGAGAAATCAAACAGTTCATTGGGTTTTCCAGGTGGTGCTAGGGGTAAAGAACCCACATGCCAGTGCAGGAGACTTAAGAGACCTCAGTATGATCCCTGGATTGGGAAGATCCCCTGGAGGAGGGCTTAGAAACTAACTCCAGTATTCTTGCCTGGAGAATCCCATGGACAGAGGAGCCTCGCAGGCTACAGTCCACGGGGTTGCAGAGAGTCAAACATGACTGAAGCAACTTAGCACACACATATGCATGCCAACAGTTCATTAAAAGGCAATATTGAAATTCCAGTTCCCTGTGCTTTCAATGTCAGCTATGACAGTATAAAATCACCAAAAGCCAGAAACAGAACCTCTGAGCAGAGACCACAGAAGAATCTGGTCAGTAAAAATTCTTCATATGTAAATCATAACGCTGACAGAACAAAAGCAGAGAGATTTATGGGGAAATGTTTCAAAAGCTATTGCCTTGTGCGAGAACTGTTTTGAGATTTTAAAAATATTCATAGCTTTTGAGTCAGTATTTCTGCTTCAAGGTCTCCCCATGAAGAAAGAAATTTAAAATGTGCACAAAACTTATGTCCAAGTATGTCAGTACAATGGTTGAATTTTTTAACTGATTTTTTTTGTTACAGAGGAAAAATGGCTATCATAACAGTCAAAACAACCAGAGATTTTTTTTAAGTTAAATAAAAATGTTCCCCTTGCACTCATATTCTCATATATCTTCCCTTTTGATCGGTTTTTTAGGTTTATTTTTTATATTTTATTGAAGTAGAGTTGATTTACAATGTTGTACTAATTCTCACTGTACAGCAAAATGATACAGTTTCACCTATATGCACATTTTTTTCTCAAATTCTTTTCCATTATGGTTTATCACAGGATATTAAATATAGTTCCCTGTTGTACAGTAAGACCTTGTTGTTTATCCATTCTCTACATAATAGTTTGCATTTGCTAATCTCAACCTCCCAATCCTTTCTTCTCTCTCCTGCCTCCTCCATTTTGATCTTTCTAAAGGAGTCAAAATTAAAAGATTAGTGTAGATTTTTCACATCTAACATATTGTCATATACAAACACACACACTGGGGTCTTTTTCTTCAGTTAAAAAAAAAGTAAGATTTTAAAATTGCTTTATAATTTGCTTTTTTTTACTCAACAATATTATGATGGATATCTTTCCAAATCAACATATTCTCATGGCTAATGCCACTAAGTTACCAACTCTATTAATATTTGTTAAACATTTGAGTCTTTACCAGGTTTTTTTTTTTCCCCATGGCAAGGAGTGATAAAGGTAACGTGCACAATTTTATTTTATTTCTATAAGAAAACCCCTCTCATTTAAAATGCACTTATATAGAATGTTGCTAGATCAATGGAGGCGTGTATGCAAGACATTTTGAAATGTTAATATATGTGTCTGTTTTGTATTTGCATTCCCACTGGAATAACCCAGCCCCTGCTTTGCTCAGTTCAGTTCAGTTCAGTTCAGTTCAGTCGCTCAGTCATGTCCAACTCTTTGCAACTCCGTGGACCGCATGCAGCTCACCAGGACTCCATCTCCATCACCAACTCCCGGAGTTTACTCAAACTCATGTCCATTGAGGCAGTGGTGCCATCCAACCATCTCATCCTCTGTTGTCCCCTTCTTCTCCCGCCTTCAATCTTTCCAAGCATCAGGGTCTTTCAAATGAGTCAGCTCTTCGCATCAGGTGGCCAAAGTAGTGGAGTTTCAGCTTCAACATCAGTCCTTCCAATGAACACCCAGGACTGATGTCCTTTAGGATGGACTGGTTGGATCTCCACGCAGTCCAAGGGACTCTCCAAGAGTCTTCTCCAACACCACAGTTCAAAAGCATCAATTGTTCGGCGCTCAGCTTTCTTTATAGTTCAAATCTCATATCCATACATGACCAGTGGAAAAACCATAGCTTTGACTAGACAGACCTTTGTTGACAAAGTAACGTCTCTGCTTTTGAATATGTTATCTAGGTTGGTCATAACTTTCCTGCGAAGGAGTAAGCGTCTTTTAATTTCATGG
The DNA here is from genome assembly GCF_027580195.1 of Bos mutus. Lineage (NCBI taxonomy): Eukaryota > Metazoa > Chordata > Mammalia > Artiodactyla > Bovidae > Bos > Bos mutus. The sequence goes on from NC_091644.1 coordinate 35,578,839, forward strand.
CTGCAGTCACCATCTGTAGTGATTTTGGAGCCTAAAAAAGCTAGAGGCATTCATTTACCTCCTGGAGAAGTAGGACTGTTATAGTAGAAAGAATGAAAAGAGAAAGATTGTGGAGGTATTCAGCTTTCTAGAGTAAAATAGGATTTCTGAATACTATAGGAATGTGATTGTTACAGAAATAATGAAAAGAGAAAAATGAATTTCAGATTTCTCCAGCAGTAACAGGAACTGAGGAGACCACAATTAGACAATAGTGTCAGGCAGCTGCCTGGGAGCCTGTAGAGCGAGTAGGAGAGTGCTTCACTACATGAGGTCCTGGGGAACTCTGACAGCCTTGGGGGTGAATCTGACAGCCTTGGGGGTGAATGAGTGACTAGCCAGTCCAGGGTTCCAGACCTGGAGATCAGGCCTGGTTATTGAAACCCACCCTGGGTAGTGGTTTGGAGCAGATAACCTCATGTTTACCCAGATAACCCAGATAACCTCATGTTTACCAGCTCTTCTATACACCTAGCTAAGTGACTATCCATAGAAGGTAGGCAAGTGACTCATCTCTCCTGCCTTTAGTTTTTCCATCTGTAAAATGGGGATCCTGTTTCTCAGTGAGATCACTTATGGAAAACACTCAGATCAAATTGTAGACTTACCGAGAATCACAGAACGGTAGCAATTATCATCTTTAAAAGGTGAAGGATTTAGGGAAGAAGGGGTCCCTGCTTCCCAGTGCCCTCAACAAGATTTAGGAAGGCATGGACTATCAGCATCTTCCCTACCCCTAGTTGAGATCAAGTGAGCCCTCATACGTTCTGGGTGAATAAATGTCCACTTCCCTTCTTTTAGACTTCCCTTTCTTCCACTACCTTAGTTCAGTAAATTTTATTACAGTTGAATGTTTGGCTTTTTACTCAGAAATATCTTGTTACTCAATTTTGAAATTTTTAGAAAATATTATTTGACTTATCTCTGTTTTACTGGAAGTAATCAGAGCACCTTTTACTTTTTGTCTTTCGCCTCCAGTTTTTGTTAGATATATATTTACCTTTTAAATCCCATGTCTTGAAAAAATTTCTAATATTATTTCAATGTGATATGCCTGTTCATATTTTTCCCCTTCTCTGGGATTTATTTCAGAAGATATATTTTGCTGGGATGTCATGCATTTCTTTGCACTTTTCCAATTTTCTGCCATCTTTTTTTCTTGAAAAGGGCTTTCACCATTAGATAACTGATCATCTTTGGCAGGTTGAATTTTTTGTCTTTCTGGACTGAGGGATTATCAGTGGACAAACTAGTAAATTCCCAAGTCTTGAGGAAGAAGCCCACTGGCATCAAGTCTGTTCACAATGTGATCAACTGCACACTCCAACTATAGAGACAAGGAGCAACTAACTGCCCATCTGAAGTCCACCCAAGCTCTCCCCCTTCAGAGCTCCCCCGTGAGTCCCAATAACAACTACAAATGCTGATCCTGTCTCAGATTATCCACTGGAACTGACCAGCCTTGTCTGTTTCCACCAGAATGAATAGGGACCTACACTGGCTGTCGTTCCTGGAAAACTTGGGAGAACTCATCAAATCAGAAGCATCTTCCACCATTCTGTGTCTTCCAAAGGAAGAGAACTAAGAGCATGGCATTAGGGATGTAAACTCAGGCTACCAGCTTTTCAGAGTTACTTCTGGTCTTGTTCAAACATACCTTTATCTGTAACACGGGCATATGCACCTCTGGGACAAAGCTAACCAGTAATTCAATACTGTTTCTAACACAACGACCAAATTTCACAATAATCCTTAAATTAAGGACATAAATATACAGTTATCTTAAAAAGGCACGCAACAGACACTTGGCATGTGTCAAGTGAACAAGTGATTTTCAGCTATTCCTGAGACACTTGACTATTCAGGATATGTGCTGTTTTGCTGAGGCATGGTTAGCAATCCACTGCATGCTGGGATTGGTGAGCTGGGAATCTCTTAAGAACCCGTCTGCCAATGCAGGAGATGTAAGAGACCCAGATAAGAGACACAGGTTTGATCCCTGGGTTGAGAAGATCCCTTGAAGCAGGAAATGGCAATCCACTCCATTATTTTTGCCTGGAGATTTCCATGGACAAAGGAGCCTGGTGGACTACAGTCTATGGGGCCACAAAAAGTCAGACACGACTCAGCTACAGTCTATAGGACCACAAAGAGTCAGACACGACTCAGCTCACACACACACACACACACACACACACACACACACATTAGGTACTGAGAGAGTCTAACTGTGCACCAGCATTTCAACCTGACTTTGATGTGCACTTATTTTGTCTATTCTACTCAATATCTACTTCAGAGGAATTCTCGTGAAAGAGCTAAGGACATTCTTAGATGTTTTGTCCTTACACGGGATTCAACAGACGTAAGAAGAAAGGTCTGTATGGAAGAGCACATGTGTAACCGAGCCTGTGAGGAAAAGGGTCTGCTGATGTGCCCCTTACAGTGTTATGCAACAGCAGCACAAGGTCTGTGCTTACTGCATTGTCAATGCCTAAGAAAACTAAAAGGAGTTGGATGGATATGCTACATGAAAATAACCAAAGAACGATAAACCAAGTGAAACACCTGGGCAGGTTTTAGTGGTTTAGGAAATGGGTTTGACTGAAGAGGAATGAATAGACGAGAAACTGGGAATTTAGAAATTTGTGTAAAACATACATCATTTTCCTTTGTATTTCTAACATCAAAGGAAATGCAGTGGGAAATCCAAAATTATATCTCGGTCTTACCTTGGAAGATCGGAAGGTAAATGCAGTTGATTTGACATCAGCTTTTTCTTTGTCCATGAGTAGAAGGCTTTTGTCTTCCATGAGACTCAAGTATTTTCCTGTTGTGACATGGCGTAGTCGAAAAGGTTGTCCCCACCTTATGTGGCTTCCACTCCACCTAATAAAAAATGTTAAGACTTGATCCAATAGCAAACACAATGACAGGAGAAACAACAATTAAAATGTATGTGTCAGACAATGAACAAGGAGGTTTGACATATACTGTCTTCTTGAGTGTTTCCAAAAACCTTATGATGGTGGTATATTTTTATTTCACAAATAACAGAATGGTTATTTGGAATGGTTATAGGTAATATTCAATGTCATGTAGATAATAATAAGTAGAAGCAAAATTTATCTCAAGGTCTTCTGACATTAACTGTAATACTATCCACACCAAACACTACTAAGATGACTAAGAACTTGTGTTTTGAGTTAATTTCTAATCACCAGTCACAAATAAAGACATTATGAGATTAAAATGACACTTTAAACTCATAAACTAGGACTGACTAGTTTTTTGTTGGATTTGAACAGATTTTAGGCAAGTGGTATTAAAGTCAATGCCTAATTATGTTAAACTGGAATTCATATATACAAACTGAATTAGATATTTATCTGAAAAAAAGAAATCTCATCCTATGCTTTAAATTTTAATAATATGGAACAATGATGTCAATAAAAGCCAAGGAACAAAAGAGACAAATGAAGAAACTAAATTTGAATAGTGGTCAAGAGAAAAAAAGGCAAGAAAAATTACATGCAAAACACAGAAAATGCTAACTAAAGTTGCATAAAAAAGATAAAAAGCAAAGTTGTGATCATCAAAATCTGCTTTTAAAAATAGTGGATTTCAGATAGAGAAGAAAGGAAAAATGAAGACACAGACCATTCTCGCATTGTACAGAACTGTGTTAACTGAAAGCTGTACAGAACAGAACCTTGCCCTATGATAAAGAGTGGAAAGAAGGTTCCAGTCATGGAGACTTAGAGTTATCATGCTAGTGTGCAAAGCAAGGACAGCCTCTTATCAATGATGAGAAATGTGCTAGAAATCAAATACTTTTTTTTTCAATAAAGTAAAAATAAAAAAGAATCACCGTGCCCATAAAGCCAAGAAAAAATAAGATGGTAAAATTGCTATCAGACAAATTAAAATTCAAGGCAAAAAGTATAAAGGAGATATTATTGTTGTTATGGAGTTATTAAGTCATGTCCAACTCATTTGTGATCCCATGGACAGTAACCTGCCAGGCTCCTCTGTCCATAGAATTTTCCCAGGCAAGATTACTGGAGTGGACTGTCACTTCCTTCTCTAGGGAATCTTCCTGAGCCAGGGATCAAACTCACACCTTCTGCTTGGCAGGCAGGTTCTTTACTACTGAGCCACCTGGGAAGCCCATAGAGAGGATACAGTTGATTACTTTACAAAGAGTAGGATATACTCTAAAAAGAATGTACTATGTCATGAAGCTTCACATGCCAATGGCAAACAGAAAATGAAACACAAGACACACAAGCATAAATGTTTAAAAGATAATTACAGTAGAAGCTCTTACCACTACAAAACGAATCAAACCGATAAAAAGTAAATATTCGAGGATTCCAGCCTGACGTGCTGCAATTCATAGGGTCGCAAAGACTCGGACATGACTGAGCGACTGAACTGAACTGAACTATGATTTATTAGTTAATAGACTTCTTTTCATACAGAATCATTAAAAACTTTTAGATTCTATAAATTACGAACACTATTTTTATTTTTTTTTAGATTTGCAGTAGATTTATTAATGCCAATTTTGTTTCAATAAATTATCTTTAAGTCAATTTTATGCTGTTGTTGAACTATAAACAAAGCGGAGCACCGAAGAATTGATGTTTCTAAACTGTGGTGTTGGAGAAGACTCTTGAGAGTCCCTTGGACTGCGTGGAGATCCAACCAGTCCATCCTAAAGCAAAACAGTGCTGAGCGTTCACTGGAAGGACTGATTCTGACGCTGAAAACTCCAATACTTTGGCCACCTGATGCAAAGAGCTGACTCATTTGAAAAGACCCTAATGCTGGGAGAGATTGAGGGCAGGAGGAGAAGGGGACGACAGAGGATGAGATGGTTGGGTGGCATCACCGACTCAATGGACATGAGTCTGGGTAAACTCCAGGAGTTGGAGATGGACAGGGAGGCCTGGCGTGCTGCGGTTCATGGGGTCACAAAGAGTCGGACATGACTGAACAATTGGACTGAACTGAATTCTGTTTCCCTAACCTGGATTTTTTCTTAACCTTAAGCATTAGCCTGGAAAGTTAATACTAGAATGATACTGTAATAAGTTCAAGTTTTACATGGAAATGTTTATAAAGATAATTACTTTGGATAAGTCCTCCTACTAAAATAATAACCATGTACCAATAAATCCTGATAATAACACAGTAGTGCCTTAAAAATGAAATTTAAGTTTGTTTACCAACAATAGCATGTTAAAGCATTTCTACTCTGGTAATAGAAAAGTTTTGTGTATTCCCCTCATAAAATTAAGTATACTATTAGCAGGTGCTATAAAAAAGCAATTATTTTTAATACCATTCCATTATTTCAAGGAGCATTTGAAAATTTTATCAAATAATGACTCATCCTAATTAGAGAAAACAACTTCATTTTCAAATAGTCCGTAAGTATGTCCAAAGACAGACTTTTCACCAGAACTTCTAGACAGTATTCTGAATACCATGTTCAAATCTATTTGGGCTCAAATCTCATAGGTTTCATACACATAAGCACACTTCTCAATCCACCAAGGGAATTCTGTTAGAATTGGAATGAACTTGCCCAATTCTCAAACATTGTGAAGTCTAAGCACATTTTCTTTAGCTCACAAGCGCTCAAATTAGCTCATCTCATGTGTCCATAGTCCAAAAGAAAAGAGGACAAGGCCAGGAGAATCAAGGGCAAGAAACTAATATTTCAGTAAAAACTGGAAACAGTCGAAATATAGTAGTTATATAAACTAGTTTCCTATGTTATATTAGACAACTGTTCCCAAGGTATTATCTACATTTACTTGTAAATATCTCAAAGGAATGAGGATGTTAATTATTAAAAAAATTTGTAAGATAAAGTAGAATTGTAAGTATACATAATGTGTATTATAATTGCAGTGATCATTTCTATTACAGAAGCCAATATATATCCTACATATAATAGTCTTAAACTTTGCATTGGGGTATAATACAGGAATGTGTTTTCTATTACATTTGATTCCCCAAATTAAAGCTTACTTCATTAAAAAGTTAATGATACTGAAAAACTTTTGACACAATGTTATTTGTATGAGATTGCAATATAAAATATATAATTACTGGACTACATAAATTGTAACAAATATATAGTTTGGCATCTCACTGGAGAAAAAAACCATATGGTATCCCAAAGATTACAATATAAACATTGACCTTTGGAATACAGTTCTGTTATACATAGAAGCAGTAATTTGAATATCACTTTCAAAGTAAAAGAAAATAATGTGACCACTGAATATAAAAAGAACACATGCTAATTAAATGCAATCTAATTTATATATTTACAGTGATGCCAAAGGAGGTCAGAGATGCAACCAAATCTTTAAAAAAAAAACTTCAATGAAGAAATCCATTCGGATACTTTCAAAAGTATTTCTGTAATTATAGCTCATCAATAACATTGCTGACAATGAAAAGGAAGTCTCGTCAGGCTTTCAAGAGCTCTTATCCTTTTTTTTTTTTTTAAATAAGCAATAGACAGATTTAGGACCTGGCTTCCTCAAGAAAAAAAAAAAAAAAAACAAAATAATTTAAGTACACAATCACGAAGGGTAGGTAGATCTACAAATGTGAAAAAACATCTGAAATCTGTTTTATAAAGGCCCTATTTCATCTCTAATTAAGCTGTCATTTTTAATAATACACAAGGCAAATTACAGAAATATATGTATATATTTGGAATTCCTTTCCCTAGATTCTCTATATAATTTATGAAGCACATAAAGGCTATGAGCTTTCTTTCTTTTGCTTTATAAGTCATCTCTTCTATTTCCATCCCATTAATAAATTCACTATCCATAAAATTTTACTTTTAAGTTCAAGATTTATCAGTTTTAATATTTCAGTGGGTTTGAGCAACTGTGAATTTATATAGAAAGAAACTTAGTATTATCAATTAATTGATAACTAACATTAATATAGAGCACTTTTTAAAAGTTGCATACTTACAATCAGAGAAAATATAGAAATAAATTTAATTTACATGCATATTTTTGTTGAGTAGGAGTAGATAGAGTGAGCAGAAAATCAATCATAAAAAATCTCATTGGGGTAAAATTGTGTCATGGGAGAATAAACTAATATGATTTCAATGAGAAAGATGAACAACATATTTTTTCACTGTTAAAGAGACCATGTTCAAGCATTTTTAAATAAATAAAGATGGGTATTAAATTGCAGCAGTACACAAGGTCAATGGGATATTTTTATGAGAGTAGTTTACCCATGTTATCTTAAAATGTCACTACTTACAATACACTGTAAGTTATATTCTATGCATCTATTTAAACTGATAATGAAAAAAATTCTATGTTGAGCCTAGCAATGTTCAAGGAAATACAAAGTTTTTGAAATTATTACACAGAGTACATAAGCAAAAAAAAAACCCTGAAGACCACTGAACTATTTTAATCATTAATCTCAAAATATCAAGTTAATAAAATGCAGCAATTCTATAATAAGACAGTTCCCTACACACATCCATGGAAGTCTATTACCCTAAATCAATAAATTTTTAAAGTGTAACATAACAGGGAACAAATGCATTGAAAACTCTGTTTTCTGGACAAAAATGACCTTCTAATCTTTTCTTTTAATTTGATTGATATTTAAATTCTATTTAAAATAGTTCAAAATGACACCTTTATCATCAGTATTGCATTTACTTAGAGTAGCTAAAAGTCAATCTCTGGACAGCTTTTTGAAGTCACCAGAAAAAAAAAAGATAATCATTATTTGTATAATGAATACACAGTGAGTCTATTTTCAATTCACATTTCTCACTCAGTTATCAAGCTAGTTTTAAGTAAAGATAGTGACTGCTAGTGATGACTCTCACACCTCATTTGGGTTCAAGTTTCCACTGGTTTACATATGCCTTTGTAATCTGAAATGTGAAATGTAATCTGAAATGTGATTCAGATCAAGCCTGGATCTGAAATGTGCGACAGGCCTGCAAACAATTTGTCCTGACTCCAAACCTTACGTCACTCTGCACTAGGAGCTCTTCCTGCCAGGAGAGGCACAGACTGGGATGAATCGATAACACAAAACCAAATGAGGCTAAAAATAAGCAGATGGTATAAAACCATTGCTTACTACCTGGTGAATGGAGGCTAGTGAAAGGTAAATAATTGCAGGGGAAGGTAAAAAATGAGTGTTTCATCTACGTGTTGTTGTTAGCATGACCATTTTGAAGAAAAGTTCAAGACCACTAGATATATGGGGTTGGCCAAAAAGTTCACTGAGGCGTTTCCATAAGATGTTACAGAAAAACCCAAACGAACATTTTGGCCAGCCCAATCTTTTGTACCCAAAGCATCGGGATGTATTCAGATGTTCTACTTACGCAACTCTTAGTGTCTCCAGTCGCCACAGGGAACGTGCGTGAACCGATACAGCACCACCTTCGTAATGAACAGTTCTGTTAAAAAAAAAAATATATGAATATAAAAAGCCCAATTTTAATGTCGTATTCTTAGATTCTACTTTTCAAGTCAAATAAGAAAGAAAGTAAATGGGAAAGCTTTGGATAAACAGTGAAAGCTATACTTTTTGGTCGGAGAGAATATAGCTGGAAATATAAATAACAGTGATAACAGTGATCTGAATAAACAATTGATTTAAACACATTTCTTTGTCCTTTACTCCCTGTAATCCCATTCATCCTCTCTCCCTCACCCTGGCCATTGTTTTTTCTCTCCCAGTGAATACTTTCACTATTAAACTTAAATCTATAAAAATACTCTGTTCTGAGTTTAAGTGCTGTTGAGGGTAATATATTATAGCTTCCCAGGTGGCTTGGTGGTAAAGAATCCACCTGCCAAGCAGAAGATGCAAGTTTGATCTCTGTGTCGGGAGGATCCCCTGGAGAAGGGAATGGCTACCCACTCTATTTTTCATGACTGGGAAACCCCATAGACAGAGGAGCCAGGTGAATTACAGTCCACAGGGTCACCAAAGAGTCAGACACAATTTAGCAACTAAATGACAACAAAAAACAGTTCTCTTTTTTTTTCCTTATTACTATTTATTTATTGGAAAGAAAAACTGTATCATTTGTCCTGGAGTACTTTCTACCTTCTGATTTTGCTGATGACATCCTCACAGTGTTTTTTTTAACATCTGCCTCTAAGTTGGTAGTTAGATTATAAAACCTAGAAACTTGCTCATGTTCAAGATTGAAATAGTTTGCCAAGAACACTTCAGAAAATGGTGTTTGCCTTCCTATTACATCACATCAGGAGGTAATAATGACTACTTTTTAACTTTTTATAGTAACATTAACTCAAGATCACCCTGATCCATCCATTAGAACTTAAGAATCTTAGGTACCTCAGTGACCAGGTTCCTCAGCAGCAATTTTCAATTGTGGTTGTGAATATAATCATAGGGATAGCTTTTAAAATCCTGGCATATTGCCCTTAACACTGGCCAAATTAAAGTAAATTTGGAATCCCCAGCTGGTCGTAAGAGGGAGCCACAGTTGGGAAAGTACTGTCCACCTCAGTTTCTACAAAGTAGCACTACTGACACTTTGGTCCGGGTAATTCTCTGCTGTGAGGGGCTATCCCGTGCACTGGAGTAGGGTATTTGACACATCCCTGGCCTCTATCAACTACACGCAAACACAAGCCATCCAAGTCAGGACCCACAACTTGAGTTACAATTTGTATGTGATCACCCAAGTTGTGACAATCTAAAATGCTTCCAGATAAGATGAAATGTCTTCTGGGGCCAAGATGACTCGTAATGTCAAAACACTGTTAGACATCAGTAGTTCTCAATCTTTAGTGAATACTGGAATCATCTTTCAAGTTTTTTAAAATACAGATTGCTGGAGGGAAGCAACCTAAATGTCCATCAAAAGATGAATGGATAAGGAAGTTGTGGTACATATATACAAAGGAATATTACTCAGCAATACAAAGGAACAAAATTGAGTCATTTTTTTTAGTGATGTAGAGGGACCTAGAGTCTGTCACACAGAGTGAAGTGAGTCAGAAAAACAATATGTATATTAAGGCAGGTATACGGGACTCTAGAAAAATGTTACCAATAAATCAACTTGCAGGGCAGGAATTTGACACCGACATAGAAAACAAACATGTGGACACAAGGGAAAGAGAGGGTGGGGCAAATTGAGAGAATTAGCACTGACATATATATACTATGGGCTTCCCTGGTGGCTCAGACAGTAGAGCATTCATTCACCTGCAATGCAGGAGATGTGGGTTTGATCCCTGGGTTGGGAAGATCCCCTGGAGAAGGGAATGGCAACACATTCTAGTATTCTTGCTGGGAGAATTCCATGGACAGAGGAGGCTGCTGGGCTACAATCCACGGGGTCCCAAAGAACTGGACATGCCTGAGCAGCTAACACTTTCACTTTTTTATCTACACTATCGTGTAAAATAGATGTGGGAAGTGGGAAGCTACTGTATAGCACAGAAAGCTCAGCTTGATGCTCTGTAATGACCTAGAAGGGTGGGATGGGGGTAGGTGGCGGGATGCTTAAGAGGGAAGGGATTCTGTGTATACAGATTGCTGATTCACTTCACTGTACCAAAGAAACTAACACAACAGTGTAAAGCAATTATAACCTGGTAAAAATATAAAAACACACAGACTCCTGGGCCCCCAGAGTTTCCAGTTTAATAAGATCAATAATTTGTATTTTTAACAAGTTCCCAGGCAATGTTGGTACAGCCAGTCCACACTCAGAATCACTGGACTAAAACCACTATTTCATTAGAATAGTGATTCTTAGTATTGGTTGTGTGTTATAATCACATGGAAAGCTTTAAAAACTCCAGACAATTCTCAGACCATTAAATTAGAATCTCTGGGTATGTACTTGAAAGGTAATGAATGACAAAATATAGATATATGTTCACATGCATTTGTGTACAATATATATTGTACATAGTGATAGATACACACAAACATAGATTTTTTTTAAATTTGTTTCTAATTGGAGGATAATAGCTTTACAATATTATGTTTGTTTCTCCCAGACTTTTTTTTTTCACAGACATTACATCATTTTATTCATGAATATATCAGCAAGCCCATAGTCTTTATTTATTTATTTTTTAACTTTTCTGGTCACATGGCATGAGAAATCTTAGTTCCCTGACCAGGGATAGAACCCACATCCCCTGCATTGGAAGCACAAAGTCTCAACCACTGGACCACTGGGGAAGTCCCAGCCCATAATCTTTGAATAGCTGTTCCATGTTATTGGGAAGGAAGGTTGAGTACTGTGTGTAGAGTGGATGGAGAAAGAGACCCTCTAGTGAACTGACCTTTAATCACCTTTCCATTATTTCCCAGCAATTCTGCTCTGACTCAAATTTGCATGCCCTCCTCAACAAGTCATATGCTGTCTCCCACTCAGCACCTGAACTCGCTTTCTAAGTTTGGGCTGTCCATCCCTATGTGATTTTTGATGAAAGCAGAGTTTTATTCCTTCTATGGAAGTTTAAAAAGTTAAACTTAAGGGAAAAAAAGGAAGAAAAAGGTTAAACTTCACTTCCCTTGATCATGGGCTATGACCCAAGCTCAGCCATTTGGATTCTCCCAGACTTTTAATAAAGATCTCATACTTGGCCATAAGAAAATTTTATAAGATTTTTTTTAAGTGTAGCTATTTACTCACATATTTTCTGATCATAACAAATAAAATTTGGGAATAAATACTAAAATGATGAAGAAAAGAACAATTCAGGAAAATAAGAAACTCTCCTAAATTACTTAAGGTCAGAGAGGAAATAGAAATTATACCCTAACTAGAATATAATTAATAAAAGAAAGCTTCATAACACATTTATGATGCAAGGGTAAACTTTTAGAGATGGTAGCCTACAATCCTTAATTATTGAAGAAATAATGAAATCCAACAAACCAAAGAACTGTCTGAAGAGATTAGAGAAGGCAAAGGCACGTGTGCAGCTTTCTGTTCACTAACTCTATTGAACTAATGAACCAAAACAATGTTACAGATAAAGAGAAAAAAGAAAGTGTTAAAACTACTGGACAATGATATTATTTGTAACAAAATTTTTAAAGAGTCTTCTACTTCATAAATCAGAAGTCACTGAAATTTCACTGAATAGGAATTTTTAAAATATGCACACCTGTTAACCAACAATATGTGCCTTGTTCAATAACATTTTAAAAAATTCCAGGATTCAGGCTGTAAATTATGGCCTACATAAAACATTATCCTCCAATATAACAAACTTCATTAATGAACTCATATTTCAGGCTGATCACATAAAACTGCTCAAAGAAGTCCTTTAAAGTTATTCTTTTAATAAGGACAAATTATTCCTGTCATCAATTCCACTTCTCATAAGTGTTATAATATTGTTCACTGAATGAAAGCAGTGAGCTATTTTTGTATTTTCAGCTATAGAATACTCTTTAAGCCTTATCTCAGATGTCAAACCACTTATTTCTCAGCAAAAAGCAGGCACTTTGACAGTCAGGATAGCTCAACTTCAGAGTCTGAGCCCCAGAAAAATCTAGCATTAGCATACAGATAAAAGCATAAGTCCTTACAAAGACTTCACAGCCTGACAGTTTGGCATTTATCAGAATGTATTTATACCAAACTTTTACAGGATACACAATTCCAATTAGTGGGCTTCAGCACAGAATCATAAAACACATTGTTAACAAAAGATTCAAGGCTGAAAAGAGACCCCTCCCTTCTGCAGAGAAACTAGAAACACCCAGAATAATTTGATCAAATAGTTTTATCAAATATTTGGGTACTTGGTGACCCACACAAGTTGACACACAAAATTAAACACCATAATAACTAATTCAGAGAAAATTCAATTTATCTATCTATATTTCTATATCTATAATTAATATCCACATTGCAAGGGATTCCTATTTTCCTCTCCAAGATAATGATAGACAAATTCACAGTGTTTCACAACAGGTCTATGTGCAGGTCTATGTTCCAATAAAACTTTATTTAGAAAAACAAGTAGTGGGCCAGATTTAAGCCACAAGTTAAGAGTTTGCTGACTCAATCCAAAAGATCATACCCATATTATTGTTAATTTTAATCTCAGAGAGAGGCAGCTATATGAAATTCAAGGTCTAAAGTTTTTGTAATTGTTTTAGTCAGGGTTCTTCAGAGAAATAGAATTATTCATATATATATATGCTCATATGTACATATGTATGCATATATGTATGTGCGTATAAATATATGCACCTATGCTGCTGCTGCTAAGTCACTTCCATCGTGTCCAACTCTGTGTGACCCCATAGACGGCAGCTCACCAGGCTCCCCCGTCCCTGGGATTCTCCAGGCAAGAACACTGGAGTGGGTTGCCATTTCCTTCTCCAATGCATGAAAGTGAAAAGCGAAAGTGAAGTCGCTCAGTCGTGTCCGACTCTTAGCGACCCCATGGACTGTAGCCCACCAGGCTCCTCCGTTCATGGGATTTTCCAGGCAGGAGTACTGGAGTGGGGTGCCATTGCCTTCTCTGATATGCACCTATATATACATATAATTTTATATAAAGAGTTTACTATAAGGAGACTGTTCATGCAATTATGGAGGCTGACAAGTTTTAAGATAAGCATGCTGGAGACTGAGAAGAGCTGATGATTTAAGTTCCAGTCCATGTCTGAGAACCAGCAAAGCCAATGGCGTAGTCTTAGTCCAAAGATCACAGGTTCAGATCTCAATTCAGTTCAAAGGGAGGATAATATTGATGTCTCAGCTCAAAGACAGTAAGCAGAAAGAGTTCCCTCTGATTAATAAAGAGTCAGCCTTTCTGTTCTATTCAGGTCTTTGCCTGATTAGATTAGGACTACCCACATAAGGGAAGGCAGTTTTACTCTTCTGAAAATTTTAATGTTAAACTCATCTAAAAACACTCGCATGAAACACCCAGAATAATTTGATCAAATAGTTTGATCAAATATTTAGGTACTTGGTGACCCACTCAAGTTGACACATAAAATTCAGTTCAGTTCAGTTGCTCAGTCGTGTCCAACTCTTTGCAACACCATAGACTACAGCACACCAGGCCTCCGTGTCCATTACCAACTCCCGGAGTTTACCCAAACTCATGTCCATTGAGTCAGTGATGCCATCCAACCATCTCATCCTCTGTCATCCCCTTTTCCTCCTGACTTCAATCCTTCCCAGCATCAGGGTCTTTTCAAATGAGTCAGCTCTTCACATCAGGTGGCCAAAGTATTGGAGTTTCAGGTTCAACATCAGTCCTTCCAATGAACATTCAGGAATGATTTCCTTTAGGATGGACTAGTTGGATCTCCTTGCAGTCCAAGGGACTCTCAAGAGTCTTCTCCAACACCACAGTTCAAAAGCTTCAATTCTTCAGTACTCAGCTTTCTTTATAGACCAACTTTCACATCCATACATGACCACTGGAAAAGCAATAGCCTTGACTAGCTTTGCTTTTTAATATGCTGTCTAGGTTGGTCATAACTTTTCTTCCAAAGATTAAGTGTCTTTTAATTTCATGGCTGCAGTCATCATCTGCAGTGATTTTGGAGCCCTGCGAAATAAAGTCTGCCATTGTTTCCACTGTTTCTCCATCTATTTGCCATGAAGTGATGGGACCGGATGCCATGATCTTTGTTTTCTGAATGTTTAGCTTTAAGCCAACTTTTTCAATCTCCTCTTTGACTTTCATCAAGAGGCTCTTTAGTTCTTCTTCACTTTCTGCCATAAGAGTGGTGTCATCTGCATATCTGAGGTGATTGATATTTCTCCCAGCATTCTTGATTCCAGCTTGTTCTTCATCCAGCTCAGCGTTTCTCATGATGTACTCTGCATATAAGTTAAATAAGCACGATGACAATATACAGCCTTGACATAATCCTTTTCCTATTTGGAACCCGTCTGTAATTCCATGTCCAGTTCTAACTGTTGCTTTCTGACCTGCATACAGATTTCTCAAGAGGCAGGTCAGGTAGTCTGATATTCCCATCTCTTTCAGAATTTTCCACATAAAATTAAACATCACAATAACTGAAAGAAAATCCAATTTATCTATCTACATTTCTAAGTCTGGAATTAATATCCACATTGCAAGGGATTCCTTCTTTCCTCTCCATGATAATGATGGATAAATTCACAGTGTTTCAGAGCACTTGAATTATCCCCCTAAAAATTTCTGTTTGATCAGTAAAGCATGAGCAATAGTACTATCTTCTGCCTGAATTACAAAAACAGCAGTTAGGTTGTTTTCAATTTACCTTTGTTTCTTCAACACAGGGAAGCCCTAAATTTAGTATATTATTTTAACACTGAACAACTTATAGTCAATTATTACTGCAATACCACAGACATCACCTTTTTTTCTTCCAACTGAAGTTCTTTTTTCTTAACATTTACCATATGACCTTAAAGCATAGGGATAAGAAATGTTGCTATTAGAATTCTATTTTTGAACACATTTTGGTTTCATTTTTGTCTTAATAGAGGCTGGAGTGTGTAACAAATCCTCAACAACAAAAGAAGAACAAAAAAATAATACAAGGAAATTTACTCAATCATATTCAATTTTGATAATGAATCAGTTACACAAATTAAAAAGAGAAGAGCAGTTTACTGACTTCCGAAGATTGCGTTGCCATTTCAAATGTTTATAATATGTTTATGTAGAATTTAGTAAGGACAAAAAAAGTCATTATCATTGTATTTTAGTTACCACAATGCAGGACAGTAAGAACAAATAGCAGAATTCTTCATTTTTCCAAGCTTAATGTTCAATAAATGAATGACAGACCACAGAATTAACTTCTTTTAAAAAATGATTTTTTTAATGCTACAAAATAGATTTTAAGACACAGTTGGTATCCACAGGAACTACCACTATGTTTTATGTTAAAAGAAATGTACTGCTTTAATATAAGCATGTAACTAAAATGATTGCTTTTCTCTCTTTTTACACACAAGTTTATAAATTTAAAATATCATTGAATATTCATACAATCCATCACAGCCACAGGCTAAAGAATAAAAAACAATACAGTTCATGAACAAATGCACAAGGAATTTGAGAGAATCCAACATCCATTCACAATGAAACCTCTGTCAACTAGGAACAGAACGGAACTTCCTCAACTTGATAGAGATTACATACAATTAACATCTTACTTAATAGTAAGAAAGATATGGGAATACCAGACCACCTGACCTGCCTCTTGAGAAACCTATATGCAGGTCAGGAAGCAACAGTTAAAACTGGACATGGAACAACAGACTGGTTCCAAATAGGAAAAGGAGTACGTCAAGGCTGTATATTGTCACCGTGCTTATTTAACTTCTATGCAGAGTACATCATGAGAAACGGTGGGCTGGAAGAAGCACAAGCTGGAATCAAGATTGCTGGGAGAAATATCAATCACCTCAGATATGCAGATGACACCACCCTATGGCAGAAAGTGAAGAGGAACTAAAAGACTCGACGAAAGTAAAAGAGAAGAGTGAAAAAGTTGGCTTAAAGCTCAACATTCAGAAAACAAAGATCATGGCATCTGGTCCTATCACTTCATGGCACATAGATGGGGAAACAGTGGAAACAGTGTCAGACTTTGTTTTTTTGGGCTCCAAAATCACTGCAGAAGGTGATTGCAGCCATGAAATTTAAAGAGGCTTACTCCTTGGAAGGAAACTTATGACCAACCTAAATAGCATATTAAAAAGCAGAGATATTACTTTGGCAACAAAGGTCCATCTAGTTAAGGCTATGGTTTTTCCAGTGGTCATGTATGGATGTGAGAGTTGGACTGTGAAGAAGGCTGAGTGCCGAAGAATTGATGCTTTTGAACCGTGGTGTTGGAGAAGACTCTTGAGAGTCCCTTGGACTGCAAGGAGATCCAACCAGTCCACCCTAAAGGAGATCAGTTCTGTGTGTCCATTGGAAGGACTGATGCTACAGCTGAAACTCCAATACTTTGGCCATCTCATGTGAAGTGTTGACTCATTGGAAAAGACCCTGATGCTGGGAGGGATTGGGGACAGGAGGAGAAGGGGATGACAGAGGATGAGATGGCTGGATGGCATCACCGACTTGATGGACGTGAGTTTGAGTGAACTCCGGGAGCTGATGATGGACGGGGAGGCCTGGTGTGCTGCGATTCATGGGGTCGCAAAGAGTCGGACACGACTGAGCAACTGAACTGAACTGATCTAATGGTAAGAAACTAGACTATTTCCCCCTAAGATCAAGAACAAGGCAAGAATTTCCCCTCTTATCATTCCTTTTCAACACTGTACTAGAAGTTCCAGCTAATGCAATAAGAGAAGAAAAGGAAAGAAAAGTTATGTGGATTGGAAAGGAAAATTGTAAACTGTTTTTGTTATTAGATGACATGATTATCTACATAGAAAATTTTAGAGAATCAACAACAAAAATAAAACTCCTGCAACTAAGCAGCAATTATAGGAAAGCTGAAGGATACAAAATTAAGGCACAAACTGGACTTCTTACACACCAATGACGAACAGCAGGAATTTGAAATTAAAACACAAGACATTTATATATCAACCAAAAAGAAAATGTACATTTCTTAGGTATATAACAAAATATGTACAAGATTTTTTCCTAAATGGTCTATGTTTTACATTTATGCCCATGATCCATTTTAATTAGATTTCATATAAAGTGTGAGGTTTGGACTGTGGTTCATTTTGGGTGTGGGCATATGGTTATCCATTTGCTTCATCTAAGTGTCTTGAGTCAAGGGAAAAATCCCTTCTTCTCTTCTTTTCCTGTTCTCCCTTGTGTGTAAGACACTAAGCCTAATGACTTCTTTGGATTTAGTCTTTAGGGAATAAAAGTCAGGAAGGGTAGTACCTTGTAGAAAACTTAAGCTTTCTGCCAACTCTCAAATCTTCCCTGAGAAGAAAAGTGCACTGGGACTGCTAGTTGCTTCAGTGGGAAAAAATCATGGAAAAAGTACCAGGAGAAAACATAAACTAACATCACAAAAATTACCTCACAGGCAAAAGTTCTGCATGCTGGCAAGTATATGAATTTTCTCTGAAGAAGCTATAAGATACATCAGATTGTCAAAATACCCACAAACCCCCCCACTATTTTTTTTTTAATCACTGTCTTTAAGCCTCAGATTCATGCTATAGGAACAAGGATTCTTCCCTGTAGAGTGATGTGAAGTTCAGATGCTTCCTCTTAGCCAAGGATGTGGGACTCATTGTCCTCAAAATAGTGTTCTATTCACTCAGGTTGGTAGGCTGGTTTAGTTATGATGGCATTTCTTCCCCTCCTGGAATTGCAAGTGGATAATAATCTTTTAGGAGTCACCAAAATCATACAAATGAGGGCATCAAACCCTCCTAAGTTAATCAGAGTGGTTCTCAATGCAGGCATCCCACTGCTCTTCTTAAACAACCTACAAGAAAGTGCATGACTTTTTTTATCCAATTTTTTACTTTCACAAATACAAGATCATCAGCACTTGTGTGCAGACTCCCATATACACAGAACTACATAAAAGGGGTAAAGAATGAATAATACAATCCTGGATGAAAACTAAACAGAAGAGATGAACACACACACACCAATAAGGACAGTATGTGACACAGGGCACTTATCTGGGGCAGTTAAAGACAAGACAATTCTACTACCAACACATCTTCAACCAAATTAAGTTCCATGTAGTAATGTACTACCAGACCCTAGATACTGAGGATTCATCTATGAATCCTTGAAAAACAGGCAAATCACTCACACACAATTTCCACTGAGAGCTGACACTATTTGAATGGCAATTTCAAAGTAATTATTGGGAAGAAAAGTTTATTTACTTATAGGCTAACAAAAGTATCACCTCCAAATTAAGTTCCGTGTAGTAATGTACTACCAGACCCTAGATACTGAGGATTCATCTATGAATCCTTGAAAAACAGGCAAATCACTCACACACAATTTCCACTGAGAGCTGACACTATTTGAATGGCAATTTCAAAGTAATTATTGGGAAGAAAAGTTTATTTACTTATAGGCTAACAAAAGTATCACCTTAAAATCAAGGGCAACAAAGATTCCTCCTTGCCTGAGCTTCCTCAGTGGGTAAAATAGTAAGATATGTTTTCCAACCTAAGCCACCGTCTTTTGACCGGAGCCCTGGACATACCTCTAACCTCACCCCGTGTAAGGAATAAGCCTGACCACCTCCCAACAACAAAGCAAACAAGGTAAACCGTTACTTGCTCTTGTTTCCTCCTGCTACTGCAGAGGCCCCAATAAAGCCTTGCCTGAAAAAATTTTTTAAAAGATATATTTTCCACAATCTCCTACAATCTCATTTTATATAGTCAGCACACACACACCAAATGCCTAGAACCTACAAGCCCTCAATAAACATTAAAAGAATTGAGTCAAAGTGACTGAAAGACAGATCTACAATTAAAAGATAATTATATATTACGTCAGTAGAATTTCTGCTTGGACCCCATCTACTATGTATGTGCCTATGAGAGTGTTTGGCTGATCAGCTCAGCCCCAGGCAAGTGTTAAGGCAAGCTGTCAAGAATCTCTTCATCTAACAGAGAAATCAAGAAGTATATGCCTATACAGCACTTAAAGAAGTATTGCATATTTACTCAAGGCTGAGTTTGTGAGATTTCTATTGAAGTTGTTTTACAAGCAGAAAGGTCATGTTTTGACATAACGCATCTATATAAAATGTAAATGAATTATTGTGGATTAAAAACAATAACATCCTTACACTCTGATTCCATATTAAAAGAATCATATAAATACAACTGGAGCAGGAAAATAACAAAATACACTCTGCCACCTTTACTTTTCGGTCTATACAGAATAAAATACAACCACAAAGTCGTGGAAACTAAAAAGAAGAGGAAGCTTGTCTTTTCTTTTCTTCCTGAAAGATATTGCTTACACCTGGATTAAGTTAAAAAACTAAATGTGAACCAGTGAAAATGGTCTTAAATTTTCACTGAGAAAATAACTGGGAGATTTCTCTTTTTTTCTCAATGTTGATGTTTAATCTATTGTCTCTTGCAATTCACTCACTTTCAGTGAAAACACTTCAATTGCTTTTTAATTTTTACTGAAATCGAATGGCTCCAATATTTATATTTTCAATCCTTTGCCTTCAAAGTCTGTATTTTTAATTATTTTAAAGAATTAAAAAAATTTTTTTTTGGTGCTCTGCAGCCTGTGGTATCTTAGCCCCTGACAAGGGATAGAACCCACGTCCTGCATTTGAAGCCAAAGTCTTAACCTCTGGACCGCCAGGGAAATACCAAAGCCTGTGTTTTTGTAAATACTGTCTTCTAGCCCAGTCATTCTCTGAGAGTTTGACTCTAGACCAAGTCAGGCTCCTAAAGGATGACAGGCCAAAGCAAGATCAGGTTGCTCTCCGCAATCAGCAGGGAGGGTAAGTTTAGTTCAAAGACTGAAGTTCTTTCCGTGGAGAAGAGACAAAGAATCGAGAACAGCTCCCCTTCATGTGCTTACTCTTCTAGTAAAACTATTTGACAAACCTGTCTTATTTCCAGACCAAGGCTAAAGAGGTATGCACAGGACATGAAGGAGTAGAGAAGAAAGAAAAGTTCTTGTGTGATAACCTGACCATTTTGGAGCAAAACAGAGCAGCTTTGGAAGCTTGCTCCAAGGTAGTGACTGAGGACATACATACCCTGCAGGATATTAGTCATCCAATTGTGTACTCAGATATAAACCACACATCTTCTGCTAAGCCAGAGAGACATTTAATTCATTAGATCACACCCATCTCATGCCTTAATCAATTATTTACCAAGTAAAGCTCATTAGGTCATATATTAAAAGGGGCATGAAGGTAAAAATATTCTCATGCATACACACAGCAAGGCTTTTGCCTGCCGAGTCACTTCTGGAAAGCAAATGTAGCATTTATCTCCAGACATTGTCATAAACAATGACTTAACAGTTCTGCATTTGAGAGCAAGAGGACAGAGCAAGTATCACATGCCAACAGTGATGCCTGGTAAGATTGAAACAAGACAACCTCTCTTTCACCCTCCCTCTCTCTCCCCTCAACCCCAAGACCACACACATCACTAGGTGTGCTTTATCTATGCACGGATGTATACGTGTGTGCATTTATAGACCAGCATTTTAAGCTTTTATTGTCAAATATCCCCACTAGGATGTAAACTCCTTGAGAAAAGTGACTTGGTATCTTTTAGATACTATTATAACCCCAGCACCCAGAACATGGCAGTCTTTTCACAAATTTTTATTGAGTGAATAAAACTACTTATGAGCTATGTGGTAAAACATGTTTTAACATATCAATAATACTTAGCAAAAAAGAGTTCCCCTAACAATGGTTTGCACATTAGAGATACCAAACAATAATTCTGAATAATATTCTAACTGATCCCTTTTAAAATCTATTCATTTAAAAGTATGACATAATTCAGAAAGTGAATATTTAAACCATTAGTAAAAGTGTGTACACATAAAAGAAATGTGTTTGTTGATATTTTATTATATTCACATAAAAAATGGACAGAAGTAAATAAGGTACAATCCAGAGACAGAATCTAGAATACAAAATATCCTCATGTAAAAGATTTCATGCTTGAAATAAAAACTGGCAATCAAATTTCAAGCCTCAAGAATGAAATCTTACTTTAAAAGCAATAATTAAAAACTGTGTTGCATCTGACAAATCTCTTGCCAAGCACCTGAAATTGTTCATCCTTAATTTATTCTATCTCACTATTTGAAGAGTTTGAAGAACTAAGAAACTACAATTCTACAGTTAATCTTCATTGCGTTCCTGCCTTTCACCTGAATGCTCCCAACTCTCATTGATGATACTTTTATGACTCTTGTTGTTCAGACAAGTTGGATACTGGTAGTTTTAGAGCCATGTATCTTTCTGAAAAATTCTCAAGAAATTTAAAATAAAACCACAGTGATGGTTTATTTTGCAAACATGTCAATATTCAATCCATAAAAGCAACATGAACAGGAAGCATGGGGAAACAAACAAACAAACAAACTATATATATATATTTTTTTTTAACTTTGGTAGGCCTCATTCTCCAATTCAATTACACTTAATTGAATGGGACAATATATGCTCTTCGTTCTAGGACTCTGATTAAAACTCCCATGAGAATGCACAGGAAACAACATACATATACAAATTTAAATGTGAATAGGATTTATCCATCAGATACAGAACAGATTTGTGACTGCCAAAGTGGGGAGGGTAACAGATGGAAGGATTGGGAGTTTTGGATTAGCAGAGGCGAACTAATATATATAGGATGGGTAAACACCAAGATCCTAATGAATGGTATAGGGAACTATATTGCAATTCCTGTGATAAATAATGATGGAAAAGAATATGAAAAAGAACATATGTATGTATAACTGAACCACTGTGCTGTATCCCTGAAATTAACACAACAATGTAAATCAACATACTTGAAAAATTGTAAAGATAATATAAAAGATCAATGCATCAGTATTTAGAACTGCAGTACTCATCACTGAATTGCATCTTAAATTGTTACAAGTAAGAGTTGTGTTATGTATATTCAAAAACTGTCAGTGGAACAAGGCATGAGCAGATAGAGAAATATACTTACTAACAAGGATTTACAACCAAAAATGGTCCTAAATTGCTCAGAACTAACTGTAATTTACAGTGATCTCCTTAATCAATTCAACTACTTCTCATAACAAACTGTATGTGACATTAGTTATTAAACTTTAATAACAGAATATAATTGTGTATCAGTTCAGTTCAATTGCTCAGTTGTGTATGACTCTTTGTGACCCCATGGACTGTAGCATGCCAGGCTTCACAGTCCATCACCAACTCCCAGAGCTTGCTCAAACTCATTTCCATCGAGTTGGTGATGCCATCCAACCATCTCATCTCATCTTCTGCTCCTTCCTAACTTCAATCTTTCCCAGCATCAGAGTCTTTTCCAATGAGGCAGTTCTTCACATCAGGTAGCCAAAGTACTGGAGTTTCAACTTCAGCATCAGTCCTTCCAAGGAATATTCAGGACTGATTTCCTTTAGGATGGACTGGTTGGATCTCCTTGCAGTCCAAGAGACTCTCAAGAGTCTTCTCCAACACCACAGTTTAAAAGCATCAATTCTTCTGCGCTCAGCTCTCTTTATAGTACAACTCTCACATCCACACATGATTACTGGAAAAATAGCTTTGACTAGACAGACCTTTGTCGGCAAAGTAATGTATCTGCTTTTTAGCATGCTGTCTAGATCGGACATAGCTTTTTTCCAAGGAGAAACTGTCTTTTAATTTCATGGCTGCAGTAACCATTTGCAGTGATTTTGGAGCTCAAAAAAATAAATTCTGTCACTGATTCCATTGTTTCCCCATCTAGTTGCCATGAAGTGATGGGCCTGGGTGAAAATGATCTTAGTTTCTTGAATGTTGAATTTTAAGCCGGCTTTTCACTCTCCTCTTTCCCTTTCATCAAGAGGCTCTTTACTTCTTCTTCACCTTCAGCCATAACAGTGGTGTCATTTGTGTGTCTGAGATTATTGAGATTATTGAGAAGTATTGATACTTCTCCCAGCAGACTTGATTACAGCTTGTGTTTCATCCAGGCCAGCATTTCCCATGATGTAGTCTGCATAGAAGTTAAATAAGCAGGGTGACAATATACAACCTTCTTGTACTCCTTTCCCAACTTGGAACCGTCCATTGTTCCATGTCCGGTTCTAACTATTGCTGCTTGACCTGCATACAGATTTCTCATAAGGCAGGTAAGGTGGTCTGGTATTCCCATCGCTTGAAGAATTTTCCACAGTTTGTTGTGATACACACAAAGGTTTTCGTGTAATCAATAAAGCAGATGTTTTTCTGGAACTCTCTTGCTTTTTTGATGATACAGCAGATGTTGCCCATTTGATCTCTGGTTCCTCTGCCTTTTCTAGATCCAGCATGAGCATCTGGAAGTTCAAGAATCATGTACTGGTGAAGCCTGGCTTGGAGAATTTTGAGCATTACTTTGCTAGGGTGTGAGATGAGTGCAATTGTGTGGTAATTTGAGCATTCTTTGGCATTGGAATGAAAACTGACCTTTTACAGTCCTGTGGCCACTGCTGAGTCTTCCAAATTTGCTGGCATATTGAGTGCAGCACTTTCACAGCATCATTTTTAAGGGTTTGAAGTAGCTCAACTGGAATTCCATCCCTCCACTAGCTTTGTTCGTAGTGATGCTTCCTAAGGTCCACTTGACTTCACATTCCAGGATGTCTGGCTCTAGGTGAATGATCACACCATCGTGGTTATCTGGGTCACGATGATCTTTTTTGTATAGTTCTTCTGTGTATTCTTGCCACTTCTTAATATCTTCTGCTTCTGTAAGTCCATACCATTTCTGTCCTTTATTGTGCCCATCTTTGCATGAAATGTTCCCTTGGTATTGCTAATTTTCTTGAAGAGATCTCTAGTCTTTCCCATTATATTGTTTTCCTCTATTTCTTTGCATTAATCACTGAGGAAGGTTTTCTTATCTCCCCTTGCTATTCTTTGGAACTCTGCAGTCAAATTGGTATACCTTTCCTTTTCTCTGTTGCCTTTAGTGTCTCTTCTTTCCTCAGCTATTTGTAAGTCCTTCTCAGACAACCATTTTGTCTTTTTTGTATTTTTCTTGAGAATGGTCTTGATCACTGCCTTCTATACAATGTCACGAACTTCCATCCATAGTTCTTCAGTTACTCTGTCCATCAGATCTAATCCCTTGAATCTACTTGTCACTTCTACTGTATGTTCATAAGGAATTTGATTTAGGTCATACCTGAATGGTCTAGTGGTTTTCCCTACTTTCTTCAATTTAATTCTGAGTTTGGCAATAAGGAGTTCATGATTTGAGCCACAGTCAGTTCCCAGTCTTGTTTTTGCTGACTGTATAGAGCTTCTCCATCTTTGGCTGCAAAGAATATAACCAATCTGATTTCGGAATTGACCATCTGGTGATATCCATGTGTAGAGTCTTCTCTTGTGCTGTCGGAAGAGGGTGTTTGCTATGACCAGTGAGTTCTCTTGGCAAAACTCTGTTAGGCATTGCCCTGCTTCATTTTGTACTCCAAGGCCAAATTTGCCTGTTACTCCAGGTACCTCTTGACTTCCTCCATTTTCATTGCAGTCCCCTGTGATGAAAAGGACATCTTTTTTTGGTGTTAGTTCTAGAAGGTCCTGTAAGTCTTCATAGAACCATTCAATTTCAGCTTCTTCAGCATTACTGGTTTCAGGACAGACTTGGACTACTGTGATACTGAATGGTTTGCCTTGGAAACGAACAGAGATCATTCCGTCATTTTTGAGATTGCACCCAAGTACTGCATTTCAGACTCTTTTGTTGGCTATGAGGGCTACTCCATTTCTTCTAAGGGATTCTTGAACACAGTAGTAGATATAATGGTCATCTGAATTAAATTTGCCCATTCCGGTCCATTTTAGTTCAGTGATTCCTAAAATGTTGATGTTTACTCTTGCCATCTCTTGTTTGACCACTTCCTATTTACCTTGATTCATGGACCTAACATTCCAGGTTCCTATGCAATATTGCTCTTCACAGCATCAGACTTTACTTCCATCACCAGTCACATCCACAACTGGGTGTTGTTTTTGTTTTGGCTTTGTCTCTTCATTCTTTCTGGAGTTATTTCTCCACTCTTCTCCAGTAGCATATTTGGCACCTACCTACTTGGGGAGTTCATCTTTCAGTGTCATATCTTTTTGCCTTTTCATACTATGTATACATATAATTGATGGGCTTCCCTGGTGGCTCAGAGGTTAAAGTGTCTGCCTGCAATGCAGGAGACCTGGGTTCGATCCCCTGGAGAAGTAAATGGCAACACACTCCAGTATTCTTGCTTGGAGAATCCCATGGGTGGAGGAGCCTGGTGGGCTACAGTCCACAGGGTCGCAAAGAGTCGGACACGACTGAGCGACTTCACTTTCACACATATAATTTCATACATATAATTGTATGAATTGTGTATAGCCTGGCTATAAGAGTTATGAGTTAAAAGAAAGGTCTACATATTTCCCTGGATCTTCTCCAACTCTCATACTGCTGTCCAAAAGTCAATTTTTACTTCTTTTAAAAAATGAATCAAAATATATTTTTTAGGTTGTCATTATGTGTTTCTCATACAGAGTCCTACCAATTAAAGAAAAGTTGCCTCCTGGCTGTGCTTTCCTTTGCTGCCCCCTCATTCTGTAAGACATTGAAATTGATGTACGGTAAGGATAGAGGGAGAGAAAGACATTTCTAGACAGAGGTGTGAGAGAAAACAGTGCTCTGTAAACATAAAATTTAAGGACTACTTTTATCATTATTTGCAAGTAATTGCTCAATTTCACTGTATAATCAAGATACAGGTAACCCTCCTTCTTAAGCAAGATCCCTCATGTTCCTGCTACCTATTTCTGACTTATTTTCTCCCTCAATTCATGACTTGATATCCATTATCATTTAATTTTACCCATGTAAACATGCTGTACAATGGGGCAATAGAAATGTGTTCTTACTGACATCACTACCTAAAGAGAGCAATATGTTGATCTGAATGTATGTTGAGATTAATTTGACACAGAAATAATCAACATTAAATCAAGAATAATACTGCAAGTACATTTAGAATGGATAAACAACAAGGTCCTACTGTATACACCACAGGAAACTATATTGAATATCCTATTATAAAATATAATGGAAAAAATATAGAAAAGAATATGTATATATGTATACACAAAGTTATATGTATATAACCGAGTCACATTCTTACAGAAAGATTGGCACAACATGTACATCAACTATACTCTAATAAGAAATTTAGAAAAGAATAATTCCAGGATGGGGGAGTAGTCTTCAATAAGGATGCAATGGAAAATTGGACCCAGAACAACATCAAAATGTCTTTGACATTTCCTCAAGTTTTCTCAGAAATGATTAATAACCAACAATCTAAAGAATTAGCAGGAGACATTATCATTCTAAGTGAACTAAGTCAGACAGAGAAAGACAAATTTAATAAGATATCCCTTATATATGGAATCTAAAAAAAAGATACAATTGAAGTTATTTACAAAATAGACTCACAAAATAAACTTATGGTTACTAAAGGGACAAGGTGGAAGGTGGATGGACAAATTAGAAGGTTGAGATTAACACACACACAATATAAAATAATCAACAAGGACCTACTGTATAGCATAGGAAACTCTACTCAATACTCTGCAATAACCTACAACGGGAAAAGAATCTGAAAAAGAATAGATACATATATACGTACAACTGAATCACTTTGGGCCATACCTGCTAACATGACATTGTAAATCAACTATATCCCAATATAAAATAATAATTAAAAAAATAAAGGACTCCCTTCCAACAAAAAATGAGTTAGCAGGAAATCTGCTCTGTAAGTATCATGTTTCATAAATCACATCTTTAACATACAGATTCTCTGGAATTCCTGGTAGTCCAGGAGTTAGGACTCTGCTTTCACTGCAGGGGGCATGGGTTCGACATAACTGTGCAATACAATTTAAAAAAAAAAAAATTCTCTAATATCCAGGAGAGATGGAAAACTGAAGTCACTGCCAGTGAGCTTAGTCCAGGAAATCTGGGATGTATCTGATGCTGAATATTCTCATTTGAAAATGAGAATTAAAACTCTACAAAAACTACGCTCATCCATTCCTGGGTTCTAAAGCTGATCAAGAAAGAGGGGTCCTTCTCCACCACATACATGCCACATTCAGTTCAAAACAGTAGAGGATTTTCTTTGATATAGTTTAGCTTCTCTTTCTCTAAAATCTACGCTCTACCATTCTTTATGCTTCCATATCTGACTAAATGTTGTTCTTCTAAATAATAGTGATAACAGTAACAACAAAAGCAACAATACATTTGTTGATCTCTTAATATGCATCAAGATTTTATGTGCATTTTCTTACTGAACCTTCGCAACCATCCCATGAAGTAGCAGCTAGTATTTAAACTGCATTTTATAGAGGA
This sequence comes from Bos mutus, assembly GCF_027580195.1. Lineage (NCBI taxonomy): Eukaryota > Metazoa > Chordata > Mammalia > Artiodactyla > Bovidae > Bos > Bos mutus. The sequence goes on from NC_091644.1 coordinate 35,607,013, forward strand.
GAAAAATCATGTTTAAAGAAATTTAGTCATCTTCATGAGTCACACAACTAGTAAGGGGCAGAGGAGAGGCCCATGCCTAGGTCTGTCTAATTCTACATCCCTAATCTCTGCAGTAACTGTACAAACAGTAGAAGGGCTCAAAAAATCACTTGGCTTAAGTGCTTGATTTAACAAATCAGAAATTAAGACTCCAAAGACTATGGCACAGTGTCTCTTTGCTCCTAAGTCTCTATGATTATATTATAGCATTGAACACATCTACACCAACAATCCTCCTTTGGACTCCATAACTTCCCTGGTTCTCCACTTAACTACCATTCTGGCTTTCTAGCAACTCTCCTTTGCCTGTCCATGTTCTAAGTGTCAGCCTTCTCTAGGACTCCATCCTCAGCCTCCTCTCTAGTTTATCTATGTCAAGGTTTTGCAAACTGCAAAAACATTTTTTTAATTGGAGTATAATTGCCTTAAAATATTGTGTTGGCTTCTGCTGTACAACAATGTGAATCAGCTATAAATATACATATATTCCCTCCTTTTTGAGCCTCCCTCCCTCCTCCCCGTTCCACTGCTCTAGGTCATCACAGAGCACCAGGCTGAGGGCAGCTTCCTGCTATCTATCTATTTTACGTACTGTAGTATATATATGTTAATGCTACTCTCTAAATTCTCCCCACCTTCTCCCATGTTATATTCATAAGTCTGTTCTCTATGTCTGCATCTCTATTCCTGCCCTGCAAATTGGTTAATCAGTACCATTTTTCTAAAGTCCCATACAACCTTCTTCTCTTTCTGACTTACTTCATTCTTATGACAGACTCTAGCTTCATCCACATCACTACAAATGGTCTAATTTCATTCTTTTTTATGAAAAGAAAGAAAGAAGTGAAGTCACTCAGTTGTGTCTGACTCTTTGTGACCCCATGGACTGTAGCCTACCAGGCTCCTCCATCCATGGAATTTTCCAGGCAAGAGTACTGGAGTGGGTTGCCGTTTCCTTCTCCAGGGGATCCTCCCAACCCAGGGGTCGAACCCAGGTCTCCCGCACTGCAGGCAGACGCTTTACCATCTGAGCCACCAGGGAAGCCCTATTCATTTTTATGGCTGACTAATATTGCATTGTATATATGTAACATAACTTCTTTATCCATTCATCTGTCGATGGACATCTAGGTTGCTCTTAGCATACTTTTTAAAGCTATGCCCAAGTTGCTAAACATACCCCTTTAATTACAGTTCCTTCCTCTCTATATAGGGCTTCCATTCCTTCAACTACCCTACACGCACTTGTGATTCATATCCAACCCAAGTTTTGTCTAAGTTAAAGATTCAAAAATTCCAATTTCCCATAAACCCTTTATTTCCCATGACCCTTTGTACTCACCAGTGTCCAAAATCTCATTCAGTCCTTCATACCATATTTGTATATCTCCTACGATCTTTAACATCATCTCTCTTCCTTTGAATCAGCTCACCGTTAAATCTGATACACTCTCAGCGACCACATTGAGTTCATCCTTAAACCAGTCAATCAATCTGACTTGAAATATCTCTGAACCAGGCCATCCTATTCAAATGGCCACTGTCCAAGCTAAGCTTTTCCTTTTCTCTCATATGAATTACTACATCAGCCTTCTGATTTAATTGGATTGGTTTCCCCAATCCACAATCTCTCTACCTTTGGTCTAAGTTCCTCTCGTTCATCAGAGCAACACTTTTCAAAGATATTGACTATGTTATCCCTGCTCATCCCCACACACTCCTTCCCAACTCACTCAGAGTAAGAGCCAACCCATGGTTATTGCACTAAGGAGCCTTCAAAAGCTGATCCAACTCCTCCCTCCTAACTAGCTTCTATCTTCCTTCCATCCTGCCCCTCATCACTCCACAATAATTACTATTTCCAGGACACACTTCTGTTCATATTTTTGTTCGGAATTAATCCCTCAAAACAACAGCTTTTTGAAGCCCCTCTCATTTTCACACAAAGCCTTATCCACACCATCAACATCTTCTTCCTAGCCTGCTTTAAGCAGCACTTTTTAGTTTGTGGAATTTTTTCAGGCTCTGCATTTCACACTTCACCATAACTAGCTCTGTCTGGCAAGAGAGGTTAAGACTAGTATCCAGGTCTCAGACTGATTTTTCCCAAAGTTAAACAGCTAGTTAAATGATTGCTATTAATTTTCTAAATGTTTTCATTTCTAAATATGCATATATTATTAGAAATCTCCACCAGAAGACTTAAAGCCATGTAATAAATCACCCAGATCATGCCTTCTCTCACAGTAATCTCTTACACATCCTACCATATCCATTCATTAATTTGTGAGGCAAATGAAACGTTCAAATCATCCTAAATATTTTTATGCTTTTTATTACTTGTGCATTTTTTCCTGTGATCCAGACTACTTCTATCTTGGCCCAGTGCAAAATAATATTAACACAAGAGCAGTATTAAAATCACATAAAATATTAGGGGAAATGATTAATTTTTTTACTTATGTCAGGTGGCACTGGTGGTAAAGAGCCCACCTGCCAATGTAGGAGACATAAGGGATGCAGGTTTGATCCCTAGGTCAGGAAGATCCCCTGGAAGAGGGCATGGCAACCCACTCCAGTATTCTTACCTAGAGAATCTCATGCACAAAGCAGCCTAGTGGGCTACAGTCCATAAGATCGCAAAGAGCTGGACATGACTGAAGCAACTTAGCACACACATCAGTCAATGGGAGGTAACAGAAAAAGGTCCTAAACTTCTGGGCACTTTGAGAACTCTGACTTTGAAACTGAATTTGAGACTAAACATTCCAGAAAGAGAATTCATCAAAAAAAAAAAAAAAAAGAACATTTAATGAAGCCCTAAGTAATTAAATGTGTTCACTCTTCCCACTCAGTTTCTTGTATTCAATGCTTCTAACCATGGTTTCATTATACAAAAATTTTCAGCAACTCTACTGATAGGCAGTGAAAACCTAATATGAGAAAAAAATTTCAGAGGAAATCAACAAATGGATCACTTCAGTGGACAGACAAACCATAGTGGCCCACTTTCTATTACATGAATGGCCTGAACAGACCTATCCTTAATTTATAAAAATTGTATCAAAACATGAAAATGAAAGGCTTAAAGCACTGGGCCCAGGTACCAACCTCCGCTGCTCTTCACCGTGTTCTCCTGAAGGGACAGTGAGGCATTCATCCATGTGTCCATGAAGCAACCTGAGGACGTCACCACCAATCAGATACCCTAGAAGGATCGAAACGCAGTCACATTTGAATTGTCATCACTGGATATCGAAAGCTAAACAGATCATCTGATCTGATCTCCTATTTTCATAGACAGAGACACAGAAGTCTGGTAAGGAGTAAGTACTGAACTGAAATCACAGAGATGAGTGGGGTCACCTGCCTTCCACCCCTGAACCCTGGGTTTCCAAGTCCCACAGTCAGTGATATTCCCACTACTATACGTGACCTCAGCCTCATAAAAGCCTCCACTAAACATACAGGCCTGAATAGGCTCAGATTTAAACTTATGTAAGTGAGAATAAGCAGAACAAACTGATACATCCAGAGAAAACCCTGATGCCCAAGCATTGCTGTGATCCAGCACTAAGTCACACACCCTGAAGATAAGAAATCTTGACGTTAGCCTAACCAAGCAATACCCTGAGGCCAAAACATGGAGAAAATAACCCCTAGAAAGCTAGCGCTTAAAGTACACACAGGAATAAGCTAAAGTTGACAATAGCGTAAAAATAAGGAGAGCTAAATCTTAACACAAATTTCACTTTTAAGTAGCAATTGAAATAAGTTTCTTAAATGTCATGTATCTTCATTATAGAATATTTTGACACAAACAGCTCTAATTTATTTGCTCACTATCACAATTCCAAAGAAGACTCTCAACTCTGTATCAGGGACCAGACTCCTAATGGAAGTGGAGTCTTTACCTTGGGCTGCTTCACTTCCTGAGCTGATGGGGGCCACGCTCCAGAGGGTCTGCTGGAAAGCAGCATCCACGTGCAAGCTGCCGTTACCGTAAGACAAGTGCTGCAGTAGAGGCAAAAAGAGGCATCACTACAGGCTCTGGGCACATCTTAACATGCAAGTGTTTCTGGCCACTCTAACTGCACACTGCAGATTTGGAAATGTCCGCAGAGAACCTCTGCTTCAATCCTGTCAATGAAACATGAAGGGACTAGCAGAATGAAAGTTAAGAGTTTATATCTGACTTTGGGTATTTATCAGCTTCCTTCTAAGCATTACTACTCAAGTCGCCAATCGGAAAACATACAAAGTAAAGTAATAAAATAAATTTGTGAAAATGGACTACTCTGTTGTAAAGGCTTACTGTACAGACAGAGGGCACTTATCATTAAAACTACAATTAAAGTTTTACATATCACACCATGACAGTGTTTTGACAGTGGAGTAGGTGAAATCCATAGGACTGATATGTCTCAGTTTTACAGGGTCCTTTAGGAACATTTATCAATAATTTGACATAATAGCCATTAGATGGCAATACTTCCTAATAGGTATCAAAAATCAGGACAGTCAATGTCCTTCAAAATTCATTCATTTTAAATTTCAGATGTTCCTGCTTAAAATCAAATGTATTAAAAGATGGTCATATTTTACATCTTTAAGAGCCATAATTGATGAACTCTGAAATGATAAGTAAAGGAAAACAAAATTATGAGTACAATCAAATGCCTTGCTTATTTCATTAATCATTACCTGGCTACTGCTGGAACAACCACCTCTTCTCTCAGAGTCATCTCAGTAAACATCACCAACATTCCTATAATATTCCTGCAACATTTTTCAATTTTGACAACAGCTTAAGCTTTTAAAGATTTTAATTGCACTAGAACTTTTCCAGCAATCTGACTCTCCGAGTTAAATAAAGAGCAGCCACAGCATGAAAAGTCACACTGGTATATGTCACAGGTCCTTTTAATACCCAAAGGTCTCTTGTAAGTATACAAATATTTATTATATATATAATATTTATACTAAATATACTAAGTCACCAGGACAGATAGGTACTTCATTTTCTTTCTCTTAAAAACAAAACCAAAGAAATTTGTGACATTTGACATATATGTAATTATCTAGAAAGTAATTTTTTCAGTCAGTAAGATTAAGGGTGAATGCATCAGATTCAGCAATAACATGCTCTTACCCCTCACCCCACACCCTCCTATTCACCTGAACCTGTCACTCTTAAGCAAACTTTCAGCTGACATGCCTTTACTGAATTAATTTCTTCTCTGATATGTTAAAATTCTTTAACTGTTTACAAAGAAATCATATTCCAGCTGCTCCCACAAACAAGAAACATATATTTTCCTACATATCCTTCATCATACAACATTATCCTTTAGTGTATTTTTCTTTCTCCCTCTTGTAAGCTATCTGGCACAGGCTCACAACTGTATTCCTCGCATCCAGAAGGGTTATTAATAAAGAAGTAAGTGCAGAAGCCAATCAGACTTTTCAGATCAAAGTAGCATAAACTTTAAAGACTATATTTTAAATTGTTTCATAAACATTCTTATTTCAATGACCAAATCCAGAATAACAGCAAAATAATAGAAAAATACATACCAAAAAAACTCCATAAAACCGTATGGAATTTATCAAACCATCAGAAGATGATTCAAAATATCAATGCTTGTATTTTCACTTTTGAATTCAAGCGAAAGTTCATGCCACATTATAATACATAGATTTGTTCATTCATCCAGGTTCACTGAATATACTATGCATAAAGCATTGTGCTACATATTAATAGAACAAATTCCCCACCCTGAGGGTGCTTGCAATCTAGAACGAAAGGTAAAATATATGTACAAAATACTGTGAGTCAGTATTTTTAACACATTAGCTGAACTGTAATTACAGTGCTACAGGAACTGAGACATGAGACCACTTGGACCTGCCTAATCAGAACCGAGTCTATTGTCCTGGGCCTTGAGGACAGGTGGCGTTTCCACAGGAGAGACTGGATTCAGGAGCCAGTATGATCATTTCGCCTGAACCTCATATTGAAATACTTAGAGACGCTGTCTCCAACAGTTTGCACATACATTGAATTTGGGTATCTGTAGTCATAATGTTAATGTGCTAAGTGTAAATATACTAAAAATACCAAAACTTTTCTAACCTAGTTCGGAGATTTTCATTCCTAATATTCCAGAAACCTCATAGTTGGAAGTTGCCTGGGCTTTTTTTTTTTTTTTTTTTTTTTTTGGCCCTCTAAGCTCTAATAAGGGAAATAGGATGCAAAGAGGCAGAGATAAAGGAACGTAAGCACAGTAAAGAGTTTCATCTTTGGGGCATACAGCATATACTTAGAACCAGATTGAGACATATGCCTACAGACAAGGCAGGTGCCAGATCAAGGACCTTATTGGGAATAAGGAGCCACTGCAATGAAAAAATAATGGAGGAAGGAGTACTACAATGTAATTTTCAAATCATATCTAAGCCTGAAAGTCAAAGTGTTAATTGCTTAGTTGTGTCTGACTCTTTTTGCTACTCAATGGTCTGTCCATGGAATTCTCTAGGCAAGAATACTGGAGTCGGTAGACATTCCCTTCTCCAAGGGATCTTCCCAACACAGGGATCGAACTAGGGTCTCCTCCATTGCAGGCATGTTCTTTACCGTCTGAGCTACTAGGGAAGCCCAAGATACACAATAAATATAAGCATAAAAATAGGAAAATCTCAGCCTGTTGGAAAAATTTTTTTAAAAAGTCCTTAAGATCATATTACACCATTTCAAGTTATCTAAATAATGTCCACTCTTCTCAAAGAAATATTCTCTAGGCATAACTCTTTCGGATGCCTCTATTTAATTTTGCCACTTCACCAAGAAAGGGAAATCTGCATGAGAACCACACTGTTTGTGAATTCACAGGTCTGTGATGTTAAATATTCAGAAAGCAGTAACAGTTTCAGTAAGTAACACTAAGATGAGTTACCTTAAAGCAAAAACAGATGCCCAAGGTTGAAAGCACAGTTGGCCTTAGGCTGAAACATGTAGCTGCTCTCAAACGTACATACCCTCCAGGGCACTGGAGGGACTTGGGAGAGTCGTCTGCTCCCTTCTGTCACCCTGATTCGCATGTGACTCGTTCTCACAGACACACGAATCATCTGAGGAGCTTGCCCAAAAAAGGAAGATTTGGGGAATTTCCTTGGCAATTCAGTGGTTAAAACTTCACCTTCCAATGCAGGGGGGTGCAGGTTTGATTCCTGGTCTGGGAGCTACGATCCCATATGTCTCATGACCAAAAAAAGCAAAACAAAACAGAAGCAATACTGAAACAAAATCAATAAAGAATTTAAAAATGGTCTATATTTAAAATCTTACTAAAAAGACAAATTTGAATTCATGAGGTGGGGCCAGAGGGGCGGGAGGGGAGGGGGTTGGGCAGCCAAGGCCACTAATCCAAGAAGCAAGCTTTGAGTAACAAGACTTTGTATGATAGACGCACACAATCTCAGGCTTAGAGAAGATGCTATAAATCCCCTCCCAGGGGTTCTCAACCTGGACTCCACTTTGATACTTTCCGTTTCCTTTGTAATCCAGTGTATATATATTGTATGCATCTTTAAAGCTAAGGAGACAAGGAATATCTGACTGCCCAAAAGCTCCAAAGCACAAAAGTTTTTAAGAATATCCAAATTCAACCTTTATCTGAGGCCTTCATTCACTCATTTCTCTCTCATGAAGGGCCAGGCACTTGGGCCCTAGTGACATGACACTCTGGAAAAATGATCCTCCAGCGACAGGGAACACAAGTAAATAAGATGTATCACCCTTCAGACTTCATTTTGTTAATTCTGAGAAAAAAAAACTGAGAGACACAGTCTATGTTTTCATTACCTGTGCCACAGAGGAAAAAAAAAAAAAGGCGATTGCTGTCTCTCTAGCTATCAATATTTTTATGCAACTTGAGGCAACTCAGTAACCTATATAATCAAACCACCTAGCATTTCTTATCAGAAATAAAGAGGTTGGTATGAGAGAGGAAATTTTTATGAGCCTTAGAATAGCTTTCTTTTAAGCATTTTTCATCACTCTTTCGATTGTGAGGTTCTGCTTTTCGCAATTTACTTTTAGACAGTTGTTTGGTAATATTTTCATGGATTAAAAACAATCTGTTTCTATAGGTGACAGAGAAAATTATTCAAAAATCAATGTTTCAAATGAGAGCAATCCAATCCATGGGTTGAAAATTCATGTGCATACCAGGGTGGTTTTATCTCTAACACAAGCAAGAGTTGTTTTACATGCTTTACTTTATTTTGTGCAGTTTGAAATAGATTCACAGTAATAGCTATTTGATCATGTTTCCTCTCTTTTAAATTGTATTGTTCTCTTATAATTTAAGCTGCTTTGCTAAAGCCTTCTTTTAAAAAAAAGAAATCATTTCAATGGGGAAAAAGAATTCCACACCCCACCCCACACCCCTGCCTTGGATATTCCTAAAAAGAGGATGAAGGTATCATTTTTTATATTAAAATATGAAACAGCAAGCTTGGAAAAACACTATTTTGGATAAGGGGTTTACAATCTTTTCTGGAGATAAGACCCTTTATTCCTAGGAAATCCTGTAAGGAGGTTCAACCCTTTAAGCGGAAGGTGGAGCACCCCAGGAGAAGCCTGGGGCTCCAGGAGTCCAGCACAGTGCCCTCTTCCGTCCAAAGACAGAAGAGAGAGAAAAATCAGTCCTTCGATCAGTTTCAATTTACCATCCCAACGGATGTAACCTTGATTAGAGCAGCAAGTAAACAATTAGATAGTTTAACCTTAGCTTAACAATCACTGTTAGTGAAGGGAAATTAGACAAAGGCCAACTGACAGCAATGACTTAAAAAAAAAAATCAAGACTGGCAGTGTTTATTTTCAATGTGTGTGTTAGTCGCTCAGTCGTGTCCGACTCTTTGTGACGCCACGGACTGTAGCCCACCAGGCTCCTTTGTCCATGGGATTCTCCAGGCAAGAATACTGGAGTGGGTTGCCATTTCCTTTTCCAAAAAGGCTGATAAAAGTGTGTAAAATCAAGATGAAATTTATTTTCAGTAGTTAGTTATAACTGCTGTTTTCAGTCAAATTTCTCAACTAATTTTTAACCATATCAGAACCTTCTCAGTATATGACTCTTGCTTACACACAATAGACCTTTATTTAAAATAAACTGTTACATCAGAGTCTGTTTACTCTTCACTTACCCTCTTTCTCTTCTTCTGGTTAAATATCTGAAGTTCCTTTAACTATTCTTAATAGGTACAAATCTCCCAGGTAAATAATGATAACAATTTTTAGATGTGTCGTAGAGCTAAAAGTTTTGTCTGGATTAAGCATTCTATTCTCTTAATATCCCTGTGAATGGAGCTATTACCTGGATCCAAAAGATGAAGAAACAGAGAGTTTGAAGAGGTTATGTGACTGGCCCAAGCTCATGCTTATTGGGCTCTGTACTAACAAATAAGTGTGTGTATGTGAGAATATATGCAATCCATTTTCAGTTATTCAGTTTCAGTATGTGGATTATTTCAGCCCTACTGTTTATTCCAACGTCTTTTATTGCCTCACTTTTTACCCTTTCACTTGCTCCAGGTCCTTCTAACTAAGCACCATGTGGTCCTTGAATCCATGAACATAAGACTTCATATTCTTACTATAATCACCCACGTGGAAATGGCAGGTAATAATTAACTATGCCTAAATCCATTCAAACATCCCTCAGCATCTCTAACCTCAACTCGAACACTAAGTCTTAACAGTATTCTCCTTTAGTTCCATGGGCTTGGTCTGTTTTTTCACTACTTTTTCAAGGGCAGAAACCATGTGTAATATGTGGTTGTTCCTCTGGTTTCCATTATTATATGTGAGGTCCACAGAGATAATCACTAAAATTACTGACTTTGTCACCAAATGAAAGTAATTGAAATTTTAACAATCTGCTTGGTCAACTATCTGTAGTTTTTTGTTGTTTTTTTTTTTTTTTTTAAATTTACCTATGTTTTAATTGAAGGATAATTGCTTTAAATAATTGTATTGTTTTCTATCAAACCTCAACAGGAATCAGCCATAGGTATACCTATATCCCCTCCCTCTTGAATCTTTCTCCCATCTGCCTCCCCATCCCACGCCTCTAGTTGATACAGAGCCCCTGTTTGAGTTTCCTGAGCCATACAGCAAATTCCACTTGGCTATCTATTTTACATATGGTAATGTAAGTTTCCATGTTAGTCCGTCCATACATCTCACCCTCTCCTCCCCTCTCCCCAAATCCATAAGTCTGTTCTCTATGTCTGTTTCTCCATTGCTGCCCTGCAAATAAATTGTCCAGCACCATCTTTCTAGATTCCCTATATATGCATTAGCACACGATATTTATCTTTCTCTTTCTGAATATAAAAGTTTATCAGAGGGACAATCCTGGAAGTGCAGTGGTTGAGACTCCACCCTTCTATGCAGGGAATGCAGATTTAATTCCTGATTGGGGAACTAAGATCCTGCCTGAAGGGCAGTGTGGCCCCCCCAAAAATATATTCTTTTAAAGGGTTATGAGAAAAGGAGTTTAAATAAACTGGTTAAAATGTAGCTTGCTCTGTAAATGTAATTAGTCATGAAGTTCATTTATTTTCCAAGGTAACAGAAGGGGAACCTCATGCATTACAATTACTACCACTGTTTGTACAGTGGTCTTTAATTCCAAGAATGTTCAAATTTATCCTCTCATTGCTTCATCACAGTAACTGTGGTGTTAGGGATAACTGTCACCATTTTGCAATAAGGAAGCCAGAATTCATGGAACTATGTGATTCAAGAACTAGTGGTAGAATGGACACTTAAAAGCCCTGACCTCAGTGAGATTCTGAACTTTCTACTCCTTCTGTGCATACTGATGCCAGCCTGCCAAACTCTGCTCGGTAGTGGAAAGAACAAGCCGTACAGCAAAAACATGCACAAATAGAAATAGTTATGCACAAATAGAAATAATATATGTGCAGAATTTATAAAATCCCATGGACGGAGTAGCCTGGTAGGCTGCAGTCCATGGGGTCGCAAAGAGTCGGACATGACTGAGCGACTTCACTTTCACTTTTCACTTTCATGCATTGGAGAAGGAAATGGCAACCCACTCCAGTGTTTTTGCCTGGAGAGTCCCAGGGACAGCGGAGCCTGGTGGGCTGCCATCTATGGGGTCGCACAGAGTCAGACACGACTGAAGCGACTTAGCAGTAGCAGCAGCAGAATTTATATACTGAGAAGCAGGCATGAATTATTTTTATTACTGCTATTGGTTTCCAAGTAAAACGACAATTCGAAATGTCTACCTCCTGATCAAACTACATCACCATCACATACACAGCACAGGAACACAGCAAGGGCTTAATAGAAGATTATTTGACAAGCTGGCACACTTGCATGGTCCTAGAAATGTGCGTGGTGTCTGTTTCCACCTATACTGGTTAAAAAAAAATGAGAGGGATGCTCCAGGCCTCCCTTTAGCTCTGCATTATAGCTGCTGCATTTAATAGTTCCTGTCAGTTACATGAGGCCTCATTTCACCACTTCCCTGTCTTCCTCATTACTTCTTCCCTCAAAAGCAAGTAAAACTACATCCTTCCTCCTTAGCAATGTTTTGAAAATTGGAATTAATTGTGTTGGTTAGCAAAAACTTACTTAACCCACAAGACCCACTCTATTTAGAGCCTCATAGAGCCAAGCGGTACCAACTACTTTCTTAATTCAAAATCACACGCAAATATTTTGATTTAAGGAAATGGAAATAAACTCATGCTAACTGATAGAAAGTGTAATTGCAACAATGCTCTATTTCTGATTTTTGTTTCAGTCATCATACACTATGATGTCTGGGATTTTTTTATGTGGATGTTCATGTAGAGTTTATAATACCCCATTTTATATTTGTTTACTTTCACTTTAAAATAAAAAATATTTTGCCCTGGTATCTTATACACTTCCACTGATTGCAATCTTTTGTGAACTTCTGCATATGATTATTTTTACCAAAAATACAATTTACTAAATAAGTTAAATTAAATAGATATTGGCCTTACCACAAAAATAAAAAACACCTCCTCTGATTAAACATAAACTTCTTTCTTTAATCTTTCATTTCCAGCCCTTTTCCTCTGGAACAATGCAATGTCAGTGAGAGAATTAAACTGCATTTCGTTTATTTCTCCTTTCTTAGCATGACAAGGGTTTCTCCTATAATAATTTGCTTTCATAAATATCAAAATAGGTAATCACAGCCTCATTAATACAGCCTTCTCTTTGGGCACAAAATAACGTCTATGGAATTTCAAATTCCTGATTGGATTGCGTTTATTGCTATTAATAAAATACTCCAAGAACAGTCTCTATCAATGTCATGAATATACATATCCAGGGCATGAGGGAAGTCTGTGTAAATAATCCTGCTAAGCCACATTTTCACACATCACATCATTCCCTTTACTTATGGAGTTATTTATAACTCATCAAATAGAAATACAGGTTTGTTTCTACGCAATTTTCCTAGATACTGGCAATCTCAGCTTTAAAGGGATCATTTTATTGACCTGTCGCTTATCTGATTCCCAAGTACACGATCTCACTTTCCACACTTACCAGGTACCTTTCAGAGGACACGCTCACTAAGATGAGGTCATCTCCAACCCGCACTTTTTCTCCTTCTGAGCGCTGCTTAGAGGCAGGATGAATGATCCACCAACAAGCTTCACCTGCACAGTGATTGACAAGTGAAACACAAGGAAGGGCCTCTGAGTTTAAAACTTGATGTTCTTGGCCAGTGACTCCAAAATAAAAGAGGGAAATGAAATAAATCTTCAAAATTAGTCTCCTGAAAATAAAACTGTCCTGTTTACACAAACTTTAGAAATTTGAAATTGAATGCAAATTCACCTCACAGACCATGCAAATCAAAAGAATTAGGACAAATTAGCTTTAGAATCTAAAAAAGAGTGAATATATGCTTAAATGATTCAGTGTGCTGCACACCCGAAACTAACACAACATTGCAAATCAACTGTACTTCAGTAAAAATTTAAAAGGAAGAAAGGAAGGGAGGGAAGAAGGGAGGGAGACACAGTGACATGCAAAGATTCTTCTCACAGAAAGTGACTGTGACATTTGGGGAAGTGTGGGGTCTCTTTCTCCCACGAAGAACTGCTTTGAAGGGATATTTATTTATGCCAACATAAGACCAAATTCACCAGCCACACTGATCCAACTTCGTTCCTTAGACAATCACATGTCATTAAGCAGCTCACATGGCTCCTTCCAATTATATCCAGTTTTTTTACCATATGATTTTCAAAAGGATTTGGGGTTTTGTTATGTGACAGTTATATTGTGATAATTAAAAAGCTTCTAATTTGGGTGGATAGTGATTCAAAATGAGCACAAATATTGTCACTTAAGTTTTACTAACTACCCTATGCCTTATTTTAAAATGTAGTAGTTTCTATTAATCTAGAAGTAAGATAGAAGAGAATTCTACAGAATTGTCTGGGATACATTATAAAAAGATACATTATTAAGCTATCTGAGTAAACATAAAATTAAATAATTTCTTCTAGAACAAGTCAAGCATAAGCCTCATGAACCGTGTAACCATTCTCCATTCTTCGGTCCCATCACCAAGGATACAAGTGTAAGCACGCAATTCTTCAATCTGTTCATGGCTATTTTTAAACCTAAATATAAGTTCTATTGCAAAATGAGAATAGTTTTAGTAATGCATTTGTGCTTGTGTGCTAAGTCACTTCAGACGTGTCCGACTCTTTGAGACCCTATCAACTGTAATCCACCAGGCTCCTCTGTCCATAAGATTCTCCAGGCAAGAATACTGGAGTGGGTAAGCCAAGCCCTCCTCCTGGGTATCTTTCTGAGCTAGGGATCAAATCCACGCCTCTTACATCTCCTGCATTGGGAGGTGGGGTTTTTTTTTTTTTTTTTTGTTGTTGTTGTTGTTTTTTTACCACTAGTGCTACCTGGGAAGCCCCATCTAATAATTATCACTCTCTTTCTCTGTGCCTCCAACTATTATTTCTCCGTAACACTTATGTTTAGGTTTTTTGTTTGTTTATTTGTTTTTTACTAATTACCAAATGCCAGAATGTAAATTCTACAATAGTAAGGCATTTGTATGTTTTATTTACTAGGGCTTTGTCAGCTCCTACTAGCATTTTGGAGGCATTTGCTGAATATTTTCTTACACAAACCAGTCTTACTTGACTGTCACCTTGCAGAATTCCATATCTTCATTCACTCAATTCACATTTTTAGAGTTGTAGGAAGTTTTTCATTCGTTCACTCAAACATTGATAAAGCACATGCTTTGTCAACCACTGCTTTAGTAGCTGGAGATATATCAACAAATATGGGAAAAAATGTATCTGCCTTATGAGTTTCATTCTGATTGAGGCAGGCACACAACAAACAAGAAATATAGTAAATAGTTTGGTAATTCACAATTAGTACAGAGTTACAGGGAAAATAAAGTAGCATAAGGGAATTAGGGCACAGAGACGAAGATGGCCTTGTTTGGTGAGTTTCACTATTATATAATAGTATCAATGAATGAAAACAAGTTATAGATCATGCACATGGTTTTACTTGTTTTGAGAGAGAGAACTGAGGACGTTTTTCCACATAACTATGTGCGGAAGTAATTACGGTGAAAAAACTAAAAAAAAAAAACCAAAACACAGAGGAATGGCTGAGAATATATAGAATTAAATAAAAATGAGAGGAATATATTTATCTTTTTGGTGCCTGGGATTCTCAGAATTCCCTGTATAAGGTGATGTGTTTGTCTATTAAAAAGTTAATTAGGTTGGTAAATAGAACTTTATTTTATCCATTTGTTATTGGTCACATTTTTAGAGTATGGGAAAGTATTTCAAAAAGGAGGGCAGGTGTGAGTTTCATGTCACCTATAAAAGCAACAACCTGATACAAGTTGATCTATTTCCTTCCATTCCTTTTTCTACTTGGTCCTTAATCTTTAATTCCAAAGGCAGACATGCTCATTGTAAAAAATAAAAGAATCAAATCATACAGAGGTGGATATAGTGTAAAGTCTTTAGAGCACTGAGAAGAAAAACACAATAAAATCTATACTCTCGTATTTTGAGTCTTCAAAAGGATAAATATACTAATATATGTAAATAAATAAATAAATAAATAAATAAATATATATATATATATATAGTTTGATGACCCTTTTCGTTTTCTGTCTTTTTGGTTGAATGTTGACACCGATTATGTTGTATTTGCACACTTAAAAATGTTTTTAAGATGAAATATAAAATAAAGAAATATGCAATAATACTTTACAAACTAATCAGTGCACCTTAATATGGTTATCAGACAGCAGAGCATGTTGTTAAGTACTGTTTTCCTACCCAACTCCATCAAAAGAATAAAGTTTAAAGTCTAGTTTGCAAATCAAGATAATTATGTCGGGATGACCTTCCAACAGAAACAGTGCACATTTCCTCCTTCTAATAAAACCCTTCCATAGTTAATCACTGGTTTCATCCTGAAACCGTTCCTAAGAATATCCAGCCAATACATCTTCCATCAGGTCTCATGATGTCTCCCAATCCAGTTCCTGCCATGCTCTTCTGAACACAGCTTCATTGCAGACCAAGGTGCTCACCTGTTGTATCCTCTTGCAAGCCAACATCAAAAGCCAGCTTATCAGTTGAAGACCGAGAGGTGGACAGGCAGCACAGATACTAAAAGACACAGAATCAGTAGTTGTCACTAAACATATCCCGTTCTTTCCAAGTCTAATTCTGAGCACTTAGCATTCACTGGGAGCAATGTTCTAGAGGAAATGTGGGGTTTTTTTCCCACTCAGAAAAATATTGCAGAAATATGTCCTGTAGACAAAACAAGATGAGTAACTGGGGATATGTCTCTACATCTCTCACTTTGTGTGATATTCATGATCATAAGCAAAAGAACAACCTGATCTGTCAGAAATCTTTATTTCAAGCAGAAATTTGAACACTATTCACTTTTATCTTCTAGTTTTATTTTCAAATTTTTAAACTCTTTAAAATTCATCTAGAATTGATCGTGGCATGTAGCATATTCCTCACTGCAATGAGGCTTTATTGGGTGTATACCTATGTGTGCTTACCCAGGAAGAATGCAACTCTGCCCAACACCATCATCTCTGACTCCTCTCCCTGCCTCAAGTTTTCCTAACTGGATATTCTTGGACATAAAGTTTAGGATCATTTTTCTGGCCAACTCCCCTACTCCCATGCTAACCTCAAAATCTACACTAAGTGCTACAAGACTGAGAACACAGAGATGAATCTAGTATGAGCTCAAGATACACTGTCATCTACCCCAACCAAGTGCAGTGCTTGAAAGAACAGGAACTATGCCGACAGGACTCAGGAACAGCTCTGGGGATTAGGCCAGCCCAGACTTCCAGAATCACTGGATAAGTAATGCAAGACCTAGACAATCCCTACAATGGAAAAGGGTCCACCCAACTCAGTGGGTGTCTGTGAGTGTAAGGAGGCAGGTGATAAATGGATTGGGGATAGAAGTCAAGTGGAATTTGGTGCCATGAGGGTGTAAATTCAATGAACCAGGAGAATCTGTTCCCTGACTGTAAACCACTGACTCCCAAAGATATAGAAAAGATGCTTCAAAGGTCCTCAAACATATTCCTAGCTAGTTAGGAGTAGGAGTCTAATCATAAGACATTGTGGTCTCTGAGGTTTACAGACTTTAGATCTAGGCATATTAAATATCAATGTTAATTTGAGGAAAAGTACCAATATTGTAATACTGACTTCCTGGGGGAAAAAAAATGTACAGTGATCCCTATTAAAGTGTTCTGTGATATTTTCCAATAATATTACAGTACCAGGCTCTGGAGTTGTTAATGTACATTCTCTCTTCCTTAAATGTTCACTGCAACTGCTAGGTACAGACTATAATTATTCAACTAAATGTTAATTAAATTTTATATGGCAAAGACTAGTCTTTCTTACTATATCTAGCACCCAGAACAGTATCTAGCACACAAGAGGTGCTGAATAATATTTACTGACTGAATGAGTAAAATTTTCAGTTGCATTTACAGGCTTAGAGAGGTTCAGCAAGGTACCCAAAGGAGTATAGCATATAGGAAAGTAAGCCTGAACCCAGATCTACCAACCATGTTTAGGCTCTTTCCCATCTACTATGTATAGAGAGGGTAGTTATTTAAAAACAGACTCTCATATTTATTATTTTATGTGTTCTGATTCCTGAAAGTGAAGTTCTTCCCATGGAGTTTTAATGTATGAGTGCTATATGCAAAAATGCTATTTTTATACATTTGTCTTGTATCCAGTCACTTGAAGTGTTTTCCTTTATTTTACTTCATATCTTAATAAGTCAGCCAAGATTTCCAGAACAATGTTAGACAGCATATTCTTGGAGTTTGTTTTTGTTTTGTCAAGAATGGACTTAGTGTTTGACAATTAACTATGAAGTTGGCCATTGATTTAACACAAATATTTTCCTCATCACTGAGGAAATAACCATCAATGATCAATTTTTATTAGGAATTGGTAGTTTTATTAAAAACTTGTTTCATACCTGTTAAGATGATCACATTTTTCTCATCTTACTTACTAATGTGATGTAGGCCATTAATAGCAATGACATTATTAAGTCATCATTAAAATCATATCTATACTTTTCCTATACTTCTCTTCCTGTACTTTTCAATTCCATTAACCAGATTTTTCATATCAGTATTCCTGATGATAAAGACATGATTTTTTTTCTGTTTTGAGGGGTATTGCTATAGAGACTATGCTTAAGTTTTTGCTCAAAAACAGTCTACATATTTAGGGAATTATCTCCTTCTTAAAAGTAGTGATTATTTTATATTTCTAAGTACTGGACTATCATGTAGTCACTAAAATAAATCTGATAAAAATTTAAATAACATAGATAGTACTTGTACTGTGACAATATGTTAAAAAAAAAACCTGTATAAAATTTGGTTATGTAACAAGATATCAGTTATACAAAAAAATTAAGAAAATATTGAAAATTTTTAAACAGTTCCCAAGAATTTTCTGTCATTGGTGTGATCATGAAGATTTCATTCTTCTGTAATTTCCAAATCTTACAGAATGAATATGTATTGTTTGTACAACTTAATAAAGCTTTCAAAAGAAGAGAATGCTTATATATTTTATAATACTTTAGACCTATAAGAATATATATACACACATATATAAATGATAATGAGTAAACTGTATCTGAGAGGAACCCAGTAGATAAATGGATAACTGGGTGTAAGAAGGAGCTGATATGGGAAAAAAAAGAAACTCTCCTCCTAAACCTAGTCTTTCAAAATAAGATACAAAGACAGAAGTCATACAGTGATAGAATGTATGGTCCTTAAAGGCCCTCTAAGCGAACCATCATATTATAAATGAGAAAATAAACAGTGTTCAAATATATTAAAAAACACATACAATTCAAGCTTATTAAAGCCATCAATGAAATGGGATTACCAAATATTTCTTTGCCCTGTATGCACAAATAGATCAGCATGACCATAGGGGAGATGAAGTCTCCACATGTACTCACCATGCCACTGTAGGAATGCCGCAGCAGTATTGCATGACCGTAGAGGAGCGTTCGGTGGCCACCACCTTGAGCAGTCTGCATAGAGCAAAGAAAGAGTCCGCAAAGAAAAAAAAAAAAAAAGTAAACTTAACTAAGTGTATAAAATGCTCTCCTCTTCACATGAATAGTTTAATGGGAATAAAATAAGAGCTAGTGCAAATGTAGTAGAGAATCCTCTTCCCAATGCAGGATAAATGTAAGGGAAATGGGTTTGATTTCTGGGACAGGAAGATTCCCTGGAGGAGGAAATGGCAGTCCACTCCAGTATTCTTGCCTGGAAAATTCCACAGAAAGAGGAGTCTGGTGGGCTACAGTTCATGGGGCTGCAAAGAGACAGATATGACTGAGCATGCATGCACACAGATGAGCAAAGTGCTATGCAAAGAATCCTTAAATTGGGACAAAGCTACCAAGGGAGTAGCTGGGGGTGGGGGAGGGGAGAGCTAGCAGTTTAATTAGTTCTTGAAGAATGAACCTGAGTTCAAAAATATCGTGATTTGTAATTACTGATTCCCAGTTGTTTATTGTCTGTATTTCCCATTACACTCTGGTCCATGTTGAATAGGGACTATGGTACTTCGGGCACCACGGGATCTCAGGTACTTTGCAAAATGCCTGGTACATAGAAAGGACTAAATAAGCATTTCTTCAATGACTAAGTCTGATTAAAACACAAAGATCATCGAATGAATCTTCAGGCCTAAAAACCTTTCCTACCTTCCAAATGTTTCTAAGAAAAACATCCAAATTCCTTTATATGAGATAGAAGGTGGGTGCTCACTCATTCAGTCATGTCCAACACTTTGTGACCCCCATCGACTGCAGCTTGCCAGGCTCCTCTGTCCATGGAATTCTCCAGGCAAGAGTATTGGAGTGAGTAGCCATTCCCTTCTCCAGGGGATCTTCCCAACCCAGGTATCGAACCAAGGTCACCTGCGTTACAGGCAGATTCTTCACCGTCTGAACTACCAGGGAACCCCACATGAGATAGAAGAGTGCTTCTCAAATTCTAGCATGCTTAAAAATCAGCTGGAGAGCTTGTGAAAACACAGAACCCTTGGCGTGTCCCTGAGATTCTGCTCCAGTAGGTCTGGGATAAACACAGAGACACTGCATTTCAAAAATTTCCCAGTGGTGCAGGTACTATTGTTTTGGGGACAACATTGAGTAGCATAAGCATCAAGGACATTCAGCCCTTTCTAACCTTGCCCCCAAATCCCTTTGTGCTCCAAAGAGACACGCTTTCCCTGCCCTGAGCTTTCTTGCTGCTCTCAACACAATACCAGCGGCATGTGTGGATAAGTGCCTTAAAAAACA
This sequence comes from Bos mutus, assembly GCF_027580195.1. Taxonomy (NCBI): domain Eukaryota; kingdom Metazoa; phylum Chordata; class Mammalia; order Artiodactyla; family Bovidae; genus Bos; species Bos mutus. Next base: position 35,627,057 of record NC_091644.1, read on the forward strand.
ACCGCAGAGTATTAAGAAAGAGGAAGAGACACCCTGATTGAAGGACTGGGTCACAGATCAGGTTAAGATCATGGGAAGTAGAGAACATTATACTAAGGAGTTTTTACCTGTTTCTATAGGGAAAAGAGATCTTTAAGGATGAGTATGAAGATACTGACTTAAACATACCTGTGGTGGATTCATTTCAATATTTGGCAAAACCAACACAATATTGTGAAGTTTAAAAATAAAATAAAATTAAAAAAAAATAAAAATAAAAAATGGCTAAAAGGAAAAAAAAAAAAACACAAAATTCAGGTAAAAAGATGAAAATAAAGCTCACCTAAATTCCTGAGGAAATCACTCTCAATATTTTTTATCTTATAATCTTTTTTTCTCTATCTACATGTCAAAATAAAAATGCAACTGTATAAGAAACACTTTAATAAAATGCAGTTAAAAAAAAAGTACAGAAGAAAGCACTTTAATATTCAATATCATTATACCTTTTTTACTAAAAATATATCTCCTTCCTATTATTTCAATTAATTTCTTCTTCAAATTTATTTTTTTATTGAAGGATAATTGCTTTAAAGAATTTTGTTGCTTTCTGTCAAACTTCAACATGAATCAGCCATAAGTATACATATATCCCTGACCTTTTGAACCTCCGTCTCATCTCCCTCCCCACCCCACCCCTCTAGGTTGAAACAGAACCCTTGATTGAGTTTCCTGAGCCATACAGCAAATTCCCTTGGGCTATCTCTTTTACATATGGTAATGTAAGTTTCCATTCTACTCTTTCCATACATTTCACCCTCTCCTCCCCTCTCCCCATGTCCATAAGTCTATTCTCTATGTCTGTTTCTTCATTGTTGCCCTGTAAATAAATTCTTCAGAACCATTTTCCTACATTCCATACATGTGCATTAGAATACAATATTTATCTTTCTTTTTTGGACTCACTTCATTCTGTATAATAGATTCTGTGTTCATTCACCTCATCAGAACTGACCCAAATGTGTTCCTTTCTTTGGCTGAGTAATACTCCATTGTGTATATGTACCAGACTTGTTTATGTATTCATCTATTGATGGACTTCTAGGTTGCTTCCATGTTCCAGCTATTGTAAATACTGCTGCAGTCAACAATGGGATACACATGTCTCTTTCAATGTTGGTTTCCTCAGGGTATTTGCCTAGGAGTGGGACTGCTGGGTCATATGGTGGTTTTATTCCTAGTTTTCTAAGGAATCTCCCTCCATACCCTCTTTCATAGTTGCTGCTGCTGCTGCCGCCAAGTCGCTTCAGTCGTGTCCGACTCTGTGCGACTCCATAGGGATTCTCCAGGCAAGAACACTGGAGTGGGTTGCCATTTCCTTCTCCAATGCATGAAAGTGGAAAGTGAAAGTGAAGTCACTCAGTCGTGTCTGACTCTTAGCGACCCCATGGACTGCAGCCTACCAGGCTCCTCCATCCATGGGATTTTCCCGGCAACAGTACTGGAGTGGGGTGCCATTGCCTTCTTCCTCTTTCATAGTGGCTGTTATCAATTTACATTCCCACCAACAGTTCAAGAGCGTTCCCTTTTCTCCACACCCTCTCCAGCATTTATTGTTTGTAGACTTTTTGATGAGGGCCACTCTGACTGGTGTGAGGTGATATCTCATTGTGGTTTTGATTTGCGTTTCTCTAATAATGAGCAACGTTGAGCATCTTTTCATGTGTTTGTTAGCCATCTGTATGTCTTCTTTGGAGAAATGTCTGTTTAGGTCTTTTTCCCACTTTTTGATTGGGTTGTTTGCTTTCCTGCTATTGAGTTGTATGAACTGCTTGTATATTTTGGAAATTACTTCTTTGTCGGTTGTTTCATTTGTTATTATTTTCTCCCATTCTGAGGGTTGTCTTTTCACCTTGCTTAGAGTTTCCTTTGCTGTGCAAAAGCTTTTAAGTTTAATCAGGTCCCACTTGTTTACTTTTGTTTTTATTTCCATTACTATAGGAGGTGGGTCATAGAGGATCTCGCTTTGATTTACGTCATCAAGTGGTCTGCCTATGTTTTCCTCTAAGAGTTTTATAGTGTCTGGTCTTACATTTAGGTCTTTAACCATTTTGAGTTTATCTCTGTGTATGGTGTTAGGAAGTGTTCTAATCTCATTCTTTTACATGTAGCTGTCCAGTTTTCCCAGCACCATTTATTGAAGAGGCTGTCTTTGCTCCCTTGTATATTCTTGCCTCCTTTTTCAAAAATAAGGTACCCATAGGTGCATGGGCTTATTCCTGGGCTTTCTATTTTGTTCCATTGGTCTATATTTCTGTTTTTATGCCAGTACCATACTGTCTTGATGACTATAGCTTTGTAGTACAAGCTGAAATCAGGAAGGTTGAGTCCTTCAGCTCCATTTTTCTTTCTCAAGACTGCCTTGGCTATTCAGGGTCTTTTGTGTTTCCATATGAATTATGAAATTTTTTGTTCTAGTTCTGTGAAAAATGCATTGGTAATTTGATACGGATAGCACTGAATCTGTAGATTGTGTTTGATAGTATAGTCATTTTCAGAACATTGATTCTTCCTACCCAGGAACATGGAATATCTCTCCATCTGTTTATGTTGTCTTTGATTTCTTTCATCAGTGTCTTATAATTTTCTCTGCATGGTTCTTTTGTCTCCTTAGGTAAGTTTATTCCTAGATATTAAATTCTTTGTGTTAATGGTGAATGGGATTGATTTCTTAATTTCTCTTTCTGATTTTTCCATTGTTAGTATATAGAAAAGGAAGTGATTTCTGTGTATTGATTTTGTATCATGCTACTTTGCTAGATTCACTGATTAGCTCTAGTAATTTTCTAATACTATCTTTAAGGTTTTCTATGTACAGTATTATCTATACTATCTACAAACAGTGAGAGCTTTACTTCTTCTTTTCTGATCTGGATTCCTTTTATTTCTTTTTCTTCTAGGTTTGCTGCATTTAATTTCTTAAAATAACTTTATTTATAGATTATGCTTAAAACACTTCCAAACCATTTAAAAACTGATATTAAAAGGCATTAAAATTATCAGAAAAACTGTTTTATCAAAAAATGAAAATAACTTCATGCCCTGAATGAGAAAGGGAAAAATCGACTTTGCAAAATTACATTCCTACTAAGAATGAGGACCTGTTTAGAGAGTACTTTAATTTTCTATAATACTTTTGATTTATTGTGGCCAAGAAAAATTGATTTACCTTGTCTGATCTGTACTACTCGATAGGACCTTACCTTTTCCTATCATATATATGTTCCAGAGCTACAGATCCAGTTGACATTTAATGACACTACACAGTCAAGGTACTTTGACTTGTCTTCTTGACCAAAACAAGGTATTTCTAAATGAAGAACAAGGCTTCAGGTTTAATTAGAATAGCATTGAGTGCTCTTTTTTCTATAAAGCTTCGCTATGCACTTCATATATTCATATGTACGTATAAACTGTGCTGTGCTTAGTGACTCAGTCATGTCCATGTCTTTGTGACCCCAAGGAACTGTAGCCTGCCAGGATCCTCTGTTCATGGGGATTCTCCAGTTAAGTATACTGGAGTGGGTTGCCATGCCCTCCTCCAGGGGATCTTCCCAACCCAGGGATCAAACCTAGGTCTCCCTCATTGAATGCAAATTCTTTACCATCTGAGCCACCAAGGAAGAGCATGAATACTGGAGTGGGTAGCCTATCCCTTCTCTAGTGGATCTTCCTCACCCAGGAATCAAACTGGGGTCTCCTGAATTGCAGATGGATTCTTTACCAACTGAAGGTATAGGTTAGCCACTCCATATTTTTAAAATATATGTGTATAATATAGTTGCTTATTAACATATCTAATGCAATTGCTGTTTTAAAATAATTTAACTTATTAAGTATATAACATCTATATATTTTGAGGTTTCCCATTTTAATAATATTTTCTGGACAAAAATGCTGTGCTAATCAGTTTAGCTCATTTCTTGCAATTCCAGGCTTTTGTTATTCAAGAGGTCTTTTTTTAAAAAAAAAATCAGACTCTACAGGTGAACTTTTCTATATTCCTTGACTGTTATAAAACACGATTTCAGAAGAAACACAAGGAGATCTTAAAAAGAGCTTACTGCTTAGGTAATACTAAGCTATTCAACTAAAGTTTAAAACAATAGACAACAACAAAAAGAAATCCGCCTTAGAGCACTTTCATAGCACTCAGATACTAAAGCAGAGAAGCTTTTACGTTTTGGCTTCAAACACAAATAATAATAGCTGGGCAAAGAGTGGTTCCAGGGAGAAAAACAAGTATCTCTAAGGGGAAGCCTATACATCACCTGAAAATCAGTTTCATGCAAACGTGAACACTACTAACTAGATAGGAGCAGCACAGAATTGCTGATCTTGGCATTTGGTCCATCTGCAGGTCTCTAGCAGCAGAAACTAGGCAAACATGCCTGCCATCTTCAATAATGAATCATATAACAGATTCACAGGATGATTATAATAATTAATGAGAAATCTGGCTTCAGTGCAAAATCAATATGCCTGACTAAGCCAGTTGACCACTGTCAAGATAGCCACTTAGCATCGGATGGCCAGCATGTGATGGTGACTTAATGAAAAGTCTCCAGAGGGAAGAGACCAGGACCAGGACAATTCAGTTCAGTTCATTTCAGTGGCTCAGTCGTGTCTGACTCTTTGTAACCCGTGGACTGCAGCACGCCAGGCTACCCTGTCTGTCACCAACTCCCGGAGTTTACTCAAACTCATTTCCATTGAATCAGTGATGCTATCCAACAACCATCTCATCCTCTGTCGTTCCCTTCTCCTCTGACCTTCAATCCTTCCCAGCATCAGGGTCTTTTCAAATGAGTCAGTTCTTCACATCAGGTGACTAAAGTATTGGAGTTTCAGCTTCAGTATCAGTCCTTCCAACGAATATTGAGGACTGATTTCCTTTAGGATGGACTGGCTGGATCCCTTTGTTGTCCAAGGGACTCTCAAGAGTCTTCTCCAACACCACAGTTTAAAAGCATAAACTCTTCAGCACTCAGCCCTCTTCATAGTCCAACTCTCACATCCATACATGACTACTAGAAAAAGCATAGTTTTGACTAAATGAACCATTGTTGGCAAGGAAATGTTTCTGCCTTTTAATATGCTGTCTAAGTTGGTCATAACTTTCTTTCCAAGGAGCAAGCATCCTTTAATTTCATGGCTGCAGTCACCATCTGCAGTAATTTTGGAGCCCCCAAAAAAAGAAAGTCTGTCACTGTTTCCATCATTTCCCTATCTATTTGCCATGAAGTGATGGGACCAGATGCCATGATCATAATTTTCTGAATGTTGAGTTTTAAGCCAACTTCTTCAATCTCCTCTTTCAGTTTCATCAGGAGGCTCTTTAGTTCTTCTTCTCGTCTGCCATAATGGTGGTGTCATCTGCATATCTGAGGTTATTGATATTTCTCCCAGCAATCTTGATTTCAGTTTGAGCTTCATCCAGTCCAGCACTTCTCATGATGTAGTCTGCATATAAGTTAAATAAGCAGGGTGACAATATGCAGCCTTGACATACTCCTTTCCTGATGTGGAACCAGTCTGTTATTCCATGTCCAGTTCTAACTGTTGCTTCTTGACCTCCTTTCTCAGGAGGCAGATCAGGTGGTCTGGTATTCCCATCTCTTGAAGAACTTTCCACAGTTTGTTGTGATCAACACAGTCAAAGGCTTTGGCATAGTCAATAAAGCAAGAGTAAATGTATTTGGACCTCTCTTGCTTTTATGATGATCCAACAGATGTTGGCAATTTAATCTCTGGTTCCTCTTTGCAGCCAAAGATGAAGAAGCTCTATACAGTCAGCAAAAACAAGACCAGGAACTGACTGTCGCTCAGATGATGAACTCCTTATTGCCAAATTCAGACTTAAATTGAAGAAAGCAAGGAAAACCACTAGACCATTCAGGTATGACCTAAATCAAATCCCTTATGAATATACACTGGAAGTGACAAATAAATTCAAGGGATTAGATCTGATGGACAGACTGCCTGAAGAACTATGGACAGAGGTTGGTAACACTGTACAGGAGACAGTGATCAAGACCATCCCCAAGAAATGAAAAAGGCAAAATGATTGTCTGAGGAGGACTTACAAACACCTATGCTATGCAATGAGGAGAAGCAAAAGGCAAAGGAGCAAAGAAAAGATATCCCATTTGAATGCCGAGTTCCAAAGAACAGCAAGGAGAGAGATAAGAAAGCCTTCCTCAGTGATCAATGGCAAAGAGATAGAGGAAAACAATAGAATGGGAAACACTAGAGATCTCTTCAAGAAAATTAGAGATACCAAGGGAACATTTCATGCAAAGATGGGCACAATAAAGGACAGAAATGGTATGGACCTAACAGAAGCAAAAGATATTAAGAAGAGGTGGTAAGAATACACAGAAGAACTATACAAAAAAGATATTCATGACTCAGATAACCACGATGGTGTGATCACTCACCTAGAGCCAGATATCCTGGAGTGGGCCTTAGGAAGCATCACTGTGAACAAAACTAGTGGAGGTGAAGGAATTCAAGCTGAGCTATTTCAAACCCTAAAAGATGATGCTATGAAAGTGCTGCACTCAATATGTCAGCAAATTTGGAAAACTTGGCAGTGGCCACAGGACTGGAAAAGGTCAGTTTTCATTCCAATCCCAAAGAAAGACAATGCCAAAGAGTGCTCAAATTACTACACAATCGCACTCATCTCACACCCTAGCAAAGTAATTCTCAAAATTCTCCAAGACAGGCTTCAACAGTACATGAACCATGAACTTCCAGATCTTCAAGCTGGATTTAGAAAAGGCAGAGGAACCAGGACCAGGACAGTACTAACTCATCACTGTTCAGTGCCAACCAGCAGAAATAGCTCCTGTTACAAGGAAGCATCTGGCTGGTTCTAGGAAGTTATTAACAGTGTGTGTCCAGGTCTGAAACCCAAAGCCAAGTCATGATTGAAAAGTGAAAGTTGAATAAAATTTAGCATCCTTTTCCTTGTAAGTGGCTTAAATTAACTATAGTTGAATGCATATGCCTTCACTCAGTTAAATTCTAACCTTTCTAGATGATTCAATGCAGGTATAAAAATAAGTCATTGGGTTAAAAGACCTTGCAATTAAAAGAAATCACAGCCTAACTAAATTATTTTAGGTATGCCACCTGGTTTAAACTAAATGGACATCATTTTTCTATTGGCATTGATTTTTGTATGAATCTACACATGAAAGAACTTGAGGTACATGCTTCAGGGAACTATCCCATTCACCATCCTCCAAGGAAGCATAGATATGAAACTGACAAGATATTTGGATAGGGGTGAGATGGTATTAATAAAATGAGTACAATAAATGCAGATTTAGTGAGCAAAACTGCTAATTTTTAAAAAACCAAACCCAAATTTATTATTAATATTTGCAAAGAGAGAACATATTCATGTTTCCCACTATTGATGACATTTTCCAACCAAATCCTTCGTTTCATGATTTTCATTGAGCAGTTCATGTCTTCTCTTTGCAAGGTAATAATATTTTTTACTGAAAAATAATAGATGGAACTATTTGAAATTCTAGAAAATGTTTTGGGTCCTTGTTGACAGGGACTTCAAATAAAGACTGTGCTCTGTCATTCTATTGAAACTGTTAAATTCTTAAGGCTAATGAATAGATCTATGTGTCAGTACAATGCCCCTCTTTACAGTTTGGTTAAATAAGAATGTAACTCCACAGACAGACACAGATACTTTGCTTTCTTTTTTTCTAAGGAACCATTTAAACCTACATTCAGAATTTTAATTTCATACTTCTCAGAGTTTCCATCTTTTGAAGTGATATTCTTTTAACACCTCAAAATACATGAAGCCTTCATTACCTGAACACAACTTCTCTATACATTGTTCCTCAGCTTTTAAGAAATAAAAAATAAATTTTGTTAAAGTTCTAGGGAAATGTGGTAGGTATATAAAAATGAAAACATTTCTACATTTTGTCTCAAACAACATTCTGCTGTTCCACTTTTCCCCTACATGTGTCCTTCAATGATATGACCATGGATTTTACTCTACAATTTTAGTTTGTCTCTTTTTAAAATGTTTTCATTTTTCTAATTTGATAGAGGAATAAAAAGAAGCTGAGGGGCTCCCCTGGTGGCTCAGTGGTAAAGAATCTGCCTGCTAGTCCAAGAGATATCAGGGCCATCCTTGATCTGTGAAGATACCACATGCCACGGAGCAGCTTAGCCAATGCGCCACAATTACTGAGCCTGTGCTCAAGAGCCTGTACTATAGAGCCCAGCGGTAACTGAGCCCACATGCCACAATTACTGAAATCTGTGTGCCCTAGAGCCTATGCTCTACAACAACAGAAGCCACTGCAAAGAGAACTCCATGCACTGCAGCTAGAGAGTAGCCCCACTTGCTGCAACTAGAGAAAGCTCGTGTAGCAACAAAGACTCCGCACAGCCATAAATAAATAAATAAGAATTTATTTATTTTAAATAAGTGAATTATTTTCACTTCTCCTGGAGTAAGTAATTCACTAGGAGTTTCTTGGTGTCTCTTATAATTTTCCAGTGTATGAATTTCCTATTACTTCATGCAAGAGTGCATAAACATGTAACAGTCTATACAGCCCCCACAGTAAAAATTCTAAATGGAGAGCTATAGAAAAAATAACTGCTTCAACGGAAGAAATTCCTGACATTGGCTAAGTAAGACTTAATATGTCACAATGTGACCCAAAGATATAAAATGTCATTTTTAAAAAATCTAAATGTGGGATGTACTTACTTAGATTTAAAGTTCTAAAGTTTGGTTTAATTTTTTAAAACTTGAAAAATTGAAGAAAAAAGCCACAAATTTAAAAGTTAAACAAATGTGACTAACCAGACATAAAACATACAGAGTAATACACATACAGGAGATGATCCAATGTCTTACCTTCATCATGAATTTCTGTAGGGGCATAAGGAAAAAAGAGAAAATATTAAATACACAATATTTCAAAGACATTTTAAAACCTCCTATTTATAAAGACTATATTGTTGTTAAGTACTGTAACATGAATAATAAACAAAAAATTTCCACTGTGTTGTCACAGCAAAACTCAATGTCAACTACATGCTAGAGAAAAGCTGTAGCAAGCAAAACTCTCTTTTAATATGTTTCTAGATTAGTTCATTCTTTTTCCGTGAAAACATGCTGTTTGACTTTAATGCGTGATTCAATTTACAACATTTCTAAGCATCTCAAAAAAGGTATACTCTTAAAATTATACTCTGAAAATGGTCTAGATTTTTTTTCATCTGTTACATAAAAACACAGTAATATAAACAGCAACTCAGCTATTTTACTTGAGTAAAATAGTGGGTTAGAAACAGGTACAGTAGACAATCAATTAATATGCTGTGATGGGCTGCCCATATTTCATGCAAAAAGTGACCAAAAGCAATTCCTTAGGCACTGCATATTATTATATGTGAATTTCAAAGAAACAAGTCACACAATTTTTCTTTTTCTCTTGACTCAGCCACCTCTAATGATTTATAACACCCCCTTTTCATCTACAAAATATAACATGTACATATATTCCTTTCTTTTTCTTAAGATTCATAAAGTTTCTTTGACTTCTTATTCCTGGGAGAGATACACAGATGAAAAAGAGTGAAAAAGGAAAAATATTTTATTTGACAAGTTAGGGCACCATGTAGTTGCCAGGAGCATGGAAGTCCTACAGAGGAAAACACACACATACCCACATTAGTTTTAAAGAAAACAAGGGAAAGTTTTCTAACACAGAGGTTAAATACCACACTTGCTTCCCTGAAACACACAGACATAGTAATATGTATATGACTAAATGGCAATTCTATCATGATTGATTCTTTCATTTTCAGTATTATAATTTTAAGGAAAAATTGTAAAGAACCATTTCATTTTCATCTCAGAAAACACAGCCTGTGTAGTTACATTTTTGTAGTTAATATTCATGGCAAATAATATCCTGGAACTTATTTTCCATGTTGAAACTGACTAATCACATGCCTACAAATGACCACCAGTGATACAGAATATCACTGAGGAATTACAAAAAATCATTTTAAGTCCTAATTCAAAGAAAAACTTCAAAATCATGTTACAGAACATGGTTTGTAATAGATATTTTCTTCATGAGATTTTTGGTTTTTTAATTTATCTAAGTTTTGGAGATATTTCTTTCAGAAATGGTCTCAGCTTGTTTTTGTCAGTATTTAGGTTGAACTACTTCAGAATTGTAGCAAATAGAAAAAAGTGGTCAATTCAGTTTTTTAAGACTGCTCGTCATAATTTTTAGCTGTGTGTGAAGGCAGCATGAGCAAGCCAGGGAAGAGAGTAATCTGTATAAATGATTAAATAAAAATGAGCCCTGTAAATAAGCAAAAGCTGAAATAACCATCATACAAAGAGAAAGAAGAACAGATGTAACAGACACACATTATTTTCAAAAGATAAGAACATGAAAGGTTATTTCTGGCATTACTGACATTAACTTTTTGTACAAATCATCTATTGGTTCATTTGGCTTATTTCTTTATGAGATATCCAAAAGGAATCATTCAGGGCAAGAAAGAAAGTAAAACACAGTAAAATATAAAGGACAAATATATTATTTTAATCTCAATGTCAATGGCATAAGTATGATAAAAAGCAACAGAAAAAGAATAAAAATAAAAATTCCTTACAAGTTGAAAATGATAGGAGAAAAAAAAGAAAACTCATGAATGATAATACTGAAACAAATAGCTTTGATTTAGGTGAAGAATTATCATTTTTATGCATGCAGTAAGTGTAATTATTTAAGATATAAAATATTAGACAACATATGGAGATGGATGACTATAAAGACAGAGGCCAGGCATGGTGCTTTCTGTCTTAGAAGAAATTTGAGGATGAAAATCAATTGACACAGAAACACAAAGAGGGAAATTTTAGTTTTTTAGGGTAAAATTCCAAGTGGCAGCAATTCAGTGCCTCAGGTTTAGTTTAATTACTCCAGAATGGACAAGTCAGATGAAGTGTCAAATGTGAGCAAGAGACGGGGACATATTCCGTCTTCCCATTATGCTATATTAACATGAAAACCAGGAAGAGACACAGCAATTCTTACATTTTAACTCAAACAAACATTGCCCTGGGAGTCTAATGGATGATAAAAACAGGCAGGAGCCTTTGATCTATAAGCTTATAAAACTTGATCTAGTAGATCTAAAAACCCTAAGGGATTTTCTTAGCATATGCCAATGAGTACAAGTGGAAAAACAAATCAAACAGCAATACTTTATTCTAAAAATTGCAATCAAATATCAGAGTTCAAGAGAATGCATAATTATATTCAATCTGTTACTGATACAAAAAGACACAGTGATGTACAAAGTTTTTCTACCATAATTATGCCTTTCACCTCAACACTGGATTATTTTTAACTCTTATTTTAGTTTTGTGAGATGATAACTGATTATAAAACGTAATACCTCTATAAATGGAGTTTTCTTAGAAGTTTTAAAAGAACCTTTACTGAGATGTCTTCTTAAAAATTACACAGGTAAGGGATTAGCAACAAAATTAACATAGGAATATAAAGTGGAAGTGACAGATTCAAGGGATTAGATCTGATAAAGGAGTGCCTGAAGGATGGAGGTTCATGACATTGCAGAGGAAGCAATGATCAATACCATCCCCAAGAAAAAGAAAAGCAAGAAGGCAAATAGTTCTCTGAGGAGGGCTTACAAATAGCTGAGAAAAGAAGAGAAGCTAAAGGCAAGGAGAAAAGGAAAGATATACCCATCTGAATGCAGAGTTCCAAAGAATAGCAAGGAGAGATAAGAAAGCCTTCCTCAGTGATCAGTGCAAAGAAATAGAGGAAAATAATAGAATGATTAGAATAACAGAAAGATTAGAGATCTCTTCAAGAAAATTAGAGATACCAAGGGAACATTTCATGCAAAGATGGGCACAATAAAGGACAGAAATTGTATGGACCTAACAGAAGCAGAAGATATTAAGAAGAGGTGGCAAGAATACACAGAAGAATTGTACAAAAAAGATCTTCATGACCCAGATAACCATCACTCACCTAGAGCCAGACATCCTGGAATGCGAAGTTAAGTGGGCCTTAGGAAGCATCACTACAAACAAAGCTAGTGGAGATGATGAAATTGAGTTGAGCTATTTCAAATCCTTAAAGATGATGCTGTGAAAGTGCTGCACTCAATATGCCAGCAAATTTGGAAAACTCAGCAGTGGTCACAGGACTGGAAAAGGTCAGTTTTCATTTCAATCTCAAAGAAAGTCAATGCCAAGGAAAGTTCAAACTGTCACACAATTGCACTCATGTCACACGCTAGCAAAGTAATGCCCAAAATTCTCCAAGGCAGGCTTCAACAGTACGTGAACTGTGAACTTCCAGATGTTCAAGCTGGTTTTAGAAAAGGCAGAGGAACTAGAGATCAAATTGCCAACATCCGTTGGCTCATCAAAAAAGCAAGAGAGTTCCAGAAAAACATACATTTCTGCTTTATTGACTACACCAAAGCCTTCAACTGTGTGGCTCACAACAAACTGCGGAAAATTCTTCAAAAGATGGGAATACCAGACCACCTTACCTGCCTCATGAAAATCTGTATGCAGCAACATACAGTAAAATCTGTATGCAGAGAAATCTGTATGAAGCAACAGCTAGAACTGGACATGGAACTGGTTCCAAGCTGGGAAAGGAGTATGTCAAGGCTGTATATTGTCACCCAGCTTATTTAACTTCTATGTAGAGTACACAGAAATGCCAGGCAAGATGAAGCACAAGCTGGACTCAAGGCTGCTGGGAGAAATATCAATAACCTCAGACATGTAGATGATTCCACCCTGATGGCAGAATGTGAAGAGGAATTAAAGAGCCTCTTGATGAAGATCAAAGAGGAGAGTGAAAAAGTTGGCTTAAAACTTAACATTCAAAAAACAAAGACCATGGCATCCAGTCCCATCACTTCACGGCAAATAGATGGGGAAACAGTGACAGACTTTATTTTCTTGGGCTCCAAAATCACTGCAGATCGTGACTGTAGCCATGAAACCTAAAGACACTTGCTCCTTGAAAGAAAAGCGATGATAAACCTAGACACCATATTTAAAAGCAGAGACATTACTTTGCCAACAAAAGTCCATCTAGTCAAGGCTATGGTTTTTCCAGTGGTCATGTATAGATGTGAGAGTTGGACTATAAAGAAAGCTGAGTGCTGAAGCATTGACTTGAAACAGCTGTGGAGTATCTATGAGAAAGGTCCTGGAACCCTTCTTAATTTAACCAAGCAGACAGCAGAAGGAACCCCGAGGCAGGCTGGTAGGCAGAGGGTTGAACTGTTTTCTGTTATTCTTCAAGTGACAGAAAAAGGGAATAAATTCTACCTGTGACAGCAGACTTTCAAAATTCCTAGAGCAAGTGCATAAGATTTGACCTCTGTGGGTTTTCAAAGAAAGAAATAACTCAGATCTAAAATTTACTGAGACCTACACATAAGTTATAAATTGATTCACTTGCAAAACTCAGCAGCATGATCGTCAGCTCAGTGTTATCTCCAATACTTTCTCATAACTAGAAAGCAACCACTAACTTAAAGATTTGCAACTAAACATAGCAAGAATAAATTTTGAGATGAGAAATTATTATGAAAATGAGAGAGAAAAACTACACAGCAAGGCAGGATCAAGAAAGCAACCAAATGCACAGAGGAAAAATGGGAATACATCTAGATGATAGTAAAAAGGGGTTTTATTCATTTACACATTCTATTTCTAAAGGAATTAAAGTTTCTTGAGTGGTTGGTTTAAGAGATACTGGTTTGGATACAGCACAGAAATACTGGAATGTAAGTGAAGGGATAAAAAGATGAGAGAGGGACTTATCTTAGGATGGCTGATCTTGGGGAAGGAGCACACAAAGGTGAAACACACATTCTTAGAAAGAAACAGGCTTCCATTTCCAAGATAAGAATTTGGATCAGAATTTTAACTACAGGCAAAGAAGAGAAGACACTGCAAAAGGAAAGGATTGAACAAAATTAGTAATAGGCTAGTTATGAAGAAACAGATGAAGAATTAAAATTATTTCCAGAGTTATAACATCGAATTAGTAGTTCTCCAAAATCCACACAAGGGTGTCATCATCAGGGAAATGGTAAATTTAATAAACAAAACTTCCCTTAAATAAAGGGCTGAAATAAATGAAAAAAGAGCAAAGAATCACACACACACACACACACACACACACAAAAGCAGGTGGACATATGATTGGGAAATAACTGAAAGGCTACTGAAAAGACAGCAAACGTCTCAAAATGTTGCCTGAGGAGAAAAGCATCCCAGAATCAAGAAAAACAATGAAAATAAAATGAAGCCATCAGTTAATCCAATCTTAGCTGATTCATCATATTAAGTCACAGAGCAAACAACAAAGCAATACAACAATGAATGGCCTCACTGTTTTGCTCATTTGGAAAAAAAGTGGATCCAGAATGTCAGTGGTGGAAAAGGAGATTCTATTTTCCACTCAGAATCACAAGGAGTTCAGAATTAGAAGGCTCTTTCCCTGTCTGCCTGCCTCCCTTCTTTCCCTCTCTTTCTTAACAGTTGAAGAAACTGAAACCAACAGTAATAACATAATTTAGCCACATTACACACTTTGTCACTCTGTTGGTCTCCAAACTTATCCTCCAGATTCCTGGCAACTGTTAAGTTTCCTTGTGATATTTTATCATTCACCTTCACTTTTTAAGATTGTATGAATATTTAAAAAGTCTTTTTCTATAGCACGTGGAAAAATATAAGAGTTAAACAATAAGAAGTTAAGATTAATTGGTCAAGATTTTTCAGTAAAAGATATACAATATTAATAATACAAGTCTTCCTGTTGGCCAGGAAGTCTTCCTTTCAATGATCATAATAACAAAGCCAATTATATAGAGATGATAATGTTCACACTAGCAAGTAATGCTCAACATTCTTCAGGCTTCAACAGTATGTGAACCATGAACTTCCAGATGTTCAGGTTGGATTTAGAAAAGGCAGAGGAACCCGAGATCAAATTGCCAACATCTGTTGGATCATCATAAAAGCAAGAGAGGTCCATAAAAACATCTACTTCTGCTTCATTGACTACGCCAAAGCCTCTGACTGTGTCGATCACTATAAACTGTGTAAAATTCTTCAAGAAATGGGAATACCAGACCACCTGACCTGCCTCCTGAGAAATCTGTATGCAGGTCAAGAAGCAACAGTTAGAACTGGACATGGAACAATGGACTGGTTCCAAATAGGGAAAGGAGTAAGTCAGGGCTGTATATTGTCACCCTGCTTATTTAACTTATATGTAGACAACATCATGCGAAATGCCAGGCTGGATGAAGCACAAGCTGGAATCAAGATTGCCAGGACAAAGTTCAACAACCTCAGACATGCAGATGACACCACCCTTATGGCAGAAAGCAAAGAACTAAAGAGCCTCTTGATCAAAGTGAAAGAGGAGATTGAAAAAGTTGGCTTAAAAGTCAACATTCAGAAAACTAAGATCATGGCATCTGGTCCCATCACTTCATGGCAAATAGATGGGGAAACAGTGACAGACTTTATTTTCTTGGGCTCCAAAATCACTGCAGATGGTGACTGCAGCCATGAAATTCAAAGACACTTGCTCCTTGGAAGAAAAGCTATGTCCAAACTGCTGCTAAGTCACTTCAGTCGTGTCCGACTCTGTGCAACCCCATAGACGGCAGCCCACCAGGCTCCCCCATCCCTGGGATTCTCCAGGCAAGAACACTGGAGTGGGTTGCCATTTCCTTCTCCAATGCATGAAAGTGAAAAGTGAAAGTGAAGTCGCTCAGTCGTGTCCGACTCTTAGCGACCCCATGGACTGCAGCCTGCCAGGCTCCTCCATCCATGGGATTTTCCAGGCAAGAGTACTGGAATGGGTGCCATTGCCTTCTCCACATCCAAACTAGACAACACATTAAAAGCAGAGACATTACTTTGCCAACAAAAGTCCATCTAGTCAAAGTTATGGTTTTTCCAGTAGTCATGTATGGTTGTAAGAGCTGGGCTATGAAGAGGGCTGAGCACTGAAGAGTTGATACTTTTGAACTGTGGTATTGGAGAAGAGTCTTGAGAGTCCCTTGGACTGCAAGGAGATCCAACCAGTCCATCCTAAAGGAGATCAGTCCTGAATATTCACTGGAAGGACTGATGCTAAAGCTGAAACCCCAATACTTTAGCCACTTGATGCGAAGAATAGACTCACCGGAAAAGACCCTGATGCTGGGAAAGATTAAAGGCAGGAGGAGAAGGGGATGACAGAGGATGAGATGGTTGGATGGCATCACCAACTCGATGGACATAAGTTTGAGCAAGCTCAGGTAGAGTTGGTGATGGACAGGGAAGGCTAGGGTGCCGCAGTCCATGGGGTCAAAAAGAGTCAAACACGACTAAGTGACTGAACTGAAATGAATGTTCTAGTAATAGAGAATATTTGACTAGATCCCATTTTCAAAGAAACAAAACTAGAAATTTAGAAAGTTCCAACTGAAGATTGGTAAAATACGTATTAATTACAACATAGCAGTTACTTTGAATACTAATAGTACCAGCCACACCAGGAAGCCAAACAAAAAGATTAGAGGCAACAGCAAACATGCAGCCATTCAGATCACAATCTCTTAGAAAACACATACCCATTTTTCTACATCAACCTTCTGTGGAAAGAAAAAGCCAAGATAAATAATAAGCAAACAAATAAAAAGCTAGGAAGGTTTTAATTAGTGTCACTTAAATAAACTGAAATGTAGTCCCTGCACCAAAACCTATATCCAATTCTGAAGGACAGGTAACAGTATTCAAACTTTTAATTTACAGCATTTAATCTCAAGCACACAAAAATATTTCAATTCATTTAGTTATCAGAACTTCAAAAGGCTTTGGGCTGAATATGTACCAGGTACATGAAATAAAAATAACCTAATTTATTCAAAAGCAAACGTGAACATTTATCACATTCTCAAACCTACAAACCTTTGATTCAGGAACCACTGTTCTCCTCTAACTAAAAGAATCTATTTAATAAAAAAGATCCATTTAGAAATACAGCATCTAACTATACATCTCTGATATAATAAAATTTCTCTTAGCCAAATCTTTCCACTCTTATGTAAAAATTCACAATATAACAAATGGTATATGCTACCAAATAATTCTGAAACTGCATCAAAATTTATTTTGATAAATAAAACATATTTATTAATGAATGTATGTTAGTCTCATAACCATTATGTGACTCTTTAAAAAATAAGTGAATATAATTATATCCAAAGTATAAAACAGAACAAATCACAAAGCCGTATGTTAACAAAAACTGCCTTATCCTGTTCAATCCATCAAAATTTTAAAATCTCAACACACTCACCTTAAAGGTTAAGTTTCCATGACCAACCTCCCTTCTTTAGCACATATGATTGGTAATCAGTGAAACTTGAGGTGTGCTTCAAACTCCTCATTCATTTAAGTTTATCTGCAATTTTTTTCCTTAGAAAATTCATTAATTGAGTCAAAAGCTCACACTACCTAGACAGGAATAGTTGCCATAACTAAGAACCTCCATTCCTTAGTAAACAAGCTTCAAGAAGGAAAGATGCATAATATTCACATACATACTAAATATTTTTAAATGTTATAAACTGATATAAAAATATCAACCTAAGTATACAGGTAGGATTGTTTTGAAGGCCCAGTGAAATTCAATAGATTCAACTAATTACTTGTAACAGAGCATTTTGGCTTCTTCAATAATTTACTTCATCTTCAGAAAAATCTCTAAGCCTACTCCCAACCTTTGAACTTAAGAATACATTGTTATTTAAGAAAGAACACTTTACTGAATGAAAAGTCCTGGTTTTCACTATATACTTTCAAGACATTTAGCTGTTATCTAAAGTTCAAGCCCTTATTTGAAGCATGAAACCTATTAGAATAATGAATATATTTCTTTAGATCCTGAGTCACAGGAAAGCAATCTAATCATGGCAAGTATAATGTAATTATTACTCACTTTTCTACCTTTAAAAGAACAAATTCTTATATTTATGCCTTTCATTGAAAATAAGGAAACATGAAATGATTTCCCTTTCATGTTTACCAGGAAAATAGGATATGTCATATTTTTCAATGATTAACAAAGACACTGCATTATCCCATCATTATTTTCACATCTCAGTTTTAACACACACACACACACACTTGCATCAGCACAAAGATAAAGTGCTGTGGGATTTTTCTAGAAGAAAGAGAACCTGTAATCAAGAGTCATAGTTACTAGTTATTAGTAATAAACAGTCTTTAAAGATCTGTATTATAAAACAGAAAATGTCTCTTAAGAAGCAGGAATTAGTTAGCAATAATATAACAGACTCAGTATCCAAATAGCCAAAGAAAGGCATAGCAACAGCATGTGCTGGGGGTGAAATTTCAGCTAAACATAAAAGACAAGACAAATGATCCAGAGTTAAAAGACTGACAAAGTGCAAAAGTTGTAACTATGCATAAGTGATGCAGAGAGATTTCATGACACTTATGAATGTTAATAAGAACTATTTAATTAAATGCCTACTAACAGTGAAAAATGGAATGATTTATATGTAGCTCATCATGGAAGGAAAATATAAATCCCACAACGAACTGGACCAATTTTATAGTTTAAACAATTATCAAATCCATAGAGCACATAAGATAAATGAATATTCCAATAATTTTTTATCCAAGTATGAGGGACTTTTTAAAAATTATCAACTCCATTAATTCAGAGAAAATAAATATTTTACCATCTGTAGAAAGCTGCCTTACATATTTTAAGACCAAAAATGAGCAATATTATTTTCAAATAAAAACAAAATTTCCATTAAAGAAAATAAAACAGTCATTTAAGGAACAGCTTGATTTAGCAAAAAGGACATAAGAATATAATACAAAAGTAGTTAAATCTAAATTTTATTATACCATCATACAAAAGTTGAAACATCCACATGACATCTCCATTTTTGTATTCATATTTTAGTCAATATGTACAATTAGCATGTTTCAATAATTTTATATATGTTTAATGAACATATAAATTATAAATTAGGGTACATAAATATGAACTACTCAATAATCTATAAAAACAAATTTGGTTGATTCTTCCAAGTTGCTTAACTTATTTTACTGTTTAAGGTAAAAAATGTTATCATTATTAAACCGATAGGTCATACAATTAGAAGTTACTATGTGCCAGACTTTGAGCTAAACACTTTACATGTAACCTTACTGCCTGCATTTTATATATGAGGAAACAAATGACATGCAAATGCGTCACAAATTTTCCTCAACAACAACAAAGTTGTTGGAAAAAAACGATTGGACTTGATCTTGAAATTGGGTTTGTAACTTCAAAGTTGCATTCTCCTAAGCACTTCTTTGTATGCCAGTACCAAGATACCTCATCTTTTTGCTTCTCTTTTGCTTCAAACTTTTAGTCTCTATCTAATTTGGAATTTTTCACCCAGTATCTGTTATGGTGAAGTGTCACCTAAATATAGTGTGTTAACATCAAGATAAGAGAATGTAAAATGAACATATAGATTCTTATGATATCAAATATTTTAGTTAGTTTCAGTTATTCAAACAGTAGGTCTGCTTTTTCACCTAGATAAAGTTCACCTAGATAATTACAACACAACAATAAAACATCCATCATGAATATAAAATTTTTAATATCAAGGTATAACATAAAAAAAGTATTTGAAATATTTAATACATGCCTGCAATCCATTACCCTTTTTAAAAATAGACAAAAGTGAAAAACAAAAAACTACCCTATAAATAATTCTCCACTGCACATGTTTATTATTAAGATTGAGAAGAAGAACATGAGAAATTTGCACAGTGTGTTCAAGGATTCAAAAGACAATAAAGTCATTTCAATTTTTTAAAGTAAAATTACAGTTTGGAGGGCTCACATTTTTAATAAATATAACAAATTCAGAAAAATATATAAATCCTGAATATGTAACTTCATAAAACTTTCAGTTCAGTTCAGTCGCTCAGTCATGTCTGACTCTTTGTGACCCCATGAATCACAGCACACCAGGCTTACTTCATAAAATATATAACTTCATAAAACTTCAAGTCAATAAACAAACCCATGTAATCATCACCCAGATCTAATAATAGGACAGAACCTACAACCCAGATGCTGCCTTCATGCCCTCTCCAAAGGCAACTACTATTCTATCACCATTGATTATTTTTCTAATTTGGAAATACAGCCTGTGTTCTCTTTTTATCTAGCTTCTTTAGCTGTCATTAGGTCTCTAAGATTCATCATGGTGTCGCATGTAGTGGTAAGAAATTCATTTTCTCTGCTTATAATATTCCACCATATGAATATGTCACAATTTATTTACCCATTCAACAGTTGAATGGGCTTCCCTTGTGGCTCAGCTGTTTAGGAAACCACCTGCAAGGCAGGAGACCTGGGTTCGATCCCTGGGTTGGGAAGATCCCCTGGAGAAGGGAATGGCTACCCACTCCAGTATTCTGGCCTGGACAATTCCATACACTGTATAGTTCATAGGGTCGCAAAGAGTAGGACATGACTTAATGACCTTGACTCACTGAACAGTTGAACATTTGGATTGTTTCCTGCTTGGGGCTATTACAAAAAATGTTGTGGTGAGCATTCTTGTACATATCTTTTGGTGAATATAGGAATATATATATATATCCACTGGTATAGACCAAGAGTGGAATTTGTTGATCATGGATTTATAAATGTTTAGCTATAGTTGATACAGCCAAAGAGATTTCCAAAATGGTGGCATGCATTTAATTCTCATCAGAAGTATATTAGTTTCACTTGCTCCCCGTCTTGCCAATACTTGGTATTACTAGTCTTTTCAATTTTAGCTCTTCTGGGGAATGTGATACCTCATCACAGTTTTCAGCTGCATTTCCCTGCCATTTGATGAAGCACTTTTTTATATGCTTTGGAAATTTGGAATATCTCCATAGTGAAATATTTGTTCAAGTCTTTTACCCATTTTTTGCTATTAGTTGATCTGTTTTTGTTCTTAGTGATTTGTCAGAACTGTTCATGCTTTCCAAATATCCTCTCCATGTCTGTGTCCTGTCTTTTCCATTTTTTAATGGTAACTCTGAGGACAGACATTCTTAGTTTGGGCATAATTTCTGAATCTTTTCCTTCATTGCTGGTGCTTTTTGTCCTGAAAAGACCCTTCTACATTATTTTTGAGACAATTCATTATCTTAACTCTTACCTGAGACCTACAATCTGTTTCGTATTGATTTGGGGAGTATATGGTACTATGGAGAGAATTTAAATTCATTTTCCCTTCATTTATCTATTCAATTGACCTGATTATCTTTAACAAAAAGATAATTCTTGAGCCCACTGCACTGCACTGCCACTTCCGTCATAAGTCAAGTTACTAACTTGTAGAGCTACTGATGAACTCTATTCTATTCTGGCCTATTTTTCTATTCCTGTTATCGTAACCACTATTCCATCAAAATAATTTTTGATATCTGATAGCCAAAGGCTCCAATTTTGTTCCTCAACATTACATTTGTTAATACTGACCCTCTTCACTTCCTGTAATATGAGAACAGACTTACAAATTATCATGCACACAAAAAGAAAACCTGTTGGGATTTTGATTTTGATTGCACTGATTAACTGATAAACTTAGAGAGAACTGCCATCTTTATAATATACTGCCTTCCAACATCATACATTCCTCTTTATTTTAGGTCATCTTTAGTTTCCTTCAAAATGTTTTTCAATTTTCAATAGAAAGGTTTGCACATCTTTCATTATAATTATTCTGAGGTATATGTTGTGGAATTATACTAAGATAAGTGAACTCAGTTTGAAATTTTTATTTTATTTTTGCTAATATATAAAAGGTAGCTGAAAATTTATACTGAGTTCTAACTTTGCTAAATACACTTTTTAAATCCAAAAGTGCCTACCATCATTCCTTTATTATACTAAAATAATTCAATATTTCACTGGTTTTCCATTTTACAGTTTCTATCAGATTAAAGAATTTCTTACCTTACAAATTTACTAAGTTTGCAACAAATTATTTATGTTTTAAATGTTTTGACGGTATCAATTAAAATACACAATCTTTCCCTTTTCGTCTTTTAATATGGTCAAAGATGTTAATCGGTTTTGTGGATACATTAACTACTTTTGAATCCCATGTTAGCTATAATATGCTATAGATTTTATATATCCATAAATTTGATTTACTAGTATTTTACAGAGGATTTCTGAGTCTATTACTTTGATGAATATTAACATATAACAACTTTTTTCTGGCAAGATCTTTCTCATGGTTTAGGACCATGGCTATGTTGACATCATATAATTAGTTGAGAAGGATTCTGAAACAGGTTAAGATTAAGGTTATCGCTCTCTCAAATGTTTTTTAGAATTGACCAGAGAAGCCATCTGGGTCTGGACTTCTTCATGGTAATGTGAATTTTAATAGTACTTATTTTTTTAATATTTTAAATCTGAGATATAATTGACATAACTTCATATTAAATGAATGATTTTATATTTGCATATATTGTGAAATGATCATTATAATAAACCTAGTTAATATCCATGACCACATACTTACAATTTTTTTCTTGTAATGAGCACTTTTTAGATCTACTATCTTAACTTTTAAATACAATGTTATTAACTATAGCAAACATGCTGTACACTATGTTTCCAGGGATTACTTACTTTATAACTGGAAGGTTGTATATTTTGACCACCTTCACCCATTTTCCCTCTTCCAATACCCTGCCCCTGCAACCACCAATCTGTTCTCTGGAACTACGGGTTCAGTTTTTGTGTATGTTTTTCTGATTCCATACAAAAGTGAAATTATACAGTTTTCGTCTTTCTCTATTTCACTTGTTCCAGCATAATCCCTTCAAGGTCCATCCATATTGTCAAAAATTATTTCTTTTGTGGCTGAATAATATTCCACCGTGTGCATATACCACATTTTCTTTATGAATTCATCCATGGGTGTTCCATGTCTTGGCTACTGAAAATAATGCTGTAATAAATATGGGGAACACATATCTTTCCAAGTTAGTATTTTCCTGTCCTTTGGATAAATACCCAGAAGTGGAATTGCTGGATCATACAATGGCACCCCACTCCAGTACTCTTGCCTGGAAAATCCCATGGACGGAGGAGCCTGGTAGGCTGCAGTCCATGGGGTTGCTAAGAGTCGGACACGACTGAGCGACTTCACTTTCACTTTTCACTTTCATGCATTGGAGAAGGAAATGGCAACCCACTCCAGTGTTCTTGCCTGGAGAATCCCAGGGACGGGGGAGCCTGGTGGGCTACCATCTATGGGGTCGCACAGAGTTGGACACGACTGAAGCGACAGCAGCAGCAGCAGCACAACAGTTGAATTGTAGCTTTTCAAGGATCCTCTGCAGTGGATGCCTGAATTTACATTCCCACCAACAGTGCACAAGGATTCTCTTCTCTCCACATACTTGTCAACAGTTGGATTTTTTTTATTACAGCCATCCAACAGTCAAAAAATTAGATTTCACCAAAGTTTTGATTTGCATTTCTCTGATGATTAGATCTTGAGCATCAATTTATGTATACTTTGGCCTTTATATATCTTTAGGAAAATACCTATTCAGATTCTCTGCCCCTGGTTTAATCAGATTGTTTCATTTTGTTATTGAGTTGTATGTGTTCTTTAATATTTTGGATATTAACACCTTATCAGAGATGTAATTTGCAAATATTTCCTCCTATTTCATAGGTTCCTTTTTCATTTTGTTCATGATTTCCTTTTCTGTCTGAAAGCTTTTAGGTTTGATGAAGTCCCAATTGTTGATTTTTGCTTTTGTGGTCTTTGCTTTTGGTATCAAATCCAGAAAACCTTCACCAACACCGATGTCAGGAAGCTTACTGCCTATGTTTTCTTGCAAACGTTTTATGGTTTCAGGTCATAGAACTTCAAGTCTTTAACCATTATCAATTGATTTTGTGCATGGTATAAAATAGGGGTCCCTTTTCATTCTTTTGCGAGACTCTGTGCAGTTTTCTCAGTACTATATTTTGGTTTACACTGGCACCTTTGTTATAAGTCAATTGGCCATCTATGCATGGGTATACTTCTGGGTTCTCTGCTATGTTCCACTGATCTATGTGTATTTTTTTTTTTTGCTAATACCATACTCTTTTCATTACTATAAGCACAGAATATCTTTCCATTTATTTGTTTCTTATTCAATTTCTTTCACCAATGTCATAGTTTTCAGTGTAAAGGCTCTTCACCACTGTGGTTAAATTTATTCCTATTCTTTTTGACCCAATTGTAAATGGCACTGTTTCTTTAATTTCTCTTTCTGATAGTTTCTATTAGTGTAGAGAAATGCAACAAATTTTTGTATATTGATTTTTTTTTAACCTGCAGGCTTACTGAATTCATTTCTCTATATAACATCATATCACCTGTGAAGTGTGATAATTTTAATTCCTCCTTTCCAATCTCATACCTTTTCTTTTTCTCTGCTTAAGACTTTCAGTACTGTGTTGAATAGACATAGGAAGAGTGGGTGTCCTTGTCTTGTTCCTGATCTTAGAGGAAAAGCTTTCATCTTTCCACAGTTGAGTACAATGTTAGCTGTGGACCTGTTAGATATGACCTTTAGAAAGTTGAGGTATGCTCCCTCTACACCCACTTTATGGAGAGTTTTTCAATCATAAATGGATATTGAACTTTGTCAAATGGTCTTTCTGCCTCTGTTAAGATGGTCATGATTTTTACCCTTTGTTTTGTTAATGAGGTGTATCACACTGACTGATTTGTGGATGATAAACCATCCTCACATCACTGGAAAAAACCCCAGTTGGTCATGGCATTGATCCTTTTAATTATTGTCGAATTCAGTTTTGTACAGAATTTTCTCCTCTATATTCATCAGAGGATATTGACCTATAATATTCTTTTCTTGTGCTGTTCTTGTCTGGTTTTGGTTTCAGCTAATGCTGGCCTCAGTGAATATGTTCAGAAGTATTTCTCCTCTTATATTGTTTCAGTTCATTTGCGTCCGACTCTTCGCGAACCCAGGGACTGCAGCGCAGCAGGCCTTCCTGTCCACTGCCAACTCCTGGAGTTTACTCAAACTCATGTCCATTGAGTCGGGGATGCCATTCAACCATCTCATCTTCTGTCATCCCCTTCTCCTCCCACCTTCAATCTTACCCAGCATCTGGGTCTTTTCAATAAGTCAGTTCTTCGCATCAGATGGCCAGAGTATTGGAGTTTCAGGTTCAGCATCAGTCCTTCCAATGAATATTCAGGACTGATTTCCTTTAGGATGGACTGGATGGATCCCATTGCTGTCTAAGAGTCTTCTCTAATACCAAATTCAAAAGCATCAACTCTTCAGCACTCAGCCCTCTTCACAGTCCAACTCTCATATCCATACACGACCACTGGGAAAACCATAGCTTTGACTAGACGAACCCTTGTTGGCAAGGTAATGTCTCTGGCTTTTTAATATGCTGTCTAGGTTGGTCATAACTTTTCTTCCAAAGAGCAAGCATCTTTGAATTTCATGGCTGCAGTCACCATCTGCAGTGATTTTGGAGCCCAAGAAAATAAAGTCTGTCACTATTTCCCCATCTATTTGCCATGAAGTGATGGGACCAGGTGCCATGATATTAATTTTCTGAATGTTGAGTTTTAAGCCAAGTTTTTCACTCTCCTCTTTCATTTTCATCAAGAGGTTCTTTAGTTCTTCTTCACCTTCTATTGTTTGGAAAAGTTTAAGAAGAATTGGTATTAATTCTCCTTTAAATGTTTAGTAGAATTTATCACTGATGCCATCTCATTCTTAAGCAACGTAAGACCACAAAGTTCTCTCTGCCATCAATTTGTGAGAAAAACTCACCATAAATTTAATTAAACAAATGAAGTCACCAAGTAAGTCCAATGATGCACTGAATTATACTTTAGCCCAATTTCCTTTATTTTGATTTTTGTATTAGACAGAATGTTATTTTAATTTGTCAAATAATGTCAAAAATTGAAACAGACTTATACAATACAGTAAACTTGGCCATCTCCCACAATATTATGTTTAACTTAATAAGGAAAAGATTTAGAATTTTCACTTGGAAGTTTAAATTTTTTTCTTTTAAAATTTAAACTGAGTAATAGAAGACAAAGATCTACTGCTTCCTAAGTTATTCTTTTTTTAGAATAGAAAAGATCCTGTAATGCTCTTTACATTGCTTTCTGAATTTGTCCAAATTGTGAAGAACAGTATATACACTCTCTAACTCAAAACTACCAATATCTCCATTTTCAAGCATAGAATATATTAAAATGGGGCTTGTACATAAAGTTTAATGTTAACAAATTCAAACTGATGGGTGCTAAGCAAATATAGTAATTCTCTTCTGCGTAAGCTCTTACCAGAATTACTAAGTTTGATTAAATACCACAAGTAAATCCATCTGGGAAAATAAATATTTAAGAAGAGTACGAACAATTAGTGAGGGGAAAAAGAGAATATTATTAAATATTAAATGTTTAATATTTAAATATTAAAATGTTCCTAAAATACAGTGATTAAATCAATACTGTTTTGGTATAATAATAGACAGACATGTGTGACAGAATATTCAGCTTAGAATAACCCATCTGGGAATGTATGAACTTAATGTATGACTAAGAAAGGCATCACAATAAATAAGGAAAGGAATCATCAGTCATGAAAAGCGATGGGCATTCTTCTTAGCCACTAGGGGAAATAAAATCAAGTTAAACAGTAATCTTAAATGAACTCTGGATGGATCTACTATGAATAATAATAAACTCAAATAAATTCTACATCCATTCACTATTTAAAAAAGGGATGGGTATAACAAAGGGTGTACAACGATTTAAACAAAACAATTCAGTGCAATGTCAATCAAAATATCAGCAAGTTATTTTGTGGATACTGAGAGAAACTTACTGTAAAGTTTCTATGGGAAAACAAAAGACCCAGAAAAGCCGAAACAACATTGAAGGAGAAGAATAAAGTAAGAGAACTGATACTGCCCAACGTTAAGACTTAACTATAAAGTTACAGGAGTCAAGAGAGTGTGGTACTCATGAAAGGACAGACAAATGGACCAACGGAAAGAACAGACAGCACAGAAACAGACCCGCACAAATGGAACCAATTTATCTTTCACAAAAGTAATTCAATGAAAAGAGGACAGTCTTTCACCAAGTGGTGCTGGAACAACTTGACATCTGTATACAAAAAAGAAAAGAAAGAAAAGAAAAAGATTCTAAGATACGGATTTTAAAACTTTCACAAAAATGAGCTCTAAACAGGTCACAGCCTTAAAATAATATATGAACTATAAAACTCCTAGAAGATAACATGGGAGGCTATCTGGGTGACCTTGGGTTTGGTAATGACTTTTATAGATATAATGACAAAGCATGATCCATGAAAGGAAAATTGTTAAGCTGGACTTCATTAAAATTAAATCTTCTTCTCTGTGAAAGACACGGGCAGCCAAATGAAAAGTCAACTCACAAGTGGGAAAAAAACTTTACAAAATATATATATTATAAAATTCTCATATTCAAAATATACAAAAACTCTTAAAATGCAAAAATATGATATACAATAGAATACTATTCACCCCAAAAAAGAATGAAATAATGCCATTTGCAACAACATGGATGGACCTACAGAATATCATACTAACTGAAGTCAGAAAGAGAAAGATAAATATAATATCCCTTATGTGTGAAATCCAAAATATGACCCTAATGAACCTATCTACAAAACAGACTCACAGACACAGAGAACAGACTTGTGGTTGCCAAGGGGAAGAGGGGATGGGGAGGGATGAATGAGAAATTTGGGATCAGCAGATGCAAACTATTATATAGAGAATCGATAAACAACAAGGTCC
The DNA here is from genome assembly GCF_027580195.1 of Bos mutus. NCBI lineage: Eukaryota > Metazoa > Chordata > Mammalia > Artiodactyla > Bovidae > Bos > Bos mutus. Next base: position 35,655,169 of record NC_091644.1, read on the forward strand.
TACTCTATAGCACAGGAAACTATATTCACATCTGTGATAAGCCATGATTGAAAAAATATGGAAAAGAAAACATAAGTATACATGCATGTGTGTGTAGAGGCATCCCTGGTGGCTAAGGGGTAAAGAATCAGCCTGCTAAGCAGGAGATGTGGGTTTGATCACTGGGTTGGGAAGATCCCCTGGAGAAGGAAACTACAGCCCTCTTCAGTATTCTTGTCTGGAAAATCTCATGGACAGAAGAAACTGGCGGGCTGCAGTTCATGGGGTTACAAAACAGCTGGACATGACACAGTGACTACAGAACAATTACACACACAGACACACACACACGTACATATATGTAGAACTGAATCACTTTGCTGTGCAGTAGAAATACGCCATTGTAAATCAACTATATTTCAATTTAAAAACTTAACAATATGAAAATAAACAATCCAATTTAAAATTTGGAAAAAGGTATCATCAATAGACACCTCACAAAAAAGATATCAGATGCCATGTAAGTATATGAAAAGATGGTGTACATCATATGTCATCAGGAGCTTTTAAATTAAAACAACAGTAAGATACAACTACAAAACTATGAGAATGGCCAAAATCCAAAACTGATACCACCAAATGCCAATGATGAGGTGCAGCAATAGGAACTTTCATTCATTATTAGCTGGAATGCCACGAGGTACACACTCTAGAAAAGTCAGTATAGCAGTCTCACAAAAATAAACACAATTTCAACATATGATCCAGTGATCTCTTTCCTTCATATTTACCCAAAGGAGCTGGAAGCTTATGTCTACATCAAAGTCTACACGTGAGTTTATAGCAGCTATATTCATAATTGCCAAAACTTAGAAGCAATCAAAATGTTCTTCAATAGATAGACAAACTACTGTATATCCAGGTGATGGAATATTGTTGTTGTTAACTTACTCATTCGTATCCAACTCTTTGCAACCCAATGGACTGCAGCACACCAGACTTCCCTGTCCTTCACCATGTCCCAGAACTTGCTCAAACTCATGTCCATTAAGTCAGTGATGCCAACTCAGTAATAAACAGAAATGAGCTCTCGAGCTAAGGAAAGACATAGAGAAACCTTAAACGCATCACACTATGTGAAAGAAGCCAGAATGAAAAGGCAGCATACTGAACGATTCAAAGTATATGACATTATGGAAAATGGTAAAACTATTGAGCCAATAAAAAGATCAGTGGTTAGAAGGGAGGAAGACATGAAAAGGTGAAGTTCAGGGGACTTTAGTGAAACTATTCTGTCTCATACCAGGAATAGTGGATACAAAACATAATATATTAACTTTAAAAAAAAAAAAATTGGCCATGCTGCATGGCATGTGGGATCTCAGTTCCCTCACCAGGGATCAAACTCTCATCCCATGCATTGTTAGCACAGAGTCTTAACCATTGGACCATCAGTGAAGTCCATGTCAGAATTTTTAGATTGTACAGTACAAAGAGTGATAATGTAAACTGTGAAGTTTAAATAATGATTTGTCAATATTGGCCCTAATGTAAACCATGAACTTGGGGTGGTAATATTTGTGAGTTATAACAAATGTACCACATTAATGCAAGATTTTATAATAATAAGGGATGTGGGGGAAGGAAAAGGCTATGGGACATTTTCAAACAATTTTCTGTAAATTTGAAATTGCTTTCAAAAATTAAGTGAAATAAAAACATTTTCAGAAATTAAACACATATTCTAATGTAAAGAAATTATATATAATGTATACCCAATTATTATGAGAAAAATGAGGAAAAAATTAAAAATCCAGTGATATGGATCTCTGAGTAAAATATTACTTCTGGCTGGGAGGATTATGAAAATATTCAAGGAAGACACTTTCTTGGACATAAGCATAGAAGGACAGGGTAAAATTCTGAAAGATGCAGAACTGCAGGTTGAGGAATTAAGTGTGGTAAGAATATGAGAAATGTATCAGGGGAAAATAGAGCTTATTCAGGGAGTGAATCCAACCTGATAGAGAGTGGAGAGTATGAAAAACTAACTAATGGATAAAGAAGATGTGGTACATATATTCAGTGGAATATTACTCAGCTATCAAGAAGAATGGCATAATGCCATTTGCAGCGATATGGATGGACCTAGAAATTGTTACACTGAGTGAAATAAGTCAGACAGAAAAAGATAAATATCATATTATATCCTTTATATGTAAGATCTAAAAGGAAACTATACAAATGAACTTATTTACAAAACAGGAACAGACTTACAGACTTATCGTTACAGGGCAGGGGAGGAAGGATGAGAAGAGATAGGAAGTTTGGGATTGTACAAATTGTACATTCAATCTGTGTACATACAATTGGGATTGTATGTACATGCCGCTACATTTAAAATGGATAACTGACAAGGGCCTATTGGACAGCACAGGGAACTCTGCTCAATGTTATGCGGCAGCCTGGATGGGAGGGGAGTTTCTGGGAGGGTGGATGCACATGTATAGGGCTGAGTCCCTTTGCTGGCTACCTGAAACTATCCCAACACTGTTAATCTGCTACACTTCAATATAAAAGTTTAAGAAAAAAAGAAAAACTAACTAAAGCTAGACAGAGAAACTAAAACCTCAAGTTCCTTCATAAAACTGATTGTTCACTTGGCAACAATTAAATTAATGAAATTAGGAAGAGTCTGCTCAGGGAACAGCTTATTCAACAGTTACAGGCAAGTTAAATACCTAGAAAGAAGCCATAATCAAAACAGTCCTCAACAAAACACAACCAGAGTCATCTAATCATCGGCTGAATCCCCTGTTCACAGGTTTCTTCCTAAGCAGTTCTTGAATTATTTTCAAAGGAACTACAAACTCTTTATGGTGAAACAAACTACAAATTTACTGAATTTAAATACCTATGTAGCATTGACCTCAAATCCATACTGGAGGCATAGAGATTATATCTCATGAATAAATAACACAATATCACTCATTTTCCTATTCATAATTGTTGGACACACTAATACCATTAGAAATAAAACAGTCTCCAGGCCATGGGTGTGTAAAGAAAATCTCAGTTTTTATCTTTTCCCTGGCATCTTGTTTTTATTTCTTCACCCTCCTCACTCAAACATTTATAGTTTATAAGGCACAGATTCCACTTATGTCCTATTCTGGAAAAAACATTCCTAGCTCTTTAGGATCTACCTCACCAGTTACTGTTCACAGAACTTGGAACACAGTTATTCATCATAAGTCTACAGAACAAACAACCGCAAGTAACTCCAGCGAATGAAGTATTAAATTTTGTGGCTGACCATTGCTTCTTCTATTGTCTCTGCTGTGATTTCTCTCTCACTTCTCACTTCCTTTACACTGTCTGATCTCACTGGGACACTTCTCTCTCATGTCAGATCATGCAGTGATTTCAGTAGGTTCTTCTTATCTCACACCAGGCTCACTGCCTCCAAAACCATGGATATCAGTTGCCTACAATGCAGAGCGCATTCTGTGTGCCTTTGGTGTGCTGTTCTCTGTACTCTGTCAATGGCCTAAGGACAGTTTCAAGGTTTCCTATTCCAATAAAGAACTCGACCCCAGCTCTGTTGGGGTCTTAAGAGATAATTGCTTCACTGTTATCTCAGAAGTCACACCTGGTCATATTGCCCATATTGGCCTTTCCTTGTCCAGATGGTCCATCTGGTCTCTAAGCTACACAGAGCCCCCTGGATTCTGTCTTGCTCTCACAGGTCTGAGGTTAGTTGCAAAAAAGTATAGATTCTACCACTATGCAGCTACAAGTCAAAAGTTGCTTGATTTCCATGTAAGTCCTTAAATCTGAAATTATATGAAAGATTCTGTATGTATAGAAATTATCCTTTTTTTTCCCCCTGGGGAAGAGGTTTGTAATTTTTATCTGATTCATCAAGATACCACAACAGGGGATGGCCAAATAATTTCTCACCTGGACTGGAGCACCATGGACAGTGAAGGAGGGATAACAGGAATTGAGTTGTGACACGTGTTAACCTGACCTGGGCAGGCAAACAAGGATGCATATTGTTCTAACCCCCAAAGTTTACCCTCACTTCCTCTTCTGAATAGAGTTCTTTTCTCTCAGAGTAGAGCAGGGCAAGGAGAAACATAGCTGTGCTTAACAGTCAATGCTATACTTAGGTTCAAAACTGCTACTATAATAGTAGGCACAGAATTGTTGGTTTTCTTTTCAGCCCCTTAATTCTTAGGTTTATAATACCTATCTTTCAATGTCTCAAGTCAGCAAATATTTACTGACTGTTTCATTACATGCTTTGTCCTAGGTGTTCATGCTAAAGCCAGTGAACACAATAGATCAAAAGCATTGCATTTGATCTGCATTCATGGGATTTACACTCTATCAGAGATGAATAGTTTATTTAAAAATAAAAATCACCCAGAGAAAATCATAAATCGAAAAGACATACGCACGCCAATGTTCACTGCAGCACCATATACAATAGGCGGGACATGGAAACAACTTATATGTCCATCAACAAATAAACGAATAAAGAAGATGTGGTACATATGGAATATTATCAACCGTGAAAGGGAACAAAATCCAGTCATCAAAATCCAGTCCATCATGGATGGACCTAGAGACTATTGTACAGAGTGAAGTAAGTCAGAAAGAGAAAAACAAATACTGTATATTAACACATATATATGGAATTTTTTAAAAAATGGTGTAAATGATCTTATCGCAAAGTAGAAATAGAGACAAGTGTGTGAATACCAAGAGTGAATGGGGGTGGGATGAACTGGGAGATGGGGACTGACATATACACACTATAGAAACTATATATATAAACTATTAATAGGGAACTGGTGAGAGCCTACCGTAGAGGACCGGGAACTCTACTCAATATTTGTGACCTAAATATTCACCAAGCTAAGTGAATACAGCTATATCCACACAGCAGTATGCACTTAGCTGTATCATAGAGACTAACACAACACTGTAAAGTAACGATACTCCAATGAAAATTAATAAAGACAAAAAATAAAAACACAAATGCACAATATTAATATGACAGAAGGAAAAGAAATGTTTTGGAGAAAACTCAAGTGAGGTAAGAAATGGTGCTAGTGAGGTTATGCGGGAAGTGAGGATAAGTAGCATGTGATAAAAAATAGTTTAAAAGGATATATTCTGTCAAATTAGACTGCAATTTTTTAAGAAAATAAAGTTTACTTTAAGAGAATAAAAATTAGAAGTTGTTTAGTTCAACAGGTCATGAATATCTTTAAATTACTGGTAAATTCAGAATCTATCACAAATATTTGATAGCAAGTGAATTAAGCAAGTATTTACACATGAAATTTTTTTTACTTTAAATACAAAAGATCTGAAGAAGATGTTCAAATTGAATGACAGTAATGTAATAAAATAATCTATACATTAAAGAGTCATAATCTAAAGCAGTGCATAACTCTGGCATGGTGATTCGATTACATGCTGGTGATTCAATTACATACTGACCTCCTTATTGAGTTTGGTGCTGGTATCTCTGGAAACCACATCATTCAAACACATAGAAATATGTAGTATACTTTGCTTCAGAGTAGGAAGTTGTCTTTTTAGAGACAAAAAGACAATAAAACAAAGTGTCTACAAATAGAGGGCATATATTTCAAACATAGACAAATGTCCACATTCTTATAAGTGGTAGACAAATAGTTGCTGCTCAGTGAATACTTTTAGCTATGAGCCTTTTAAGAAGTTATAATCATGTTCACCTTCTAAATCACTGCACTAATTTCACAGATGAAAGACAGGTACATGGTTATATACAGAGGCTTTAGACAAGATGCTGCCTAACGAACACATTAGTCAGTAATATGTTGGTTCATTTAATAGCATCACAGAGCCATTCCCAAAGCAGTATTTTACCAGGGATGCTCCTGAACAGCAAGGTATATAGTACCCAGCTTCTTAAAGTAAAATGGTATTAGTAGTTAATTGGGAATTTCAGTTTCAATATAAATAGCTAGTAACATCATTTTGTCTATAATATAAACAGACTAATCTGTTGAGTTTTTCATTGTTTTTAACCTGTAGAAGACCTCAGCCATTTATGAAGGGATGTGTGTCTTTATACAGGGGAGGTAGTGCTGGGTAGGTAATTAAGACTTCCCTCCTCTGGACTCTCATTGGACTTCAGTATCAAAGCATATTTCACCCATGTTCAATCATTATTTACTTTTACTTTTCACTATTAGATCACTAAATTCCTCACAAACAAGGTGCATTTTTATTTATTCCTGCATTACCAGCGTGGAATTCACAATAGCATCTCAACGTACTTTTGTGGAACAAATACTATATGAATCAGTTGGGTGAAGAAGTAAGCAAGGGTTTAACATTCCCCAGATACAGAAACAACTGAGCACAGACTTTGATTTTTCTTTCTGGATAAGGATTTACTGACAACTTGCTACACCTAGTTTGGCTCAAGAACCTGGAGGATCCCAAATATAAATAACTTTTTCGAAATAAGGCTTAAGGAGGATAACGCCATGTCTGCTCAACATTCATTTACATATATAACCCTGCTCTTTCTTCCAGAAAAATCCCTAATTTTGTAAAGGTGTCCTCTCTCCCCTCTAAGCCAGTTGTGTTGGCCACAGTTCCTCTTGCTTGTTAATATTCTGGGCAACGACTATGTGACAATGGATATAAGGGGAAGTCCATCAGGTGGTTTCTGGGAAAATCTCATTAGTCTCATAAATAAAAGCAAAGAAAGTCAGCTGCTTTGTGTGCCTATGGATGATGCTGAATTTGGGTATCATTCCTGAAATTGCTGCAGCCCTACTGTAACTAGAGAAACGAAGAACCAAAGAACAAAGCCAAGAGAACTAAAGAAAATCTGTGCCAGAGCCCTAATCAATTAAGCCTGGATTCTCTTGCTTTTTTAGTGTCTTAATATTTTTAAATGGAATATAATAGCTTTACAATGTTCTGTTAGTTTTTGCTGTACAGCAAAGAGAATCAGCTATACTTAGACATGTATTTCTTCTTTTTTGGGTTTCCTTCCCATTCAGGTCACCACAAAGCGCTGAGGTCCACTGTGCTGTACAGTAGGTTCTCACTAGCTGTCTATTTTATACATATTAGTGTACATATGTTAATTCCAATCTCCAAATGCCAAGTGCCACATCCCACCCGTCTTCCACCTCGGTATCCATACATTTGTTCTCTATGTCTGTGTCTCTATTTCTGCTTTGCAAACAACTTTCATCTACACCATTTTTCTAGATTCCACATAAATGTATCAATATGACATTTCTCCTGACATCACTCTGTATGACAGTCTCTAGGTCCATCCACGTCTCTGCAAATGGAATAATTACATTCCTTTTTATGGCTGAGTAATATTCCATTGTATATTTATATGCCACATCTTCTTTATCCAATCCTCTGTTGCTTCCATATTTTGGGTACTGTAAACAGTGGTGCAGTAAACCCTGGGGTGCATGTATCTTCTTGATTTATGGTTTTTCTCCTGATATATGCACAGGCATGGGATACCTGGTAGCTCTATTTTTCATTTTTTAAGGAACCTCCATACTGTTCTCCATATTGGCTATACCAATCTACATTCCTACCAACAGTGTAAGAAGGTTCCCTTTTCTCCATACGATTTCTAGCATCTATTGTTTGTAGATTTTTTTGATGATGACCATTTTGACTGGTTTTAGGAGAAATTCACTGTAGTTTTGGTTAGCATTTCTGATATTTTTAACCATATATGATTAAATTATAAAAGATGATACAACAGTCCATGGAAAAAAATTTTTATACATGATGTTCTAGACAGATATAAACCAATATTAGCTGTGATTATCTTCAGGGGAAAAATGGACTATGAAGAAACTATCTTCAGTTTATACTCTTTTATATTACTGTTATGAAACCAGAAGATGGAAACGGCTCTGAAATTTAACCTTAAGCTGAAATTTAAGCTGAATTTAAACTTAAGCTGAATATTGCATGCATGGAGGGCACCACTTTTTCCTAGTTTTATTGAGATATAATTGATAAATATCATGGTATAAGTTTAAGGTGTATAGCATAATGATTTGACTTACAAATATTATACAATGATCACCAAATAATTTTAGATAGCATTCATCATCTTATGTAGATAAAATGAAAAGAGAATACAAAAAAAAGAAAAAAAACATTTTCCTTGAGATAAAAACTCTTAAGATTTAATCTCTTAACATTTTTCTTATATATCATATAGCAGTGTTAACCATGATGTACATTAGTCACCATGATGTACACTACATCCCTAGTACTTACTTAGAACTGGAAGCTTGTAATTTTGACCCTTCCTCCAATTTCCCTCTTCTCCACCTCTGATAACCGCAAAGCTGATCTCTTTTCCTGAGTTTCCTTTTGTTGTTGTTGTTTCAGATTCCACAAATAAGTGAGATCATACAGTATTTGTCTTTCTCTGTTGGACTTAGCTAATACCCTGAAGGCCCATCCATGTTGTCCCAAATGGCAGAATCTCCTCATTTTTATAGCTAAACAGTATTCCACTGTACACAGGTAACACAATTTCTTTATCCGTTCATCCATCAATGGTTGTTTCCACTGTCGTGGTTATCATAATGCTGCTCTGAAAATGGGGGGTGAATATATCTTTCCTCATTAATGTTTTCATTTCCTTTGGCTATATTCCCCAAACTGCTGGATCATACGGTAGTTCTATTTTTCATTTTTGAGGATCCTCTATACTGTTTCCCACAGCGGCTCTACTAGTTTACAATCCCACCAAGAGGACAGGATTCCCTTTGCTCTGCAACCTCATCAGCATTTGTTATCTTTTGTCTTTTTGATGATGACCATTTTAAAAGGTAGGAGATGATATCTCAGGGTGGGTTTGACTTGCATTTCACTAATGACTAGTGGTGATAAGCATCTTTTCACGTATCTGTTTGCCCTTCACACATCTTTGGGAAAATGTCTATTCAGTTCTTTTGTCTATTTTTGATTGCATTATTTGGGGTTCTGCTATTGCTATTTGTTATTTTGGAATTGCATAAGCTTGTTATATATTTTGGACATTAACCCCTTATCACATACTGTGGTTTGCATAATATGGTTTCGCATCCCATATGCTGCCTTTTCGTTTTGTTAATTGTTTCTTTTGCAGTGCAGAAGCTTTTTAGTTTGTTGGAGTCCCACTTGTTTTTTTTTTATTTTGCTGCTTGTGCTTTACGTGTCACTAATGACTTTCAGCAATACCAATATATAAAATTTATTGATTCCTTACCATAGTTCAGAAGGCATCTTCCTGACACAAAAATAAAATTGTGAGTGTGGTTATTATTTTTCTTTATCAAAAAGGAGCCCTGTTCAGTCTTTTGTCTCTTCAGAGGCAGATTTCTACTGCACTGAGAATATTTAAAAGTATAATCACAGTTTCATATCCTAATTGTTTGAGTCTGTGTTTTAAGGAGACTTAGAATGTAGAGCAGTAACATATTTGAAATGATGAACAATATCAAGTGTTTAAGTAAACTTCATTTTTCTATCCAGTGAATCATTAGCCCAATCATCTGAGTAACTTATTTTTAATAATGTGCAGAACTTATTATTAAATGTTAGAACACCATCTATCTTATATGAACTATAAGCAAGACGTGGCAATGCTTCCTTTTTCCTTCACACTACTCCAAGTCACTTTAATCAAGAGAAAGCAAACCGAAAAATAATCAGTATGAAAATAAAACTCAACCAGGGTAGATACAACATTAATTATTAATTTTTGGTCCTTGGCCTACATGCCCAAGAGCATGAACAAATAAGTCTTTTAGATATAGTGAACATGTACCAAAATCTACTTAAATACAAAAGAAATATTGAGCACCACTTTTGGAATGACAAATAAATACTAAAAACTCTTTAGAGAATAAAGTCTTTTGAATTTAAAATGTGTGTGTTTTATTATTAATTAATTCATTCTTCACTATTAATTCCTATGTGTGTGTGCATGTATATATACACACACATAGGATAGACTGACATTAATATTGATAGCTTTGCAGGAAAGCCAGGCTCCTACGGAACCAAATCACACTTTTCAGTCCTTATTCAACTAGGTATCTCTGATTCTCATCTCATCTTGCAAACAACATCTTACTCAAACTGTGTTTCCATGATGTAGAAGGGCAAATAGGGGCACCTCAAGGCCATCTGCATCCTAATACACACAAACTATGAATATATACCGTTGCTAGCTTTGAAGATGAAAGAGGGGCCACCACCCAAGAATAGACGCTAGAAAAGGTAATGAAGTATAATAGATTCCTCCTTAGAGCTATCATAATTAATGCCGTCCTGCTGACACCTTGATTTAGCCCACTGAGACTAATTTTCAGAATTCTTATCTGAAGAACCGGAAGATAATTAGTTCATGGTGTTTTAATCCATCAGGCTTGGAGCATAATTTGTTAACAACAGCCAGAGAAACTAACATATATGTGGCTTCTGTAGCTATTTTCTCTTGGCTTTCCCCTTATCGTCCCGGTTCTTTCTAGCCAGAGCTTTCTATGGGATGCTCCTCCTCTTGTTCCCACTGGTTTAGTATTGATATCTCCTTAGGCTCTCCCACTGCTCCCCTCTTATTACATGAATACTCCAAAGTAAAGAGCTAAAAAGCATAGACTTCAGACTCCAATTGAGATTAATTTGTATCCTAGTTCACTTACTAAATAAGTAAACTTTTCAGATAATGTGGTTTTCCATTTTACAGAAATTCCATTTTGTTACTTGAATCATTTTTATATGTTGATTTTTGAATTCTTTTGTTGACAGTAAACGTACTTTCCTTGATTGCACTGAATATAGCCTTAATAGCTGCTTTAAATCTTCATCTGCTAAGACTGTCCCTCTGTAGTTCTTGGTAGTCATTTACCTTGAGATTGGGTCACATTTGATTGTTTCCTAAGCAATTGTGAATTGTGTCCTGTCCTTTTATATTGTTGCAGTTCTACTATACACCGCCGAAGAACACTGATGTATTTGTTTTAATGAGCAATCCACTTGGTAGGACTCAAACTGCAAACTGCAAAATGCTTGGTGGCAGTGCAGATCTCAGAGCAGTAATAACGTTAGCAGCGGTAACTGAATTGACGTCTGTCCCCCATATAGATGGCTAAGCATCAGCCAGAGACCCGGGCAGAGTTTATGCACAAAATGTGGGTCTCCCTCTCTCTGGATTTCTCTTTTCTAGAACTACTCCTTGACTTTCAAAAGGCCCTGAATTTTGTCTTCGGAGAGACTGTGCTTGTTCTTTCAAAGTTTTAGCGACCACAATCTTCAGGCTAAAAACCTTAAAAATGTAAAACCGATCGGCCCCAATTCCATTTTCCAAGGCTGGCTTCTCTCCAGAATCTTCCTGCTTTTGTTAAACTCTCTGGAGCCCTCAGGCAATTGCTGTTTGCTTTGCTTTTATTATTTGGACCAAATATATGGTCTGGAGAAGACATTTGCATCCCAAAGCAAATACAATAACAATAAGATATGGGCTATAATAAGATATGGGCTTCTCAGGTAGCGCTACTGGTAAAGAAATAGCCTCCCCATGCAGGAGACATAAGAGAGGTGGGTTCAATACTGGTTCTTGAAGATCCCCTGGAGGAGGGCGTGGCAACCCACTTCAGTACTCTTGCCTGGAGAATCCCATGGACAGAGGAGCCTGGCAGGTTACAGTCCATGGGCTCACAGAGAGTCGGACATGACTGAAGCGCCTTAGCATGCATGCACAGCACGGCTGTAGTGTGCTTCCTATGTGCTATGAATGTTCTATACACTTCATACTGACTTATTGGATCCTCACAACAATATAATGGGAGGACACTATTATTTGCCCCCACTTTACAGATGAGAAAACAAAGGTACAGAAAGTTTAAGCAGTTTTCCAAAGATTACCAGAGTTTCTCTATAATCTATATGCCTAATCACTATGGAATATAGCACACATCTTGAACTTCAACTTCTGCTCTTGCATTTATATAAAATGATCTTAAATGCAATTACTCGCCTGAAATTATTACTTCATTGTTTGATAAACGTATTTTTTAAAAATTGATTCATGGTGCTTTAATGTTTATAAAATGTATTTAAAAAACGACACCTCATTTACCAGTTAATTTAAATGGCTACTTCATGATGCATTTTGAATACTTTCAGAATACATGCTTCTAAAAAAGCAGAGGTTTTGTTAAGAGAGTGGCACAATTGTATTAATAATACTCCCTATTCTATAACTTCATTTTTCATAAAAACTGAAAGTGTCACAGTCTGATATATCTCTCTATTGATAACTAAGTCTATTGATAACTGTGGCATTTTGTAACTTTAATTACAAGATTATATAATTTAGAAATATGAAACACTCAGGATTTCATATAAAATAATAAACTATTTCAGTAAATTTAAACATAAAAATCACATTAAGAATATCCCTGAACATGTTATGTATAGTCCTCTGGGCAAGTACCAGTTTCTAATAGAATTCAAAGAACAGCATAATGAGATTAAATTGTTCCCTGGAGAAAAAATTTAAGTGACTTTTATATTAATAGCTTTAATATTATTTCCATTTGTCTTAGAAATGATGTAGTAATAGAAAGTCCAAAGAAAATTCTAAAGAATGCCAAGTTCCCCAAACTCAATCCCTTCCTTCTGCTAATACAATAATTATATCTACTCTTCTATGATAACACACATCATACGGCACTATAATTGTCCTTCTATTCTTGCTTAGACTGTGAATCCATTGATGGCAAAACTCACTTATTATTCATCTTTCTACCCACAGAGGTTTATAAAGCATATCTTCTAAATATTCAAAGTTTGCATTAAATATATGAATGATTAGAACTGACTTATTCATACTAAGCAATATTTATAATTACATTGTAATTTTATAGATATTTAAAGCATCATTTGTAATTTAAATTATAGGAAACTACCAAAAAAAACCCTACCAATTACCTATAGTAATGAGGAAAATACGACATGAATGAATGATACTAATCAGAACCATTGAAATTAAAAATTTTAATCTACTTCCCCCAAAAAGCAGGATATAACGGACAAATACTGGTTTAATTTTAGTTTTTGTTTCTTGGTTCAAGCTACTAATAGTCTAACAATAAGGCACCAATAGTCAAGCGGCTACAAGCAAAAGTCAGAAGGGAAAGGACCCTACAATTCTCCTGCTGCTGCTGCTTCAGTTGTGTCTGACTCTGTGCAACCCCACAGATGGCAGCCCCCATCCCTGGGATACTTCAGGCAAGAGTACTGGAGTGGGTTGCCAGTGCCTTCTCCTACAATTCTCCTAGAAACAGCTAAACCAAAAGATAGAAAGGACAGTCAATGTTATTTTTGTATATACCCTCCTAAACACTAATACGAGTAAGTCACTTAATATATTCATGATGTTAAAACAAAAGCAATGCATTGTCAACAAGTGAAACTATTAAAAATAGTATGTGAAAAAAAAATCAATAAATTTCACAGATTGTAAAACAGAAGCCCTTTCCACTATACCGTCTCACTTCTCAATTCATATCTGTGCTTCTATGAAACAGAATCCTAAGTTAAACTAGATATTACAAAAATAAACTTAAATGGAGAAAGAGTTCATTGAAAATGCTTCTGAATTAAGGTATAATGAAACAAATGGCCAAAAGCATAGGATCATCTACATTATTAAACTTTATTAACTAGAACACACACAAAAATGAGCAAATATTATCACTGACATATATTATAATGTCAAAATCATAAAAAATCATCAGATTTAGTGATTATTAAATGATAGTATATAAAGCATATTTAGCATCCATTTAACAGTGGCTGTTTTTATTGTTTTATTTATTCCTTTTCTCATACCTATATATGCCTTTGATTGAACTGCTACTAATCCCTGACTGCCTTTTCCCTGGCCTTGGCAGTTTGCTTCTCTGCAACCGTGGCTCTTTCAGGAATCCCTTCCCCCTCCCTCCAGTTTCCCAGCCAGTGATCCTGCCAGTTTGATGATGGCACAGTTAGGTTAAAATATAGTCAGTGATACTTATTTGTGTGTGTGATCTAGTTAATAAGATTTAATAATTTAGATGGTCCTATGCTTTTGGCCATTTGTTTCATTATACCTGAATTAATTCAGAAGCATTTTCAATGAACGTTTTCTCCATTCAATTTTATTTTGTAATATCTAATTTAATTTAGGTCTCCATTTCACAGAAGCACAGATATAAAGTAAGAAATGACATGGCATAATAGAAAGGGCTTTGGTTTTACAATCTGTGAAATTTACTGATATTTCTTTTTTTTAAATACTATTTTTCACTAAATTTGATGACTGGGGCTTCCCAGATGGCACTAGTAGTAAAGAACCTGCCTGCCAATGCAGGAGATGTAAGAGATGCAGGTTCCATCCCAGGGTGGGAGAAGGGCATGGCAACCCACTCCAGTATTCTTGCCTGGAGAATCCCATGGACAGAGGAGCCTGGCGGGCTACAGTCCATGGGTTCACACGGAGTCGGACACGACTGAAACGACTCAGCACACACAGACCTGATGATAAAGACTGACCTTCCTTAAAGCCACAGAGTGAATATGTGGCACAACGTATTCTTAACCAGTTCTCAAATTCTAGAAAACCTAGCTTTTAGCCCAGATATGGATGTGAGAGTTGGACTGTGAAGAAGGCTGAGTGCCGAAGAACTGATGCTTTTGAACTGTGGTGTTGGAGGAGACTCTTGAGAGTCCCTTGGACTGCAAGGAGATCCAACCAGTCCATTCTGAAGGAGATCAGCCCTGGGATTTCTTTGGAAGGAATGATGCTGAAGCTGAAACTCCAGTACTTTGGCCACCTCATGTGAAGAGTTGACTCATTGGAAAAGACTCTGATGCTGGGAGGGATTGGGGGCAGGAGGAGAAGGGGACGACAGAGGATGAGATGGCTGGATGGCATCACTGACTGGATGGACGTGAGTTTGAGTGAACTCCGGGAGTTGGTGATGGACAGGGAGGCCTGGTGTGCTGCGATTCATGGGGTTGCAAAGAGTCGGACACGACTGAGCGACTGATCTGATCTGATCTGATATCAACAATATGCAAAATAAATCTGAAGAATGAGAGGAGATAGAAGTAGATACAGAAGCAGACTAGTGATCTAGAGCCACCTAAAACCTAGGGGGCAGGGAACAAAAAATTAACAGAAGCAAGGAAGTGCATATACAGAGGATACAAGAAAATTTGGCCAAAAGGGATGGGCATTGATCCTGCGGTCATTTTCTCCTTGTATTTATTTGTATTGTCTCCACTCTCAGGATTTTAAAGGCCCTGTGAGCAGCTATTCATATAAAGCTAAAAAGCTCTTGGCCTGTTTTCTACTGGTATGCTTTAAATAAGAAAAAAAGCTGAATTATGTTCAATGGAATTACATACTGATCTGGAATTACATATAATTAAACTGATCTGGATCACTTTAATCATACTTTTTTTAAAAAGCAGATATTTTAGAAAACCTCTTTTAATAAAATATTTCAGAAGGCTTCTTATGCCACTTATACTACTAGTTCTGTCTTCCCTGATGGCTCAGCTAGTCAAGAATCTGCCTACAATGCGGGAGGACCTGAGTTCGATCCCCGAGTTGGGAAGATCACCTGGAGAAGGGGACATCTACCCACTCCAGTATTCTGGCCTGGAGAATTCCACGGACTCTATAAAATCCATGGGGTCACAAAGAGTCGGACACGACTGAGCGACTTTCACTTTCGTTTTGTGTTCTAGTTATTTTACTAATAAGCCACAATAATCAATTCTGTGGAATCAAAGCTTCATTAAATTAAGTAATATTTTTCCTGTTTCATCTTACACATCTGTTTTTGTTATCAATAACCTTCATGATGTGTTTGACACAAATGATGTTGGGGATTTCCCATTAAATTTCCTGCAACTTTATAAAAACCAAGCATTTACTTGGTGGGACCTAAGAATACAAGGCAAATGGTGCTTAACCACAAAAAAGAAAAGGCATGGTTCTAAGTGAAGTTTTTTTTCATTATCATCAAGTGTGTTTGTATTGCTATGTGGATAATAAATAGTATCAGTATTAACAGCATTGAATTACATAAGGAAGTTTAGAATTTTTTTTAAAAAAAACAAGGCTTCTTAAAGTTGATCATAAGAGAGTGGGGGAATTAAGTAATACACAAGATTCTTTATGATACACTCTTTAACGTGTAGGGAGAGAAACAATTTCTAGCACTGACATATATACACTGCTACTGCTAAGTCATTTCAGTCATGTCCGACTCTGTGCGACCTCATAGACAGCAGCCCACCAGGCTCCCCCGTCCCTGAGATTCTCCAGGCAAGAACACTGGAGTGGGTTGCCATTTCCTTCTCCAATGCACGAAAGTGAAAAGTGAAAGTGAAGTCGCTCAGTCGTGCCCGACCCTCAGAGACCCCATGGACTGCAGCCCACCAGGCTCCTCCATCCATGGGATTTTCCAGGCAAGAGTACTGGAGTGGGGTGCCAACACTACCATGTGTAAAACAGATAGCTGCTGTATAGCACAGGGAGTTCCGTGAGACCTAGAGGGGTAGGATGAGGGTGCGGTGGGCACAGGGAAGTGTGAGGGAGGCTCAAGGAGGGCACATATGTATACCTAGAGCTGATTCATATTGTTGTACAGCAGAAACTCGCACAACACTGGAAAGCAATCACATTCCAATTAAAAAAATAAAGCAGATGCTCAAAAAATTAAAAAATAAACATATCACAAAAAAGAAATGATTTCAAGAAAATTAGCATCTCCTTGCTGACATACTTCATCCAAGACAAAGTGGATCTTTCTTTATAAGCAAATCTACTGCATATAACTTATTGTTAGAAATGACAGTTTGTTTGCCAAAAGTATTTGCTACTGATTCCCATGAGTTTAAAGAAGACACATGAGGGGCTAGTAAAGAGGGTATGGATATCTATGGAGTCCAAAGACTTGACTCCTAGGAGTGCCAGCAGCATCCACTGAAGACATGTAATCAGATACGATCTTTCGCTGTTTCCACCATTATGATGAAGATGGTTGTTAGGTGGCAAACTAGCTCTCCTAGTGAATAACCTCAGCCCCAAGTCCCTGCTGCTGCTGCTGCTAAGTCGCTTCAGTCGTGTCTGACTCTGTGCAACCCCATAGATAGCAGCCCACCAGGGACTGTGAAAAGTTAAAGTGAAGTGGCTCAGTCGTGTCCGACTCTTAGTGACCCCATGGACGGCAGCCTACCAGGCTTGTCCGCCCATGGGATTTTCCAGGCAAGAGTACTGGAGTGGGGTGCCACTGTTCCCTAATTCTGACCAGCCCATGACTCCTCCAGAATACCCCCAAATTGCTCAGACTAACCCCCAAATCTTGCCAGAATCTTGACTCAATCATTCCAGCTGAGTTCCACTCTGAATAATTGATGCCTGTGCCAAACTAGTTATGAAATATTTTGAATATCACTCTTACATCTCCTGCATTGGCAGGCAGGTTCTTTACCACTAGCACCATCTGGGTAGCCTGAACATCACTCCCAGGTACAATCAAAACTCTCTTATAGTCTAAGAAAGCATTTTCTTTCCCCCAAATATAATATCTTCTGAGTCACTGGACAGTGGTTCTTCCTAGTGTGAAAGTGAGATTTGGCTCAATGAAATATTTTCCTTTTCTGAAGCTGTTTTTTCTCAATTTTCATTTAAGAATGAATGTCTAATGGTAGCTACACGGGGCTTTATAAATGATTTTCCACATATCACATAAATTATCATGTTATCTCTGACAGAAGCTTTCTAGAGGAGAACAACTCAAAATTAAGCTAAATAAATATATTTGGGGGGCAGAAATTCTAACTAATGAGTATCTTCAATAAGTCAAAAAATAGTATTTTCAACACGTTCTATATACACAGATAATTTGAGAGCTTGCCTAATCCATTCCCCAGATTCTGGGGAGATAAAACCTCTTATCAAGAGTTTAAATTTAGAAAAAGCAGCTTAGCAACCTGAAAATTTTATGGTAATTTTATCATAAGTTGGTATCTACAAAGATAAGTGAAATGACAATACATGCTTTTCTAGATGCTCATGCAAAAGGAAAAGAATTTTCCTTCATAAAGACAGATTGGAATTTCAAAGCAGATATGCCTCAGTGAGTGGAGAAGGCAATGGCACCCAACTCCAGTACTCTTGCCTGGAAAATCCCATGATCGGAGGAGCCTGGTAGGCTGCAGTCCATGGGGTCGCTGAGAGTCGGACACGACTGAGAGGCTTCACTTCCACTTTTCACTTTCATGCATTGGAGAAGGAAATGGCAACCCACTCCAGTGTTCTTGCCTGGAGAATCCCAGGGACAGGGGAGCCTGGTAGGCTGCCATCTATGGAGTCACACAGAGTTGGACACGACTGAAGCAACTTAGCAGCAGCAGCAGCAGCAGCATGCCTCAGTGAGGTTTAAAACCCAAGAGGGGTTGGTTATCCAGGTAGAAACAAAACTAGTTGAATTGAGAAAGGCTTTAATTCAACCCTACTCCAAAAGCACTGCATTAATATAAAGAAAAACAATTTTTTAAACTTCATGTAGTTTAATAGTGTAATTTCAAACTGTTGTAACCAAAAATGTACTTGAAAAATTAAATATGCATAACATAGTTGGATCTTTTAAAAAATAAGCTGTTACTCTAATATCAAAGAAAAATCACTAAAGTGTCTCTTCCATATATACATACATGTGATATAGTATTAACATTTTAAATTAATTTAAAATTAACGCACAAGGCAATTAAAGTCCTACCTGTGTGATACTAAAATTTAAAAAACTACAAGGCTAATGAAAATATATCACATCAGAATTTATCATTCATTTTCTGTTAAATGGTTTATTATCATTTTTTAATCTCTTTACGTATCCAAACCACAGCAATGATTAACAACAAAAACAGCAACACATGGACCAATAATCGCAAATAAATATGTTCAGTTCATTCCTGGAAATAGTATAGTTTATTAAAATATATACTGCAGTAATTACAGCAACAAGCAAACACATACATAGGAAACAAAAATTTGACCAACACCCTCCTGCTTAACTCTAAAATTTAATGAATTAGCTAAGAATGGGTAGTAGCCCAGAATCACTCAACACAGAATGGAACATAATTTAAATTACCAAATAAGCTTTCAAAGAAAAATGTCTGCATTTGGCAACAGAATAAAAATCTCAATTTTCAGAAGAAAATGATTAGCTATTTGCAAAATTACAACTGATTAAAGCTGTAACACCATAATTTTGTTACTTCAAATATATGAGTGCCATGAAATTTTACTTGCCATAAAGAAGCTTAGAACATAGTCACATGGTTAGAGGCATTTGAGAAGGAAATAAAGATTAATGACAGCCATGCATAAAGCAATTAATTGAAAGAGTCAAAATAACAGCTCTGAAAATGTAAGAAATGCTCAAAGAAAGAGATTCTGCTTTAACTACTGAAATAAGCATGAGGTTCAAGGACACAGATTACCCTATGGATGGGTTTGTGGTTTTTTTTTTTTTTAGTTATTTAAAACATCACCAGATCTCCTGGATAAAGCAGAAAGGCAAACTTAAGAAAATCAGAACTAAACAGCATTGACTTATTTCAGTCAAAAGAACATCTCCAAAACCTGTGAAGAAATCATTTATATAATAGCTGAGTTCTTTAAAATACTGCCAGCCTACATAAATTAAGTACTTGCCCCTTCAGACTTTTCCACAGTGTTAGCCAGCATCTCCTGCAGGGCCCGGACAGACAAGGACTGCTCCAGCACGAAGGTGCAGATGGAGAGGTCTGGAGGGACATTCTGTGAGGAAAGAGGGAAAGCCACCATCACCATCACCATCACCATCATCTTCAGTTCATCCAGACCCAAACTTACCTTGTGATACTTCAGCTTCTTTCACAGAAAGAGAGAATACTTGTAAGTTCTCTGACATGAGCTCCCAAATCATCCAAATATACTCTCTACACCACTCACACTTAAACCGTGTTTTAACTAGTGGATAACTACAGCTACCATTTACTGAGTGCCTACTCTAATTAGGCACTGCACTCAAAGCTTTATCAATAACACTCATGGTCATCTACAATAACATTACTGGGTGGATAAGAAACTAGAGAAGTTATGTTACTTTTCCAAGTCACTATTACTAGATTTTTCAAGCTGGGACCAAAAAGCCAGATTTCTCTGACTCTCAAGCATTCATTTCTAATTTATCAAGTAGCTTGTTGATAAAAACTAAAAGGACTTCACTCAGTAGTGAAGTTCAGTTCAGTTCAGTTCAGTCGCTCAGTCGTGTCCAACTCTTCACGACCCCATGAATCGCAGCACGCCAGGCCTCCCTGTCCATCACCAACTCCCGGAGTTCACTCAGACTCACGTCCATCAAGTCAGTGATGCCATCCAGCCATCTCATCCTCTGTCGTCCCCTTCTCCTCCTGCCCCCAATCCCTCCCAGCATCAGAGTCTTTTCCAATGAGTCAGCTCTTCGCATGAGGTGGCCAAAGTATTGGAGTTTCAGCTTTAGCATCAGTCCTTCCAACGAGCAAATATAAAAATGAATTGGTATAAAATATTCATTTACATAGGCTTGTTTTTATCCACAAACAATTACCCTGTCTTACTCAAGTTGGATATCATATCTAGCTTCTAACTTTGTATGCAATAGTTTGACTTTTATTTGGTGTGTATGTATTGCTTTATTTGGTCAATCCTTTTTTTCTATGTCCTTCCATAAACTTCCACTTCAATCAAGTAATAACCCCATAAATTCTGAAAATCCCAAAAAGTAACTACCAAGGAGACAAATGAAACAGGGTGGGAAGTGACTGCCAAGTTAGACAGTACTATCCCAATCAGGAACAAATATGTTATCAATCATGCACACCTTTGTTTTAGAGAAGCAGGATCCAGTAGGCAATGCAGCTGTTCAATTAAGATGTTCAAGCTAGCATTTTTTTTTTTTTTTTTAGTGTGTGAAAGGCATGGATGGATTTTATTTATTACCCTATATCTACAATTTAATTTGAGGTAAAATATAAGCAACACATAAAAATGCCTATTTCTGCTACCATGTAATATAATTCTCCATTGTGAATATTGTGATAAAGCTAATGAAAACTCTATGCCATCACATACTCTAGCTCTTCGTATAGCTGGTATTTTACATCTCTTACTGTTGGTGAAATCTCAACACATGTAAGATTCTCCTACAGATGACGCAGAATGTCAGAGGGTGCCTGGTCAGCTGACGGATCCCTCGCTGCCCACACTGGGGCCTCAGTGTCACCGGTTCAACCGCAGAGTAAAGAAGGCAACGAAACCCCCCTCCCCAAGCTAGCATTTTCTTAACAGAAGAACATTATAAATACACTAAACACAAAACACAAGCAAGAATATGTCTTCCTAAAAAGAATATTAGGAGGATAAATTGATAACCTGATTCAGTGCCTCAATATTACAATATTACAATTTAGTGTTGAAGTATTTATTAAATTGAATCACTACCAATAAAAATATCCTTATCAGCAGAGAATGATGCTTTCAGGTTTCAAGGAAAGATTAAGTACTAGGGTTCTAGGAGTTTAAATTATTTTATGGAAAAAAGAAACATAATCACTAGGTTTCCTCATACCCCACAAGCCTTCTTGGCACCCATGTTTTGTTTTTGAATAAACTTTTCTGAATTCTTCTACCCTTTATCACATGTTTCTGTGCGCCTCCCTTCCAGCCCAACTTTCTTTCATTTCTCCTCAGACTATCTCGGATGGTAGTCAAAAGAATCTCTCAAATCTGGGTGCAGCCACTGCTTTTATACTCCACAGTAATTGAAAGAAGTTTTCCTTACTGAGGTATGGGGAAGTCATTCTGGTTTATACAACATTTGTCTTGCACTTTATTTTAACCAGAACAGCTTGTCTTATGGTCTACCAAACAGGCATTGTACATCTGCTTTAACCATTTTTAAAAACTGCATTTACCAGATTGCTTAGATAAGGATAAATGTCCATTTGGAAGACAGAGATAAATGTCCCCACTTCCTACATTCCTAATGCCAGTACTCCTTCAGTGATGAGCTTTGGGGCCCAGACACCAAGGTTCACGCTGATTTGCTACGTTTGAGCTAATCATTCTCTTTAGAAACCTAGAAGGGGTGTATCCCCCGTCATCATATTTGGTGTTCGTCTTTTGTTCTGAGAAGATATAAAACTGTGGTTCAGGCATTCAAAATGGGGCTAGTTGGCCACTGTGGATGTGGTTTTAGACACATTCCTGTATTACGGAGGACCTGAATTTTCTGAACGGTATCAGATTCAGGATGCCACCAG
The DNA here is from genome assembly GCF_027580195.1 of Bos mutus. NCBI lineage: Eukaryota > Metazoa > Chordata > Mammalia > Artiodactyla > Bovidae > Bos > Bos mutus. The sequence goes on from NC_091644.1 coordinate 35,677,618, forward strand.
TCATGGTCAAAACAAGATCTATTAGTAGCTGCCAGCTGCACCTTTATAGTCTCGTGGTCTCCTCATGTAACTATTCAACCATTTCAGCCCTTAACCAATCCTGGTTTAACATGCATCCTTACCTTCTGCCAATCCAATTATAACTGACAAACTTATGTAACTCTGTGGGTTTTGCCTATATAAGCCTCCCCTACTTTGTAGTCTAGCAGAAGACAGTTCAGATGCTCCTTGAATCTATGGCTTCCAAGCTATAGTCGTCAGTGTGACTCAACTACAACTCTTATCTACTTCTATTATGGACTGTTTACTGATTATTTCCATTGACAGCAGTCAGCTAGACAAGGGCTTTCCAAAAATCCTCAGATGAAAGACTGGAAACTAGGAAACAGACTCTCTTCCACCCTGAAATTCAGGATAAGGTCTTTTAAATTTAATATTCTCAGTTATAACTATATTAATAACAATTTATCACACTAAAACAAATGCTACTGGAAAAAACTGATGTTTAATCCATTCATATCCACTTAAACTCTGAGAGTTTGGAAGTTACATTTTGACAAATAGCACTGATAAAGAACTATGTTAAGAAATGGTGTGCGGGTGAACTAATGTCTCAAAAAAAAAAAAGTCTTGATTTGCAGTGGTGTAAATAAAATACTGTGGTATAAATACTCCAATGATGGCTGATTTCAAAGTATCAAAGTTTACTAATCAGCTCACATTAAATATGTAATAATCAGCTCTCAGAAATCTGTAAGAGCCATTGCCAACTTACCACTGAACTGATTTCAGACACATATTCATGAATTACTTTAGCATCAGTATAATAGTTAAAAGACTGGATTCTATAAACAGACAACCAAAGCTAAAATCTAGGCCTTACTACTTAAGAGCTCTTAACTTTTATAATCTTTACTTTCCTTCCCTGAGAAATGGGATAGTAATTATATCATCCTCATAGGGATGCTGTGAAAAAATAAATGAGATGATCTAAGCAAAGACCTTATCGTAGTGTTAACACCATAACAAGACACAAAATAAGTGAGCTACTGTCATTAGTTTTGCATACTGTCATTTCTCCCCATTTATGGCATTTATGAAGCACCACTCATTTCTTAAAATTGGTTCTTAAGTGAACTCTACTTTAGAGAAATAGTGTTTGAAAACACAAAGTATTAACTATGCACCTGTTCATAATACCTAAAGTGTTCCGGTACTTTCAAGAAAAGGCACTTTCTGGTCATATTGAAGAGTTTACATCTTGGGTATATTTAAATTGTTTCCTGTTTCACTTTAATCAAAATGTTAAAGTATGAATCACTGAAATATCTTACATTTATTTTAAAGAAACTTGAAAATCACATGAATTTGAAATGAAATAATCCTGCCAACCAAATTCATATTTTTAGACTGGCATGCTCATAACAGATAGCGAGAGTTAACAGGAATAAATGAACAGATAATCAGCAAAGGAAGTTCTCTCACACAAACTCTAGGCTTTTCTTGCTTCGGAGCTATCTTTCTCTCCCTCTCTCCCTCTCTCCCCCACCCCCCGCCTCCCCGCCACCCACAACTCCCCACAAAACACACAAGGGTAACAGAAAGGCTGAGCAGTGTAGAAACAAAAAATGTTTACCCCTTACAGGAAAATTTTGAACAATACAAATGACAGCTTTGCACTATTATCTGTTTCTTTTGCTCTGAAGAAAAAGGTCTGGTTGTTTTAAGCAAAAGAATCATTACCAAAACTTGTATACTTTTTAAAGTAAACTACTAAAAATATTCCTTCATTTAGATGTATATTTCTTCAAATAACCCTGAATTTTTTAAATCATACTATCAGCCATGAAATTAAAAGATGCTTACTCCTTGGAAGGAAAGTTATGACCAACCTAGATGGCATGTTCAAAGGCAGAGACATTACTTTGCCAACAAAGGTTCGTCTAGTTAAGGCTATGGTTTTTCCTGTGGTCATGTATGGATGTGAGAGTTGGACTGTGAAGAAGGCTGAGCGCCGAAGAATGGATGCTTTTGAACTGTGGTGTTGGAGAAGACTCTTGAGAGTCCCTTGGACTGCAAGGAGATCCAACCAGTCCATTCTGAAGGAGATCAGCCCTGGGATTTCTTTGGAAGGAATGATGCTGAAGCTGAAACTCCAGTACTTTGGCCACCTCATGCGAAGAGCTGACTCATTGGAAAAGACCCGGATGCTGGGAGGGATTGGGGGCAGAAGGAGAAGGGGATGACAGAGGATGAGATGGCTGGATGGCATCACTGACTCGATGGACGTGAGTTTGAGTGAACTCCGGGAGTTGGTGACGGACAGGGAGGCCTGGTGTGCTGCGATTCATGGGGTTGCAAAGAGTTGGACACGACTGAGTGAATGAACTGAACTGAACTGAACTGATAGCATTTATATTAAGACCTTTTACCACTTCCCCAAAATGAAGTTGTCAGAGGAAAATAAACGGTCTCATCCATGAATTAAACACCAACTAAATGGCCCCAAATCAAAATGACTCCTAACATCAAGCATAAGAGATAAAGTAAAACAGTCAATATATCTGTACTGGGAACTTCAATTCACAAGCATTTGCAAGTCACCATCTTTTCTTTAGTTTTTTTTTTTTTTCCCCCCTCAAGTCTAATTACTGCGAAAATTAATTTTTAGAACTTCAGTTTTAAAGAACTTTACTTGCCCTTTCAATGAGTATGCTCCCAAATCATAAAATAAATCCTTATGCAATATATGCTTTACCTTCTAGGTGCTTCAAAACAGACCGCATGGGAACATGAAAGAGAACTACCACTCAATCTGTACACCTACCTGCCTCTTAAGCATTACACTTATTTGTCATACAAAATTAAACCAGAGAAAAGTATATACTTCAGTCTGTCTTAATGTCGATCTAGGCTGCCCAGAACCCAAAGCAGGCAGACAGTAGGTTCATAATGCTTTTCATATAGAGACAAGATCAATTTAATCAGGATAGGAGTTCTTTGGCAAAAGTAACAAACAAGCAAGCAGCATGGCTGTGTACCTTTTATTCTTTTTAAAACACAAACTGGTCCCCATTCTCCTCCACCTGACAAATACGACATGATCTTACGGGACAAAAACAATTTCCAAGAATAACCACAACAGAGCATCTGGCTTTGTTGGCACTGGAGAGTGAATGTAAAATCAATTAGGTTTTTAACTGAGGTATACATCAAACCATCTGGCATCCATGGATATATCTGCCTAACTCATGTACAAGCCTATTGAAACATGTCACTGCCTTGACTTAACTGTAAGCAATAATTTGGGACTAAATTAGCCACTGTAGGGGGCTTCCCAGGTAGCTCAACAGGTAAAAAATCTGCCTGCAATGCAGCAGACACAGGAAACAGGTTCTATCCCTCGGTCAGGAAGATCTCCCGGAGAAGAGAATGGCAACCCACTCCAGTATTCTTGCTTGGAGAACCCCATGGTCAAAGGAGCCTGGCAGGATACAGTTTACAAAGTCTTAGAGAATTGGACATGACCAAAGCAACTGAGCACAGGCCACTACAGACTACCTCTCTTGTTATCACCATGTAAAAATTGCATACTAACAAACCACTCCATTTAAAGACGTTGATTCCTTTGCTTATATTTTCTTCCTTAGTGTGAAATATCCAGCTCCAGGTATCCATCAATGGAAAACAATAAAATCAAATATAAAAGCATTTTTGGTGAAAATTCAAATACTGAATTTTTTTTTTTAATTCTCACTTTCTAAACTTAATTGTTCATAAACTCCCTTCTACATAGGAATTGGATGAGGTTTTGGATGTTTATCTTTCCAAGCCTTTTTCTACACATTTACATACAAATGCATGTTCACATAGAAGTATATAGATTGGGGACTTTCTCAGTGCCCCATTGTTGAGAATCTGCCTTGCAGTACAGGAGGTACAGGTTCGATTCCTGGTTGGGGATTGAAGATCCCACATGTTGTGGAGCAACTGAGCCAAGACCAAAACTCTGAGACCACATGCTACAACTTAACAGCCCACATGCTGTTAGAGTTCATGCACCACAAGAAAGCTCCCTTATAATGCGACAAAGATCCCATATGGTGTAACTTAGAAACTAGTAACTGATGCAGCCAAATAAACAATGTTTTTTTAAAAAAATAAAATTCTTAAAGAGATGGGAATATCAGATCACCTTTGTGCTTCCTGTGAAACCCGTATGCAGGTCAAGAAACAACAGTTAGAACCAGACATGGAACAATGGACTGGTTCCAAGTTGGGAAAAGAGTACGTCAAGGCTGTATATTGTACATCAATAAGCATGTACCATGCTTATGTAACTTATATGCAGAGGACATCATGTGAAATGCCAAGCTGGATGAAGCACAGCTGGAATCAAGATTGTAGGGAGAAACATCAATAAATTTAGACAGGCAGATGACACCACTCTTATGGCAGAAAGCAGAGAGGAATTAAAGAGTCTCATGAAGAAGATGAAAGAGGAGATTGAAAAAAGTTGGCTTAAAATTCAGCATTCAAAAAATGAAGATCATGGCATTTGGTCCCATCACTTCATGGCAAATGGATGGGGAAACAATGCAAACAGTGACACACTTTATTTTATTGGGCTCCAAAATCAATGTGGATGGTGACTGCAGCCATGAAATTAAAAGATGCTTGCTCCCTTTAAGAAAAGCAATGACAAATCTAGAGAGCAAATTAAAAAGTAGAGATATTACTTTGCCAACAGAAGTCTGTCTGGTCACAGCTATGGTTTTTCCTGTAATCATGTATGGATGAGATAGTTGGGCCATAAGGAAGGCTGAGTGCCAAAGAATTGATGCTTTCGAACTGTGGTGCTGTATAAGACTCTTGAGAATTCTCTTGGGCAGCAAGGAGATCAAACCAGTCAATCCTAAAGGAAATCAACCCTGAATATTCATTGGAAGGACTGATGCTGAATTTCCACTACTTGGGCTACCTGATGTGAAGAGTCGACTCACTAGAAAAGACCTTGATGATGGGAAAGACTGAAGGCAGGAGAGGGGGATGAGAAAGGATGAGATGGTTGGATGGCATCACTGACTCAATGGACATGAGTTTGAGCAAACTCCAGGAGGGAAGCCTGGACTGCTGCAGTCCACGGGGTTGCAAACAGTCAAGACACGACTGAGCAACTGAAAAACAAAGACTGGCTTTACCCATTAATGGGCTCACTTTATGTCAATTACATATTTTAACTTACTAATATGTATTGAAGATCACTGTTAATAGATCTCTATTTACTTCATTCTTCATGACCCCTAAAGAATCTAGATAAACCGTATTCCTCCTGAAGACTGGATCAAAGACTGGTTCAAGTTTAATACCATGCAACATTGTTATTTAACTTGGATCTTCACCCTCCCACCCTGCACCACCAGCCTAAAACAGTGACTTACAAAAGAAAGTGCTCAATGTTAGATGAGTTGACCTCAAGCTACGATTTTACCTCTTTCTGGAAAATTATGCAAATGTCTAGACAGGAACACAGTAGTTACAGCCCTAATGGCATATCTTTACTTTGGGTTTTTGTTTTTTTTCATAATCTTAGGATTCTAATATGAAAACAAGCAAATTTACCTTTCTGTGTCACACAATTAACTGAAGTCATGCACCAAATAACCTTCAGAGTAACACAGAGATTTATCAAAATGTATTTTGAAAATTAATGAGGTATTAAATTTTGATAGTTTAATAGCATAAGGAAACAGGCAGGGCACCATACCAAAGAACATGGGATTCTGACTCAATGCATAACCAGGCAAAGGACTCTAGGTAAATCAGCCTGAGTTTCCCCATCCCTAAGTGGCAATATACTCAACTATGCTTCAAAGAACAGTTCTGAGGCAAATAAGAAAATCAATGCACTGCAAACAGAAAATGTCGATAAAATCATTTTCTCAGCCTAATTAAAAATGTATCTCACAATGGAAACTCAGAAACACAGAGATATAAATTAAGACAAAAGTTGATCTTCTACCAAGAAATGTGAAGACGGTGTTCTCTGGAGTGGAACAGATGGTCTGAAGTTGACGCAGGTTTGTTTTTTCTCAGCCACCCATCTGCTGAGTGGCCTTTGGCAAGACACAATAACCACTGAGGCCAACTTGTCCACGAACTATGGAGATATCAGATTTCTCTAAAAAACAGAGTTGTCATTACTCTTGTTTAAGTTGCTATCTGAAGACAAGAACCAAGCAAAATTACATCCACCATATGGGGCAAAATATCCTCTAAAATGTTTACATATCCCACAATTCCAACATAATTGTGGTGCTGTATTCCACTGACTTATTAATACATGGAATACTGTAGAAAAGAAATATCAAATTGGATATAAGGGAAATCTTAGTTCACATTTTCTGCTTTATGTTTTCAAAATTCTAATCACAACATTTCCCCAGACTAGCAAAGTGAATATCACCAGACGTTCACACATTCCATAGGAGTCCATAGTTCTGGGCAGTTTTCTTGTCATATTCTTTTTCTCTTCATCATTTTGCACCAAACATTAACAGAAGATTTCCTTAAAGAAGGATATATGTACCCTGTTTCAATCACAGGATAAATTCTTTCTGAGATCAGCTTTTTCAAAGATAAGGTTAAATGTGACAGTAAGAGATAAAACTAATATGTCTGGGTTTCCACAGGTCTCAAGCCTTTGGATCCCTTCAGAAAAGCTCAAGTCATTCCAAGTGGCATTGTTAAGAACACTGGTCCACAGGGGAAAGGCTCTATTAGCAGGTAAAGCAGGTTAACTGACAGTACACCACCAGGATAAAGAGTCACAGCCTGCAAATTTAGCAGTTAACTATGAAACTCCCTAGTGAATTAATAGGGGTCCATATGATTTGCTCAGTGTTCATATTTTCTCCTTGGCATACATCTTTTGTAATATAATCTTATTAAACATAATATTAAGTAGATATGTCAGTCTACCTTATTTTTCTAATTATTTTAACATGTAGCTGACTCAAATATGACAGTGCAAATCTAGAGATATCCTAGTTTGACATTCTACCCTGCATGACTTCTTTTGTATATTGTAACAGGAATGTTGTATTAGGTCAATCATGTTCACATGTATCTTTTTATTTTTTAAATTATGGAAGTATGATAACACATTTTCAGGAGATTTGGAAAATACAGAACAAAGTTACACATAGTTTTACTATATATTACAATTATTTTTTAATAGATAAATTAAGATTTTTGGAGTTTCAATATTAAACTCTCAAAAATTAATAGAATGAATAGACAAAAAAGTAGAAGGATATAATAGACCTGAAAAGCACTATGAACCTATTCAGCACAATTAAGATTTATATAATTTTCACACAACAGCAGGATATAAATTCTAAGTTCCCATAGACTACAAACCAGGAGACACTGGAACTATAACCAGAGATATAAAACAAGATGCAAAAATTTCATGGTCTGAGGGTATTGAAATCATACAGTCTGTTCTCTTATCACGGCTGTTCACATGTATCTTAAGTAGAAGTCACTGTTGGTGAGAACCACATATAAGGCATTTTGAAAGCAAGACATTCAAAGAGAAACTGAGGAAAGACTTCTGCTATGAATTAAGCCTCAAAATGATATGCAAGAGTCTATTAAAATTCACATGTGCTACTAATGATTCATTGGATACGGCCTCCTGCTTTCAAACACTGATAAGTCAACCCTATATCTGTCACAAGCTCAATAAAAACTTAATAAACCAACTCTCCACACTCTAGATAATGGCCCACTTATCTAATTTACATGTAAAGCACATAACTTCCAGTCATATATGTCAATGATGTTCCATGAAGTTGGGCTCAAATTTGAGAAATCTGATGTTAAAAAGCTATGGAGCTTCACCATTAAATTCAGAGTTTAGAGCTGAGGAACCAGCTAAATAAATGGATGAATAAAGAAACCACAAAAACAAATCAATCAGTGGAAGTACCCACAGATTACTCTGGAGCAATGTTTCAGTCTATTCAAGAGTCTTTTTTAAAGAATTAGCGAAATACATACATGTTTATTACACATGTATACAATAAATAATTGGCAGAGTCATGATATCAAGTATACAAAAATAATTATGGCAGAAATAACATATGTCCTAAGTATTTGTCAGATATCAGAGTCTGTGACATCTCAGCCTTGCTCCCTGAAAGAACCCAGTGTGCCACAAACAATGATCAAACTTGGCAGATTCCCCCACCGAGAATTTCCAATGATCCATAGAGATGTTCCTGTGGAGATTTGCAAAAAAAAAAAAAAAGAGAGAGAGAGATTTGGGTAGAACCTATTCATTAGCTCATTTCCTGAAATATTTGGGAAAAAAATAATTTTTACTGTAACCTGGCCAACCTAATCATCTGACATATGACCTCTGTCACAAAATCCATACCACCTTATCTCAAAATCTGCTTAAAGAATAGGGAACAACTCACACTACCTTGTGGCTAAGGGCAATCAACAGGTTCTAATTTAGCTAGAGCATTAAAAAAATCCAAAGGAGGGTGGGAAGTGAAAACAATAATCATGGCTTCCACATCAAGTTATGCAGGTGATGAGATGATGTCTTCAAATTTAATTAACAATGTAATACAGTGCAAATTTATTCAGGCATAACCATACAGCCATCTCACTCTTTGCAGGCATCTCATTCTGTGAAAGTGTGCTGGATAATTTCATCTAAATTAATTTAAAATGGCAAGGGCTAACTTAATTACTCAGCATCAGTCTGAACAAATTAAACTGGAATCATGTCAGTAATATCACTCAAAATCTCAAAACCGAAACTCCAAGCAGACTCAGATGGAGACAGTCAACGCCTCGGAATTCCTACCAGGAACTCCACTTGCACGGATTTTCTACGTAGCTTTAAGAACGTAGGAAATAGCCATGTAGACACAATTATGTAAATATATATAACTTGTCAAGTGCCCTCTGTGTGCTAAGTCCTAAATCTCATCAAAACTCTACAAGTATTACTATCACTTCGGAATTGAGTAAATGGTGACTCAGAAAATTAAATGACTTGATTTAAACTAGAAACTATTAAGAGGCATATTTCCTTAGCCCAAAACCCATATATCACATTGTCCCCGTCAAGGTACCCTAATTACCAGCTTTTTTTTTTTTTCATTTTGTTTTCCTGTACATTTGTCATAACAGTTTTATTATCGATAAATCAAACCTCAATGTAACAGTGCAAACACCCTAGAAGAACCCACACACAGAATTAAAGCCACAAATACCCCCAAACTCTAAGACTTTGGCTTAAGGGACAGTTCCTAAGTTCATTACCCAGTATGAGCTTCTTGGGAAAGTACTAGCAAAAGCAAAAGTGTATGGCATTAAAATAGTGATCCTCCTTAGGTGATGCCCTGTGGGTATATCTGGATAAAGGGATTATTCCTTTGTTGCCTGAAGATATGAGGCATTATGTCAACCGGTGATGTAATACTTTCTGATTGAAAAATCTTGACAAGAGAGAGGTATATAGTACAGTTAAAAAACAAGTAGATACTTCAGCTGTGTTTGTGATACCTAACCTGAAATAATGTTAGGTGATCTGGACATACTCAAGAGTCCTATTAATCCATGTAATTTACAAACATGTAGCTTAAGATAAAAGGATACCAATACAATTTGAGTAATCAAAAATTCCATTCCCCCCAGCACATAATTTAGACCAGAAGTGGGCTACTGGTAACACAAATAATACTTTAAGAATGATAACTACAGCAGCTGTGTATATGATGTATGAAAGCTGACTTATGACACTTTCTACTGACACTTTCTATGTTCAAGGATCAAATTGGGAAAGATAAAAAGATTTATAAGCTACATTTTTTAAATCATCCTCACTCAGCTGTAAGGAGAAATTCTCGTAATTTCTTTTAAAAATGTAGGCAAAAGTATAACCTATACTTACTGAGAGAAAAAATATTCAAGAGAAGTGGTCAGTGAGTGTCCCCAGACGCTGGAGTTAGCAGATAAAGACTTCAAAGAAAACTTTAAACATAAATATATTTAAAGTCTGGAGAAGAAAATGACAACCCACTCCAGTATTCCTGCCTGGTGGACTACAGTCCAAGGAGTCACAAAGAGTTGGACACAACTTAGCGACTAAGCAGTAACATATTTAAAGAACTGAAAGAAAAAAAAATGTTTAAAGAAATAAAGTATGATAATAATGAATCAATGAATAGAAATGTTCAATAAAGACATATTAATTATACAAATAGGAATAAATGGAAATTCTATATTTGAGTATAATAACTTAAATGACAAATATATTAGAGGGGTCCAGCATCAGATTTAAAATAAAAGGAAAAAGTGAACTTCAGTGAACTTAAAGATCATTCAACAAAAATTATTCAATTGAAAGTATACAGTGGGAAAAAACAATTAAGCCTCAAAACCCTATGGAATAATATCAATGTAAATGTAATGGATTCCCAGAAGAATAGGAAAGAAATAAAAGAAAAGAAAATATATTTGAATAAATAAAAGCCAAAAGCTGCCAAAATTTAATGAAAAACATTCATACTGCTGAAAGTCAAAGAGAAAAACAAAAAGGAAATATTTAAAGCAGCAAGACAAAAAATTACTCATCACAATATGATTAATTGCTGACTTCTCATTTGAATCCAGAAAGAACAGACGGCAGTTGATGACTTATTCAAAGAATTGAAAGAAAATAGTTGTCAACCCAAAATTCAATATAGAGCTAAACAATTTTTCACACATTAATTAAAATGAAGACATTCCAAGATAAAAAATGATGGAGAATTTATTGCTACCACAGTTGCCTTACAAGAATGTCCACTCTCACCACTTTCATTCATAATAATACTGAAAGTCCTAACCAAAGCAAGAAGGAAAGAAAAATAAAAGGCACTCAAGCTGAAAAGAAAAAGCAAAACTCTTTCTATAAGATGACCTAATATTATACATCAAAAACCCTAAAATGCACATCAAAACTCTTCTAATAAAGAGAAAGATAGTCTAGGCTCAAAGATTGGAAGAAGTATCTTATAAAAATACTTACACTACCTAAAGCAATCTCCAGGTTCAATACAAGCACTGTCAAAATTCATCCATTTTTCACACAAATAGAACAAACAATCCTAAAGCTTATATGTAACCACAAAAGGTCTCAAATAGCCAAGGTTATCCTGAAAAAGAAGAAAGCTGAAGGCTTCATGCTTCCTAAATTTAAAGTACATTACAAAGTTATAGTAATCAAAACATGAAAAAGACACATAGACCAATAAAACATTACAGAAATCCAGAAATACATCCATGCACATGTAGTCAATTCATCTACAGCACTGAAGCCAAGAATACAAAATAGGGAAAGGATAACCTCTTCAATAAGTCGTGCTAAGAAAATTGTATGGTCACGTGTAAAAGAATGAAACTGAACCACTATTTTACTCACCACACATAAAACTCAACTCAGTTCTAATGAGGTGGACGAAACTAGAGCCTATTATACAGAGTGAAGTAAGTCAGAAAGAAAAACACCAATACAGTATACTAACGCATATATATGGAATTTAGAAAGATGGTAATGATAACCCTGTATACGAGACAGCAAAAGAGACACAGATGTATTGAACAGTCTTTTGGACTCTGTGGGAGAGGGCGAGGGCAGGATGATATGGGAGAATGGCATTGAAACATGTAAAAGATCGTATGTGAAACGAATTGCCAGTCCAGGTTTGATGCATGATACAGGGTGCTCGGGGGCACTGGGATGACCCAGAGGGATGGGATGGGGAGGGATGTGGAAGGGGAGTTCAGGATGGGGAACACATGTACACTCATGGCGGATTCAAGTCAATGTATGGCAAAACCAATTCAATATTGTAAAGTAAAATAAATAAATTAATTAATTTTAAAAAAGAGGAAAAAATAAATAAAATGAAAAAAAAAATCAACTCAAGACCATTTAAAGACCTGGAGGTAAGACCTGAAGGTGTAATACTCCTAGAAGACTATGGGGGCAGGGGGGCTCCTTGACATTAACCTTGGCAATTTTTTTTTTTTTTTAATTTGACACCAAAAGCAAAGGCAACAACTAAATAAGTGGTGCTACATCAAAGCAAAAAGCTTCTACACAGTAAATAAAAACACCAACAAAAAGAAAAGGTAAATCATATCTCTGGCAAGGAATAAATACCCAAAATGTAAAATGAATGTATATAACTCAATAGCAAACAACCTGGTTTAAAAACTGGCAGATAGAGTGAACAGACATTTTCCCAAAGAACACAAACAAATGGTCAACAGGTATAAGAAAATGTGTTCTACCTCACTAATTATCAGGAAAATGCAAATCAAAACCACAATGAGATATTACCTCACACCAGTTAAAATGGTTATTATAAAAAATAAGATAAGAAATAACAAGCACTCAGCTGGACATAGAGGAAAGGAAACACTTTAACACTCTTGTAGGAACTTAAATTGGTGTAACTACTATGGAAAACAGTATAAAGAAAAATTAAAAATAAATCTACCATATGATCCATTAATTCTACTTCTGGATACAGATCTAAAATCTTCAAAGAGATTTCTGCAGTCCTATGTTCACTGCAACATTTTTTAAAATAGCCAAGATAAGGGAACAATCTAAGTGTCTATCAATGAATAAACGGTAAATGGAGAAAGATGTGAAAATATATATATATATATATACACAAATACATATATACATATATATATGTGTTTATACACACACACACACATACACACACACACACCAACCATGGAGAATTATTCAGCCATGAGAAAGAAGAGAATAATGCCATTTATGACAATATGGAGTTTGAGGTGGTTGTGCTAAATGAGACATCAGACAAAGAAAAATAGTATATGATATGAATGTTTTAAAAAGCCAGAGACTCAGAAACAAGAGACTACAATGGTGATTACCAGGGGAAAGGAGGAAATACTTGTAAAGGGTACAAACTTCCAGTTTAAGGTGAGTAAATTCTGAGGATCTAATCTACAGCACAGCAATTCCAGTTAATAAAACTATATTATATACCTTAAAGTTGCTAAGAGAGAAAGTGTTAAATGTTCTCATAAAAAAAGAAAAGTAATTATGTGAGGTAATGCATTTATACATATGTACATATATAATAAATAGACATATATATGATAACAGTACAAAGTGAATGAAGCTATGTGGAGTAAGGTTTCTATATTTTGCTGGGATTAAATTAGTATTAATCTGAAGCAGACTTGGAAGTTACAATGATGAATTAAAATAAGGCATATTATAATCCCTACAGTAACTATTAAGAGCACAGCTGAAAAGATATAAACTTAAAAAAAAATGTTTTTAAAATGCCACACTAACTATTAACAAAAGAAAAATCAGAAACAGAGGAACAACAACAAAGGAGGCATATTTAAAAAAAAGTCAGGTGTGAATCCAACCATCTCCTGTTTATTTTAAAAAGAAAATGTATTATATAGAATGGAATATTATTCAGTCTTTGATGTATGGCAAAACCAATACAATATTGTAAAGTAATTAGCTTCCAATTAAATAAATTAATATTTAAAAAAATAAAAAGAAATGCTAACATTCAATGACAACATCAATGAACCTGGAATTATGCTGAGTGAAATAAACTGGATTTAGAAAGACAAATACTGTATAATCTCACTTATATGTGGAATCAAAAGCAGTCAAAGTCATAAAAGAAGTGGAATGATTGTTGCTAAGGGGTGGGAGTTAGAGGAAAAGGAGAGATGTTGGGCAAGGAGTACAAAGTTGCAGTTATCCAAAATGAATGTTTCTGCAGATCTAATGCACAGCACAGTAATAGTTCATAATACTAGATTACACACTTGAAATTTACTAAGATAGTGAATCTTAAATGCTCTCAGCACCTAAAAAGCAATTTAACATGTGAGTTATGGATATGTTAACTAGCCTGATTGTTGTAACATTTCACATGTATATATGAAAACATCACATTTTATAGCTCAAATATCTATACTGTTTGTCAATTACAACCTCAATAAAGCTGGGGGTAAGGGAATCTCATTGTCTAATAAATTAAGACCTATCTTCCCTATCTGGTATTCATGCTCTGGACCCAACCTAATTTTCCAGCCTACACTAAATGCTTACTGCTGCTGCTGCTAAGTCGCTTCAGTAGTGTTTGACTCTGTGCAACCCCATAGACGGCCTCCCACCAGGCTCCCCCGTCCCTAGGATTCTCCAGGCAAGAACACTGGAGTGGGTTGCCATTTCCTTCTCCAATGCATGAAAGTGAAAAGTGAAAGTGAAGTCGCTCAGTCATGTCCGACTCTTCGCGACCCCATGGACTGCAGCCTACCAGGCTCCTCCGTCCATGAGAGTTTCCAGGCAAGAGTACTGGAGTGGGGTGCCATTGCCTTCTCTGAAATGCTTACTACAATACAGTAAATTAGATAATTCTCTATTTTTCATAAATACATCTAATTTTCTTATCTTTGGCCTTTGTCCAATTTCTACTCATCATTCAACTCCAACCTCAACTACAATCCCATCCATGAAGCATCTCCTGATGACCCAAATTGCCACGTATTATACCTATTTGTATACAACATATCGTTCATTCTACTTTGTAACTTAATAAGACTGTGTTACCCTCCGTAACACCTTACTTCTTATGTGCTTTGTTGAATATTCTTAATAGTCTTAAAGAGATGGGAATACCAGGCCACATTACCTGCCTCTTGAGAAATCCATACACAGGTGAAGAAGCAACAGTCAGAACCAAACATGGAACAACGAACTGGTTTGAAATTGATAAAGGAATACGTCAAGGTTGTATGCGGTCATCCTGTCTATTTAACTTATATGCAGAGTACATCAGGCAAAATGCCCAGCTGGATGAGGCACAAGCTGGAAACAAGATTGCTGGGAGAAATATCAATAACCTCGGATAAGCAGACGACACAATCTTCATGGCAGAAGGCGAAACTAAAGAGCCTCTGGATGAAGGTGAAAGAGGAGAGTGAAAAAGTTGGCTTAAAATTCAACATTCAAAAAATGAAGATCATGGCATCTGGTCTCAGCACTTCATGGCAAATAAATGAGGAAAGTATGGAAACAGTGACAGACTATTGTCTTGGGGTCCAAAATTAATGCAGATGGTGACTGCAGCTATGTAATTAAAAGATGCTTGCTCCTTGGAAGAAAGCTATGACAAAGCATATTCTCTAGCATACCTAGACAGTGTATTAAACAACAGAGACATTACTTTGCGAACAAAGGTCCGTCTAGCTATGGTTTTTCCAGTAGTCATGTATGGATGTGAGAGTTGGACCATAAAGAAGGCTGAGTGCTGAAGAATTGATGCTTTCGAACTGTGGTGTTGGAGAAGACTCCTGAAAGTCCCTGGGACTTTCAGTCAATTCTAAAGGAAATCAACACTGAATATTCATTGGAAGGATTGATGCTGAAGCTCCAATACTTTGGCCACCTGATGTGAAGAGCAGACTGACTGGAAAAGACCCTGATGCTGGAAAAGATTGAGGGCAGGAGGAGAAGGGGGCGACAGAGGATGAGATGGTTGGATGCTATCATCGACTCAACGGACATGAGTTTGAGCAAACTCTAGGAGACAGTGAAGGGCAGGGAAGCCTGGCATGCTGCAGACCATGGAATCACAAAGAGTCGGACAACATGGAGCAACTGAACAAGAAATAGTGCTGCCTGTGCCTCATGTAAATGTCTACTGAAGAAAAACAATTCTGTGACATAGTACATCTACCATCTCATTGCAAACAGAAAAAAATTTTGTATATAAGTGAAAAAAATATTTGTATATAAGCCCTAGGAATATTTTAAAATTACTTTTTAAATATTGACTGATAAGTTTTAAATAATGAAGGGTATGAGTTTTCAATAATACAGGTATGACGCTTCAAAGATAAACATATGTTAAAATAATGTAAAAACTAACATTTTGATATTATGATGACCTAAAAATTCGAATTTATGTTGACTGGAAAAAATGTCTTCATAGGATTGAATATTAAGCAATCAGAAATATCTATACAGAATTTAATTTCATTATTTCAGGATCCTTTATTATAGGAAATGAAATAAAATTGATACGTACCCAATCCATTCACATGCAAGTTACTGACCTGAAAGATTCATTGGCTTTTTATGGGAATAAATTCTTTACTAATAAAAATTACAGGCTTGTAAATCTTTTATTTGGCAAGTACCATAATAGACTTGAAGGTCTGATGCCAGATCTAATCCCAGTAAAGAGACTTAATGATAAAATCACCTCATCAAAATAACCATCCATCTATTTCCTACAAGCTAATCCCAGTTTACATTAATTTCATCCACATTAACCACAGCTTATGTTTATACCCATAAGCGGTTAAAGAATGAATGACCTACTTAAATGTTGGTGTCTGCTGAAATGCATCTTTGTTAGACTGATCTCATTTCCTGCAGAAACCAATTTCACTTTCTTTATGACAGAGCACCAGATCATAATGATAAGTGAAAAGCAAGTAACATCAAGTACCACGGAATCCAGGAAAACCTTCATCTCTGTTCAACAAAACATTCCCTTCTTTAAGCATTAAATCACCCAAACTTTTACAGGTTATACCTGTAACACTAAACAACTTAAACAATTCACACTGAATTGATATACACTCAATAAAGGGCCGGAGAAGGCAGTGGCACCCCACTCCAGTGTTCTTGCCTGGAGAATCTCAGGGACAGGGGAGCCTGGTGGGCTGCCGTCTATGGGGTAGCACAGAGTCGGACACGACTGAAGCGACAGCAGCAGCAGCAGCAATAAAGGGCTTCCCCAGTAGCTCAGTGGTTAAAGAATCCCCTGCAATGAAGGAGCCGCAGGAGATGCAGGTTCAATCCTTGAGTTGGAAAGATCCCCTGGAGGAGGATATGCAACCCACTCCAGTATTCTTGCCTGGAGAATCTGATGGGCAGTATTCTCCCCTGGAGAATCGCATGGAAAGAGGAGCCTGGCAGGCTACAGTCCATGAGGTCACACAGAGATGGACACTACAGAAGTGACTCAGCACAAACACATGTACACATCTTCAATAAAACTAGCAATTAATTTGTCATAGTATACTCAAATTCAGATTAGCAGTCTGACCACCTGTAAGGCTAGTATCACATTTTACCTATATAACTTTAAACCTCTAGCTAGAAACAGGTTTTTAAAGGATAGTAATAAAAATTCAACTTCTTAAAGTAAAGCTTTATTTTCAAGGATGCCTAATTGCGATGTGCAAATCTTTCAAACATGTTATAAAAGATTAAAAATTAAAATTGTATTATGTAAAGTTTAAAAATAAAATAAAATTTAAAAATAAATAAAATTAAAATTAATAACAAAAATAGCATTTTCTATAGTACAAATCTGTTTTATTATAATTGCAATAGAATACATTATTTTTTGCTTGGGTTATGAATAAAATATCACTAAATATGTTTCCTTATTTTTAAAATCTTAAGACTGAAATTCTGTGAAACAATAATATGAAAGGCTGGCTTTCAAGTTCAGTTTCTCCCAATAATTTGTTTTAATGGCTTTCAAAACAGGAAAAACATGCACAGATCCAAATGAAAAAGTATTTCTGTTTTTCATTCTAATCCACCAATTATAAAAGGATTTTTGTGGAAATTTAGCTAGTAACTCTCCATATTCCCCGTCGTCAACCAGTTCTTAAACTAACTACACATTTTTTTATATTTTTAACAAAAGTATTCAAATTTTAGTTTACCTTATTTAAACAATTAGAAAATTTTACATTCATATTTTTTAAAGTCTGCTTATGTCAAAGCTTATATACCTGACAGATTTAGATAATTTTCAGCACATACTGATGCAATGTAAAAACATATTCAAATATCCATTTTCAAAATGTTCTCTCCATGATAAGATTACTTAGAAAGCAGGTACTTTTTCATTGTAAAAATGTCATCTTCACCTTGGAAATATCTCCAAGGGAACTATGTCATGAAAAGCTCCTGATTATGTCACTGCAATTCTGGAACAGTTAAATTTTTGTAAAAATAAACATTAAAATGAAGCAAATTCAAATTAAATACTTTGCCACAAAATTACAAGAAGACTGTCCATAGTATAAATATAGTATAAACAGTATAAATGAGATGTGCACATCTCATTTTAAAGAATCGTGAAGAATTTATATTGTAGCTCCAACTTCTTTGCTGCAACAGTGTGCCTACGAAACCAAGTATGAATCAATTCCATGTAAGGATTCTGTGAATTTAATTCTGTGAATTTACCCAAGATTCTCGATATACCCAAGATTTGCCCAAGTGTTTTCCCCCCAAAATGTGACATTTTGTCTTTTACTATTAAAGAAGACAAAATAAGAAGCTGCTAAATATTTTTAAGGGATATTTGAAGTCATGAAACTCAAACTTCATGTTCTAAATATTTAGTTCTTAAATATCTTACTGCAATGATGACATACTCTCATTACCTTATATTAAAGGAACAACTGATCCACAGAGTAAGATTTGCAATTAACAATAATGTAAATCCCTACATATCCCCTGATAGATTTAAATGGTTTGAGCCATTTTCTTTTCAGATCTGATTACTGTCATTGTTTTGCTCTCATAACACAGCTAGCAAAGAGTTTATGGAAATAAAAATATCAGCTATTCTATTTTTTTTTCATTTGTACTTAACATTACTAGCATAGTTTTCAATTTGTGTCTCTCTGCAGAATACCTTAATGCCAGTTGAGCACTTTTCAAGCTAATTTAAGCACAACTAAAAGATTTATAATAATGATGCTAAGAATAAGACTCATCTAGTGCCTATACTTACCCTTTCTTTAAGCACTTGATATTTATTAACTCAATTCATCTATAAAGGTATATAAGATAGATATCTAATAAACTAAATTAATGTTACGTTATGAGATAATGTATCAAACAAATCTTAACTGTGGGACACCCACTCATCTCCAGGATACCTTGCATTCATTAAGCAACAAATGATGATGATATGAAACCAAATGTCATTGAGACCAACAGAGGGAGAAACAAATTGTGTCATAATTATTAGTGAAATTTCATTGTTTTCTTTCCTGTTTTTGGCTAAAAATAGTATTAAAAATGTTACATTATCTTTCCACACTCCATTGAATTGCCATATCTAACCCCTAGAGGCAACACTTTAGATTGGAGTCTACCACAAGAAATATTAGGAGTCTACTATTCTGTTATTTTGTAGACTACAATAGAATAATAATACTGGGCAGACAGTACAGTTAAACTGAAAGGTCATACTTAAGATAACTACTAAAAATTTAAAAATAACTTACACACATATATATATTATATAGTAATAAAGTGTATTTAGTACTGGGAATAATAATTTCCATGATCTGTGTAAATATCACAGAAATGGAATAGACTCTGGTTAAAGCACTGGATATATCAGGAGTCATGAAATTTGATAGAACACTAACAAATAAGGAACAAATTTCAAAGGAGTTTAATAAATAAGACACATGAAAAACTTCAATAAGCAAATAAACCAACAAATATACAAAGAGGATAAAATCATAATGAAGGTATTATGACAGTAATTTCAGATTTACTGTAGAAGTTTTCCTTCTATTCCACATATCTTTTTCACCATTATACTTTGAAAATCAAGACCAGTATTCCCTGCTGCTTTTCAGTGTTTTAAGAATACCTATAAATTCACTAGAGTCAAATGCTTAGCTCATGCCAAAGATAGTTTATCACACGGTAGTTAGAAAGAAGTGTGTAGGATCCTGACTTGGCTATTTAGCCACTGTGTGCAGGGCTATGCTTAGTTTTTCAGTCGTGTCCGACTCTTTGCGACCCCACGGACTGCAGCTCACCAGGCTCCTTTGTCCATGGGCATTCTCCAGACAAGAATACTGGAGTGGATTGCCATGCCCTCCTCCAGGGGATCTTCTCAACCCAGGGATTGAACCCAGGTCTCCAGCATTGCAGGTGGATTTTTTACCATCTCAGCCACCACGGAAGCCCCAGCTGCTGTGTGATCCTGGATAAATCACCTAAACTCTCTGAACTTCAGATTCTCCTCAGGATGAAAAGTGTATAATACTTAGGAGAATCTCTGATAATCATGTGCATATTAAAAAATGGTAATTGTGTTATGATTCTAAAGCTTTTAAGGTAGAAAAGAAGATACTGTCTGGATTCAATTACAGTAGACAAAATGATATCTTAAGTTAGGGAAAATATAATAAAGAAACTGAATATGTCTCATACTGCTATTTTCTTAGGTACAAGTTACTGAAAATGTTGGGACGTAACTCTTCATCTCATAAGGATTAAATTTATCTTCCCACTGATTAAACTGTATATTTTTACTGTAATGAGGTGATATAATAATGTAGAATGGATACCAAAGAAATGATGATGAAAGTTTTAGTCTTAAGTTGACCAATATAACGACCAACTCTTATTAAGTTACTTAATCTAAATGCCTCAGGTTCCTCACAAGAAACAAGCAGGAGGGGTAAAATCATTTTAAAGTGATTTCAAGTTCATTTTCTAAATGACAGTCACAGTCACCACTTGCTTGGTTTGGTCACATCCTTAACAGATCTGTTTCTGCAGTTTTTAATACAATGGAAACAATTTAAATCATGGAAACAAAAACCCACACAGAAAACCCAAAGCATTAGATAAAAGAAAAGGGCAAATAATTACTTTCGGTGTCAATCAAATGAAGCATAACCAAGAGAACAACGTTAAATAGTTATCCTCCATTTTCATTAATTTCAAAAGAAATCCATTTAAATGTCCTCAACAGGTTCACATGCAAGTAAATGGAACTTGATATTGTAAAAAGATTAAATGATGGAAGAGCTCACAGACTCTTCATACACAAATATTTAAAATAATGCTATAGTCTAGTTGTAGGGAAAGTCGCCCAGTTGTGTCCGACTCTTTGCAACTCCCTGGACTATACAGTCCACGGAATTCTCCAGGCCAGAATACTGGAGTGGGTAGTCTTTCCCTTCTCCAAAGGATCTTCCCAACCCAGGGATCAAACCCAGGCCTTCTGCATTGCAGGTAGATTCTTTACCAGCTGAATCACAAGTGAAGCCCAAGAATACTAGAGTTATTAGCCTATCCCTTCTCCAGCAGATCTTTCTGATCCAGAAATCGAACCCGGGTCTCCTGCATTGCAGGCGGTTTCTTTACCAACTGAGCTATCAGGGAAGCCCAGTGTTAGGTTACGATAATTGACTGTTAAGTCATCGACCAATCTGAGGATTAAAAAACTGTGAAATTATATAACTGAATGTTTAATAAGCACAAATATTACCTTAAATTCAGACACAGCATAATTTAAATTTTGTGATAGGACACAAGACCTCATTAGGTTAATTCTTAGCATGGTAAATAGATGATCAGATAATTATAAAAATAATCCCATTAGCTACTGTATGACTATTCAATAGTCCAGTCTTAGCAAATATTTTAAGCTTCTCTCCTCAGATTGAGTCGTTAATTTCCTTATCCACATAGTTGCTCTCCTGCTTGCTAATACAGCAAAGATTAAGAGAAACCTTTTCATTTATTACTAGCATTTTCTCTAGGTTATAGCCAAGTTTTCAGACTGGGCCTCAAGCACAGTTTTATTAAAAAGGTATCATATACTCAATATTATATAAAGAAATGCATGTTTTAAAAGAAATGAACACTCATGAATCATCAAGCAATTTAAAAATGTTAACACAACAGTATGAGTAATTTTGAAGGTCCCTATATCCCTCTACTCAATATCTTCTTGTTATTGTTTATAATATTATCACAAATTTATGTATATACTGTTTAAATTTGCTAGGATTTGCCTTTTATGTAATTCATATGTATTCTTCTATAACTTTTTTTGGTGGAATATTATATTTTTGAGAATCATCTATGCTGATGTGAATAACTATAGTTCATTTTTACTGCTATAGAGTACTCCATGTATAAAAATTGTTTCCATTTTTTTTTCTTATCAACAATACTGCAACAGATGTTCTTGTATGTGTTTCCTTCTGCACCTGTGCAAGAAATCTCTCAGGAAAGAATACTTTAAATTACAGTGTATGCATATCTTCAAGTTTATTAAATAGCCAATTTTCTAGTATACATTCCTACTAGAGGTGAGTGGAAATTCCTAATGTTTCACATTCCCACCAACAATATGCCCAGTGTGTAAGATGATCCTTTATTATGCTTTTCATTTTCATTTCCCCAATTAATAATGAGGGTTGAGAGTTTTCATGGTGAGCCGGTGGTAAAGAGTCTGCCTGCCAATGCAGGAGACGCTCCATCTCTGGTCCAGGAGGATCCCACCTAGCACGGAGCAACTAAGCCTGCGCACCACTACTGAGCCTGTTCCGGAGCCCAGGAACTGCAACAGTTGAGCCCACATGCAGCAACTACCGAAGCCTTGTGCCCTAGAGTTCATGCTCTTCAACAGGAGAGGTCACCACAATAAAAAGCCCAAGAACCACAACCTCAGAGAGGCCTCCAGGTCACCACAACTACAGAAAACTTCACGCAGCAATGAAGACCCAGCACAGCCACAAATAAACAAATAATGAGGGTTGATGATGTTTTTATATTATAATGGCCCATTTGTATTTCCTCTTCTGGGAAATGCCTAGTCACATGTATCTGTTTTCTCTTTGGTCGTCATTCTCATATTTATTGATAGCAATATTCTATGTATTCTGATACTTCTAGATTTTATGTTTCATGTTTTGGTATGCAACAAACCAAATAATATTTGTGGGTTTTCCTTCTATGGTCTACACTTTTTACTTAATTGGTAAAATACATTTCCATAAAATACATAGCACTTTAATGGTTGATGTTATTTTCCTTTTTCATTATATCTATGTATATCTCTATATATAGATATCTGAATAATATACATATAAATATAAACCAAGAGAAAACCTTCATCACTTTTATTTTGAAACTTGATCCCAAGTTCCCCACACCCAGAAATGGAAGAGGGCATAAAGTATAGCCAAGTAAACTTAAGGGGCCATGGAAACATCTATTAATAAGTAGCCTTTAAAACAGGCAGCACTTTTTTTACACATCTTCTGGACGCTAAGCTTATGCACAGAGATTCAGGATAATCAGAGTGGAGATTTTTCTCTTTTCTTAACAGTAACTTATACATGTGTAGCATGTTAGCTATTTTCAGTGTTCTTTATATACTTTATATGATGCTCAGAACAACTAAACTGGATGAGGAAAAGAAATTATTGTTGCCACTTCTGAACTGAAAAAAATAAAGTAGGTGAAGGGATTTGCCTAAAATGGGAAAACCTTGGATGCAAGTCTAGGGCTCCTGCCCTTTAGTCCAGGCTGCCTTTCTCAACACTGTACTACTTTTCAAGGTAAGGAATAAACTGTCAAAGCTGAGGACATGGGGACATCCCTGGCAGTAATGTGGTTAAGACTCTGCACTTCTAAGGCAGTTCAGTCCCTGGTCAGGGAACTAAGATCCCACATGCTGGGGGGCATGGCCAAAAGAAAAAAACTTTAATTAAAAAAAAATAATAAAGTCCCAGTCTTTAAAAGAAAAAGAAAACAAAAGCTGAGGAGACGGCATTTTTTTAAAGTATGACTCGTCAGTGTAGTCAACTTGTACTTACTGACTATGAAAGGGTTATATTGTCCTCAGAAAGAATTCTGCTGTAGAGTGACAGCTGTGAGAGGGCAGAGAGAGAAGTGGAGCACAGTCATCCGCCCCCTCCTATACCACACACACTTAGTTTCCTGTTCAGTCAAGATTTTCCCTAAACACAGATCTCTTACCCATCACAGAAAATTTATGCAAAAAAAAGTAAGACATGCTGATGGTGGTTGAGATTATTATCTAAAAACTAGGAACATACACTTAGATAAAGGATACTTAGATGTGGCCTCATGAGTCTATGTTCCCTAGCAGTATGATAACCACAAACAGGGCATTCCAAATGTATCTGAATAATCACCAAAACTGTTTTTAAAACTTGCAGACAAAGAATGTCACCTGCTGTATCGGTAGACAAAGGGTGTTGCTGCCATCAAGACATCAGCTGTTGTCATACGAAGTAAAGTAAATCAGAAAGAGAAATAAACATATCAACACGTGGAATCTATAAAAGTGGTACAGATAAACTTATTTGCAAAGCACAAATAGAGACAAAGATACAGAGAACAAATGTTTGAACAGCAAGGGGGAAAAGGGGGGATTGGAAGATAGGGACTGAAACAATTGAATATGCAATTGATACTCTGTATAAAGTAGATCACCCCAGTGAGAACCTACTGTATAGCCTACGGGACCCTACTTGATGCTCTGCGGTGACCTAAATGGTAAGGAAATTCAAGGAAGAAGAGATATATGTATACATATTAAGTGATTCAATTTGCTCTTCAGCAAAAACTAACACAATTGTAAAGCAACTATACCACACACACACACACACACACACAGAAAGACATCAACTTCTGCAGTCATCCCCACCCACCAACACAACCCTGATGGTGCACGAACAGGGGGTTTAAGAGAAAAAAAAAAAAAAAAGATAGTATAGGTCCTAAATATCTAAGATGTATATCAAAATAAAGATTTCAATGAGTTCAGAGTCTTTTATTTTCCTATGCATAGAACAGCACTAAATTCATTAACATGTCTGGTTTTTCTTTAACAGCAATTTTTTGATGTTCCAACTTCTTGGTTTTTGTTGCAAGAACTCCCATATATCCTGGCTACTTCCTTACCTCTCCATAACAGTCCCACAGAGCTATATGAGGCTACCCCTGGGCTTAAGTCCTCAGCAAATCTGCCAAATAAAACATACTTCTCAAATTTTAGGTTGTTTAGTTTTTTCAGCCAACTGGGGAAAATCTCTACATAGTGTGTTTGTGAAGACTATCATTAAGTCATGTGATGGGCAAGAAAAAGTAAGGAATAGGCACATATGTATCTGTAGTATCACAAATGCATTAAATTTTCAGGTAATATAAACACAGCTTTTTAAAAAAAAACTTTTTGTTTTGTATTGGAGTACAGCCGATGAATAAACAATAAACATTGTTTATTGTTCACAGCTTTAAGTGAACAGTGAAGGGACTCAGACATACATGTACTGTATCCATACTCCTTCAAACGTTTTTTCTTTAAAAAGAGACACAGATGTATAGAACAGTATTTTGGACTCTGTAGGAGAGGAAGGGGGGGGGATGATTTGGGAAAATGGCATTAAAACATGTATATTATCATGTAAAAAAAATAAAGAGTATGAGATAAAAAAATAAATAAAAATTCCAAATCAAAGGAAAAAAATAATAAAAATAAAATTTAAAAGGATAACCACAGGACCATTATTGTACAACTAAAAACAAAAGAATGCTTGGTTATTAAATAAGAATCAAACTCTTTGGAAATTTAATATAGTGATATTCACATTCATCAGGGGTAGGAGGAAAACGCTCATTGTATTTTTTGAATTTTGTCCCAAGTAAATATATCACTTATTCAGAAAACATATATAATTCAAATCTCTATGCCTTACACCAAAATTCACTCCCTAAAGGTTAAGAACATAAAAAAACACATAGAAATTTTTATAATTATCTTATAGGAAAGAATTTGTAAAGACCTTCCTAAAGGCAGAAATATTAAAAATAAAATAGTTTACTAAACACACTTTTTAAACTTCAATATAACAAAAAAAATTATAACCAAAGCAATATGTTAACAAGAAAACTGAAAATTTTAATATTTATATGGTAGTGTGTGTTTGTATATGCTGCTGTCGTTGAGTCACGAAGTCATGTCCAACTCTTTGCGATCCCATGGGATTGTCCAGCCAGGAATACTGGAGTAGGTTGACATTTCCTTCTCCAGGGGATCTTCCCAACCCAGGGATCAAACCTGAGTCTCCTGTTTGGCAGGTGGATTCTTTACCACTGAGCTACCTAGGAAGCCTGTGTATTTCTGTATGTGTGTGTATAAATGGTAACTATTCACCCAAAAGAAAAACACTCTAATAGAAAAAAAAAAAAAAGGCCATAGATATAAACAGGGAATTCACACAAACACAATAAATATGAGACATGGTCTACCTGATCAGTAATAAAAGAAGTACAATTTTGCAAAACAGAGAACTTCTGCCTTTCAGATTAGCATACTTCATATTTTAAATAAAAATGTTTGGAGGGGGTGCTGCTAAGTCACTTCAGTCGTGTCCGACTCTGTGAGACCCCATAGATGGCAGCCCACCAGGCTCCCCGATCCCTGGGATTCTCAAGGCAAGAACACTGGAATGGGTTGCCATTTCCTTCTCCAGTGCATGAAAGTGAAAAGTGAAAGTGAAGTTGCTCAGTCGTGTCCGACTCTTAGCGACTTCATGGACTGTAGCCCACCAAGCTCCTCCATCCATGGGATTTTCCAGGCAAGAGTACTGGAGTCGGGTGCCATTGCCTTCTCCGTGGAGGGGGTGAGAGAATAGGAAAAATGAATGTTCAGAAACATAGCTCATAGGATTGTAAACTATCCTAGAGGGTCATATGGTAGTTAACTATCAAAGGCCCTAAAAATTGTATGCCTTTAGCTTAGGAATTCCGTTTCTAAGAATTTATTTCATGAAAACAAATGAATACTGCCCAGAGATACTAATAGTTCCATGTGATATTCACTGCAGTGATGTTTATAACAAAAAATAATAGAAAACAACACATAAGACAGAGCTGGGATTGTAAATGAAGAACTTTCTGCCTTCAGCATCTGTGCCCCCTGACAAAGTTAGGTTCCATTCTCTTAGTCTAAAAGTCTTCCTGTTATGTCCTAACCCTGTTGCAACCAGCATATAATGCAGCTACTTTCTGAAGGAGACTCTAGCTGACCACCCTATAACAGGGGAACAAGCTGTGTAACCAAGGGGGCCTTGTAAACACAATCAACCACTGTAAATACACTAAGAATGGTATTCTAAGCCTCTCTTAGAATCTGTTAGTGTAATAAATGCACCTTCGTCCATATTCCTGAAGCTCTTAAAGGAGATATGCTTTTTTTAATTTCTTACTGTAACTGTAGCCACACTGATATATTTTCTATCATATTAAAAACTTATGTTGGGACTTCTCTAGAGGTCCAATGGTTATGACTTTGCTTTCCAATGCAGGGTGTGAGAGTTCGATACCTGGTCAGGGAGCTAAGATCTCATATGCCTCAGGACACAATGACATATCACGAATGACACGATGAAGACCCCACATGTTATAACTAAGACCCAATTCAGTCAAATATGAATAAAAATTTTAAAAAAAGACTCTGTGCTCTCAATGCAAGGGGCACCAGTTCAACCCCTGGTTGGAAAACTAAGAATTCACATACCTCACAGGGTGGCAAAAAAAGATAAAATGAAAAACAACCCTGTTATGTATTCAATTTAATCAGTGTTTAAAGAACATATGGTAATTGACTGGTCACTACAAAGTTAGTTTATATTTAAATCAAAGTCATGTTTCACAAGAAACATTTTCATTTCCTGTAACATTTAAATGTTTGTTACATATTTCCTTTGGGGAACAGAAGTTCTTATCAATTCAATTAGACAAATATTTAGTGAGTAATTACTATGGAAGTTACTTCATGGCAAACAGATTGGGAAACAATGGAAACAGTGACAGACTTTATTTTGGGGGGCTTCAAAATCACTGCAGATGGTGACTACAGCCATGAAATTAAAAGATGCTTGCTCCTTAGAAGAAAAGTTATGACCAACCTAGATAGCATATTAAAAAGCAGAGATGTTACTTTGACATTACAAAGGTCCGTCTAGTAAAAGCTATGGTTTTTCCAGTAGTCATGTATGGATGTGAGAGTTGGGCTATAAAGAAAGCTGAGCACCGAAGAACTGATGCTTTTGAACTATGGTGTTGGAGAAGACTCCTGAGAGTCTCTTGGACTGCAAGGAGATCAAACCAGTCCATCCTAAAGGAAATCAGTCCTGAATAATCATTGGAAGTACTGATGCTAAAGCTGAAACTCCAATACTTTGGCCACCTGATGCGAAGGACTGACTCATTTGAAAAGACCCTGATGCTGGGAAAGACTGAAGGCGGGAGGAAAATAGGACGACAGAGGAGGAGATGGTTGGATGGCATCACCGACTCGATGGACATGAGTTTGAATAAGCTCCAGGAGTGGGTGATGGACAGGGAAGCCTGGCACGCTGCAGTCCATGGGGTCATAAAGAGTCGGACACAATTAAGCAACTAAACTGAACTGAATTACTGTGCGCCAGAAACTCTAGTTTTCCATTAAATTCACTTCCATTACTTATAAGACAGTTACAAAGACTTGGTTATACCTTGGACTGATAGGCAGAAAATTCAACAGGTAACACTGGTGCCATGATGTCATTAGGACTGAGAGAATAAAGCTAGAACTCACCAGCAAGCTCATAAATGTTTATTTTATCAAAAGTGTGGAAAAGTCACATGTATCTCTTCTGAATTGAAAGTGTTAGTCGCTCAGTCATGTCTGACTCTTTTCAACCAGATGGACTTTAGGCTGCCAGGCTCCTCTATCTTTGGAGTTCTCCAGGCAAGAATACTAGGGTGGGTTCCCATTCTCTTCTCCGGGGATCTTCCTGACCCAGGAATAGAACCTAGGTCTCCCACACTGCAGGCAGATTCTTTCCCATCAGAGCCACCGGGGAAGTCCTTTATCCCTTCTGGCATCAATTAATTCTCTCCCATCACTCTAACTAATATCTGATGATGAACTGTTAAGAGCATTATCAGAAAAGTTAGGAGAGAAGCCCCTTTTCTAACTCAACATTGAAGATGTTGTGTGAGTTGCCAATGACTCATTGATGACAGTCAGTGAACAAATAGGATCACGGAAAAGTTCACAATGGAGCAGGATTATACTCAATATGTTAGCAACAAGGGTAGCATTTAAGCCTCACTCATTTTTAGTAGGGGGATTCCCTGATAGCTCAGTTGGTAAAGAATCTGCCTGCAATGCAGGAGACCCCAGTTCGTTTCCTGTGTCAGGAAGATCCGCTGGAGAAGGGATAGGTTACCCACTCCAGTATTCTTGGGCTTCCCTTGTGGCTCAGCTGGTAAAAAATCTGCCTGCAATGTGGGAGACCTGGGTTCGATTCCTGGGTAAGGAAGATCCCCTGGAGAAGGGAAAGGCTACCCACTCCAGTATTCTAGCCTGGAGAATTCTATGGACTTTATAGCTCATGGGGTCCCAAAGAGTCAGACACAACTGAGCGACTTCCACTTTCATTTTTAGAAACAGGAGATCAGACAAATATTAAAATTAACATATATGTACATTAACTGGGATACAAAAGAAAATACAACTGATGCCCCCCAACCTCACAGACAGCCGTGTTTAACAGACTAAGAGTTTGCAGAAAATGAAGAGTACAATAAAATCAAGCAAGAAAAACACTAACAGAAGTAACCAGATTGCCAATCAGGCAGAGGAAACCTAATGTCTCTATTAGTTAGACGCCTTCTCCCAAACTAAAACAACAAGGAAGAAATCTCTTAAATATTCACTGTCCATATTTCACCTTATTATAATTTCTCAATAATCCTCAGTAAGCCTCCCCTATGTGACACCTCTTACCCACAATACAGCCAAGGCAAAGGAAATGCTTCTTGTTTGATGACTTGCTCAAATCCAAACAGAGAGGAAGTGAAAACCTTCACCTAAAATCCAGGTCTCCCAAAGTCAAGGGCAACACCCTCTCCTCCAACCTTGCAGATGTGAATGCCATGAGTCAACTGTACTCTTTGACCAGAAAATAAATGTTGAGAGGTGGCCTCTCAGCCAAAGAAACTATTTTCCAAACATTATTCCAGGCTAAACCTTTGGCTTGTGCTTTCCATCCTAGCAATTTAAAACACATTATGAATTTGTCAGCAGCTCCACAGCCCTTAGCATAATTAAAACCCATTAGTCTGGTTCACTGCATAACGGCACCACATGTGCTGTGAAAACATACTCACCTAAAAGCTCCTAGGAGGACATTAAACATTCACAACCCACAATGAAAACTTAGCAGAACATGTCAAAGGATAAAACTTTTTATTAGCAGATGTGGTAACTCACCACTCAGGAATACTATACTTAGGTTCAGCCAGTACTAGTTTATGACTTTGAACTATTAGAGGTGGGGGAAGTATCTGGAATGCCTCAGAAAAGCTTTTCTGGTTCTGAAAGCCACCACATCATGTCATTACAATGCTGAGAATTTCCTACCGCAGAATTCTGAAACAAGTAACATGTTCAAAGATCCACCCTAACCTAATAATCTCATTTTGTATAATTCCTTCTGTTTATTATTAACCTTTCACGATTTAAACCTTATTCTTTTCTTCCATACTCAGAGTAAGTTTCATCCCCAGATCATTTCCTTCAGCAAAAGATCACCTTCTGAAAGTCACATTAGGTTAAAAACATTCTGACCAATGATTACAATTCCACCAGCCGACTAAAGAGGAGGAAACAGAAAAGTTGACAATATTTTAAGAATTTAAGCTAAGACCAACTCTGAGTTTAGAGCAAAACCTATGTAGATCACATGATAAAAAAAAAAAAAAACTCTAAGAACTGTACTTTAAGTGTTTATGATTTTGACTAAAAGAAATATCTTTTTTCCCCAAAATTTTAAAGGGGTTTTCAGGTTTTATTTATACCCATAAAGGTTATATGAAAACCCCAATCACTGAAATGAAATGAAACCACAATCACAGGAAACTAATCAAACTGATCACATGGACCACAGCCTTGTCCAACTCAATGAAACCATGAGCCATGCCACGTAGGGCCACCCAAGATGGACGGGTCATGGTGGTGAGTTCGGACAGAATGTGGTCCACTGGAGGAGGGAATGGCAAACCACTTCAGTATTCTTGCCTTGAGAACCCCGTGAATAGTATATATCTGAGCACATTTATGCAAATGCTGAATAGTTTATCAGAGGCACTCAAATATGACACAAAAACAAGATAAAAGTGAATCTTACAAAAATATTTTTCCTTCTATCTATATGAAAATTATCGTCATTCACTCTATTACGTTGCTGTTATACTGGTGCTGATGGATGCCCTCAAGAAAACAGAATGAAGCCAATCAAAGATTAAGAATTCTGATTCCCTTAGATTAGAAGAATTGAAAAGCAAAACTTAAAATAACACTGTGTCACCAAGTCAGTCACATATTACATCTGTAAAGTCTAGAACAATGGCTCTTAGTATTTTTTTTTTTCTGGTCACAGACCCCATCATTAACCTGATGAAAAATGTATGTATTTGTAATTGTGGCTACAACTTCCACAGATTTTGAGTCCTCATAGGTCAGCCCTGGATGATTAGAATCCCTGCTAGGAACCATTTCCTCCTGAGGTCAGGAATCTCGCCTTTATCTTTCTGCTTTAGTATGCAGCACCGCACCTGCATCCAGATGGTGGCAGAGTTGATGAATGAATGTGTGCGTCCGAGGTCAAGTGACCACAAAGAAGAATTTGATTGGTTAAGAGAATGATATAATGTGCTCCTGAAGAATAAATGATTCAAAGGCATCAGAAGCATCATTGTTTTACATATACACGTATATGTGTGTGTGTGTGTGTGTGTGTGTTACTAAACTTGGGGCTTCCCAGGTGGCTCTAGTAGTAAAGAATATGCCTGCCAATGCAGGAGACAAAAGAGAAGCAGGTTTGATCCCTGGGTTGGGAAGATCCCCTAGTGGAGGAAATGGAAACCCACTCCAGTATTCTTGCCTGGAGAATCCCATGTGCCGAGGAGCCCGGCAGGCTACAGTCCACAGGGTTGCAAACAGTCAGACGTGACTGAAGCAACTTAGCACACAATTATTAAATCTGTATTTGAGTGCTTCCAATTAATTACAAATACTTGTTTCATATTGAGAATTTCACAGTGAAATTCTCAATATGAGTTCCAGAATACTTTTTTTAAACTAAGGAACTTCAAAATTAAAGTTATTGTTGATATTTAAGGGTGCTTCAAACCTATTCTAAATCAAACCATTATTATATACTCCCAACTGATGTGATTCTCCTAAAAATGCTTTAAAATTGTTTGAAGTACTTATTTTTCCTGGGTTCACCCACATCTTTCAACCTAATGCCTCCCTTTACCTTACTTTTCTGTAGGGAGGCTATTTTAAAAATGACATGTGATTTCAACCTATATGTAAGTCATCAGTCAGTGTTAAGACACACTGAAAAGTTTAAGCCGTGTCTGTTCCTGCAGTTTGGTAGAGCAGAGCACAAAGATTACTTCCATCCCTCCTCCAGTTATTTAAATCTAAGGACCAGCCTCATGGCTTTGTCTTCTTTTATTCATTTCCCTCCTTTTCTTTACACATCAATGTTCATCCCCCCTCACGTATTTCTATTTCCAGGATAGAATTTTCTATTAGTTTCCTTTCTCTTTCCTCTCCCACAGAGGAAATAGGACTATTAATTATATCTTTCATTTTATCA
This sequence comes from Bos mutus, assembly GCF_027580195.1. Taxonomy (NCBI): domain Eukaryota; kingdom Metazoa; phylum Chordata; class Mammalia; order Artiodactyla; family Bovidae; genus Bos; species Bos mutus. The sequence continues at coordinate 35,710,270 of NC_091644.1, forward strand.
TTTGTATTTCTTGACAACTGTTTTGTTCCCTTCACATTCTTTACTTTTTCCAAATATGTGCATTTCTTCAATAATTTCTAAAGTTGTGATTTTATTTTCATGTTCATCATTCACTTTTCCAGCAATAAAACAGCTACCACTAAAATTCAACTATATATGGCATTTACATTTTAGTCTTCTATGACTTTGTACACTATTAAACTCACAGCTGTTCTAGTTTGTTTCAATGAAAAAGATACCAAGAAAGATATTTATATTCTTAGAAGACCGGAAAAACTATCTCCTTTGCTGAGCCATTCTTCTCTGATTTACTCAACATGAGAGCCCTTTCTTCTACATTCACAAATCCCTCGGGGGATTTTCACCCAAACTCATGGTTTTGAATATCACAATATAACCCAATGACTCTCAAATCTATTAATATGTCATGAGACGTGATCTCTCCTTAGGACTCCAGGCTGACATTAAGCTGCTTATGTGACATCTCTACTTGATGTCATAAATCCAACATAGTCAAAATAAAACTCTTAATATTAATGTCTTCCTTTCTCTATGCCTTCCACCAATCTTCCTCATCTCAACAATATACTCAAATACAAACATCTTTGATTCCTTTTCCCCCCTTACCTCTCAAACCTAATGCAATAAAGATTCTGAATCCAATTACTCCTATTGTCTTTACCCAAATCTTGTTCCCTAGCTTGCAAAGCCCATGATGGTCTGGTCCTTGCCTATCTCTCTGACATTTTATCATGTCACTTATCCACTTGACCTGCTAGATTCAAACCATACTAGCCTCTTACTGTTCTTGCAACAGTCCACGCTCATTCTCACCTTAGAGTCCTTGAACCATCCCATCCATCTGCCTACACTGCTCCTTCTGCTACATCCAAAGTTCCCTCTAGCTATTCACAGAGAAGTCTTCTATGATTAAACCAATCTAAGAGAGCTATCCTCTCAATTACCACCACATTATCTTCCATAGCACATATCGCTGCTATTGCTGATTGTTAACTAAATTGTTTATTTTCTGTCTTCATTCACCAGAATGAAAGATCACAAGATGAGAAACTACTTCAATCACCACTCTATCACCACGAGTCCAGATATTGCTGAGCACAAAGAAGGCACTCAATAAAGTGTTAACTAAATGAATGAATTTAAAGAATTTAAACACAATTAAATTCTATGAATTTCATGGCATTGACATTTTTCCGTTTTACAGAAAATTATCACATTTACTGAAAAATCTCAAGCAGACATTCATTTTAGACAATTTTCATGGAAATTCTTGGCAGTAAAGAATATTAACATATTACACTACAATGTTTAAAATGTTCCAGAAATTATAGTACCTCCAAACTCTACCTGGTGTTAATTATACAGGATAAATTATGACATTTTCAATAATTAAACGGAGAAGGCAATGGCACCCCACTCCAGTACTCTTGCCTGGAAAATCCCATGGACGGAGGAGCCTCGTGGGCTGCAGTCCATGAGGTGGCTAAGAGTCAGACACAACTGAACGACTTCACTTTCACTTTTCACTTTCATGCATTGGAGAAGGAAATGGCAACCCACTCCAGTGTTCTTGCCTGGAGAATCCCAGAGACAGAGGAGCCTGGTAGGAGGCCGTCTATGGGGTCGCACAGAGACAGACACGACTGAAGCGACTTAGCAGCTTAGCAATAATTAAAATGCAAACAACCCATATTTCAATGTTGCTTCATATTATCTAAGATACTATATGTTATATTTCTCTGAGTTTAAGGAATTTAATTTCAACTTCATGTGAATTTTGCTAGCAATGTGAAATATACCATCAAGTTCAGCTATAGTTTATTTTTTTCCAGTTTTTCTGTACCCCAACCCTCTTGTACTAATGCAGATTAAGACTTTTCATTGCACTATACTCAAGATGACTCTAAGAAGTAATCCTCCCTCCCTTCTTCTGGCTTTTCTGCCTCCATTTTTATTCCAAACACTGTAAGCACAATTTTTAGAAGAACATTTTTTTAGGTCATTTCCATGTCCAGTCCCCCTCCCCACCTGAAAAGTCCCATACTCTTTAATACTATTTCACTAACTCTTCACACAAAGACTTTGCACCCTAGGTTAATCAACCCTTCTTAAAATCTCCAACACATAATTCAGTGGTTGCCCACTTGTGAGCCTGGGATTAGGGATTATAAAAAGGAATAAGTGTAACCACTATACATTTCTGATTCTAAATAACTTACACATCTTGGACATGTATGCTTATGCATATAATTGTGTGCATAAGAATTGCATATACTGTATTTAAATGTATTTTATTAATCAAATAAAACATTTTATTTACATATCCAATAGTGCTTCTAAATTCATAGTCATGTTCCATCTTCATAATAGACACTTTAAGCCACTATGAGCTTAAAGTCCTAAAAGTTCTTTTGAAATTTAAAGGTGGCTCCATACTTAAGTTTTATTATATTTTATTTCATTGGTTGAATTTATAATACAAATACTATGGTGCCAACCCATGTGCCTGTCACACCAAAGCAAGATCAACAAACACTGCCTTAGAAGTCTCCTTAATAAAGTAAGCTTTAGCTTTAAACATTAATGAGCCATTAATTTCATCCAACTAAGGTAAATAATATTTGTATTTTAATTCAATTCACTTTTTACTCATCAAATATTAAGTAAGAAAACGTATTAAAGTTATTTCTAAAAGCCTCTATCATTTTACCCAGCTAGGTCTGAAAATTGCCAATACTATATAATATACTCATTAGTATTGAGGAAAAATTACTTGAGCATATCTCTACATCAAAAATGAATAAAAAAATTAAACTTGAAACAAATTTTTAGAAAACAGGGCTCACCATTTCTTATGGGTAGATCCATAAGGACAGCCATCAAACTGAATACTAGTAAACTCATTACCTTAATTTACTGATTTTAAACTATTTAACTTATTGCTTATTCATATTACCTATTTCACTTTATCTGAAATAAAAAGAGGAGACATTTAATGCAGAGGAGACATTAAATGCAAGCAGTCAACTCCTTGAGTGAAATGGAATATATTACATTTTAAATATGTAAAATGGCATTTTATAATGTCAATATTAAAAAAAAAAAACATATCTCAGAAGTTGACTGCATTCTAAAATCATTCCAAATGTGTCTGATTACCTTTAGTAAACCGACTTAAACCTTAAGAATGCATCTCAGATAGTAGGTAAGTATATATTTATGAGAAATGAACCTATTACTACATTTCTGTGTTTCTCCAAAGAGCAAACCCAAGGATAACACAAACACATTTAGGTATTGTTCCTTTCTTAGGGGTGAACTATCCTCTGTGTACCTCTAATTATGCTTTCTGTATAGCCACGGTCTACTAACCTCCAGGTTCTTCCTCCAAATAACTGGACTTACCCTGCAGGGTTTGACTTTGGCATCTCTTTATCACTGAGCAAGATGACCTTCCTATAGTTCCATAAACATCATGTACTGGACCCTAGAAAGCACTTATGACACAAAAATAAAGACTGACTTCCTGTCTCCACATGCGTGCGTGCTAAGTCACTTCAGTTGTGTCCAACTCTTCCTAACTACGGACTGTAGCCCTCCAGACTCCTCTGTCTATAGGATTCTTCAGGCAAGAATAGTGGAGTGGGTTGCCATGCCTTCCTCCAGGGGATCTTCCTGACCCAGAGACTGAGTCTGTGCCTCATGTCTCCTGCATTGGCAGGTGGGTTCTTTACCACTAGTGCCGCCTGGGAGGATCAGCTCATTAGCTGTGAGCAATTAGCTGGAAGCAGACTTGACATGTGTCTCTTTAAAAAAAAAAAAACACTCAAAAAGGAAGTCAGTCCTCTGTACTCTTTTCTTCCCTGCCATGGTAAATAAAGTCATTCTAGAGGTGGAAGGGTAGTTACCTTGGGCTACTACATGACCAACTGGAGTCGAACTCCTAACCAGTGTTGGACATGTACACGAATTAAACCACTGAGGTTTGGGGGTTCATATTTTTTTCTTACAAAAGCATAACTTAGCTTATCACTAAGCTTATCAACTAACCCAGGATGGTAAATCAGTTTCATTTCAGGTGCAATTGATTGGCGGCAGCTTCCTGGAACAGGGCATTGAAAAAAATATTGAGACACTTTGGAAAAATTAGAAATGAATGCAACACACGGTCAGCATCTCATAAGTATGGGAGACTGGATGAATCCTGAAATCCGACTTAGGTCATATGTTTTATGAAAAATGAGGCTTATGCACTTTAGTTACTAATGGCCTGAACAGTGAGCCCAAAGCATAGCTGGTTATTTCTCGTAGTTGCAATATTGTTCTCTAGTACAATATAGTTCTCTAGTACAATATAGTTCTCTACTTCTATATTCCTCTTCACCAAGTTGAATGTCTTGCTGCTGCTGCTGCTGCTGCTAAGTCGCTTCAGTCGTGTCCGACTCTGTGCGACCCCACAGATGGCAGCCCACCAGGCTCCCCTGTCCCTGGGATTCTCCAGGCAAGAACACTGGACTGGGCTGCCATTTCCTTCTCCAATGCAAGAAAGTGAAAAGTCAAAGTGAAAGTGAAGTCACTCAGTCGTGTCCGGCTCTTAGCGACCCCATGGACTGCAGCCTACCAGGCTCCTCCACCCATGGGATTTTCCGGGCAAGAGTACTGGAGTGGGGTGCCACTGCCTTCTCCTACTCCCACACTAAACCATGAATTACAGTAATTTCCAGTAAGGCAATTACTGCTGCATGCTTCTAAGGCATAACCTTGAAAATGTAATTCTAACAAGACAAAAAATTATTATTCATGACATCAAATCCCAGTTTAATTACTTGAGTGTTTACTGAGCATTTTTTAAATGTCCTGGCTATGAATCAACAATAATCTTCCATAAGCTATTTTCTAATGGAAACTTCAGAAATGCAAAATAGTATAAAAGTATTACAATAAACAAGAAATGTTTCAACACCCAGCTAAGAGATAAATTATTACAAATACAGATGAAATCCACCAGGTACCCAGCCCAGACTTTATTCTGTTTGTTCCCCTAAAGAACTAGTAGGTTACACAGGAATAGTAGGTTCCCCTACAGGAGTGGGAACACTTGTCACAATCAGTGCATCTATACTGAAATGCTATCTTATCACCAGAAGTCCAGAGTTTACACATTAGAGTTCACTCTTGGTGCTGTACTTTTTATGAGTTTTGGCAAATGATTTGTATCCACCATTACAGTGTCATACAGAGTAGTTTTGTAAGGGAACCACTGACCAAAATCACCTGCCTTGGCCAAACATGATGATAACCACTTGGAGGAGTTGTCTCGCAACAGGGGGTCCCAGTAAGAAACATGGTCCTGCTGCCAAAAATTAACGAAGAATTTGGGAGCCGTCAAATGGAGGGAGGACACGCCAGCCTGTAATACGTCCTACCAACTTTCGAGAACTCTTCACGCTGCAATCCGTCTTGGCTGAGAGATGCACATGCCAACAAGAAGGCCCTGAGTCAGACCAAATACAGGCCAAGCAAGATGACTGGCCACGAACAACCCAGAGGCTAATCTCATTACCATAAAATCTGAGACTGAGAGCTACAAGCTATGTGGCAAAGCAGTGTTCTTCAGGTCCGTTACCCTGCTGCTCTCTGCCAGGGTGTCCCTTCCCAATAAAGTGTCTTGCTTTGTCAGCACGTGTGTCTCCTTAGACAACTCATTTCTGGAGTGTTAGACAAGAGCTCACTCTAAAGCCCTTGAAGGGCTCCCTCTTGCAACAGTTCCACTGCCCTAAAAGTTCTCTGTGTTTCATGTATTCATCCCATCCTCCCCATAACACCTGGCAACCACTGATTCTCTTACTGTCTCCATAGTTTCGCCTTTTCCAGAATGTCATATAGTTGAAATCCTACAGTAGGGAGCCTTTTCAGATAGGCTTAAACATTAATTTCTGGCAGCAGGAAGACTATGTCTATGCATTCACTGGAAGGTAAAATAGGATTAAAAAAAAAAAAAGCCAAATGAATTGGTGCATTGTCAAAATAGATACATCAGTATTAATTAGGTCATCAGTCCAAAGAAGGAAAATCAGTTAAAAAATCAACCAACATTTATTAACCATCTACTTCCTGCAAAAATGTATTATGAACTTGAGATGTAAGATGGATGGGATATTGCCTCCTTCTGCAGGTTTTTTCCTGGTTATTAATCAATAGGTTCAAAAAGAAAATGTAAAGGGCCAAGTGATTTAGCAGCAAGAGGGTCAGTAGAAGGAATATATGAGTAAGAGAGAAAGGAAGAGAAAGGGAGGGAGGAAAGGGAGGAGGAGGTGGACAGGGAGAGAAAGAAAGGAGGGAAGATACTGAGAAAAGAAAAAAAGAGTGATCTTTTCAGAGAGGAGGGGATGCAAATAAATACAGGAGAGCTTCACATATTTGAGAGCTGCCTAAAGGCTGAGCAGGCTTCCTTTAGGTGAAGAATTATGCAAGGATGTTTCAGGTAGAGAACTGAGCATATTCAAAGGCAAGCTGTCTTTTAGTAAACTCAATCAGGCTGGAATGACTATACCTCCAGGGAAGTTTATGCCTGTCTAAATATACAAATCAGTACAAAATGACAAAGACTCACTCTTTGACCAAATTCTCCCCAGGCGCCTCTATATCCTCTTTTCAACTAGGCCTCAACCTTGGCCTGTAAAAATCAAAGACTCAAAGATGATTTTGTTCATCCCTGCCCCCACCAAACTCACATTCCTGCACTGGGCATGCAGAGTCCTGACCACTGGATTACCAGGGAAGTCTCAAACACAGTTTCTAATGACTCAGTGCCACTCTAGACCCCCTAAAAGGGCCTTCACATGAAAGCTCAGGGCTACTAAAAGTATTTAGTTTGTTTTAGCCAACACCTGACAATAGATCCCACCACCCTTTCTTAAAGCATATACTAAAAGATCTCACAAATATGAATCATTCTTCTGTCCTTTTCAGATATACTAGTATCTTCAACAGCTCAAGACTACATTTCTCAAGTACCTGAAAGCTATCCCTTTGAAATGCAATCATCAGAAAGGATGACATCCCTGTCTCCCAGTCTCTCTGGAAGTAGACAATCCTGCCTTCAGTACTTGCCAGCTAGCAGACACAGCAGGCCTAATCAATATTTACACTGAAAAACCCTTTGAAATTCTTCACTTTCCTTACTCAATTGACACCCTATGTGCCCCTATCTATTGCCTCATCCTCCTCTTAAAATACCCAGAAACAGAGAGAATGAGATGGCGGAGGAGTAGGTGGATGTAGAGTACATCTCTCCCCATGGATACAACAGGAATACACCTTCAGACCCAGAAGTGCATGCAGAACAATAGCTGAGAGCAGACAGGAGTACCTGACCAGTGGAAAAGAATATATAGAACCACGCAAAACCGGTAGGACAAAGGAACTGGTGGGGCGGGGGCGGGGAACAGGAGTGTTAGTAGGACTGGACCTACCCTCGGCGGGTGGGGGAACTGAAGCAGGGGTCCAACCCCACAGGGGGGCAATTGTCTGAGTCAGAGGAGAAACATTTAAGGCTGAGAGTGAAACAGGTGATCTGTGTCAGCCTAAATGGAATGAGAATCAGACAGTCCTTGTTGCAGCCATACATAGCCCAGACAGGTATGCAGGTCTCCTAGAAGGCACAGTAGCTGGGAGCTGGAATTTAGGTATTGTGGAGCAATGCCAGGGTGAGGGCTGCTATTGACTGTAGAGAGACGGATTGGGGGATGTGAGGGAGGAGACTGGTGGGAAATGCCAGTGGAGGAAAGCCAGGCAGCCATGGAAGCAAGGTGATACTGCTGAGTCACACGTAGAGGGTGGAGCCATCACCATAGCCTTTCTCTCCCCACATGCCACCACTGGCAGCTGAACAACAGAGAGGCTGTCCCATCAAACACCTGATGCACTTAACTATAGAGTCGGACCTCCCAGGGTACCCCTTTAAATGCCTGATGCGCTGATCTACAGAGTAGGAGCCCAGCCAGGGTGGCTCCTCTATATGCCTGATGCGCCTAACAACAGAGAACGACCCCAGGCAAGGGAGCCCTGTAAGTTCCTGAATGGGCAGAGCTATGGAGAAAGACTGGCGAAAGAGACCTTCTGATCACCAGCTACAAGAGACTCGAAAAAAGAGTCTAAGAGGGCATAACTCCCACGGCAGAGGCAGTCTGTGTCCCTGCACACTTGGTGCCGCCAGGATCCCTGCAAGCCAAGCAGCTGTGCCACCTTCATGCTCAACTCTCACTGGGGCAGAACTGCCACAGGCAAAAAAAAAAGTCTTGGGTCTATGCAGGCAGGGTCACTTCGGTCGTGTCCAACTCTTTGCAACCCTGTGGACTGTGGCCTGCCAGGCTTCTGTGTCAACGGGGTCCTCCAGGCAAGAATACTGGAGCATACTGGCCAGTACTGATTGCCAAACCCTTCTAAAGCACTATATTTCATGCTGCCCTAGCTATCAACTCCCCTGAGTACCGGGTGCTGCCAGAGCCCCTGCAACGCAAGCAGCTGCACCACGTCCACACGTGGCCCGCACTGGGGCAAACGCAGGCCCTCCAGGGCAGCCTCAGGAGCAAACCTTAGTAGACGACCCGCATGCAGAGGTGGAGATGAACCCACAATTGAAACCCAGGGGCAGTGTGGCTAAGGAAGAGACCCAAAACCTTCCTACCAGCTATACAAGCTGCAGATTAAATCCACACCATCAACTACGCAGACTCTGTGTCTAAGGAATATGGAAAAGGACACTGAGAGCTCCCACAAAAGAAAACACACCAGTTCTGATAGGTGTGGACATTGGAGGCAAGAACACACAGGAGTAGAACCAGAGTAGAATCTGAGCTGCCCCACAGCAGGTCCAGAGACCATCACAGAGTTGGAGGGCATCTGAGGGAGGTGAGTGGACTGTCACTCCCAGCGAGGGGAAGGACTCTGACAGCAGTGACTCAAGAAAAATATTTATTATTCTTATGTTTTGAATTATTCTGTAGATTCTTTGGGATTTTTTACATTTTTTCTTTTTTTTTTTTTTTTCCCCCGCTATTGTAGTTGTCGATTTTACTGGCACTATGAAATCTAATTCAGCTTTTGAGCTTTTTTTTTTCTCAGTCACATTTTTTACTGTCATAAACCTCTGCCTCTACATAGGGCTTTTGCACTTCTGTGGAGTTTTCCTTTTTTTTTTTTTTTTTGCTTTCTTCTTCCACTTTTTTTTCCTTTATTCTTTTTTAATTCTAATATTTTTAAACCTATTATTATTTTTCTACATTTATTCCTTTGTTTGCTTTTCCTACTATTCTTTTCCCCTTGGAGTTAATCTGTAAGGTATATAAATCTTTTTTAAGCACCTCTATCTAACTTTGCATATCTATTCTTTCTTTCCTTTCCTCTCAAAACATTTGTTAGTTTTGTTTTCATTGCTTTATTCCCCACTTGGCACCTTGCTTTAGTTTTCTTTTCCAGTTCGTGCTACAGTTAGTTTTGTTCTTAACTGATAGATAAAATTTTTAGTTTCTTTGTATGCCAGGTCAATCTATTGTACTTTATTTTTGTGGGACTGTTTTGATTTTGCTTATAAGTGAATATGTACATGGGTATGAAAGTGAAAGTGAAGTAGCTAAGTCCTGTCTGACTCTTTGCGACCCCCGTGGACTGTAGCCTACCAGGCTCCTCCGTCCATGGGATTCTCCAGGCAAAGATACTGGAGTGGGTTGCCATTTCCTTCTCCAGAGATCTTCCCGACCCAGGGATCAAACCTGGGTCTCCCACATTCCAGGCAGATGCTTTACTGTCTGAGCCACCAGGGAAGCCATATATGGGTGTATTCAGTCACAATTTTTATTGTCATTATAAAACTCTGCCTCTACGTTGGGCTTCTGCAGTTCTGTGGAGTTTTCCTTTTTTTTTTTCATTCTTCTTTTTTTTTTTTTTTTTTTTTTTATAATTTTTAATCCTATTATATTTGTTCTACATTTATGCCTTTCCTACTGTTCTTTCCTCCTTGCGGTTAATCTTTAATTTATATAAATCTTCTTTATCTATACCTGTTTAACTTTATATATCTATTTGTTCTTTCTTTTCTTTCTTTCCTTTCCTCTCAACATATTTGTTAGTTTTGTTTTCCTTGCTTTATTCCCTACTTGGCACCTTGCTTTAGTTTTGTTTTCCAGTTTGTGCTTTAGGTAGTTTTGTATCTAAGTGGTAGATATAAATTTTGATTTCCTTTGTTCACTGGGTACTCTACCTTATTTTGGCTGGACTGCTTTGATTTTGCTTATGGGTATGTAAGTATATGTGTATATTCCATTATTTTAATTATTATTTTCCTGATTTCATAATGGCCATTTGTCTGGGGTTCGTCTTTGCTTTCTTGTTTGGGGGCATTTGTTTTAATATCATTTAATGCCAAAACAGAACACTTGTGGAATCTTTGTTCCTGACCAGAGATCAAGCCCTGAGCCATTGGAGTGGGACCACTGACTCCAAAACTCTAGACTACCAGAGAATTAACTCTGCTGCTGCTGCTGCTGCTGCTAAGTCGCTTCAGTCGTGTCCGACTCTGTGCGACCCCATAGATGGCCTCCCACCAGGCTCCCACGTCCCTGGGATTCTCCAGGCAAGAACACTGGAGTGGGTTGCCATTTCCTTCTCCAATGCATGAAACTGAAAAGTGAAAGTGAAGTCACTCAGTCGTGTCTGACTCTTAGCGACCTCATGGACTGCAGCCTACCAGGCTCCTCTGTCCATAGGATTTTCCAGGCAAGAGTACTGGAGTGGGGCGCCATTGCCTTCTCCGGAGAACTAACTCTAGGGAGTATCAAATAGTGAGAACTCATACAAAGGAAACCACGTGAATACAAGACCTGGCATCACCCAACCACCAGTAGCACCCTGTGCAGGACCCCTCATCTAAATAACAAACAAAACAAAAATACAAACCCAATCATGAGCAGACAGGATTACCACCTCACTCAGCCTTGCCCATCAGGGGAAACACAAGAAAACAAACAAACAAAAAAACTCAGCAAAAATCTCACTCTATAGGAAGCTTACACAAACTACTGGATCAACCTTAGTAGAGCAGAAAACCAAAAGGAAGAAAGAATTCAACCTTGAAGCCTGGGAAAAGGAGACCTAAAACACAATTAGTTTAAAAAAAAATAATGAAAAGGCAGAGAAATACTACACAAATCAGAGAACAAACTGGAAACACAGAAGTCCAAATAAATGAAGAGGAAATAGGCAAACTGCCTGAAAAAGAATTCAGAAAAATCATAGTAAAGATGATGAAAAACCTTGAAAACAAAATGGAGAAAATCCAAGAATCAATTAACAAAGACTTAGAAGAATTAAAGAATAAACATACAGAGACAAAAAATACAATTATTGAAATTAAAAATACTCTAGAAGGAATCAATAGCAGAATATCTGAAGCAGAAGAATGATTCAGTGAGCTGGAAGATAAAATGGTATAAACAACCTCTCAAGAGCAGAATAAAATAGAAAGAATGAAGAGAATTTAGGATAGTCTCAAAGACCTCTGGGACAATATCAAAAATGCCAACATTCAAATCACACAGGCCCCAAAAGAAGAAGAGAAAAAGAAAGGTATGAGAAAATGTTTGAAGAGATTATAGTTGAAAATTCCCCCAACATGGAAAAGAAAATAGCCAATCAAGTCCAAGAGGCACAAAGAGTTCCATACAGGATAAACCCCTAGGAGAAATATGCCAAGACACATATGAATCAAACTAACAAAGACTAAACACAAAGAAAGAATATTAAAAGCAGCAAGGGAGAAGCAGCAAGTAAATACAAGGGAAACCCCATACACTTGACAGCTGATCTTTCAGCAGAAACTCTGCAGACCAGAAGGGAACTGCAGGATATATTTAAAACACTGAAAGGGAAAAATCTACAACCAAGATGACTGCACCCATCAAAGATATCATTCAAAATTGACGGAGAAATAAAAAGCTTTTCAGACAAGCAAAAGTTAAGAGAACTCAGTACCACCAAACCAGCTTTACAACAAATGTTAAAGGGACTTATATAGTCAAGAAATACAAGGGAAGAAAAAAGGTCTACAAAATCAACCACAAACAATTAAGAAAATGGCAATAATTACTTGAAATGTAAATGGATTAAATGCTCCAACCAAAAGACACAGGCTGGCCGAATGGATACAAAAACAAGACCCACATATATGGTGTCTATAAGAAACCCACTTCATACCTAAATACACATATAGACTGAAAGTGAGAGGATGGAAAAAAATATTCCCTGCAAATGGGAAGCAAAAGAAAGCTGGAGTAGCAATCCTCATATCAGACAAAATAGACCTTAAAATAAAGATTACAAGAGATAAGGAAGGATACTACATAATGATCAAGGGACCAATCCAAGAGGAAGACATAGCAATTGTAAATATCTATGCACCCAACATAGGAGCACCTTAATACATAAGGCAACCACTACCAGACATAAAAGGAGAAATTGACAGTAATACAATAATAGTAGGAGATTTTAGCACCCCACTCAACCAGTGGACAGATCATCAAAACATAAAACTAATAAGGAAACACAAGTCTTAAATGATACATTAGATGAGATGGATCTCACTGATATCTTCAGGACATTCCATCAAAATGCAGACGAATATACCTTCTTCTCAAGTGCACATGGAACATTCTCCAGGATAGACCACATCTTGGGTCACAAATCAAACCACAGTAAATTTAAGAAAATTGAAATCATATCAAACATCTTCTCCGACCACAATTCTATGAGACTACATATCAATTACAAGGACAAAACAGCAAAAAACACAAATACATGAAGATTAAACAATACACTTCTAAATAGCCAACAGGTTACTGAACAAAATAAAAGGGAAATCAAAAAACCTCTAGAAACAAATGACAATGAAAACACAACAACTCAAAACCTATGGGATGCAGCAAAAGCAGTTCTAAGAGGGAAGTTATAGCAATACATCTTACCTCAAGAAACAAGAAAAACAATGAATAGACAACCTAACTATACACCTAAAGCAACTGGAAAAATAAGAAAAAAAAAAACCCCTCAAAATCAGTAGAAGGAAAGAAATCATAAAGATCAGAGCAGAAATAAATGAAAAAGAAATGAAAGAACACCAAAGATTAATAAAAACTAAAAGATGGTTCTTTGAGAAGGTAAACAAAATTGGCAAGCCTTTAGCCAGACTCATTATGAAAACAAAACAGAAGAAAATAAATCAAGAACATTAGAAATGAAAAAGGAGAGATTACAACAGACAATGCAGAAATACTAAGGATTTTAAGAGACTATTATGAACAACTATATGGCAATAAAGTGGATAACCTGGAAGAAATGGACAGATTCTTAGAAAAGTTCAATCTTCCAAGACTGAACCAGGAAGAAGTAGAAATTATGCACAACCCAATCACAAGCACTGAAATTGAAACTGTGATCAAAAATCTCCCCAAAAACAAAACCTCAGGACCAGATGGCTTCACAGGAGAATTCTATCGAACACTTAGAGAAGAGCTAATGCCTATCCTTCTAAAACTCTTTCATAAAACTGCAGAGATAGGAACACTTCCAAACTTATCCTATGAGGCCACCATCACCCTGATAGCAAAACCAAACAAAGACAATACAAAAAAAGAAAACTACAGGCCAATATCACTGATGCAAAAATTCTCAACAAAATTTTAGCAAACAGAATTCAGCAACTGTATGAAACAGTTCATACACCATGATCGAGTTGGGTTGATTCCAAGAATGAAAGGATTCTTCAATATATGCAAATCAATGTGATATACCACATTAACAAACTAAAAGATAAATACCATAAATAGATGCAGAAAAAGCCTTTGACAAAATCCAGCACCCATTTATAATTAAAAATCTTTAAAAAAAAAATGGCATAGCAGTCAGAATGGCTGCTGTCCAAAAGTCTACAAGCAATAAATGCTGGAGAGGGTGTGGAGAAAAGGGAACCCTCTTACACTGTTGGTGGGAATGCAAACTAGTACAGCCACTATGGAGAACAGTGTGGAGATTCCTTAAAAAACTGGAAATAGAACTGCCATATGACCCTGCGATCCCACTGCTGGGCATACACACCAAGGAAACCAGAATTGAAAGAGGCACGTGTACCCCAATGTTCATTGCAGCATTGTTTATAATAGCCAGGACATGGAAGCCACCTAGATGTCCATCAGCAGACGAACGGATAAGAAAGCTATGGTACATATATACAATGGAATATTACTCAGTCATGAAAAAGAATACATTTGAATCCGTTTTAATGAGGTGGATGAAACTGGAGCCTATTATACAGAGTGAAGTAAGCCAGAAAGAAAAACAGCAATACAGTATACTAACAAATATATATGGAATTTAGAAAGATGGTAACGATAACCCTATATGTGAGACAGCAAAAGAGACACAGATGCATAGAACAGTCTTTTGGACTCTGGGGGAGAGGGTGAGGGTGGGATGATTTTGGGAGAATGACATTGAAACATGTATATTATCATATGTGAAATGAATCGTCAGTCCAGGTTTGATGCATGAGACAGGGTGCTCAGGGCTGGTGCACTGGGATGACCCAGAGGGATGGGATGGGGAGGGAAGTGGGAGGGAGGGTCTGGATGGGGAATACATGTACACCCGTGGTGGATTCGTGTCAATGTATGGCAGAACCACTAGAATATTGTATAGCCTCTAATTAAAATAAATAAATTTATATTTTAAAAAAAGAAGCAGCAAAAAAAAAAAAGATAAAGTTAAAAAAAAAAGGGGGGGCATAGAAGGAACCTACCTCAACATAGTAATGGCCATAAATGATAAGTCTAGAGCAAACATTATCCTCAATGGTGAAAAACTGAAAGCATTCCCCCTAACATCAGGAACAAGACAAGCGTGTCCACTTTCACCACTATTATTCAACACAGTTCTGGAAGTCCTAGCTACAGCAATCAGAGAAGAAATGGAAATAGAAGGAATCCAGATTGGAAAAGAAGTAAAGCTCTCACTATTTGCAGATGACATGATACTGTACGTAGAAAATCCTAAAGATAGTATCAGAAAATTACTAGAGCTAATCAATGAATTTAGCAAAGTTGCAGGATACAAAATCAATACACAGAAATCACTTGCATTTCTATACATTAACAATGAAAAATCAGAAAAAGAAATTAAGGAATCAGTCCTATTCACCACTGCAACAAAAAGAGTTAAATATCTAGGAATAAACTTACCTAAGGAGACAAAAGCACTGTACACAGAAAATTATAGGACACTGATGAAAGATGACAATAAACAGATGAGAGATATTCCATGTTCCTGGGTAGGAAGAATCAATATTGTGAAAATGAGTATACTACCAAACATGCAATCCCTATCAAATGGCATTTTTCACAGAATTAGAACACAAACTTTTCCAAATCATATGGAAACACCAAAGACCCCGAATAGCCAAAGCAGTCTTGAGAAAGAAGAATGGAACTGGAGGAATCATCCTTCCTGATTTCAGATCATACTAAAAAGCTACAGTCATCAAGACAGTATGGTACTGGCACAAAAACAGAAATATAGACCAATGGAACAAGATAGAAAGTCCAGAAATAAACCCATGCACCTATCAGTACCTTATTTTTTACAAAAGAGGCAAGAATACACAATGGGGCAAAGACAGCCTCTTCAATAAATGGGGCTGGGAAAACTGGACAGCTACATGTAAAAGAATGAAATTAGAACACTTCCTAACATCATACACAAAGATAAACTCAAAATGGATTAAAGACCTAAATGGAAGACCAGAAACTATAAAACTTAGAGGAAAACATAGGCAGAACTCTCGGTGACATAAATCAAAGCAAGATCCTCTATGACCCACCTCCTAGACTAAGGGAAATAAAAACAAAAGTAAACAAGTGGGACCTGATTAAACTTATAAGCTTTTGCACAGCAAAGGAAACTCTAAGCAAGGCGAAAAGACAACCCTCAGAGTGGGAGAAAATAATAGCAAATGAAACAACTGACAAAGGGTTAATTTCCAAAATATACAAGCATCTCATACAACTCAATGCCAGAAAAACAACCCAATCAAAAAGTGGGAAAAAGATCTAAACAGACATTTCTCCAAAGAAGACATACAGGTGGCTAACAAACACATGAAAAGATGTTCAACATCTCATTCTCAGAGAAATGCAAAGCAAAGCCACAATGAGATATCACCTCACACCAGTCAGAATGACCATCATCAAAAAATCTACAAACAATAAATACCAGAGAAGGTGTGGAGAAAAGGGAACTCTTTGAACTGTTGGTGGGAATCTAAATAGATGCAGCCATTATGGAAGATGGTATGGATATTCCTTAAAAAACTAGGAATAAAACCACCATATGACCCAGCAATCCCACTGCTAGGCATATACCCTGAAGAAACCAAAATTGAAAGAGACACATGTATCCCATTGTTCACTGCAGCAGTATTTACAATAGCTGGAACACGGAAGCAACCTAGAGGTCCATCGACAGATGAATAGATAAAGAAGTTGTAGAACATATACACAATTGAATATTACTCAGCCATAAAAGATGGCAACCCACTCCAGCACTCTTGCCTGGAAAATCCCATGGACAGAGGAGCCTGGTAGGCTATAGTCTATGGGGTCGCAAAGAGTCGGACACGACTGAGCGACTTCACTTTCACTTTCACTTTCAGCCATAAAAGGGAATGCATTTGAGTCAGTTCTGATGATGTGGATGAACCTAGAACCTATTATACAGAGTAAGGTAAGGCAGAAAGATAAATATTGTATTCTAATGCATATATATGGAATCTACAAAAATAGTACTGAAGAATTTATTTACAGGGCAGCAATTGAGAAACAGACATAGAGAATAGACTTATGGACATGGGGAGAGGGGAGGAGAGGGTGAGATGTATGGAAAGAGTAACATGGAAACTTACATTACTGTATGTAAAACAGATAACCAACACAAATTTGCTTTATGGCTCAGGAAACAGGGGCTCTGTATCAACCTAGAGGGGTGGGATGGGGAGGGAGACGGGAGGCAGGTTCAAAAGGGAGGGGATATATGTATACCTATTACTGATTCATGTTGAGGTTTGACAGGAGACAACAAAATTTTGTAAAACATTTACCCTTCAATTAAAAAATAAATAAATTTTAAAAAATGTACCCAGTTACATCCGTACAAACTGACATTGAATTAAGCTCACACTGGGCTCTCCTGCCACGTGCAGCCTCTGCGGTGAATCTGTGTGTGTCAGAGGTTAACTCCAGGTAGGTTTTTCTCCAACTGGTTCCATCTGCCTTAGAGTTAGTGGGTATTTCTCCCAGATTTTTGATTCAATTGTTTTTAAGTCTAATATCTCAGTGTTTTTATGAAGTTTTCATTTCATCTCAAGAAACACTGATCAGAAGCTCATCTCTGACCACAATGAGAATTCTTTAAAATCTTTAAAATATTCCAAGAATGGTTTTAGCTTCTATGACAATTTATTGATGCTATATTACTCACATAGTCCATAAAGTGCTTCCTACTTAGGGGATTTCAATTATATCATCTTTGTCCTTGTGAAACACCACCCTTTCCTAACTGGCAGCAGAATCATTGTACGTTTAAAAAAATAAATTATTTCCACACAGCTTACAAACTGTAATTTAGGAAACACTTCCATTCTGGCCAATATAATTATCTACTGAAAATATTAGATTCAGTAGACAAATGTCTACTGCAAATTAGACATTTTCTTATAACTTCTATGAGAACTTTATGCAATCACTTATTCTTTATACACTGGGTATTCATACATCATTATGGTATTTCCTTTCTGCCACAATTACCATGTATTGTGCTTTGCTTCAATGTATTGGGGAAAAAATAATTACATAACTAAAACACAAGGTTTTAAGAAACAAATATGGCTATTAATAATATATGCTTTTTCCTAAACAACCGGTCTTTCTTTTACCTCCCTTTTGCTCAAAATTCTGTGAATATCACAATGAATAACAGAATAAAAGAGCAATAATATCAATATTTATTTTCCTATAATGTTTTATTCCTATAAATTTTATGAAAAGACTAAAAAGTATCTGATATTTATGTTTCATAAACGATTTTTAAGGTGAATGTTTCTCATATCATCCAGCATTTATCATATACTGACATTTTTATTATTCAAAAATTCTCACTTGCATGAGAACAGTTCATCTGGAATATCGCAACTATTATGCATCATTAATACACTAATGCATTATTTATCATTGTGAATGATATTTTGAAATGAGAGTCAGTGAAGATAAAACATTGCTCTATCATGTTTCATTATGGGAAGAAATACTTTTAATTAAAATGATGTCATAGAAATTGGAAGAGACAGAATTCTTGATATTGTTCTACCCACCAGTAGGGAAAAATCAACAGTGTTATTTCATAGGTACAGTACGTATAGAACAGTCATAGAAACAGAGAACCATTGGAGTGCTGGGCTGACATAAATCTTAAAGATCCTCTTACTGTATCTGCCCTGAGTCCACAAAAAAAGTAACACCAGAAAGTCATGTGTGAATATCATTAAACAAGAATCCTGTTTTTTTTACGAATTTTCTTTTTTGAGGGACCACTTCATTACTATTGATAAATGATTGGTCTAAGACAATCATTGGTCTCCTTTGAACTTAACATAAATTCGAGTTTGTATGTGTGTATGGATGTGTACAAAAGCATCATTCCATAGATGTGGAAGTTTCAGTGTACCCTATAACTGGTCTAAATATATGAAGGCTGTTGATACACTGCTTTAGTAACCCACTATTTTATAGATGTCTCTGATAAATTCATTTCGGGTAGTTTTTCCATTGATTCATTTGAGACTCAGATATATCATCAAATCATCTGCAACTAGAAATGTAATATGCAAACTTAACTCTATATGCCTAATAACAGTGGCTTGTTCCTCCAACCCACACATGCATAGCAGAGATACTGAAACTGAGCATGTGTGTTTAACTTATATCCACCTCAAACCACTAGCATCTCCCCTGTAAATATAAGGTGCTAAGTTTTGAACTGAAGTGTGTGAGTATATGTGAGTGTGTGTGTGTTTGTAAAATAAATGTTCAGGAGATATCCATCAATTCTTATTTTATTGTTTTTTGAAAAATAGATTGTAAGTTTTGTAAAGTGATTTTTCCCTATCTTCAGAGATGTCAAAAGGATTTTTCTCCTGAGCTCTACAAATATGAAGAATTACACTAATTGAATTTTTGGTATTGAGCCATTCTTGAATTCTTGGAATAAACCCCACTTGGTTATGATGTATGTCTTAAGGCAACACTGTTTTCTGTTAAAACATTTTACTTTGGATTTGTGAGTCAATATTCATATTTTAAATTATTCTATAATTTTCCAAAATAATTTTTTAAGATTTTAGAATCCATGTTATATTTACTTAACAAAATAAATTTGAAAATTTCCCACTTTCCCTATCTTTGGAATAATTTAAGCTGTATAGTTAAATTGAGGTTTATCTAATCCTGGTGCATTTTTTATCAGGAAATTCTTTTATTTATGACAATTAGTCTGTTTAGGTTTTCTGTAGTGTATTTAATTTTTAAATCTAGTTGCATATAATTGAGCAAATAGTCCTTTAGGATTTAATTTACTAAATTTATACAAAATTTTGACTGTTCTCCGTTTCATATCCTTATGTAACCTCTAATGTTTTAATATTTGTACTTTGATTTTTTTCAAGAAATCAATTTTAAATTTATTTTTATCTTTATTAATCCTATCCTGTTGCTTTTTCTTGTTTACTTTGTTCTTCTAGTTTTTATCTGTTGCTTAATTCATTTTATTTTCTTTTTAATTTTTATTAATACATGCATTTGATGCTAAAAGTTTTCTCCTGGTAACCTTCTTAGATATGCCCACATATTCTAAAATATCATGTATTCATTTTTACTATATTCAAGACTTTGACCTAACATTTATTTAATAATGTAGTTTGCAATTTTCAAGTAGAAGGAACATAAAAGTCCCTTTGGGAGCTTTTTTTTTTTTTAATTTTTAGTTTTGTTTTTAGAAGTCCTGTTTGTTTTATTGCTGTTCTTTGGAATTGACTGAGCTTTTCTTTGTGGGCTAAAATGTGGTCAATATTCTTTAATGTTGTATCATGTTTTGATATGAGAGTGTCATGTTGGTCTCATAAATGAGTTAGGAAATATTCCTTCTGCATCAATCAACTGAAGAAGATTATAAAGAATTAGTATAGTGTCTTCCTTAAATGTGTGATAGAATTCACCAGTGAATAATCCACTAGGCCTGATGCTTTCTGTCTGGAAAGTTATTGAATGAATTCATATAAATATATTTGGACACAGTATTACTATTATTATTTTCAAAGATCTGCTAAGGAAATTAAGAATAAGAAAAATAACACTTTTTATTTTCACTTATTCATTCTCTGGTGCTCTTGCTTTCTTGCTAAAAATCTGAGTTGCTGACCTATATATTTTCCTTATTACTGAAGAACTTATTTAACATTTCTTACAAAGCAGGTCTACTGGCAAAAAAACTCCCTGAATTTCTGTTTATCTGAGAAACTCTTTATCCAATCTTCATTTTGATGGGTAGTTTTGCAGGATACTGAATTCTAGGTTGGCAGAGTTCTGTTGTTGTTTTCCCTCAACACTAAATATTTCACGACTGTCTCTTCTTGTTTCCAATGGTGTTTTGAGAAGTTGAATGTAACACTTATCTTTGCTCCTTTATAGGGACATTTTTGCCTCTGGCATCTCTCTGGACTTTTAAATTTTCTGTACACTGAAAATGATACGCCTACATGTAGGGGTTTTTCATTTATTCTTCTTATAATTTTCTGAACTTCCTGTATCTGTGGCTGTCTGACATTAATTTGCCAAAATCATCAGTCTTTATTATTTCATATATTTCTTCTATTCCTTTCTTCATGATCCTAGAGAACTTTTGTAGTTGCCCTATAGTTCTCAGATACTCTATTCTGTTTGGTTTTTCTTTCAGTAATTTTTCTTTTTATCAGTCTTGCAGGCTTCTTTTGAAGTACTCTCAAGCTCAGAAATTGTTTGCTCAGAAAATTCCCATTTATTCATAAGCCTATCAAAGGCATTCTTGATTTTGGTTCCAATGTCTTGGATCTCCAGCATTTCTTTTCCATCGTTTCCTAGAATTTCCACCTCTCTGCTTACATTGCCCATCTGTCCTTGCAGGCTATCTACCTTATCCATTGGAACCTTTAGCACAGTAATCATGTTTCTTATAAATTCCTGGTTTAAAAGTTGTAAGTCTAATGGATAGATATTATTCTGTTCCTTATCCTCTCTCTGACACAGAAAATTACATTGATATACATAAAGGAAAACTGTAAATGATTATATGCTGCTGCTGCTAAGTCACTTCAGTCATGTCCGACTCTGTGCGACCCCATAGACGGCAGCCATCAGGCTCCACTGTCCCTGGGATTCTCCAGGCAAGAACACTGGAGCGGGTTGCCATTTCCTTCTCCAGTGCATGAAAGTGAAAAGTGAAAGTGAAGTCACTCAGTCGTGCCCGACTCTTAGCGATCCCATGGACGGCAGCCTACCAGGCTCCTCCATCCATGGGATTTTCCAGGCAGGAGTACTGGAGTGGGGTGCCATTGCCTTCTCCGAAATGATTATATAAATAAATGTAATTAAATTGCTCCACTTATATAGTATATATAAATTATACATGATTATTTATAAATTATACATGATTATATACAAATTATGTATGATTATATATAATTATATTCATATATATAACTATATATATGTGTGTGTGTATATAGTTTAAAAGCAAAGAGACAAATAAGGAGCAGAATTAAGTCTACAGGCAACAAATAAACAGATAAAGATTGAAACGACCTTTCTTGTATCCTTAGGAAAGGAGGGCGGGACAGCATAGCTTTTGTAACTTCATGGTCCTATAGCAACTTGTTCTGCTGTTTTCACCCACTGGACAAAGCAAGGACTTTTTGATATGAGATCTATTGGTTGTCTCCCTGCCCTACTTTTACCTGGCCCTTCTCTAGCCTTTGTCCCTTCAACCTTGCTCCATCTGAACTGGATTCCCAACAATTTTCCCTCAGAGGAGGACTCGGTCATTGGAAGAGCCTTAGTGGTTGGTTTCACAAGTCTACAGGCCAAGATTGCTCTAGAAACTTCCCTCCTTATCACAGCTCCTTTGCGTCTTTCTAGTTTTAGCTGCCAGTTTCACGTAGTCCCCCATGATTTCTATTTAATACTTGTTACCAGTTTCCAAAGATGGCAGAAATCACGTTGTCTTCCCTGTACTTCCTCCTCTTCACTTACTGCCACCAGATTTGGGATAACTTGTCACCTAGGTTTTCTTAGATATTATATTGTCTGTGGGTTTCACGTTTTCCCATCAGCACACATCTGTTTTTATGTAGAGATTCAAAGAGAGTAATAACTATGACTCTCTAATAACTTCTAATTTCTCCATAAACTTTTAATAATAATAAGGTGGGTATCTCTGAAAATCACTAAAATAAACAAAAATGTCTTTCATATAAAGAGTACACAGTAAGCATCCATAATTATGAATTACAAATAACCAATTAAACATATCAGATATAATGTTTACATTTTCTGCAAGAAAATATATGCTAGAATTATGAAACATTCTCTTTCAGGAAGAGATTAGCCTGAATAAGTATCTTAGGAGACTGAAACAGTCTTTTGAAAAAGTAAGTCTTGCATTTGATTAGAAGTTTCTGTAGCTTAAGATATTTCTGGGATCATTTCCAGGAACACATACATAATTTACAGTGACTGACCACTCAATGCTAACAATAATTCTGTTCTCCCAACCTTTATAATAAATGCAGGAGAACCAATTTGAGAGGTAAAAAAAGGCAATCTCTCATTTTCTACCAATGAATGTCAAATTCAAATGCATCTGCATGAAACAAATCAGTATCTAAAGTTTGATAGTTTAAACAGGAAATGAAATCTACAGCTTTGACTCTTTGTTATTATAAAAAATTAGAAGTGTATTTTATAAAAGTATGTCCTAAGACTAGTGGTTCCCTTTCAAATTTAATAATCTATTAAATGTTATAAATCACTTACTTCTGCTTCATACTAAGAAATAAGAACATAAATGATCTATACCCAGTGTCCTCAGAGAATTCAGAAGCTGCTACATGTAGCTGGGAGTATGCTGCTGCTGCTGCTGCTAAGTAGCTTCAGTGGTGTCCAACTCTGTGCGACCCCACAGACGGCAGCCCACCAGGCTCCCCAGTCCCTGGGATTCTCCAGGCAAGAACACTGGAGTGGGTTGCCACTTCCTTCTCCAACCTTTATAATAAATGCAGGAGAACCAATTAGAGAGGTAAAAAAAGTATACATACTTACAAATTCAGGGAGAGAAGGTGCTGTGGATATTACACAGAATTAAGCCCAACTGACAATATAATAGCAACATAAACAAATCATTTGAGAAAAACAGTCCATAAGAGGGACTGTTGTAGATAGACTTTGGAGAACAAGCAGTATTTAACTGGCAGGAAAACTAAAGGAAGGATATACAATTTAGTGAGAACAAAGTAAAACGGAAGTATGAAAAAAGCAAAACAATACGGACATAATAGGGAATTGTCAAGTAATCTGAGTAGGGGAAAGAAAAGAGTATTTATGCTGTAACAAATATAAAAAAAAGCTCAGAGCGGTTTACTAGACTTCAATTGCTATTTTACTCTATGCTTGATAAACAATTTCAGTATCTCATCCTAAACACAAATTTTCAGATAAACCAAAAAGAATAAGGGAGCACAACAAGAACAAAACAAATGGCTGAAATGGTCAGTGCATTATGTCATCAGTCACAACTATGAGCCAAGTAGCCCTTGATGTACATAACTGTGTAAGTTTTTGCTGAAGTATCAATGATTACAGTACTATATTTATTTCAGGTACACTAACAGAGTATATTAAATAGAATGTTCTGCTTATGTTCACTTCTAGGATTTTATGGCTTCAGGTCTAAGATTTAGGTGTTTTATCCATTTTGAATTTATTTTGTATATGGTATATGGAAACATTCTAATCTCATTCTTTTACAAGTAACTGTCCAGTAGTCCTAGCACCACTTATTGAAGACACTGTTTTTAATCCATTGATATTCTTATCTCATTTGTCATAGACTACTTGACAGTAGGTGCTTGGCTTTATTTCTGGGCTCTCTATTCTGTTCCATGCTGCTGCTGCTGCTGCTAAGTCGCTTCAGTCGTGTCCGACTCTGTGTGACCCCATAGACAGCAGCCCACCAGGCTCCCCGTCCCTGGGATTCTCCAGGCAAGAACACTGGAGGGGGTTGCCATTGCCTTCTCCAATTCATGAAACTGAAAAGTGAAAGTGAATTCACTCAGTCGTGTCTGACTGCTAGCGACCCCATGGACTGCAGCCTACCAGGCTCCTCCATCCAAGGGATTTGCCAGGCAAGAGTACTGGAGCGGGTTGCCGTTGCCTTCTCTGATTCTGTTCCATAGCCCTATGTATTTCTTTTTATGTCAGTACCATGTTATTTGATTACTGCAGCTTTGTAGTATAGTCTGAAGTCAGGAGCATAATACCGCCAGCTTTATTCTTTTTTCTCAAAACTGCTTTGGGATTGTTTCCATGTACATTTTAGGATTATTTGTTCTAGCTCTGTGATAAATGTCATGGGTATATGACAGGGATTCAGTTTAGTTGCTCAGTTGTGTATGACTCTTTGCGACTCCCAGGGACTGCAGCACGCCAGGCCTCCCTGTCCATCACCAACTTCCAGAGTTTAGTCAAACTCATGTCCATTGACTCAGTGATGCCATCCAACAATGTTATCCTCTGTTGTCCCCTTCTCCTCCTACCTTCAATCTTTCCCAGCATCACGTGGCCAAAGTATTGAACTTTAGTTTCAGCATCAGTCCTTCCAATGAATATTTAGGACTGATTTCCTTTAGGATTGACTGGTTAGATCTTTTAGTCCAAGGGACTCTCAAGAGTCTTCTCCAACACCATAGTTCAAAAGCATCAAATTTTCGGCACTCAGCTTTCTTTATACTCCAACTCTCATATCCATACATGCTGCTGCTACTGCTGCTGCTGCTAAGTTGCTTCAGTCGTGTCCAACATGACTACTGGAAAAACCATAGCTTTGACTAGATGGATCTTTGTGGGCAAAATAATGTCTCTGCTTTTTAATATGCTGTCTAGGTTGGTCATAACTTTTCTTCCAAGGAGCAAGCATCTTTTAATTTCATGGCTGCAGTCACCATCTGCAGTGATTTTGGAGCCCAAGAAAATAAAGTCTGTCACTGTGTCCACTGTTTCCCCATCTATTTCCCATGAAGTGATGGGACCAGATGCCATGTAGATTGCTTTAGGTGGTAGAGACATTTACCAATATTATTTCTTCCAATTTATGAATGAAATATATTTCTTTGTATCATCTTCAATTTCCTTCAACAAAGTTTTATAGTTTTCATGGCAAAGGTCTTGTCACCTCCTTAGTTTATTCCTGGGTATTTTATAATTTTTGATGCAATTTTAGACAGGATTGTTTCTGTTTTCTGTTTCTGACATTTCATCATTAGCAAATAGTAAGCAGGGCTAGAGTGTTCACTGGGCTCAGGCCGTGGCATGCAATAGCGAAGGTGAGGGAAACCAAGCAGCCATCTCCACAGTTTTCAATCTGCCCTCTCCACCCCGCTTTAGGAGCAAGCTAGCGCATGCCCACAGCTCATGAGCAAAATCTGGGCTTCCCATAGCCCTCCTGTGAGTCCCACCAGCTCTCCAACCAGCAAAGAAACTCAAGTTCCCTGTGCCAGACCCCTGGGCTGGGACACGCAACATGTGGCTAGAACTGCTCACTCCCCGAGACAAATCTCCACCTGTATAATTTCTCTTTTCCTCTGAGTCCCCTTCTAAAGGCACAGGTCCCAACCTGATCACTTCTCTTCCCTTCTTACAAGATTCCGTGTGGATCTTTCTTACATCCTTGGTTGTACAGGACTCTAAGCCAGTTTCTAGTTAGTTTTCAGTGAGAAATGTTCCACATTTAAATGTATTTTTGATGTGCTTGTTGGGAGAGGTGAGCTTCACCTCCTTCTACTCCATCTTGGTGGATCTCAATATTAACTGGATGCCTGGCCTATTTCAGTGCCTTGACTACTACATGCCACCCCTACTAGAGAATCGAGAGAATTCATTTTTAGTACTGGAAATCAGCTCTTATATTAAAGACCAAGGCAACGACAGCCAGTACTGTGAAAAATCAAAACCTAGCTAACTGGCCTGCCTGGTTCTAGCCACTACAAAATACCAGAAACCACAGGGAAAGTACTAAATATTAAATTCTTGATATGCTTTCTAAGAAGAATATTTTTCACAACTGATACCTAGCAGAGTAATTTTCACAAAGAGAATGCTCAATAAACATTTGTCAAATTAAAAATAAATCAAGGCAGGGCTATAAAATGCATAATGTTATGTCACCCATCATTGTAACATTAGTAACATGACTTGGCACTAAATTATTTTAATAAATCATATATAGACATTGTTCCATTGTTCACAGAATAATCAAAGGGGTACTGTGTCATTAAGAATCAGGGATTCGGGTTTCCTGGGCTTGGAACGGAGACTAGGTTTGTGGCTGGGGTTCGGGCTGGTGTGGGGCGGGCGCATCGGAAATTGATGGCGATTTCCGAAAGCGCGCCAGTCCCCGGCAAGGGAGGAGGGCGCCCGGCTCCGTGGCCCGGCCTTCTTTGGGGGCGGTCGTGGCGTCTCAGCCGAGCTCATCTGCAGGGGTGGGCGGAGAGCATCCAGGTGGTGGTGAGATGCAGACCATTTAATTTGGCAGAGCGGAAAGCTAATGCCCATTCGGTAGTAGAATGGGATCATGTGTGGAAGGAAGTCAGTGTTCGAACTGGAGGACTGGCGGACAAAAGCTCAAGGGAAACATACACTTTTGATACGGTTTTTGGAGCAAATACTAAACAAATTGACATTTACCGAAGTGTTGTTTATCCAATTCTGGATGAAGTTATTATGGGCTATAATTGCACTATTTTTGCATATGGCCAAACCCACGCTGGAAAAACCTTTACAATGGAAGGTCAAAGGCCCCCTAATGAAGAGTATACTTGAGAGGAGGATCCTTTGGCTGGTATAATTCCACATACTCTTCATCAGATTTTTGAGAAACTTACTGATAATGGTACTGAATTGTCAGTAAAAGTGTTGCTATTGGAAATCTATAATGAAGAGCTCTTTTATCTCCTTAGTCCGTCTTCTGATGTTTCTGAGAGCCTGCAGATGTTTGATGATCCCCATAACAAGAGGGGAGTGATAATCAAAGGTTTAGAAGAAATTACAGTATCCAACAAGGATGAAGTCTATCAAATTTTGGAGAAGGGGGCAGCAAAAAGGACAGCCAAGCAACTTTGATGAATGCCTATTCTAGTCTATCCCGCTCAGTTTTCTCTGTTACAATACCTATGAAAGAAACTACAGTTGATGGAGAGGCGCTTGTTAAAACTGGAAAGCTGAACCTGGTTGATCTTGCAGTCAGTGAGAACATTGGCCATTCTGGAGCAGTTGACAAGAGAGCTCGGGAAGCTGGAAATATCAATCAGTCCCTGTTGACTCTGGGAAGGGTTATTACTGCTCTTGTAGAAAGAACACCTCATGTTCCTTATCGAGAACCTAAACTGACTAGAATCCTCCAGGACTCTCTTGGGGGACATACAAGAACATCTATCATTGCAACAGTTTCTCCTGCATCTCTCAATCTGGAGGAAACTCTGAGTACATTGGAATATGCTCATAAAGCAAAGAACATACTCAATAAGCCTGACATTAACCAGAAACTCACCAAAAAAGTTCTGATTAAGGAATATACAGAAGAGAGAACATCTGAAACAGGATCTTGCTGCAACTCGTGAAAAAAATGAAGTGTACATTTCTGAAGAAAATTTTAGAGTTTTGAGTGGAAAACTAACTGTTCAAGAGGAAGAAATTGTAGAATCGGTTGAAAAAATTGCTGCTATTGAGGAAGAGCTAAATAGGGTTACAGAATTGTTTATGGATAGTAAAAATGAACTTAACCAGTGCAAATCTGACCTGCAAAGACAGACACAGGAACTTGAAACCACTCAAAGACATTTGCAGGAAACGAAATTACAGCTTGTTGAAGAAGAATGTATCACCTCAGCTTTGGAAAGTACTGAGAGACTTCACGATGCTGCCAACAGGTTGCTCAACGCAGCTGAAGAAACTACAAAACATGTATTTGGTCTCCATTCTAAACTGGATCGTAAGAAGGCAGTTGATCAGCATAACGCAACAGCTCAAGACTTTTTTGGCAAAAACTTGATTCAGTTCAGTCGTTCAATCATGTTCGACTCTTTGCGACCCTATGAATCCCAGCACGCCAGGCCTCCCTGTCCATCACCAACTCCCGGAGTTCTTTCAGATTCACATTTATTGAGTCAGTGATGCCATCCAGCCATCTCATCCTCTGTCATCCCCTTCTCCTCCTGCCCTCAATGCCTCCCAGCATCAGAGTCTTTTCCAATGAGTCAACTCTTCTCATGAGGTGGCCAAAGTATTGGAGTTTCAGCTTCAGCATCATTCCCTCCAAAGAAATCCCAGGGCTGATCTCCTTCCTGACTGGTTGGATCTCCTTGCAGTCCAAGGGACTCTCAAGAGTCTTCTCCAACACCACAGTTCAAAAGCATCAGTTCTTCGGCACTCAGCCTTCTTCACAGTCCAACTCTCACATCCATACATGAGCATTGGAAAAACCATAGCCTTGACTAGATGGACCTTTGTTGGCAAAGTAATGTCTCTGATTTTGAATATGCCATCTAGGTTGGTCATAACTTTCCTTCCAAGGAGTAAGCGTCTTTTAATTTCATGGCTGCAATCACCATCTGCAGTGATTTTGGAGCCCCAAAAAATAAAATCTGACACTGTTTCCACTGTTTCCCCATCTATTTCCCAATGAAGTGATGGGACCAGATGCCATGATCTTCATTTTCTGAATGTTGAGCTTTAAGCCAACTTCTTCACTCTCTTCTTTCACTTTCATCAAGAGGCTTTTTAGTTCCTCTTCATTTCTGCCATAAGGGTGGTGTCATCTACATATCTCAGGTTATTGATATTTCTCCCGGCCATCTTGATTCCAGCTTGTGTTTCTTCCAGTCCAGCGTTTCTCATGATGTACTCTGTATAGAAGTTAAATAAGCAGGGTGATAATATACAGCCTTGACTTACTCCTTTTCCTATTTGGAACCAGTCTGTTGTTCCATGTCTGGTTCTAACTGTTGCTTCCTGACCTGCATATAGATTTCTCAAGAGGCAGGTCAGGTAGTCTGCTATTCCCATCTCTTGAGGAATTTTCCACAGTTTCTTGTGATCCACACAGTCAAAGGCTTTGGCATAGTCAATAAAGCAGAAATAGATGTTTTTCTGGAACTCTCTTGCTTTTTCCATGATTCAGTGGATGTTGGAAATTTGATCTCTGGTTCCTCTGCCTTTTCTAAAACCAGCTTGAACATCTGGAAGTTCACGGTTCACATATTGCTGAAGCCTGGCTTGGAGAATTTTGAGCATTATTTTGCTAGCGTGTGACATGAGTGCATTTGTGTGGTAGTTTGAGCATTCTTTGGCATTGCCTTTCTTTGGTATTGGAATGAAAACTGACCTTTTCCAGTCCTGCGGCCACTGCTGAGTTTTCCAAATTTGCTGGCATATTGAGTGCAGCACTTTCACAGCATCATCTTTCAGGATTTAAAATAGCTCAACTGGAATTCCATCACCTCCACTAGCTTTCTTTGTAGTGATGCTTTCTAAGGCCCACTTGACTTCACATTCCAGGATATCTGGCTCTAGGTCAGTGATCACACCATCGTGATTATCTGGGTCGTGAAGATCTTTTTTGTACAGTTCTTCTGTGTATTCTTGCCACCTCTTCTTAATATCTTCTGCTTCTGTTAGGTCCATACCATTTCTGACCTTTATCGAGCCCATCTTTGCATGAAGTGTTCCCTTGGTATCTCTAATTTTCTTGAAGAGATCTCTAGTCTTTCCCATTCTATTGTTTTCCTCTATTTCTTTGCATTGATCACTGAGGAAGGCTTTCTTATCTCTTCTTGCTATTCTTTGGAACTCTGCATTCAGATGCTTATATCTTTTCTTTTCTCCTTTGCTTTTCACTTCTCTTCTTTTCATAGCTATTTGTAAGGCCTCCCCAGACAGCCATTTTTCTTTTTCATTTCTTTTCCATGGGGATGGTCTTGATTCCTGTCTCCTGTACAATGTCACGAACAGTTTGTTTAATAATATGGAAGAATTAATTAAGGATGGCAGCATGAAACAAAAGGCCACGCTAGAAGTTCACAAGACCTTGTTTGGTACCCTGCTGACTTCCAGTGTCTCTGCATTAGACACTATTACTGCAGCAGCACTTGGATCTCTTATATCGATTCCAGAAAATGTGTCTACACTTGTTTCTCAGATGTCTAATATGATATTGAAAGAACAGTCATTAGCAGCAGAAAGTAAAACTGTACTTCAGGAATTGATTAACGCAGGAAAATATGAAAACAGGAAGGTCTGGTTCCTTCAGAAAATTGCAAACAAAATCCCTCTCCTCGGACTGCGCATGAAGAAGCTCGGCAGCAAAGCCCAGGGCTCGGAACCCTGAAGCTCCCCCTATCTGCGTCTTGCCACCACTTGGACGTTCTTCCCTTTTCCGTCAGATGGCTGGATGGCATCACCGACTCAGTGGACATGAGTTTGAGTGAACTCTGGAAACTGGTGATGGACAGGGAGGCCTGGCGTGCTGCGATTCATGGGGTCACAAAGAGTCGGACACGACTGAACTGAACTGAAGACAGTGCTGTGGAAGCACAGAAAAGAGAGGTCCAAAGCAAGCCCCTTTCTCGGAGGAAGCATCCAGAATTGTCTTGAAGAATACTTAGGAAATGTTAAGGCCACCACAGGTACTAAATCGTGATGAAAAAGACACTGAATGTTACTTTAGGACTATGAATTTATCCTTTGAGTGATGAGAACTCGTCCCTGCCAAATGATTCCAAGCAAGAAAACAAGGTCAGATTTGCGTTTTCCAACCACGGTCCTGCAGTAGCTGTTGAAGGCTCAATCTACGTGGCTCAGCATCCCGCAGGCCTCTCAAGGAGTTTGTGCAAACACCCAAAGCCGTCAGCCTATAACTCCCTGCAGGTGACGCTACCCAGCTCCTCTCGCGCTCAGTGACTGCCTGCTTCCGTAGGAGTAGTACTCTGGGCATTTTGGCAGTGTTTATGGTTACTCGACCTGATTAGATGTGGGTCGCAGACCCAGGAAATAAAGAATCATGGGCCTGTGCTAATAAAAATAATAATAATAATAATAATAATAATCAGGGATTCAAATCAAAAGACTGAGGTGTTAAGTGTGAAAATTTGCCATTATCAATGCTGTGGCATCAAGTCACAGGAAGCCTCTGGTCTAATACCTGTTGTCTCTCAGCCATCCATGCCCTCAAGTGTACAGTGAACAGAACAGCAATAACTATGCATAGCATACTCTTATTGTGACAATCAGATGTGATCATGCATGTCAAATGACTCTGTAAACTAAAAAGTGCTACCCAAAAGATTAATAAACTGACTGTTTTCTGGTTGACTGTCTACCTGCAGAGGTATCTGCCTTTCCTCTCTTTCCTTTATTCTATACACTCTGATCTTTCAGCACACCCTCTAAATCCTCCAAGCATATTCCCAACCCCTCACTAAGTTTCCTCACCATCACTGCTTCTCATCAAAAGACCCAGCAGTTGCCCTGCAAACTTCTGCAGGCACCTTCCACTGCTCTGCCCACTTTTAATCTTAATCTTTCCACATTCTCTAATCCAGTGGTCCCCAACCTTTTTGACACCCAGGACCAGTCTCACAGAAGACAATTTTTCCACCAACAAAGGGGCAGGGATGGTTCAGGTGGTAATGCAGGCAATGGGGAGGGCTGGATGAAGCTTAGCTTGCTCACCCACCACTCACCTCTTGTGGTGAGGCCCAGTTTCCTGAGAGGCCACAGACTGGTCTGCAGACCAGGTGTTGGTGACCCCTGCTCGAATCCACAAAAAAGTCAAATCAATCTTTTAAATATTACATAGAACTGCATTGCTCACCTGATCCAATGGCCTCCTTTCTTACTAGGAAAAATATCAACTATGGGGTTGGCCAATAAGTTTGTCTGGGTTTTCCCATAAGATGTAACATAAAAACCCAAACATTTTGGTCAATCTAATACTAACCAAGGGCTGGTAGGCCCTTCACCTCCCCTCACTAGTGGCCCCATTCATGGTACCAGAGCTGCAGTGCCTATTGGTCCTTCCTCCAAGAGACTGTCAGCACATTCTTAATGAGGGGCCCTTGCATTGCCTGGTCTCTCTTTCCAGAATGGTCAGGAACTTACTGCCTCTCCCTTTCTCACTTCACTCAGCTCAAACGTCACTGTCTCAGAATGGCCTTCCCTCCATACTCTTTGCAAAAGTCCTTACCTCAGCACTCTCCACCCTGTCACTCTGCTTTTCTTCAGAGCCCGTATTGGTTCTGAAATTATTACCATGTTTACTTATCCCCTGGGATATAAATAGCATGGGAGCAAAAGACTCTGTCTCTTCCTCTTAACAACTGCATCTGAGTTATTTACATGGATTAGGGGCTCAACTGAAAAGTGCTTACTGGATAGTGAAAAGACTGTTCAATTTCCTTTAGTTGATGTGTTCCGCAGAAAACCGAAGAGTGCCCACAAATAACTTCAACGCCACTATTAAAACCTCAATGTTTGAATGGACTGAAAAGGCTTTACCTCACCTTGGAATTCGAAGTGGACTCCAAGAAGCAAAGTCTGTTGCCAAATCCTTCTGCCGCCAAGCATAGTTTCTGTTGTTCTTTGTGGATGGTCGCGGTACACTGCAGGACCACTTCATCATCCTGCAAAAGGAGAAAAACAGGGAAACAGTGAGATTTGGCATGACTCAGCCAAACTCAGATCTCGAAATTGTTATTTTAGTGCATTTTAAAAATCAAAGCAAAGTGAATCTAAGAACTGTCCTTCCCAAATCCGCACAATCAAGTCCTAGAGCATTTTTATTTATCAAAAAAAGACAACCGGATAAGAAAGCTGTGGTACATATACACAATGGAGTATTACTCAGCCATTAAAAAGAATACATTTGAATCAGTTCTAATGAGATGGATAAAACTGGAACCTATTATACAGAGTGAAGTAAGCCAGAAAGAAAAACACCAATACAGTATACTAACACATATATATGGAATTTAGAAAGATGGTAACAATAACCCTGTGTACAAGACAGCAAAAGAGACAACGATGTATAGATCAGTCTTATGGACTCTGTGGGAGAGGGAGAGGGTGGGGAGATTTGGGAGAATAGCATTGAAGCATGTATAATATCATGTATGAAACGAGTCACCAGTCCAGGTTCGATGCACGGTACTGGATGCTTGGGGCTGGTGCACTGGGACGACCCAGAGGGAGGGAGGGGAGGGAGGAGGGAGGTGGGTTCAGGATGGGGAACACATGTATACCTGTGGCGGATTCATTTTGATATTTGGCAAAACTAATACAATATTGTAAAGTTTAAAAATAAAATAAAATAAATAAAATAAAATAAAAAGATAACCGGGTGGCAAGAGTCGGAAAAAGTTACTACCATTGAAGAAAATTAACAGCTTTTTGCAATCAACAGAGGCAACCTGAATAGAAAATGGTAAAATACAGGATTTCTATGCTAGAGTTCTTACACACTGCTTTAATACGTCAAAATTATCAAGAAATGCTCTGACATATTCCTAGGACATCGAGTATCATCAAAAATAGAACAGAGTCTACTAGCAGGCTTACAATCACATTGTTCCAAAACTGACTCAGGAAAACAGGTCAGTAACAGAGCTTCTGGGTTCAAATCAACCCAAAAAATCATCTTAGTTCAACCACACACTGGCAACTTGATCCTCTGTGAAATAATCCTGGATTGCTTAAAAATGTACAGAGAGGTGATTTGTTAGTTCAGTCCTCTGAGACCCAACTCTTGGTTTCCAATCAATTAAGTTCACAGAATTAGAGGAAAAACTATACAAGGGAAGGATGATCCACAGGATGACTCAGTACAGGCAGTATGAGCACAGCGAGAAGCATGGGCTTTAGAATTTGCAATAGCTGGGCCCCTATTCCAGTTCTGCCATCGACAAAGTGAGGAGAGAAGTGAGATAAACTTCCACCGTGACTGACATACAAAAGGCCCTACATCAATAAGACATGGGAGATGGCATTATCATCTTTAAACAAAATATATCAATTTAACAGGTGGGGGCAGGAGGAGAAGGGGACGACAGAGGATGAGATGGCTGGATGGCATCACTGACTCGATGGACGTGAGTCTGAGTGAACTCCGGGAGTTGGTGATGGACAGGGAGGCCTGGCGTGCTGCGATTCATGGGGTCACAAAAAGTCGGACACGACTGAGCAACTGAACTGAACTGAAGTGATAAATACCTAAAAAGTCTAACCATTTATATTTTGATATTTCAATCTCAAAGAAACAGTATACCTAACAGAGAAGTAAAAACAAACAAATATACTCATCAACCCTTTTAATTAGAATCAAGGTGAAAAGGGAATATGAGTACATGCTGGAAGACCCGTGGTAGAATGGTAGAGAAGAGGTAATGTGACAAATATTTAAAAGCAGAAAACAAGCCCTTTTGGTTAACCTGAGGAAAATGCTATATCCATTGGGAAAGTACAGCTCTAATTTAAAAACCTTTATCAATGCCATGTACTTGCTTTATTTCCTGCGTGGTAGCAGCAGTACCTAATAGCTGGCTTATAGCATCAGTCATAGCCAAGTCCAATCTCTTAATAATTACCTTCCAACTATCCCCCCAGTGCTCATTAATTTCCAGTGAGCATTCAATTGTTGCATTTCAAAAGTCAATTGCTTTAAAAAAAAAAAAAAAAAAGGCTTATTTTCATATAATGAGTACATCTGAAGATTACATCATGTTCAGCATGGCTATAATAAAAAATAATGAAGTATCTTTGTTGCTTATATAATCTGCAAGATCAAAGATACATTGTGTTTGCCAAATAGGTGGTGTTAATAACAAAGTGCTGAATTGTGCTGATGTGTTCAATGCCTTCCCAAATCCCCAATGTCTTTGCTATCTTGTCTCACTGCCTCTGTGGAGTGAACACCAGCATGGAAACTTGGGTAAGACAGACTTCTTTGGATACTAGAGGTGATCTAAATACCAGTTAGGGGTCTTCCCTGGTGGTCCAATGGTTAAGTATCCACCTTCCAATGCAGGGGATACAGGTTTGATCCCTAGTGGGAGAACTAAGATCCCACATGTCACAGGCAACTAAGCCTATGTGTTACAATTAGAGAAGCCCGTGCACTGCAACAAGAAAAGCCTGTGTGCCTCAACAAAGAGCCCATGCAGTCAGAAATCTTTAATAAATATCACTTAGTAAGTAATTACTGCAGTGGACTAATTAAAGACATTTTAAGAATGGGAATAAGAAAATACAACAAGGTACAGGGCAGGTAAGAATAAACAGTGATACCCAGTAAGCTCCAAAAGAAGAGAAGGCACATCACATTTACCAAAAATATAGCATGTATCAGTCCTGGCATTAATTTAACCCTCCCAATATTCCAGCAATATACTGATCATTCATACAAACAAGCAGTTGAGGAAACAGTTGAGGAAAACGAGGCTCAAAGTAACCTGTCACTCACAAACGGCTGATCATACTTATTTCCAAGAATTGGTCATGAAACCTAATTTAACTGAAAGTCCCCAGCCCCACATTGGTTCTGAAGGCTCAAGTGACTTTTACTACTTCTGTTATCTAAAGATGTACTTCTCTATCTTTAACATGCATCCTCTCACTCATGGGTCTTGGGTAGATTCTGCATTTCTAACAAGTGCTCAAGTATGAGGGAGATTCAGAATGAGTCCCAGAAAGGACCCTGATCCCAGAAAAGATGTGATAAGTCTTTTATAAGAGTTTGGAGGCAATCAGTAACAGTCAAATGTAACAGTTAAAATACGTCATGGATTTTGGACAGAACTAGAAATGAGAGCACATGTAGAGATGCTCATTAGTATGTGGTGCTGCTGCTGCTGCTAAGTCACTTCAGTCGTGTCCGACTCTGTGCGACCCCATGGGCTGCAACCTACCAGGCTTCTCTGTCCATGGCATTCTCCAGGCAAGAACACTGGAGTGGGTTGCCATTTCCTTCTCCAACTTACATAAGGGAAAGGAGTAAAGTACTGAACTGTTCCATCAAACCAATAAAACCAGCTCACTGTGCAGTTTCCTTCCGATTTAGTACCTCGACATTGTGTGATGTAGCGCTTAGTCAAGAAATAACACAATTCAGGGAGCTCCACCACACCACCAACAAAACAGCCTATGACTACAACTTTCAACCATGATCCAACCTTGATGGATAGAACCTAGCTTGACACACACAATAAGATTTTCCCCAGTTTCTCTGGAAGCTGTGGGGTTCCTTTTTGACAAAAAGTAAAATCGTCTCAATGCACGGTTTTTCTCCAGAACCACTGAGGTTTGAGAGCCTACTGACTATGCATTTGAAAAGTTTTGACAAGTAGCTTTATTTTTAATTATTATAACCAATGTACAATAAATAAATCTGGCTATGGTTGACACATACATATGTGTATCGGATATTGGTACACACACTCACACACGAAATCTATCCAAAAAGAAAGATTAAACAGTGCCCGAAACTGATTGGATCCAGACAGTTAACACTGCTCAGGTAACAGAACAAGAAGGATACATTAAAATATGACTTTGGGGGTCATAAAGCATCTTCTAAATCAGTCTTTGCTACCCAGGCCTTGGGGTCCAGACTGCTAACTTAACTATCATTTCTTGTGTTCATATTTTGGTCGCATGTGCCCTTGGTGTGCCTCAACCTGTAAAAACTAAAATCACCCTTCAATACTCACCACCTTTTGGTACCTAGGGCAACAGATTTTGATTCAACTCACAAGAAATCACATTGCAGGAAAAAATTCTACAAAAATGAATTGTTCTTCTGTTTCATTATTTCACTTTCTTAAATTTCAAAGTCTGTTAACTACTCAACCATGAATGACTAGCCTTAGAAGATACTAATATCTTGCTGTTTCCAGAAATACTTGAACCTACACCAATCCCAAAACAAACATGAAGAAACAAAATTACTAATCTTGTTTTATAACATTCTGAATAATGAATTGTGAATAAAGAAATCTTTTAGAAGAAACTTCATAAACAATTAGATAAATGGCAGAGCTTAAGAGACATCCAGCATATAGTCACCAAGTCCTGTGACATCTGCACCATCAGTATCTTTCGACTCCATTACTCTCTCACCACCTGAGCTACAATCAGCTCTTACTTAGACATCTTCAAAATCTTCAGAACAGCTTTCCACACTGCAAACTCCCTCACAACAGTGCTTCACCTTGAAGTCTCATCATCAGCCCAACCATACTGTTTCCTGGCTTACAATCTTTTACTGGCTTCTCACTTGTCTAAGGAAAAAGACTAAAACCAACCTCTAGCCTAAAAGGCTTTGCACTGCATGGTCTATGCAAGCCCAACATTTCTTCCTACCAACCCTCCTTCATTCCTATGCTCCTACATGACTCTTGTCATTAAACCCATTCTCCACCCTCTAGCTAAGACAATCATCTTTCATATATCAATTCAAACATCTCTTCCAGAGGGTAGCCTTCCCTGACCCACCAGGCTATGGCAATTCCCTTGTTTTGTGTTCCTATGGCACAATTTTCCTTCCTTCAGTTTCCTCGATTGTTACTATGCATTAATGTATGTAATTATAAGAGTATACAGTGTCTAACACTGTGCCTGGCAAATATATACAATAAATGATTATTTAACATAATCCACTTTACGATTATTCAGAAACATGAACTGCCATGCTGACAACTGGAGTTGCTTTCTAAAATTACCAAGGTAAGAAACTATTTAATTTCCCAAATTAAGGTGAGCATTATACAATCCCATTAAATGATTTCATAGTTACATGTGCCAGGAAATAGGGCATTTTGGGAGAAAATCACAGATCCTATCACATTCATGAGAAATTTTAATGTATCACAAGTGTACACTGGATCAATGAATAAAAGCAATTGAGTCCTTCATTTCCCCCTATTTCCATATAAACACCATAAAAATTAGACTACAACTCTTTCCATATATAATCTAAGCTATCCAAGCATAATGTACTTTTGAAAAGTCCAAAAATGCTTTTAATAACTCTGGTCATTAAAAAGTCCCTTATCACACCAAGTACTTTCCTTAGGCTCTGATTAGGCTTATCTTTCAAAATGTTTATCCAGGTTTAAACCTTCCATAACTGATCCTCTCCTTTAGTTACATCCTGATAATTTTGCCACAGTTAGCCCTAACTCAAAAAGTTCACCATGGGTAGTGTATCCAATGCTATCTGTCAAGCAGGTCAGATAAAACTCTATGAAAACCAGGTATCCAATGAAAATAAACAGCTTAGTTAAAACCTGAGGGAATCATAAGACCATTCAATTTACACCTCTGCACATAGTAAATACTTCATAAGTATATGTTGGATTGAATTCCTTTTGTTAAATGCTCCTGTATTTTTCCTGTGATCTTTCTTACAGCTCTTAAGTGTAGAGATCAATTATTTACAGGGGGGAAAGCCAGCACTACAATACTGCATTCCAGGCAATTTTACAATGAGTAAATAAGACATGATTTCTATAACAAATGCTGCCAAGTCTGCTGGAATGGTACAAGATGGAAAATAATTATCAAATAACACCACCAACAGCTTCTTTCAAACATTCATAACTGAAATATTTTCTGAGGACATAATGTATGCTAGGAAATGTTCTAAGCCCTTGAGAAAATTTAGTAAATAAATCAAAGAACTCTGAACTTATTAGGCTTACCTCCTGGCAGGGAAGAGAGACAATAAACAAAAAGACAATAAGTTCACGAATTATGTTAAAGGTGAAAAGTCTGTGGGAAAAATGGAACAGGAAAAGGGGATCGTAGTGATGCTGCAGTGGGGGTGATTAAAATTATGAATAAAGTTATCAGGCTTCACTTGGGCAAAGACTTGAAGCAGGGAAGAGGAATCAGTCACATGAGTACTTGCAGAAGGGGCATTCCAGGAAGAAGGAAGGCCTGTGAAAGTCTCTCAAGCAGAAGTGTACCTGGCACGTCCAAGAATAGGGCCGATGTCATTGCAGATGGAATGGAGTAAGCCAGCGGGAGGATGGTGGGAGATGAGGATCCAGATCAATACAGACCCTGAGCCCAGTGTAAAGCCTCTGGCTTTTTCTGAAGGACTGAGGAGCCTGTGCTATGTACTAAATGCAACCTACAGGGAGGTGAAGAAGAAGCAGGGTGACCTCACAGGATCACTGCAACCATTTAGCGGACGTGAAGGTGACTCAGACCACAGTGGGAACAGTGGAGGCAGAGACAAATGATCAAATCCTGGATATGCTTTGCACTGATCTAGGGTCTATTATGTTCCAGAAGCTGTGATAAGTAGTCACAAGTTTATTTCATTTGTTCCATCATCATGTCTACCTTTTCTAGCCTATTGCCAAATAAAATGTTAACTGTACTATTTTGTTTTCTTACAGCAAATATGTAGATAGCAGAACAAATAAGCTAAGAGAATCCAAAGAAAACCAACCCATATCTGTGATCTCACATTGAGTCTATATTTATTCATTTTAAAAATGCAGGCAGTCCTCATTTTGCACATTAGTACAGGACTCTAAAAACTGACTATGCAAAGCAATATCTGGGACAATTACTTATGAATTGTTCCTTGATCTTTAAAATTTTTCATTCAAACATTAAAACTCTCCCCAGTATCAGTTATGAAAGTACAAAAAATAAAATAGTAAAACTAATATTGATTTCAGTTCAGTTCAGTCGCTCAGTAATGTCCGACTCTTTGTGACCCCATGAATCGCAGCACGCCAGGCCTCCCTGTCCATCACCAACTCCCGGAGTTCACTCAAACTCACGTCCATCGAGTTGGTGATGCCATCCAGCCATCTCATCCTCTGTCGTCCCCTTCTCCTCCTGCCCCCAATCCCTCCCACCATCAGAGTCTTTTCCAATGAGTCAACTCTTCGCATGAGGTGGCCAAAGTACTGGAGTTTCAGCTTTAGCATCAGTCCTTCCAAAGAACACCCAGGACTAATCTCCTTTAGGATGGACTGGTTGGATCTCCTTGCAGTCCAAGGGACTCTCAAGAGTCTTCTCCAACACCACAGTTCAAAAGCATCAATTCTTTGGTGCTCAGCTTTCTTCACAGTCCAACTCTCACATCCATACATGAGCATTGGAAAAACCATAGCCTTGACTAGACGGACCTTTGTTGGCAAAGTAATGTCTCTGCTTTTGAATGTGCTATCTAGGTTGGTCATAACTTTCCTTCCAAGGAGTAAGCGTCTTTTAATTTCATGGCTGCAGTCACCATCTGCAGTGATTTTGGAGCCCCCAAAAATAAAGTCTGACACTGTTTCCACTGTTTCCCCATCTATTTCCCATGAAGTGATGGAACCGGATGCCATGATCTTCATTTTCTGAATGTTGAGCTTTAAGCCAACTTTTTAACTCTCCTCTTTCACTTTCATCAAGAGGCTTTTTAGGTCCTCTTCACTTTCTGCCATAAGAGTGGTGT
This sequence comes from Bos mutus, assembly GCF_027580195.1. NCBI lineage: Eukaryota > Metazoa > Chordata > Mammalia > Artiodactyla > Bovidae > Bos > Bos mutus. The sequence continues at coordinate 35,751,256 of NC_091644.1, forward strand.
CATCTGCATAATTTTGGTTTAGCATGCTGTAATTGACTACAATAGAAATATGGAGAATGGAAAGTGTTTTATTTCTTCAGAAAACACTTCTCAAGAGTAGTCTGAACAGTGCTTGCTTTATCCTTATGGTAACTGTCCCTCGGGAATGTACATTTCTTCAAATGTCATGGCCAGTGGTCATAATCCCACATTTTTCCGCATTTTCAATGTTATAAAATATCACAGAGTTCTTTAATATGAACATCTTGTCACTGTCACTTCCTCTGGGACATCTCCATCCTTTTGTCACATCTGTTTCCCTCACTTATGTCAGTAAACTCACCTTCGCTCCATTCTCTGGCTGCATGGCTGTATATTCTCAAGCAGCTACAGTGGCCACACTCCTGCATTCACATGTTGCCTCTACAACTCTGTGTTCAATCAGAATTTTCACCACCTTTTGTTTCACTACTGGACCTTCATCTTGTTAGGCAATTCCCATGTATCCATCTGTGTAAAATGTCCTGGGCCATGATCACAGGGAGACAGGAGGGAACACAGCAGCACAGTTGCTGTCTGTGTGTGAAACAGAGAACAGACATGCAGTGACCAATCACCACAGACTCAGAGAAGCGATGTGATTGGCCATGGATCACAACAGGCATCTGGTATCTAGCAGGAATTCACAAACTCAAGAGCCAGCAATGGAGTCTGTACTTTATGCAATGACTCATACTGAATAAATCATAGTAAATGAATGAGCCATTAAGTTGGGGTATCTGTACTATTTAGTTCAATGATGCTAATGGCAAGTTGTATAAATCACAACCATGCCAGGTGCAGGCCACCTATGTTTATTGACAACCTGCTAAAGACAAAGCAATTGGAATATAATATATTTTGAATGCAGAAGTTGGAAAAAACTGCTGACAACTTATAAAAGACCCTGATGCTGGGAAAGACTGAAGGTGGGAGGAGAAGGGGACAACAGAGGATGAGATGGTTGGATAGCATCACCAACTCGATGGACATGAGTTTGAGTAAACCCCGGGAGATGGTGATGGATAGGGAAGCCTGGCGTGCTGCAGTCCATGTGGTCACAAAGAGTCAGACGTGACTGAGTGACTGAACTGAACTGATTGATATTATGTTTATTAGTATGAGTAGGTGACATTATTATGGTTACTTTACAGATGAGAAAAACAGCCATTGTGAGAATTAATCATTTGCCCACATTTACCAGAAAAGTGGTTGAGCAGAATTCAAACCTGGGTCCACCTGACTCTGTGTTACACTCCTAACCTTTGTGCTATACAGCCTCCTGCAATGATACAAAAGAGCCGCACTAACAGTCTAGCTAGGAATCTACCCAGAAAGTAACCCTATTATAATCCCCTGGTTCTTTTTTATCAAATGCTTTAACAATGAGGCTATAGGTAAAGTGAATATAGTTACTGTATGTATCCAGAGTTAATTGTGTTAAAAACAAAACCACATGAAAAGTTTATATAAAATAACAAGCTAAATTTCTTTGAAAAGAGGAGTAGCCAGCAATAGTGAGATGAGAAATAAGGTTGTCTGTATCATTAGTACATAATTAAAATTTAGCCAATAATTAAATTTTAGATTGAGAAAGGGCTATCCAAAGCAGTGCTACTTAATGGGTTTTTAGGTAAGGGGAGAGAAAGGCAATGTAGAAGAGAAAGATCAATATAGACAAAAGAGGAGGAAGGGATCTTGGTAACTTCCATGTTAGAGATGGAAAAATAACTATTTTCTAGGCTACTGTAATGTATTAATATCTGCCATATCCTTTGAAACTCATTAAAATACTTGATAAAATGAAGTTGTTGGCTTAGAACTCAGCAGAGCATCTTTCTTTTCAATTACAGCTGCCCCACATTTCCTTGTTACTTTAAAACTTAGGAAAGAGGAGCTGCAGTAAATCAAGATGGCAGAGGGTCATGGCCCCAGGGCAGGCAAAGGAGGCGGCACTCTGCAGGGAGCTTCAAAACTGTAATGAAACCACCCACAAGGTTGGCCTGATTTTTAGGACCACTATGTTCAAATGATTCTAAACATCGTAGGGGAATACAGTTCTATCCACTTGGATCACTGCTCCTTTTACCACACTCTTTCCTCCACATGTAGATCACACATAGAGTTGCTAAAGCATCAGGAAATCTACACACATACACACTCACATACACATGCACAGAAGCTGGTATATTAAACAGCACAACTAGATACTGCACAAATAATTTTGGATGAAGACACAATCCTATAATCTGATTCCAACGATAGAAGAACAGATGTAGGTTATGATGTACCTGTAAGACCAAACAAAAAAGCCATTTCAGTATCATAATATGATATACCCCATGTATTCCCTAGTGAAATTCTATTTCAAAATATGAAAAAACCCTGAAACTTCCCTCATGAATATCACCTAGGATACAGAGATGGCAAACTATACTTTTTAATAAGACAGTAAGGAAGAAGAAAAAGTTTCCCAGAGATCATGAGGTAAAAAATAATGTCTTTGTTCCTACATTATAAATCCTTGAAATCAGTTTCTGAAGTATTCCAAATATTTTTTTAAATGGAATTTTAAAATGATAAAGAGTCTATAATCGCTTGGATAACATATGAGGTCATGAAGGTAGAATCACAAAAACAGAAGCAGTTACAAAAATTAAGCATTTAATTTGACCTTTGTAATGCAAATTGACATGCAAATAAAAAAATCGTATCTAGAAAGGCTGAACATACTTCAGACACTCTCGGTAATTGTTTTAGGTGAGATAAAGATTAAGGTTGACACACAACGTCACTAACAATGACATCAACATGAAGGTATCCTTACCACTTTTCCACTTCAAAAATAACATGCATAGTATCTACACCTGTGTTCCCAGCCCAGATTTGCTCTGAATGTCCTACTTGAAGATGACCTCATATAATAAGGCTGACTTTGTTAAAGTTCACCTGAATACATGTGCTGAGTATGAGACTGTCATTCGGACTGTCATTCCTGCCTACATGGAATATAGCCACAGAAACAGCTAGTAAAGAAAGGAGTGCTCCTATTTGTACCTACAGCATTGACATCACACAGAAAGACAAGGAGAGTAACTGAGCTCTCAATAATGTCTCCGTGTCACCAGGAAGATGCTCAAGTATAAAGTATTAAGAGACCAAAGGGAGTGCCAGATGCGCTGGCCCCTTAGGAGTCATTCTGCAACACACAGCAAGTCTTAACTATTGTACAAAGTGTTATTGAGATATTATGCTTCTATGAAAAATTAAATGTATTTATTCATATTACTTTCAAATATTCAGTAGCTATACAGAGCAGATGAGACCCATATTTAAGTATAAATATATGTGTATACTCTACATAATATATTGGTTGAGATTGCATGCATATTTTAGAACATTCAAAGTCCTCTTTCTCTTCCTCTTCTAAGCAGAATGGCAGAGACCTGAGGGATAAAGCAGGACAGCTTCTCAAAGATCCATGCCATACTTGGATTATAGAAACCATGGTTAAGTCCTGAAGAGAAAACAACTGTATATAAATTACCACAACATTTTAAGGATGGATAGTGAAAAGACTGTTAAGGAAGAATGCTGTAAAGATGAAGAAGTAATTTCAGAGGCAATTTTCAAGATCTGAATCTATACATCAAAAACTGTTTCAAGATAGGCAATTTCTGGCTCTTGAGAACACTACCCTTTCTTGATTACATATATAGAAAGACTCTACCTTGCTCTCAAATGTACAAGTCTATGACCTCCAGTAAGTGTATTTTTCCTGTACTGCACAACATGGACAAATGTTTAAGACTAACCAAAAAAATAATTAACAATGGTCTGAATATATATACAATTATACCATCCACAGAAGAATAAACATCAAAGAGTTTTTAGTAAAAATACTGAGTATGAGAAAATATTACTCATAGAAACTGTTCAATCTTTTTTCTGGAATATGTTTTGATATGTCTCTCCCCACTTGCATGTCTGTGCAAGGGTTCACAGCCCAGAATGCATGGATGTAACATTTATTTATGGATTCATAGAACTGCTTTTGAAAAACACAGTGAGATGAGTTTGCAGTTTCAGACTCCAATTTACTTTTGTCATTGGCAATCTTATTAAATTCTGTTCCTATTAATTATAATTCTTTAATTCAAATGGAGATTACTATCCAGTGCACCAAAACATGCATATTTTTATATGCTTTCAGTAAATACCTCAACTTTTCTTGCAATTTGTAAATATTTCCGCTGAGGGCTTTTCTCTGACCTGGGAATGAATCAATGAACCAACAAATTATATCTGACCATTAAACGGTTTCTGATAAGAGTCAGGTTGTACATTTGTACTCTAGAAAGTGAGTATAAGCCAAATAGCAAATTTCAGCTTTTCTGTTGCTTTCACTAAGCTTGACACCAGTATTACACAGATCAGCAAAAGGTTACTTTATACATGAAGCAAAGTCATGATACAAGTATTAGGACCAGCCCTTGAAAAGCTTAGTATTGAACTCCCAAATGCCAGTTTACAAAGGCTCAAATATAATGGATGGAAAACATAAAAGTTACCCCAATAAAGTGAGACACACAAAGTATCTGTTACAGAAATATCTGTGCAAAAAGAGCCCACTAGCGCCCAGTCAGAAACCCAGGATCTAAAACCCCTGTTCAACACTTCTAGCTGTGATCCTGGAGAAGGCAATGGCACCCCACTCCAGTACTCTTGCCTGGAAAATCCCATGGACAGAGGAGCCTGGTAGGCTGTAGTCCATGGGGTGGCTAAGAGTTGGATACGACTGAGCGACTTCCCTTTCACTTTTCACTTTCATGCATTGGAGAAGGAAATGGCAACCCACTCCAGTGTTCTTGCCTGGAAAATCCCAGGGATGGCAGAGCCTGGAGGGCTGCCGTCTATGGGGTCGCACAGAGTCGGACACGACTGAAGCGACTTAGAGAGAGAGCTGTGATCCTAGGTGATTTACTTATTATTCTGTCTTCAGTGTTTTCATCTACTAGATGAAAGTCACATAATGTTATATAATAAGCTTTCTAATAAGAGTTAATATGATAGTAAGTTATATAGTAAGAACTAAGTTATGTGATTATTAATAACTTGTCCACTATACATAACTATTCCTTAATCACTTGTAATATTAAATAATATAAATTAAGTATAAAGCATTACTTTAGCTTTTTGGGGTTGTTTGTTTATTTTTGCCAGGCCATGTGGCTTGTGGGATCTTAATTTCCTAACCAGAAATTGAACACCCTGGGACCTTGGCATGAAAGCACCGAGTCCTAAGCACTGGACCACCAGGGAATTCCCAGACAGTATTACTTTTGGACTAGACAGAGTTTAAATCCCTGATCTCCAGCTTTCCTTTTACAAGTCACTGTGATTGTATCTTCATCTATGAAATGAGACAACACCTACCTTATAGGATTGCTGCAAGAGATTAAATTAATCAAGAATATAATGTTTACAAAGTGAACAAGAAAGGGTGCCCAGAATATAAAAGATTAGTAAGTATTAATTCATCATTCCTATTTTTCTAAGCAGTAAATTTGCTTATTCACGACATAACCAGAACATAGCAGAACAAGTTTTCACACATGGGGCTTATGCTCAGGAAGAGATAAATAAGTAAATGAATGATTTATAAAATTTAATATCAGATAGTGATAAAAGCCAATACAAAAGGACAAGGTCAAATGTTCAAGAGTAACGAAGGGGATTAAATTAGAAGCTGGTCAGATTCGTACTCTCTGATAAGATAACAATGAACAGAAATCAAAATAAACCTGGGAGAGACTCCCCTGGTAGTCCAGTGTTTAAAACTTCATGCTTCCACTACAGGAGGCATATGTTCGATCCCTGGTCTGGGAACGAAGATCCCGCAGGCCATGCAGCATGGCCAAAAAGAACAAACTCGGGAAAGAACATGTAAAATATTTCAGGCAGGGAATGGCAGCAAACACAGAACCCATGCACTAGGAAAGGGTCTGATGAGCAAAGGGCTGTGGGGAGAATAGAAGAAACAAGAGTGGAAAATTAGTAGAATTAGATCAAGAGGGGCTTGTAGGTCATGGGAAGGCTTTTGGAGTTTAGTCCACGTATGATAGTAGCAACCTATAAATTTAATGCAATCCTTATCACCATTATCCAACATTTTTCACAGAAAATAATCCTAGAATTTATATGGAGTCACAAAAGAGAATTACCACAGTAATGCTGAGAAAAAAAAAAGAACAATTCTGGCGGTATAACCCTCCCTGACTTCAAACTATGCTACAAGCAACAGTAATCAAAATAGCATGGTTTTAACACAAAAAACAGAAACATATATGATGAAACAGAAATAGAGAGCCCAGAAGTAGACCATACACCTACAGTCAATCTACAAAGACAAAGGAGACAACAATATAATATAAAGATAGCCTCTTCAACAAGTAGTGGTGAGGCTGCTGGTCAGATACATATAAAAGAATGACACTGTAAAAGTCTCCAGTACCATATACAAAAATAAACTCGAACGGGTTTAAAGATCTAAATGTAAGACATCATAAAACTCCTAGAAGAGGACATAAATGAAACATTCTTTAATATATTCCATGGCAATATTTTCTTAGGTCAGTATCCCAAGGCAAAAGAAATAAAAGCAAAAATAAACAGATGGGACCTAATCAAACTTAAATGCTCTTGCACAGCAAAAGAAACCACTAACAAAATGAAAAGACAACCTATGGAATGGGAGAAAATATTTGCAAACAATGAGACCAACAAGGGGTTACTATCAAAACATACAAACAACTTATACAATTCAACATCAACAAAACAAACAACCCAATCAGAAAATGTGCAGAAGACCTAAATAGCCATTTTTCCAAAGATTTACAGACAGCTAACAGGTACATGAAAAGATGCTCAACATTGCTAATTATTAGAGAAATGGAAATCAAAAACCGCAATGAGGTATCCTCTTATATAGGTGAGAACGGCTATCATCAAAAGCTCTACAAGTATTAAAAGCTTGAGAGGATGTGGAGGAAAGAAAACCCTCATTCGCTGTTAGTGGGAAATTGGTACAGCCACTATGGCAGAGTATGAAGATTCCTTGAAAACTTAAAAACAGAATTACCATATGATCCAGCAATTATACTTCTGGGTATATATCCAACACAAACTCTAATTCAACTCTCCACCATGCCCTGTCCCACTTGGGTGGCCGTACACGGCAGGCTCATAGTTTCATTGAGTTAGACATGTAAAAATATGTGTAAAAATCAAAGAAAAAAAGGTGAACCACAGTGGGGGAAAAAAAAAAAAAAAAGATATCTTCACCCCACTGCTCACTTATACAATAGCCAAGACATGGAAACAACCCAAGTGCCCATCAATAGACTACTGGCTTAAGAATGTGTTGTACGTATATACAATAGTGTATTCATCATAAAAAAAAGAATGAAATACTGCCATTGGCTGCAACATGGATGGACCAAGAGAAAATTATGCTTTAGTGAAATAAGTCAGGCAGAGGACAAATTCTATAAACTTACATGTGGAATCTAAAAAATAATACAAACGAATCCTATACAACACAGAAACAGACACAGAAAACAAATCTATGGTTACTGAGAGAGAGAGAGAGAACAGGCAAAGGACAGACTAGGAGTATGGGACTCACAGAGTAAAAACTAGTACACACGAATGGATTATGCAACAAGGATTCACTACATAGAACAGGGGATTATACACCATATCTTATAATAATCGATAATGGAATAATACAATATGCAAGAAAGAATCGTTATGCTGTGCACCTGCAACTAATACAATATTGTAAATCAATAATCCTTCAATAATCAATCAATCAGATGGTATCCATGGAGGGTTGTAAGCAGAGGAGAGATATGACTCATTTTCATTTTAAAAGAATCACTCTGTCTGCCATGTTGGGAGCACAAATACCATTTGAATGGTTATCATTACAGCCAAAGCAAAAGATGATGGTGGTTTCTATTAAGAGTGTTGCCTGTGAAAGTGCTGGGAAGTGGTTAGAATCTGGATATAACTTCAAAATAGAGCTGACAGGATTAAGCATGGAGATACAGAAAAGAATGATTTTAAGGTTTCAGGCCTGAACACCTGGTTAAACGCTGGTACCATGTCATGAAACACAGAACACTAGGGGAAAGGAATATTCAGCAAGGGAGGGGCTTGTGAATGCAAGTTTGGACATATTAGGTTTCTGATGACTTTCATCCAAATGAGATCTCAAGTAGGCAGCTGAGATATAACTCAAATTCAGGGAAGATGCCATGGCTGAAGATAAGTAGTCAGCAGTCACCAGTATTAAAATGTATTTAAAGATCATCATACTTGTCAAGGGAAATGAATGGATAAGTAATAACTAGAGAATCCGAAGATGAATCCTGACCCTGGTGCACACTGATATTACGAATTTCAGATGAGGGAATTCAATAAAGGAGAATTATAGTGAATTATAGTTAATGGGCTATAAGGGAGGAGGAAAATCAGGAGCCAAATGAAATAAATGTGTTACAAAGGAAAAATCAGTCAACTAAGCAGAATACTGTGCAGACGCTAAGTGAGAAAAAGGCTTAGAATTACCATAATGGTTGGCAATGTGGTGTTCATTGGTGGTCTTGCCAAAGGTTGATGCAGTGGAACAGTGGGGCTCAGATTCAGAATAGAGGGGATTTAACCTAGTTCCAGGGCATGAAGAGACACAGACATAGAGAAGACATGTGGACACAGGGCGGAAGGGGACACGGGGCTGGAGTTGGGGGGGGGGGGGGTACTAAGAGGGAGAGGAGGGATGAATTGGGAGACTAGGAATGATATATATACATATACACACACAGTACCATGTATAAAACAGATAGCTAATGGAAATCTGTATAGCACAGGGAGCTCCTGGTGGCTCAGATGGTAAAGAATGTGCCTGCAATGCACAAGACCTGGGTTCAATCCCTAGGTCAGAAAAAAACCCTGGAGAAGGGAATGGCAAGCCACTCCAGTATTCTTGTTTGGAGAATCTCATGGACAGAGGAGCCATGAGGTCTCCAGACAGAGTCCATGCGATCTCCAAGAGTTGGACACGACTGAGCAACTAACACACAGGGAGCTCAGCTCAATGCTCTGGATGACCTAAATGGGTAGGATGGGAGAAGGTGGGAGGTTCCAGAGGGAGGGGACATATGTGGACGTGTGGCTGATTCACTGCACAGCAGAAGCTAACACAACATTGCAAAGCAACTGTTGTTGTCCAGTCATGTCTGATTCTTTGTGACCCCAGGGACTGTAACACGCCAGGCTTCCATGTCCTTCACCATCTCCCAGAGTGTGCTCAAACTCATGTCCATTGACTCAGTGATGCCATCCAGCCATCTCATCCTCTGTCCAAAGTATACTCCAATTAAAAAATAAAATTAAATTTTAAAAAGAGAATGAGAGGAGAGGACATGGATAAACCAATAGGAATAGACAACTCTTAAATTGTGCTAAAGAGGAATAGAGAAATGATACAGTAACTGGAGGGGAATATGGAGTTAAGGAATGAAATACTGAGGAGCTTCTGTAATATTTCAGGTATTCTTCTCAGCATTATGGAGACTGGTGATCAAAACAGACAAAACTCTTAACTCTCCTGGGGAGGTGTAATAGGAGAAACAGACAATACACAAATATGTAGATACATAGGTTGGGGAAATTATATAAAATAAAGCAGCCTAGGACAAAGAAATGATGAGCACTGATATTTTAAATGGCTGCACGTGGAAAATGCCATTTGTGTGAATGAAGTGACAGAGCAAGTCATGAAGATAGATAAGAGAAGAAAGATGCTCTTGATATATGTTTGAGAAATATATTATCATACTGATAGGAATAATCCTGAAAAAAACCAGTAAAGTAAAAAGGCTTGTAATTCAGGGAGAGATGGGGTCAGTGACTCTCCACCTGGCATCGAGAGCACAGGTGGAGGTAGTGGCCTCAAGTAAGAGGTGGAGATCCTGGAAGGGTGACTGACGCAATGGTGGGAGGATGCAGAAGTTCTCTTCCAAGGGCTTCAGTTTTCTCAGGGAAATAAGGTCATTAGCAGCTGGAAGCAAGAGTTTGAGGAATGCAAGACGGCGTGCTTGGCTGAATAGTGAGGACAAAATGCACTATGATTGTGGACACAAGCTGGACATGGTAAGTCAAGAATTCTCAAAGTGCTAGGACACGTATCCTCAAAGCACTCAGGGTCCATTAAGAAGAGAGTACAAGTAGATAGTTGATAGCTGATGCTAGAGTAAGTGTGGACTACAGCACCATGAGTAAAAAAAGACCAAATGGAAGAGGCGCAGACAGACACCTGGATAAGTCATACTGGGAGTGTTGTGATGGCTGTTTCTCCTTCTGTGCCTTAGTCTAGCTTTAGAAAAAAAATTTTTTTATTTTTACTGCAGGATAGTGGCTTTACCATGTTGTGTTGGCTTTTATTTCATAGCAAAACGAATTGGCTCTATGTTTACATATGTTGTTTAGTCACTAACTTGTGTCTGATTCTTTTGAGACCGCGTGGAGTCCTCTGTCCATGGGATTTCCCAGGCAAGAACACTGGAGTGGGTTGACATTTCCTTTTCCAGGGGAACCTCCCGATCCAGGGATTGAACCCAGATTTCTTGTCTGGCAGGCAGATTCTTTACCACTGAGCCCCCAGTAAGCCCATGTATATACATATATCCTCTCCCTTTTGGATTTGCCTTCCATTTAGGGCACAGCAGTGCATTAAGTAGAATTTCCTGTGCTATACAATATGTTCTCATCAGTTGTCTATTTTATATATAGTATCAATAGTTTATACACATAAATTTTTAAATTGAAGTATAGTTGATTTACAATTTTTCAGGTGTACTGCAAAGTGATTCAGTTATATATATATACACACACACAGAGTTTTTCAGATTCTTGCCATTGTAGACTATTACAAGGTACTGAAAATAGCACCCTTTCTTTATAGTAGGTCCTTGTTGTTTATCTATTATATACAGTAGTGTGTGTTAAATCTATCTTCTAATGTAACATTTCTTTAGAGCTCTTCCCTGCTTTCTGCCCAGTTTACTTCATCCCAGTACAATTTGAGGTGCATTAGGAAACGCTGTTACAGTCACCTAAAAAAAGGTACACAGGGTCAAAGTATAAATTACCCTCTGTAAATCTTGAAGTAGACAGATGGAATCCCTCATGGAGACCAGGACTTACACATTCATCACACTTTCTCTTTACATCTGTCTTTTCCTGGACTACACTCCTCACAGACAAGGACCATGTTTCATTCTTGTGGCACTTGTCAGCAATCACACCCAGAACATAACAGATGCTCAACAAATGTTTGATAGATGAGTGGAGGAATCAGAAGGTACAAAATATTTTTTTTAATCTCTAGCAAACATTAGTTAAAGAGAAATTCCCTCATTTTCTAGCTGCTTAACCTTGGAATAGTCTACCTCATGGAGATTCAGGTATTGCATTCATTAAAAAAAAATAAAAATGACCCTTACCTTTATCATTGAATTATTATAAAGATTCATTAAATGAAACACATGAAGTCCTTTGCAAACTGTGAAGTACCATATAAGACTTGGCTATTACTAACATCCACATAACCGGTAACTTGGACTAGCAACGCAGGTCACAAACAAGGTCATCACGAGTTTTAGCAGCACGCGAACCAGTCAAGATCTATCAGCCCTGAGAACCTTGCACTAGGTCAGTATCATCCAAAATTGACAGACACTCCTGCTAAGCAACACAAAACTTAAAAGAAAAAGTAAAAAGGTATTTACTATAAGAAATGCATAAACCACGCTGATTAGGACAAAGAAAGTATTAACTTCCCAAAAGTACTCATCAAAAATTTCATCTAGAAAAAAGTGGCACCTTAAGTTCCACTGGTTTCTGATATATGATGAAGGATGTTTCATTCAGCAGCTTTTTAAATCTCCAGATTTTCAAAAATTATCTAAGAGGATATTCACTGTCTAGTCACCTTTGTATGTCATTTAAAAATCCAAACTGGATTTTTTAGAAATTTCTCACTGTTAAAATAGTGTCACAACTCTATCTTCTTAAGTCTTATTATCATGAAAACTGGGTTCATTCCTTCCTTGCTTTACATGCCTCTCAGAACAAATATGCAGTTACATTAAAACATCCTTTTCTAGCAAAAGACGTAATGACTATATTACAAGCAAAAACTAAATTTTTTTTAAGAATAAAGAAAGAAGGAATATCCTGCCTGGGATTCTCTGGATGATTATTGATAAGGAGAAATAAAAACAAAGAAAATATCATCCCAGTTCTTATGAAAGATATCTTGGCAAAAGATGATTTAGTCAAATACTGACTGAATACTGACAACCTGAATAAATGGATTTTTCCAAATTATGCATCACCTTCATATGATTCTAATCAGATTCTACAAAAAGCCAAAACACTGTGATTTGTAGTCAAGATTTGGGAAGTATTATGGAAACATTTGAATTTTTGGCTTATTCTTTCCATATGTCAATTACAGTGCAACTTTTCAACTTTAAAAGACCCATCTAAGATATCCTGGACTCTATTTTCTATTTTTGCTTTTAACATAACCAGCAATAGGTTTCCCTTTCAAAACAATCATTTCTCCCCTTCCCCTCCACTGCTACAGGTTCCATCCACCCTTCTCCAGCTACCACAATACCCTATAGAGGGGTCATTGTTTTGCAGAATGTCTCTCTTTAAAGAGCCTCTTGATGAAGGTAAAAGAGGAGAGTGAAAACCCTGGCTTAAAACTCAACATTCAAAAGACTAAGATCATGGCATCTAGTCCCATCACTTCATGGCAAATCGATGGGGAAACAATGGAAACAGTGACAGACTTTATTTTGGGAGGGCTCCAAAATCACTGTAGATGGAGAAATCAGCCATGAAATTAAAACATGCTTGCTCCTTGGAAGAAAAGCCATGTCCAACCTAGACAGCATATTAAAAAGCAGAGACATTACTTTGCCAACAAAGGTCCATCTAATCAAAGCTATGGTTTTTCCAGTAGTCATGTATGGATTTAAGAGTTGGACTATAAGGAAAGCTGAGCGCTACAGAATTGATGCTTTTGAACTGTGGTGTTGGAGGAGACTCTTGAGAGTCCCTTGGACTGCAAGGAGATGATCCAACCAGTCCATCCTAAAGGAGATCAGTCCTGAATACTCATTGGAAGGACTGATGCTGAAGCTGAAGCTCCAATACTTTGGCCACCTGATGCAAAGAACTGATTCATTTGAAAAGATGCTGATGCTAAGAAAGACTGAAGGAGGGAGGAGAAGGGGACGACAGAGGATGAGATGGTTGAATGGCATCACGATTCGATGGACATGGGTTTGAGCAAGCTCCGGAGTCGGTGTTAGACAGGGAAGCCTGGCGTGCTGCAACCATGGGCTCACAAAGAGTCAGACACAACTGAGCAACTAAACTGAACTGAACAGAGTGCAGAGCACTCCTGATTAATCTACAATGGCCAGCTAGAGACAGCTTATCCAGCAATCATCAGAGCCCCCTTACCTGATCAACTGAGGAAAGAAGTTTCTTGTGCAGCTGAACATAAAGAAACTACTAGAAGCATCTCAAACGTTCCATGACCTCTGAGTGTGCTTCCTTCCTAAAGTTTCCTTCACCCTGTGGTTACCGTATGTCTTTTATTAAAAATTATCCCTGACAGGAGCCCTTCCACAATGAATGGGCCAGAGAGGGAGGGTGGTGAGCTGAACATCAAAGTCTGTGTAATTTAAAACTCTATAGCCAAAGGAAATTACGAAAAAAGTGGAGCTGCAGATCAAAAGCTGATTTTACAGAAACAATTTTTTTTAAGACACTCAAATGCTCCTTCTTCCTGTGTTATTTAATAGTTTTGAGGTCTTTCTCTTTTCCCTTCTTCTGAAACAATCTCAGAAAAAAATCAGAAAAGATAGTTATACAACTATGATAAATTATGAATCATTGAAAGTTGTTTTCTTCCAAATTAAAATAAAAAGGAGATAAACACAACAATTAAGCAAATGCCAGTCCTAAACAAGATAAAATTCAAAAAGGTGTCTTTCAACTAGTACCAATAATCACTTGCACAATAATACATAGGCCTGCAAAAAACAGAATCATAACAAGGATAACAATTTATCTCCCACTAAAATTGACTATCAAATGTTTTAAATTATCCATTGCTTTGTTGAATTTATAAATTGGAGAAGGAAACGGCAACCCATTCGGTATTCTTGCCTGGGAAATCCCATGGATGGAGGAGCCTAGCAGGTTACAGTCCATAGGGTCGCAAAGAGTCAGACACGACTTGGCGACTAAATAACAGTTGCTAGGCTGAATTTATAAATTAAGCTAGTGGTCACTGAATCACAGAATCAAACTGTTAGAAGCAAATATCATTTAAAAAGTAAGAATCATCATGTTTACTCCTGTTTTTGAGGGAAAACCAATCAAATAAGAAGACAAAAGCTGCAAATGACCAAAGCAAAAAAATAGGAAAATAGAGGAAGTTTCAGGTATTTTGAAAATGAGTAAGAAGTTATCAATATTACTTAAGGAGTCAAATATTTCAGAAATAATATTAGTATTCAAAAAGCAAATATGTCTGCCTAAAATTGAATAGGATTGACAATTCCATAATGCTGCTGGCATAGAGGGGGTAAACTGAGTGAAAAAAAGCAGTAAAACAAAGAAATAAAACAGATTTAAACATTTATGGTAGGGGTTCTCTGGTGGTTCAGTGGTAAAGAATCTGCCTGCCAAAAGAGTTCAGCTCAGTTCAGTCGCTCAGTCATGTCTGACTCTTTGAGACCCTATGTATCACCAGGCCTCCCTGTTCATCACCAACTCCCAGAGTTCACCCAAACTCATGTGCATCAAGTCAATGATGCCATCCAGCCATCTCATCCTCTGTCGTCCCCTTCTCCTCCTGCCCCCAATCCCTCCCAGCATCAGGGTCTTTTCCAATGAGTCAACTCTTCGCATGAGGTAGCCAAAGTATTGGAGTTTCAGGCTCAGGCTCAGTCCTTCCAATGAACACCCAGGACTGGTCTCCTTTAGGATGGACTGGTTGGATCTCCTTGCAGTTAAAGGGACTCGCAAGAGACTTCTCCAGCACCAGAGTTCAAAAGCATCAATTCTTTAGTGCTCAGCTTTCTTCATAGTCCAACTTCTCACATCCATACATGACCACTGGAAAAACCATAGCCTTGACTAGACAGACCTTTGTTGGCAAAGTAATATCTCTGCTTTTAATATGCTGTATAGTTGGGTCATAACTTTCCTTCCAGGGAGTAAGCGTCTTTTAATTTCATGGCTGCAGTCACCATCTGCAGTGACTTTGGAGTCCAAATAAATGAAGTCTGATGGGACCAGATGCCATGATCTTCGTTTTCTGAATGTTAAGCTTTAAGCCAACTTTTTCACTCTCCTCTTTGACTTTCATCAAGAGGCTTTTGAGTTCCTCTTCACTTTCTGCCATAAGGGTGGTGTCATCTACATATCTGAGGTTATTGATATTTCTCCCGGCAATCTTGATTCCAGCTTGTGCTTCTTCCAGCCCAGCATTTTTCATGATGTACTCTGCATTGTGGATGTGACTGGTGATAGAAGCAAGGTCCAATGTTGTAAAGAGCAATATTGCATAGGAACCTGGAATGTTAGGTCCATGAATCAAGGCAAATTGGAAATGGTCAGACAGGAGATGGCAAGAGTGAATGTTGACATTCTCGGAATCAGCGAACTCAAATGGACTGGAATGGGTGAATTTAACTCAGATGACGATTATATCTATTGTGGGCAGGAATCCCTTAGAAGAAATGGAGTAGCCATTATGGTCAACAGAAGAGTCCACAATGCAGTACTTGGATGCAATCTCAAAAACGACAGAATGATCTCTGTTCGTTTCCAAGGCAAATCATTCAATATCACAGTGATCCAAGCCTATGCCCCAACCAGTAACGCTGAAGAAGCTGAAGTTTAATGGTTCAATGAAGACCTACAAGACCTTTTAGAACTAACACCCAAAAAAGATGTCCTTTTCATTATAGGGGACTGGAATGCAAAAGTAGGAAGTCAAGAAACACCTGGAGTAACAGGCAAATTTAGCCTTGTAATACAGAATGAAGCAGGGCAAAGGCTAATAGAGTTTTGCCAAGAGAACGCACTGGTCATAGCCAAAGAAACTTGGGTTCAATTCCTGATCTGAGAAGATTCCACATGCCTTGGAGCAAATAAGCTCATGCTCCACAACTACTGAGCCTGTGCTCTAGAGCCTGGGAGCCACAACTACTGAGCCCCGGTGCTGCAAGTACTGAAGCCTGCACACCCTAAAGCCTGTATTCTGCAGTTAAGAGAAGCCACTGCAATGAGAAACCCACACAGAGCAAGTAGAGAGTAGCCCTTGCTTACCTCAACTAAAGAAAAGCCCAAGCAGCAACAAAACAACCTCAGAAAAAATCAGGAAAGACATGGTTATAGGACTATGATAAATTATGAATCATAGTTCATAAATACATAAAATAAACAGATACCCAGCATAACCAAAAATACATAAAGTTATATTAAAAAAAAAAAAAAACTCTTGGTAAAGGGTCTGCTGCTGCTAAGTCGCTTCAGTGGTGTCTGACTCTGTGCGACCCCATAGGCCATCAGGCTCCACTGTCCCTGGGATTTTCCAGGCAAGAACACTGGAGCGGGTTGCCATTTCCTTCTCCAATGCGTGAAAGTGAAGGGGCCTTTCACATTAAACACACTTCTGCGATCAAATAAAGGTCCAACAACTACTGATTGATAAACCTGTTTAAGAATCTATGAAGCAAAAGAGATATCCTCAATTAAAATTCATCTGCAGATTTTCTCTAATCAGCACTGCCCTTCTGCAACATTATCTCTATCGAAGTTTCTCCTCCCACTTTGATACATTATTTAAGACTCTTCAATCACGACTTCCCTGGTGGTCCAGCGGTTAAGACTTCACCTTCCAATGCAGGAGAGCGTGGGTTGATCATCTTGTTGGGAAACTAAGATCCCACATGCCTGGAGGCCAAAAACACAAAACATAAAACAGAAGCAATATTGTAACAAATTCAATAAAGACTTTGAAAATGGCCCACATTTAAAAAAATCTTAAAACAAAACAAACAAACAAACAAAAAACAGACATCAAATCTGAGCCTGAGTTTGTAGAAAACATTTTTCAGAGCTCTGTGATTTCCATCTATTTAGATGCTTGAATGAAAATGAGCTTTCCCCTACACATGCTAACCCTACCGTTAGCATGTTCTTGGACCCTGACAAATCAGGAAATACAGCTGAATTTTATTTCCACAGTAAAAGGTTCGTGTTTGCCTGCACAAGCTTATGTAGAAATTGTCTCATAGAGCTGTTCAGTTCATGGTAAGCTCTGCTCTGACCAAGCTCCAAAGTCCAAAGAGAGACATTCCAACAGAACCAAACGGGCCTCTAAAGAGGCCGATCGTAACACAAACACAAGTTATCTTTCACAAGCGCTGACAAAACATGAAACACTGAGTGAATATATGACCCAGCAATCTAATTCCTGGGCATATATCCAGACAAAACTGTAATTCAGTAAGATACATGCACCCCAAAGTTCACTACAGCACTATTTATTATTCAAAAAGATGTATGTACCCCTATGTTCATAGCAGCACTGTTCACAAAAGCCAAGACATGGAAACAACCTAAATGCTCATTGGACAGATAAATAGATAAAGAAGAGGTGGTACATACATACAGTGGAATACTATTCAGCCATTAAAAGGAATATGCCATTTGCAGCAATGTGGACCTAGAGGTTATCATACTAAGCAAATAAGTCTGAAAGATACAAATACTGTATGATATCACTTATATGCAGAATCTAAAATACAACGCAAATGAACTTATCTATGAAAAAGAAACATTCACAGACATAAAGACTTGTGGTTGCCAAGAGAAAGTGGGATAGGAAAGGCGTGGATGTGGAGTTTGGGATTAAAAGGTGCAAACTATTATATAGAGAATGGAGAAACAACAAGGGCCTAATGTAAAGAACAGGGGACTAGATTCAATGTCCTGTGATAAACCATAATGAAACAATGTGAAAAAGAATATATATATATATATATTCAGCTATATCAGCTGAATCATTGTGCTGTACAGCAGAAATCAGCACATTATAAATCAACTATACTTCAATAGAATTTTTTAAAATTAATTTTTCAATAAAACCATGAATCCATTGGTTTTTATGAGACAAACATACTTTTAAAAGCCTTTGCTATAAATGGCTTTGAAAAAGGGAGCCTCTATTGGAACTAGTCAGATCAGACTGGAAACACTAAATGTGGAAAGATGATTTTTTTCTAAATACCACCTTATGCATGAGCGTAAATGGGTGGTAACATTTTAGCAGAAGGGAGCGGCAATCTGTTGTTTGGACAGCCCAGTCATCACTGCCGCTTTTCTGGTGAGATGCTGATATTCCTCTTCGGAGGGACTTTCTTCTCCCAGACGCTCAGTCCAGGTGGTTGGGTAGAACTGATTCTGTCCTTTCTCGCCTCTGAGGGGCAGGGGGCACACGCATAACCAGGACCTTCCATCTTCCTAGTGACATGACCCAAGTTGGCACAGTGACACTCAATCCCAGCAATGGAACTCTTAGGAAGGAGACATCTCTATCTGCCAGAATCAAAGGTAGTAGAATATGGGCCTGGAGCTGCTGGTGACCATGCTGTCACCTCGTGGAAAAAAAAAACCTGTCTGCATACAAAGCCAACCAAGAAGAAAACAGAGCCAAGAAACAAGAGGATCCCTCGAAACAGTATCATTTGAATCCCTGGAAAGTGCTATGCTTGAATTTAAATCTACCCTGAACCTTTCAATAACATGAGTCAACAGCACATCCCTCCTGTATTTTGACTAGAACCAGTGTGAGGGGGATTTCTGCACATACATCCCAAAGAGCTCCCCCAGGAACCTGAGTAAATCAATACTGCAAGGACAACACTAGAACGTGAAACTGGAAGCACTTCAAACTTCAAGCTTTTTCAATGAAAGGAAGTCATTTTCTGTAGGAAATTTCCATGGGGACCTTGTGCTGAAGTGATTTCCATGAGGTCACTACTCATCTTTAAGACGTCATGGTATTTATCTTCTTAATCCCTTATGGCATTTAGTCGCTCAGTCGTGTCTGACTCTTCATGACCCCAGGGACTGTAGTCCACCAGTCTCCTCTGCCCATGGGATTCTCCAGGCAAGAATACTGGAGTGGGTTGCCATGCCCTCCTCCAGGGGATTTTCCCAACCCAGGGATTGAACCCAGGTCTCCAGCATTGCAGGGAGATTCTTTACGATCTGAGCCACCAGGAAAGCCCACACTTCACAGTAACAGGACAATGGTGACTTCACACTAGCAGCAGAACATCGAAGCTTCTCAAAAAATTCAAGACTCAAATTCTTTTTATGATACCAGAAAATTAAACCCCAGGTGAAAACAATGACTGGAAGAGGCAAAAACTTGTGACGTTTTTGTGTGCTGAAGCACTAATGGTAGCTTTAATGAGCAGGCAAATGATCTTCTCTAATGATAAAATCCTAAGAGAGAAAGAGAAAAATGTCCTTTTATCCAAACTCCCTCCCTCCAAGCTGGGAACATTTAAATCTTAATTATTCCTCAGAGTCCTTGCACTCATGCCGAGTACACCGATGATGAAAAAGTGACATGTTCTCATGACACATATACTACATTGTAGAGCAACAGCTAAGAAAAGAAAATTAAGAGCCTTGTTCAAGTGCATTGCTGCATGAGCACTGAATGCTGAGCACCTCCCGACTGGATATGCTCAGAAACATTTTTCAAAAGAATCAAAACACATATATTTCCATATATGGGTAAAAGTTACCCCATCTTTTGCATTACAAATTTTTGCATTTATATATGTCTATTTGAAAGAGGAAGCAAGAGAAGCTTCACTGGGAAAAGTGTATTAGGTTGATGGTGACATGCCTACCTAATTGATTTAGATCCCTTTATTGTTATTTTCCCAATCAACTTACAGATGCTAGTCAGTAAGTTAGAGACTATCTCATTATCCAATTCAAAACAAAGTTGAACATTAATTGCAAAGGTCAGCTGCAAATATATTATAGATCCTTGGTGAATCACACGTCTGTGATCAACCTGCATATTCAGGGCAGCTACAAATCAAAATAACAGAACTCTAGTACAGCCCCTCTGGCCAATGGTTCCACAGTTCCTCCTACTGGAGAAGTTCAAGACCAGATGATCAAGAGAGAGATTAAAATCGTCAAAATTCGAATATCAGTATTTTCCCTCTCTGAACTACAGGGTCATCATAAAACCACAGGAAAAAAGGATACTCACAAGGCCTTCAACCGTTCCACTCCTACTTTTAGAAAAGGACCACACAAAAACATCTTAGACTGCAGATCTCCTCAAAATAATACCTCAAAGCACTCCATTCCATTTTCTACCACCAAAACTATCTTAAATTACTTAAACTCAATCTAAGTTCTTTCTGTCTTGTTGACTGCTCAAAGGATTAAAAAAAATTGCTGCCTGCTATCTTAATTATTGTATTGTTTCTTACTTTTAATACTGAAAAGAACCTCAGACTTCTTTTCTCTACCATTCACTATGCATGCAACCTTGGCTATATCATTGAATCTTCCTAGATCTAAATTTCCTCCTCTACAAAATAAAATATTAGGACAAATCTGAGATTCTTAAGGCTTTCCCTAAGTTAAAGTTCATCATGTAACTGTGGATTGATTATTGTTCCCTACACTCTGTTCTACCTCTTAAACACATGCCTCATTTGCATTTTTCCTAAATCCCTGACTCTTTCTTGCCAATCCCAAGGGAAAAAAATGATAATAATAAAGTAAAAAGTTCAATACAAGAAAACTTCAATGCTATTCAGTGATCTCCCAGGTCACAATAAACACCCCTGGAGAACAGGAGGTGAGCTAACTCAGCAAATAGTAAGCTTCTAAAACACAGCAGGTACATATCAGGGGTAATAATAGTCATCCCTTTGTCATTAGAAATAACTCTCTCCAATTTTTTTTTTTTTTTGGGGGAGCTTTGCTCTTCAACTGGATGAAAATACAGATGTTTCTAACATGTCTTAGCTTATGGTATGTGCCAGGTTTAAGTTCCAGAAATGAAGTACACAAAGAATTACTTTTTTATGAGATATACTGGGGAAGAGATCATTTCAAAAACCAATGATTTATGTACTAAAAACAATGTTTTATGGGAAAATATATAAACACAACCACTGATAGAGTGGATGCTTTAAGTGCAATACACAAAGGATTGCAGGTTAGGGTTATAGAGATTACTCCAAACATGAAATTCACCCAAAGATGAGCTGTTGAAGCAAAGAATTAAGTCAAGAAGTTCACAAAATGATGCAGGATGTCATTGATGTGGCTTGTATTATAAAAATAAGACCTTTAATATCTAGTAAAATCCTTTTAGTATTTTGCAATAAGCATATAGAGATTTAATTATTTTGTAATGAGATACAGAGATTTGATGGCTATCTTATGGCAAACTATTTTAATAATGTGGGGGAACTTAAAGATAAATTATTCATATTTTAAAAAAGGAAATATTTCAAACTTTCTATTTTTATAATGACAACTGGCTGTCAACAGTATGCTATACAACCAATTTTTTTTTTAACTTTTTTTTTTTGTATTTTATTAAACCCTCAAATTTCTCCAATTTGTAAATGAGATTTTTGGTGTTTTATTGTTGTTGTTACTTTTGAAAATGGATGTGTGATAAGATGCTGTGGAGGAGAAGGAAGAACTTTGTGCACGTGAGATCATGGTAGTTCCTCAGAATATGCTGGAATGAATGAACGGTTGAAAAAATTCCTAGTCCCAGAATTCAAAATAACACTGGGACAAAGGCAACTGTGTGCTGAACACCAAGGTTTATTTCACTCTCCCACTCAAATATACATATATACGACACACTAAAAGTTAGCATGTGCCAATTTAAATAATGGCACATCTATACCCCACCCTTTGCCCTAAAAACTATCTTAATGGAGCTGGTGCCCAGCCTTAAAGGATGATGGGGAAATAGCTCAGCAGTCTCTCATTCTCTTAGTCCCTTGTTACTTTGATGGCATCAATAATCATAACTTTGTTATCTTCACATCTGCTTGGGGAGCATCTATGTTCCAACTGCAGTAGCCAAACTCAAACTTTTCCAACTGTTTAAAAAACCAGACCATAAGTAGCTCACTCCACAATCTCTACTCGGAAGGAACTGTGCCCCAGTTCAGGTTATTCCGGGTTAATATCCAGGAACCACTTTGAGAAGCAGCTGTACAGTGGACAGAAACCATAAAACCAAGCAAGATAAAGAATCTGACTGCTAATGTCGAAATCATAAACTGCATGGACTCCATATGATCTTATCAGACACTCCCAATTCCACTTTTGGCACTGCTTCCAGGAGGTTTGATGTCATATCAAGAACAAATGTCCATCACTGACCAGGAGACAGTGAGTCAGGAAAGCCTAGATAGTGACTTCCATACAACACAAAGGGGCTTTGGCTAAAAGTAGGAAAACTCCTTGTGTTTACACAACAGCTCTCTAGAACCATTAATTCTGCATTTTGCAAATACTATACAAAGAGGAAAAGTCAACACATATGGACTGGGGTAGAGGAAAGAGATCTAATGGTAACATCTAATCCTTTATCAGTCAGAATTGTGGAGAGTATACATGGGCTTCTAAATCAAGCCCTTTCAGAGAAGATACCAAGTGGACCCTGAATCTCAAGGAGGGCTAAGTAGTGCTTTCAACCACCTCTATCATTAAGAGTAGAGAGGATATATTTTTCACAGCATCCATAAGCTACTTAAAAAATTAACGAGACTCTTGAGCATTTTTAAAAATTCACAAAACTAAGCTTCTTCATGATAGTGATGAACATCTACCTCAACTTTGAGTCCCCTACATTCACTCCAATTTCAAGAAATAAGTTGCTGTGGGTTAGTCAGTGTTGCTTGACGCAGGAGATGCAGGTTTGATCCCTGAGTCAGAAAGATCCCCTGGAGAAGGAAATGGCAACCCACTCCAGTATTCTAGACTGGGAAATCCCATGAAGAGAGGAGCCTGAATGGCTAGAGTCTATGGAGTCGCAAAAGAGTCAGTCATGACTTAGCAAATAAACAACAGTAATGTGCTGTGGAAAATTCTTCAAGAGATGGGAATACCAGACCACCTGACCTGCCTCTTGAGAAATCTGTATGCAGGTCAGGAAGCAACAGTTAGAACTCAACATGGAACAACAGACTGGTTCAAATAGGAAAAGGAGTACATCAAGGCTGTATATTGTCACCCTGCTTATTTAACTTATATGCAGAGTACATCATGAGAAACGCTGGGCTGGATGAAGCACAAGCTGGAATCAAGATTGCCAGGAGAAATATCAATAACCTCAGATATGCAGATGACACCACCCTTATGGCAGAAAGTGAAGAGAAACTCAAAAGCCTCTTGATGAAAGTGGAAGAGGAGAGTGAAAAAGTTGGCTTAAAGCTCAACATTCAGAAAACGAAGATCATGGCATCTGGTCCCATCACTTCATGGGAAATAGATAGGGAAACACTGGAAACAGTGTCAAGACTTTATTTTTTTGGGCTCCAAAATCACTGCAAATGGTGACTGCAGCCATGAAATTAAAAGACGCTTACTCCTTGGAAGGAAAGTTGTGACCAACCTAGCTAGCATATTCAAAAGCAGAGACATTACTTTGCCAACAAAGGTCCGTCTAGTCAAGGCTATGGTTTTTCCTGTGGTCATGTATGGATGTGAGAGTTGGACTGTGAAGAAGGCTGAGTGCAGAATTGATGCTTTTGAACTGTGGTGTTGGAGAAGACTCTTGAGAGTCCCTTGGACTGCAAGGAGATCCAACCAGTCCATTCTGAAGGAGATCAGCCCTGGGATTTCTTTGGAAGGACTGATGCTAAAGCTGAAACTCCAATGCTTTGGCCACCTCATGCGAAGAGTTGACTTATTAGAAAAGACTCTGATGCTGGGAGAGATTGGGGGCAGGAGGAGAAGGGGACAACAGAAGATGAGATGGCTGGATGGCATCACTGACTCAATGGACATGAATCTGAGTGAACTCCGGGAGTTGGTGATGGACAGGGAGGCCTGGCGTGCTGCGATTCATGGTGTCGCAAAGAGTCAGACACGACTGAGCGACTGAACTGAACTGAATGTGCTTATCAACGCACCTACCTACAGTTAGAACAGTCAATGGTTTAAAGAGTTATTAACACATTTAAACTGAAGTTTGCATTTGCAAAATTTCTAAACAGGTTACACTTAAAAGGGCATATCACTCCAAGGTATACTCTAAAATACATATGTAAATAAGATACGGTGTGTGTGGCATGTGTGTGTGTATATATAAAAAATGGAATATTAGCCATAGAAAATGAAATAATGCCATTTGCAAGCAGCATGGATGGACCTAGAGATTATCACAGTAAGTAAATCAGGGAGAGGAAGATAAATATACAGTATCACTTATATGCAGAATCTAAAAATTATACAAATGAACTTATTCACAAAATAGAAACAAACACAGAAATCAAACTTACAATTACCATAGCGGATGGAGTGGGAGAGATAAATTAGGAATTTGGGATTAACATGTATGCAATACTATATATTAAAAAATAGGTAAATAAGGACCTACTATATAGCACTGGGAACTATGCTCAGTATCTTATAATAATCTATAATGGAGAAGAATCTGAGAAAAAGTAGACACAAAAGTATATGTATAACATAATCACTTTGCTATTCACCTGAAACTAACAAAACATTTTAAGTTAGTTGCAACTCAATACAAAATATATAGAGAATAGAAAAAAAATTTTAAGTATATAAAACTACCAAGATGGGAACGGCAAGACTAACAGCCATCACACTTGAGTAATGCTTCCACGTGCTAAGTTTTAGGCAGGTAACATGAATAAAAATGCAGTAAAGATTAATCAGAAATTTATCCAATGGAAGGAGAGTACAGAAAGTCACCTAAAAAGGCTCCATCAGCAACTAATACAAAATCACTGAATAAGACCAATAGGAAAAAAAAAGAAAGAAAAAAGCTCCTTATGTACCAAAATTATAATTTGTGTCATAAACTTCTTTCTCCAAAAGTACAAAAAATTATGTTCAACCAATAGAGTTATACTCAGACAAGGGAGAATTTCAAGATGGATAAAGCCATCTCGACCCTCTAAAAAAGTCCAAGTTCCAATCTAGTAATATGTTCTTACAGCATAAATAAGTACATTTGGGGCATTAAAATTAATTGGAGCCCACTCAAACAGTAATATACAGTATTCACAGGAATATTCACAGGGCTTCCCTGGTGGCTCAGTTGGTAAAGAATCTGCCTGCAATGCAGGAGACCGAAATTCGATCCCTGGGTCAGGATGATCCCCTGGAGAAGGGAATGGCAACCCACTCCAGTATTGTCTGGAGAATTCAATGAACAGAGGAGCCTGGTGGGCTACAGTCCATGGAGCTGCGAAGAATCGGACACGACTGAGCAAATAACATACATACACACACACACAGGAATACAAGAATAATCTCAGAGCATTTCTTTTTAACACATGTGCCTTCCTAGCTGCAAGGTGGTGTTTTTCCAATCTTCACACTCTTCTGTAAGTTTCCTTCTTTCTCCTTCAATATCCTAGCCTGCCATGAAAGGTAAAGAAAAAAAAACAAAAGATTCATGGCTTACCCCAAACATACTGTGAATGATGCAGTAAATAAAAATACCTTCTGTGTTGAAATACATCCAAAAATTATTTCCTATTATTCCAGCATTCAAAACTTTCTCGCCTCTCTTCAAATCTTCTCATATACTATGGTCTGATGTGTTCCCAGAAAATTCATCCAACTACGCTGGCACGGCACACTGATCTCACAATTACAGCCTCCAATATCGTGAGAAATAAATGTCTGTGTTTATAAGCTACCCAGTGTATGTTATTTTATTATGGCAGCCCAGATGGACTAAGATATCATATGGAATACAGAGGTTGCTACCTAAAATTAATTAGACCACATCTTATTTGGCACCTCTTGCAGTAAATAGGCCTCATCACAGTATTAACCCACAGGAATCCCAAAGATGCTAAGAAATTGGTCCACCACCACCTGGATCCTTGGCAAAAGAAATGGGTATTGATGGTGGCTCCTTTGAAAAAGTCAAGGGAAACAAGACTGGTGAGAGGGGGATATCCTTCACAGTCCAGTGGTTAAGACTCCTCGCTTCCAAAGCAAGGGGTCAGAGAACTAAGATCCCACGTGTAGTGCAGCACAGCCAAGAAAATATTTTTTTAGTTGAAGAAGAAAAGATTAGTGGGAGCTACAAAGACTGAATGACATGTAACTACTAACTTAGGCCATGACCACGATGTTAATGACACAAGCCTCATGCGGGACACTTAGGTCTGTGTTGCTTGGCTGTGCATTCTCCTAGTGCCACATACATCACCCTTCACTGGGCAACATGGAGAACCGCTTTCTGTACTTATAACCTCATACTATATTCTGTAGAGATCAACAAAGTTTCAGCCTCAGGGGAAATTTATATGGGTAAAACAAAAAGGTATGATATTAATTAATTAACCATTTCCACTCCCTAGTGCTAATAACAGGTTCTCCAACATGAACTCACAAATATTTCATCAACATGAATTATATTTGTTCAAGAAGTTTTAAAAAGCACTCATTCACTTTACCCACTGCTGTTCAGAAAGGCATTTAACTGGCTTAAAAAATAAGCAGGAAAAAGCAGATTTTAAAAATGACCAACATATACAATTCTTTGCTTTTTTTTTAATATAAAGCTGATTAGAGACAAAACAATTCTATCAGCCACATAAACAAATCTCATAATCCCCAATCATTATGTTAAAATCAAGTTCATCTTAAAATTACCATGGATTTAACTTGTGTACAAAGAAAACCAAGTGTGCCCTAAATTAAAATCAATCATAATTTTTGGAGCAGCTTTTAAAAAATAAAAACATCTCAGTAAACAATTGAATTATATTAAGCCAACCATCAGAAGTAGGACTAAATCCACATTTGGTATAAAAATAAGCTCGCTTTTTAAAAGCTGAGTATGTCTCTACTTTGAATGACAATTCCTTAAAAATATGTCCATTTGAAAAAAAAAAAGTAAGTATAATTCTGAGAGGCTTCTTTATTAACTTCAAGTGACTATAGGTTGCTGCTTTTATTGTATTTTTCTAAAGCTATTTGCTGTTACATGATTTGATAAGTCTAAAACTACAATTGTGATTTATAGAGGAGAGATTTAAGTTAACACACTCAAATAAATCAAGTTGTATTAAGGATAATATCAGAAATATTTATTTTAAAAGGTTTTGAACCGATCACTAAGGTTACATTTTCCCTCTCTCTGCTTATGCCAACCACAATTTAAGTTTGATTTTATTCAATTCAGTTTTTCATTTGGCCTAAATAAAAGACAGTTGCTTTTCATGATTAGTTTCAGTTATTTTTCTTAGAGCAATATAATATTTCAACATTTTGTCTACCTATAAAATTAACAAAATATATTAAGACACTAAAGAAAGGATCTAGATTGCATTGTCCAGGCAGAGGGCAGAGCTGTATAAAAAATGAAAGGTATCTTGCTAGACTACTCCTCTTATATATAAGAAAAGAGAGATGGCACTGGGGAAAGTGCTCTGTGACACCCAGCAAGTTCATCATTTGCCTGGTGTGTGGGATGCAGAAATGGTGATTAGGTTTGGAACCCATGGAGGTACACCGAGGCACTTCAGTTTACATGATAAGGCTTAGCCATAAGAAAGAAAGAAATAATACCATTTGAAGCAACATAGATAACCTAGAGATTATCATACTAAGTGATGTAAGTCAAAAAAGAAAAACAAATATCATATGTTAATTCATCTATTTGGAATCTAAAAAAAAAAAAAATGGTATAGAGGATCTCATTTGCAAAGCAGAAATAGAGACACAGATCTAACCATAATGTTAATTTTTTGCTAGATTCCAGACTTGATCAACTCATATCTCTAACATTAGAGGACATCCCTTTCTCACCATTCCAGAGGATTCTCCTTGACCAGATGCTACTGACTGGGTGTACTCAGAGACCCAAACACAGAAACCACCTGAGAAGGTGCAAAGAAAACCAAAGCTCTCACTGACGATGCAACAGAGAATAAGCACATGTTCTGAAATCATTAGGACCTCTGAAAGCATGGCACAGTGGTTAACAGTGAAATATCTACAGCTTCAATGCTATACTTGAATCCCTCTTTGCCAATTATAAAACTGAGGGCAAATTTCTTAACTTCTCTGGGCCTCAGTTTCCTCACCTGTCAAACGGGGATAACAATAGCAATTCTTATGATTATTAATATATGCAAACAGAAAGAATAATGTCTGAACACAAGCTAAGTAAATGTTAGCTATTACTGATACTACCATTTTTCTTATTTCTTTTTCACCATTATTACTATTTTCATCACAAGATAAGACTTGAGAAGAAGTACTCATCCATGACAGGTTAGATTACATTTTGTAAGTTCATATCTGTAGTAGAACTCCAAGAAAAAAATGAACTCTGATGAACTTGACTAAAAAAAACATTTGTGCCTTACAACAAGAAGGCTTTCTTGTACCTCAGATGGTAAAGAATCTGCCTGCAATGCAGGAGACCTAGTTTCAATCCCTGGGTCAGGAAGATCCCCTGGAGGAGGAAAGGGCAACCCACTCCAGTATTCCTGCCTGGAGAATTGCATGGGCAAAGAAGCCTGGCGGGCTACAATCCACGGGGCTGCAAAGAGTTGGACACGACTGAGTGACTATCATACACAAACACACACACAAGAGTACACCATTTGATACACACAAAATTCTTTGCATTTCTGTTTTGTTTACTTGTGTGTCTACTCTTGTCTTTTGTGTCAGTAACTGCTCCTCAGTGGCTACCCAAATTTGTGATGTGGGTGAATCTGCCTGATGATAGACTGATAGGGGCAAATCTGTGGTGTGGCCAATTTTTTTCTGGAAGACAGAAGAAAAGTCACACGTACATCCTTTGCTCAGGGTTTTTATGACCCGAGACAAGTTACTTCTCTCTATTACATACCGTAAGAAAATAGGAGGGGAAAAGTAAATTTTGTTACTTGACTCACCAGAGTACATCTTAACTGACCAAATGTGCCTACAGCTAAAATATGAACTCCGAGAAGAAAGTTAGGTTCTCAAAGACCTTTCATCTTATTAGGAACCAAAATGGACTTTATGCCTTAACTTAGCATTATTCAGGAACGCAGGAGACATTAGAGCCCTGTAAATGGGGCTCTAAAACCAACACTGGGCTTTAGGACACAGGTTATCTTAAGGGGTCAATTTGCTCTGGCAGCAAGCACCCAAAACCTAGGGTCAGATGGAAGATAGGCAGATAGGCAGCACAGAGACATCCCATTTATAGAAAAGCACAGAGTGTTTTGAGTTACTTTTGGAAAAGTTAATCCACTCTGTCCTCATGAGACAAGGCACATGCCAGAGGTTCTAAAATTCTCATCTTCTAATCTAGAGAAATGGGTGCTATAAACAGAGGATTAAGCAAAATGTTGAACGCTGTGGATATTTTCATTTTCTTAATTTTTATCTATTATTATACTATAGTTCTCGCCAAACCTGTATCATTTTTTAAGGTTAAAATATATATATTTTTTAATATAAATTTATTTATTTTAATTGGAGGCTAATTACTTTACAGTTTTGTATTGGTTTGGCCATACATTGACATGAATCCACCATGGATGTACATGTGTTCCCCATCCTGAAGCCCCCTCCCACCTACCTCCCCATCCCATCCCTCTGGGTCATGCCAGTGCACCAGCCCTGAGCACCCTGTATCCTGCATCAAACCTGGATTGGCGATTCATTTCACATATGATCTTTTACATGTTTCAATGCCATTCTCCCAAATCTTCCCACCCTCGCCCTCTCCCACAGAGTCCAAAAGACTGTTCTATACATCTGTGTCTCTTTTGCTGTCTCGTATACAGGGTTATCGTTACCATCTTTCTAAATTCCATATATATGCGTTAGTACACTGTATTGGTGTTTTTCCTTCTGGCTTACTTCACTCTGTATAATAGGCTCCAGTTTCATCTACCTCATTAGAACGGATTCAAATGTATTCTTCTTAATGGCTGAGTAATACTCCATTGTGTATATGTACCACAGCGTTCTTATCCATTCATCTGCTGATGGACATCTAGGTTGCTTCCATGTCCTGGCTATTATAAACAGTGCTGCGATGAACATTGGGGTACATGTGTCTCTTTCCCTTCTGGTTTCTTCAGTGTGTATGCCCAGCAGTGGGATCGCTGGGTCATATGGCAGTTCTATTTCCAGTTTTTTAAGGAATCTCCACACTGTTCTCCATAGTGGCTGTACTAGTTTGCATTCCCACCAACAGTGTAAGAGGGTTCCCTTTTCTCTACACCCTCTCCAGGACTTACTGTTTGAAGACTTTTGGATCGCAGCCATTCTGACTGGTGTGACATGGTACCTCATTATGGGTTTGATTTGCATTTCTCTGATAATAAGTGATGATGAGCATTTTTTCATGTGTTTGTTAGCCATCTGTATGTCTTCTTTGGAGAACTGTCGGTTTAGTTCTTGAGCTCATTTTTTGATTGGGTCGTTTATTTTTCTGGAATTGAGCTACTTAGAGTAAGGACAGGGCCTGAATGCCCCCAGGGCAATCTGAGGGAACTAACTTCAGATAGCAAACCTGTTTCATTTTAAACCAACTTGTACATGTAAAAAAGGAAGACCTTAAGTAAAATGTTGACCAGAAGTAATACAGACAAGCCTACCTTTTTATTTATCCTGAAAACAATAATTTCAAGTACGCATATCACAAGTATCATTAAAACCTTAAATATAGACTGAAAACCTCAAGGAAGAAGAAAAACATTTCTTTGGAGAGTACTACCAAATATCTGAGGAAAGAGAAGATAGATATAGCCAAAAGAAAGAACTCCAGATAGAAAAAATAAGAGGTATAAGTATGTTTCAAGAACGATAACATTTACAGCAGCTCTCTGGATTATTTTTACACCAACATATCCACTGGCCCTAAACTTCCATTTTGATATGTTCTGGAAAATGACACAAAATGTCACATGAATGTAGTAGTCCCAGGATAAAACAGTCACACAGGTCTTCCTGTAGCTACTTCAGTTAAGTTCAGTTGCTCAGTTGTGTCCAACACTTTGCAATCCCATGAACTGTAGCACATCAGGCTTCCCTGTCCATAACCAACACCCGGAGCTTACTCAAACTCATGTCCATCAAGTTATTGATGCCATCCGACTATCTCATCCTCCACCGTCCCCTTCTCCTCTCACCTTCAATCTTTCACAGCATCAGGGTCTTTTCAAACGAGTCAGTGCTTTGCATCAAGTGGCCAAAGTGTTAAGAGTTTCAGTTTCAGCATCAGTCCTTCCAGTGAACATCCAGGACTCATTTCCTTCAGGATAGACTGATAGGATCTCCTTGCAGTCCAAGGGACTCTCAAGAGTCTTCTCCAACACCACAGTTCAAAAGCATCAATTCTTCAGCTTTCTTTATAGTCCAACTCTCATATCCATACATGACTACTGTAAAAACCATAGCCTTGACTAGATGGACTTTTGTTGCCAAAGTAACATCTCTGCTTTTTAATATGCTGTCTAGCTTGGTCATAACTTTTCTTCCATGGAGAAAGCATCTTTTAACTTCATGGTGGCAGTCATCATCTGCAGTGATTTTGGAGCCCCAAAAAATAAAGTCAGCCACTGTTTCAACTGTCTCCCTATCTATTTGCCATAAAGTGATGGAACTGGATGCCATGATCTTCGTTTTCTGAATGTTGAGCTTTAAATCAACTTTTTCACTCTCCTCCTTCACTTTCATAAAAAGGTTCTTTTGTTCTTCTTCACTTTCTGCCATAAGGGTGGTGTCATCTGCATATCTGAGGTTATTGATATTTCTCCCGGCAATCTTGATTCCAGCTTGTGCTTCATCCAGTGTGGCATTTTGCATAATGTAAACTACATTAAGTTAAATAAGCGGGGTGCAAATATACAGCCTTGATGTACTCCTTTCCTGATTTGGAACCAATCCGTTGTTCCATGTCTGGTTCTAACTGTTGCTTCCTGACTTGCATGCAGATTTCTCAGGAGGCAGGTAAGGTGGTCTGGTATTCCCATCTCTTGAAGAATTTTCCAGTTTGCTGTAATCCACACAGTCAAAGGCTTTAGTGTAGTAAAGAAAGCAGAAACAGATGTTTTCTGAAACATTCTTGCTTTCTCGATGACCCAATGGAAGTTGGCAATTTGATCTTGGCTCCTCTGCCTTTTCTAAATCCAGCTTGAACATGTGGAAGTCCACGATTCATGTACTGAAGCTTGGCTTGGAGAATTTTGAGCATTAATTTGCTAGCGTGTAACAAGAGTGCTATCGTGCGGTAGTTTGAGCACTCTTTGACATTATCTTTCTTTGGGATTGGAATGAAAGTTGACCTTTTCCAGTCCTGTGGCCACAGCTGAGTTTTCCAGATTTGCTGGTATATTGAAAGCAGCACTTTCCCAGCATCATCTTTAAGGATTTGAAATAGCTCAACTGGAATTCCATCACCTCCACTAGCTTTGTTCGTAGTGATGCTTCCTAAGGCCCACTTGACTTCACATTCCAGGATGTCTGGCTTTAGGTGAGTGATCACACCATCGTGGTTATCTGGGTCATGAAGATTTTTTTGTAGTTCTTTGGTGTATTCTTGCCACCTCTTCATATATTCTCCTTCTATTAGGTCCATATCATTTCTGTTCTTTATTGTGCCCATCTTTGCATGAATGTTTCCTTGGTATCTCTAATTTTCTTCAAGAGATCTCTAGTTTTTCCCATTCTATTGTTCTCCTCTATTTCTTTGCATTGATCACAGATCAAATGTCAAAGAATGTTCAAACCATGGCACAATTGCACTCATCTCAGATGCTAGTAAAGTAATGCTCAAAATTCTTCAAGCCAGGCTTCAGCAATACGTGAACCGTGAACTTCCAGATGTTCAAGCTGGTTTTAGAAAAGGCAGAGGAACCAGAGATCATATTGCCAACATCTGCTGGATCATCAAAAAAGAGAGTTCCAGAGAAACATCTATTTCTGCTTTACTGACTATGTCAAAGCCTTTGACTGTGTGGATCACAATAAAGTGTGGAAAATTCTTCAACAGATGGGAATACCAGACCACCTGACCTGCCTCTTGAGAAATCTGTATGCAGGTCAGGAAGCAACAGTTAGAACTGGACATGGAACAACAGACTGGTTCCAAATACGAAAAGGAGTATGTCAAGGCTGTATATTGTCACCCTGCTTATTTAACTTATATGCAGAGTACATCATGAGAAACGATGGGCTGGAAGAAACATAAGCTGGAATTAAGTTTGCTGGGAGAAATATCAATAACCTCAGATATGCAAATGATACCACCCTTATGGCAGAAAGTGAAGAAGAACAAAAGAGCCTCTTGATGAAAGTGAAAGAGGAGAGTGAAAAAGTTGGTTTAAAGCTCAACATTCAGAAAACTAAGATCATGGTATCCAGTCCCATCACTTCATGGCAAATAGATGGGGAAACAGTGGCTGACTTTACTTTTGGGGGCTCCAAAATCACTGCAGATGGTGACTGCAGCCATGAAATTAAAAGATGCTTACTCCTTGGAAGGAAAGTTATGACCAACCTACATAGCATATTAAAAAGTAGAGACATTACTTTGACAACAAGGTCCATCTAGTCAAGGCTATGGTTTTTCCAGTGATCATGTATGGATGTGAGAGCTGGACTATAAAGAAAGCTGAGTACTAAAGAATTGATGCTTTTGAACTGTTTGGAGAAGCCTCTTGAGAGTCCCTTGGACTGCAAGGCAATCCAACCAGTCCATCCTAAAGGAGATCAGTCCTGGGTGTTCATTGTATGGACTGAGGTTGAAGCTGAAAGTCCAATACTTTGGTCACCTCATGCGAAGAGTTGACTCATTTGAAAAGACCCTGATGCTGGGAAAGATTGGGGGCAGAAGGACAAGGGGACGACAGAGGATGAGATGGTTGGATGGCATCACCGACTCAATGGACATAGGTTTGGGTGGACTCTGGGAGTTGGTTATGGGCAGGGAGGCCTGGCGTGCTGCAGTTCATGGGGTCGCAAAAAGTCGGACATGACTGAGTGACTGAACTGAACTGATCACTGAGAAAGGCTTTCTTATCTCTCCTTGCTATTCTTTGGAACTCTGCATTCAAATGAGTATATCTTTCCTTTTCTCATTTGCCTGTAGCTACTTAGCCTCCCTTTTCTATGATTCCTACCAATGGTTATTTGTAAACCTCTCACACTGTCTGCTCTGGAGCAAGCTGTTGCTTACATTTCAAGCATCTGTCTTACCCAAAAAACAGAACAAACAACAACAACAAAAACCCACAAGTAGGGTGCCTAACGTTCAATTAAAATGTCACTTATAAAATGGAACACATAATTCCCCCAGGGTCCAGGCTGAAATGGCAGGTACTGACTCGCTGACATGGAAAAGAAAACCCATGTCTGTGCTGAACTTGACCACCACCCAGAAAAGGTCACTTCAATGAGCTACTTGAAAAACACATAAAAGCATCTCCTTCCTTGTTAAATACACAAATGCTTTATATGTGTTTAAATCAAGAAATAGGTAAAGTACCAGCTACTGATTCTAAATAAGAATATTTATCTACTAAAATGAACAGTAAAGGATTTTCCTTTTTAAACATGGGGAGGGAGGAGGGAGGAGGACTCAGGATGGGGAACACATGTATACCTGTGGTGGATTCATTTTGATATTTGGCAAAACTAATACAATTATGTAAAGTTTAAAAATAAAATAAAATTTTAAAAAAAATAAAAAAAAAAAAAAAACAATTGATAGTGTAACATACCTAAATCAATATAGGTGTTATCAGCAAAATGTATGGGATGGCCAGAATTTTCCCAGGATTTTCCACGCCCTTCTCTTTCTAAATCATATGTTTCTGGTATAGACTAGCTCTATTGCTTTTTAAACTTGCCTCTGAATCTACAATTATCTTAAAAATAAAACCTGGATTACAAATAAATCAATCAATCACATTTTCTCCCATCATCATAATACCTATAAAGTATACTGTGTAAGAAATGCCATGGCTGTGACCGAAGCAAAGTCAAATTGTTATTTCTACTACTATTTTCTTTAAAAAAAAATATATCACCCTTCTTCTTGCACATCTCATAAACTAAACATCTTAAGTGAGCAAAAGTGAGCTTTTGTTTTACTGTTTCATCAAATCAAGTCTTTCATTCAAGTCTTTCACTGAACAAAATAATAATAAATGAATATCTTTCCAGTAAAGCAATGGGTTTAAAGACTATAAATGTGCAAGATATTTATGTTAGCATGGAGGCATATCTCCAATGTTGATGAATGAAAGAGATAAGCAGACTAATTCACTGGACCACTTTCAAATGCTGAGAATGGTTTTGTCCTCTGAGGTGGTTTCTCCAACCACTACTTCTTGATAATATTCACTTGACATTCCTAGATGCATTTCTTCAACTATAAAGGACTGAAGATATTGCATATGGAATATACAGTACAGTGCAGGACACAACTGGTGTTCAATAGTACATAATCAGTCATACATGCTATGCAGCACATAATCACAGTTGTAAGCACACACATATGGGGCAGGTATGTCCTGGATCTGCTGCTCAGCACAATGCTTTCCACGTGGCAGGTCTCAAAAGATAACTGTTGAGTAAATGGAAAATAGAGATTCCAAGATTGTTTAAAAATCACACAGTTTTAAGAAACTAAGCATAAGTAGCGACTGGAACTTATGGCCCTGGTCTCCTGATTCTTCACACTCACGGTGAGTCCTTGTTCTGATGCTGGCCTTTGGTGCCTGGCTCATTTAACAACTGTGTGAGGTAGGTGCTGTTTATACATGAGAAAATTTATATGTGAGAAAATTTATACGTGAGAAAATAAAAGCTGAGAAAGGAGATAAACATCTCTTCCCTCCTTTTGCCGTTCTACAAGATCTCATTTTTGTGCAGGTATTTCTGTGTCTCAAGGGGTCACCCTACTCCAAGGTGCAGAGATTGTTTTCACCTTGTCAGAAATTATTACAGAAACAGGCACTGGACCATTTTCTGGTTGAAGAGATCTAAGAGAAATATCTTTGGGAAAAGGATTCTGGGAAAATGTTCTGCTCTATCAGGAAAGGGTCACAAGATGAAATGGTCTTTTTTCTTCCTCTGGTCATTGTCACATCCGGATATGATGCCCAGCAGTCCTGCAGCCAACTTGCTATGAGTTAATAAATAGGCTAACATCAAGTATGGCAGATGAGAGATGGACTACCTGGATCAACCAACTCTCAATGGGCTTGTTCTGTGGATTTCACTTAGTAATTCCCTTTGGTATAAGGTATTTGAAAATAAGGTCTCTTACTTGTAGCCAAAAGCACCCCCAAGTGTCTCCTGCCCAAAGTTAGACAGCACCCCATTCACACTCAGGTCTCTCTGAAGCCCTGGTTTGTTCCACTATTGTTACACTTCATTATTGTTACACTCTGGGTGTGCCCCACCCAGAGTTCATGAGACAAGAAAGCATTATGTGACTGGTCCCTTCTAGATAGTTCACATACATTATGTAATTTCATCCCCATAGCCTAGCCTTTGAATCTAGGGCTCAAATACCAAATTCACCATCATGAATTGCCTTTTGCAGAAGGCTAGATTTTATTAAAGTAGAAAAAAATTTCTTTTAAGAAGCCATCAGTTGTATCAGAAGCCTTGACTTGCAAATCATGGCAGAAGGAAATTGTGCTTAGGAAGTGAAATCTGTAACATCTTGGGTAAGTTATTCAACCTCCCGGAGCCTGCATTTCCTCACCCATAGAATGCCTTCCTGGAGAAGCTCATGTGAGACAGCAAGTGTTCAATACACAAAAAATACTCTTAGTTAACAGCCCTCCTGCATATAGGTTTCTCAAGAGGCATGTCAGGTGGTCTGGTACTCCCATCTCTTTCAGAATTTTCCACAGTTTATTGTGATCCACACAGTCAAAGGCTTTGGCATAGTCAATAAAGCAGAAATAGATGTTTTTCAACAGTTAGAACTGGACATGGAACAACAGACTGGTTCCAAATACGAAAAGGAGTACGCCAAGGCTGTATATTGTCACCCTGCTTATTTAACTTCTATGCAGAGTACATCATGAGAAACGCTGGCCTGGAAGAAGCACAAGCTGGAATCAAGATTGCTGGGAGAAATATCAGTAACCTCACATATGCAGATGACACCACCTTTATGGCAGAAAGTGAAAAGGAACTCAAAAGCCTCTTGATGAAAGTGAAAGAGGAGAGTGAAAAAGTTGGCTTAAAGCTCAACATTCAGAAAACTAAGATCATGGCATCTTGTCCCATCACTTCATGGGAAATAGATGGGGAAACAGTGGAAAAAGCATCAGACTTTATTTTGGGGGGCTCCAAAACCACTGCAGATGGTGATTGCAGCCATGAAATTAAAAGACACTCACTCCTTGGAAGGAAAGTTATGACCAACCTAGATAGCATATTCAAAAGCAGAGACATTACTTTGCCAACAAAGGTCCGTCTAGTCAAGGCTATGGTTTTTCCAGTGGTCATGTATGGATGTGAGAATTGAACTATAAAGAAAACTGAGCACCGAAGAATTGATGCTTTTGAACTGTGGTGTTGGAGAAGACTCTTGAGAGTCCTTGGACTGCAAGGAGATCCAATCATTTCATCCTAAAGGAGATCAGTCCTGGGTGTTCTCTGGAAGGACTGATGCTGAAGCTGAAACTCCAGTACTTTGGC
Source organism: Bos mutus (assembly GCF_027580195.1). Lineage (NCBI taxonomy): Eukaryota > Metazoa > Chordata > Mammalia > Artiodactyla > Bovidae > Bos > Bos mutus. The sequence continues at coordinate 35,789,413 of NC_091644.1, forward strand.
CACCTCATGCGAAGAGTTGACTCATTGGAAAAGACTCTGATGCTGGGAGGGATTGAGGGCAAGAGGAGAAGGGGATGACAGAGGATGAGATGACTGGATGGCATCACCAATTTGATGCATGTGAGTTTGAGTGAACTCCAGGAGTTGGTGATGGACAGGGAGGCCTGGCGTGCTGCAATTCATGGGGTCGCAAAGAGTCAGCCACGACTGAGCGACTGAACTGAACTGAACAATCCTCCTGAATCTATCCATAGTAGCATTGGAAAAGAATCCATGAGCAGGGAAACCTCTGAGTGGTTACTTGTTAATCCTGTAAACATAATCAATAAATCACAGTTTTCATTCAGCAAGGGTTCCTCTTACTGTTTATCCACCAAAATGAAAAATAACCCTTAATAATCTATAATCTTATTTATCTTTTGAGAGATGACAGAGAATTCTTAAACCCTATTGATGTTTCCTCAATGGAAGAACAAAGATGAAAAATGAATGTGTAACAAAAAAATCCAACCAGCTTCTAAATAGCTTCGAAATATTAATAGGAGAGTCACCCTGCATATCCAGATACAGATTTCATAGGCGATCAAGTTATTAGTCACTAAGTGATTTTAAATTCTGCCATTAATTACCTTTCCCCCATTAACTATTATTTCACATTCTGAACCCCACAGTAACAAGCCCTCTGAGCCAAACCAACACAGTGAAGTCTCTGTATGCAGACCACCAGTCTCAAAGTAAAAATCCCTTCTCTCCCTCAGCAGGTACTCATGGTGCCTCAGAGAGAACAGAGGTCTCCTCCAATGGGCACAGGGGAATGGGAGTCAGCACTCCCTGTCCCCATTTAATCATACACGCACGTTCAGTCATTCAGCTGTGTCTTTCTGCTACCCTATGGATTGCAGCCCACCAGGCTCCTCTGTACATGAGATTTTCCAGGCAAGAATACTGGCGTGGGTTGCCAGACACTGCTTAAGTACCAATACTGTGCAACTCTATCAACTCAGTGTTCTTATTATTCCCATATGACAGAGAATAAAACAGAGGCACAGAGCAATTACAAGGCCAGTGTTGCATGGTTAGTATGTAGTATGCAGCCAGGATTCAAGACCAGGCCAACTGACACCAAAACCTCAACTTTAAATGACTGCCCCCTTGGTAACAACTAGTCAGTATCCCAAACTCAATCTTCCCATCACTTAAGGTACATTTCACTTTCCATCTGCTGTCTTAAAAAAATGTATCTTTTTGACTCTTAACATCAAAAAGACAAGTAGCTCAACAAGTCACCTGAAGCCTGAATCGCCAAAAGGGAAAAGGTTTGTGTTTTTATTTAAGTATAGTTGATTTACAATGTTATGTTAGTTTCTGGTGTATAGCAAAGTGATTCAGTTATAGATATATGTCTGTGTGTGTGCTCTTTCTCATATTCTTGTCCATGATGTTTTATCACAGGATACTGAATATAGCTTTCTATGCTATACAGTAGACTTTTGTTTATCCATCCTATATATACGCTGCTGCTGCTAAGTTGCTTCAGTCGTGTCCGACTCTGTGCGACCCCATAGACGGCAGCTCACCAGGCTCCCCCGTCCCTGGGATTCTCCAGGCAAGAACACTGGAGTGGGTTGCCATTTCCTTCTCCAATGCATGAAAGTGAAAAGTGAAAGTGAAGTCGCTCAGTCATGTCCGACTCTTAGCGACCCCATGGACTGCAGCCCACAAGGCTCCTCCATCCATGGGATTTTCCAGGCAAGAGTACTGGAGTGGGGTGCCATTGCCTTCTCCATATATATATATACATATATGCTAATTTGCACCAAAAAGTTTTATTATAATGTCACCAGGAACTAGCAACACACAGAACAGAGAAAGAGAGCAAAAGATCACCAAACATTTCTTTGAAAGAAAAACCAAGCATATAAGACACATCAGTGTTGGACTGAAGATGACCTTTTTAAGGTCACTTGTCTGCTCAGGATGCTCAGTGAATTGCTAGTCAAGTTCCCCACCCCATTGGGAAAGGAGCCTCCCTGGACAGAGGGGCAAGAAGCCTTATTCCACCAGCCCACTGTAACAACTCTACTTCCTATTAGAGACTACATACTATACTATCCAGTAGGGAATTTCAGGTACCCTGAAGGAGCAGGAGAGAGGTAAGATAGAGTCCTCCACTTTCACAAACAGTAAGTAAATACTCACTGTGCACAACGCATTAGGCCACCAAACACTGGGCGTGCGCTATGCCGAAGCCTAGAGTAAATGCTTCAAATCACAGTATCTGAATAATATACTGAATTCATTACAAGTTTTAAAACATAATCAATTTAACCCCAGCACCAGGTTTATAATCTTTATTTTTCTAGGTTATATTTTAGATTCCTAAAATATTTTACCATTTTATTGATTTTTTTAAATAAGCAGAGAAATTTTTGTTTTGAAAGCTAATAGTCAAGGATAAATTTGCATTTAATGTACCTACTGAAACAGGTGTATACTTGGAAAAGACTGAATTCACAGTAATTCACATGTCATATGAAATCTAAATTCCATCTATAAATCAAAAAAGTCTTCCAAAATCAAAAGGGAATTTAAAGGCAAGATGTTCTAAAGTATGATCCTACTGGACTAATAATTTTCAGCCCATGTGTTGTTACAGGATTTGTATTGAGGATGATATAATTTGTTAAATACTTTTAATTTATATTTAACTTGAAATACTAGCTTATTAACTTGCACGAACTGGAGTGCCAATAATACTATTATGAGATGACATAGGGACAGGTCCAAATTTTTAATTCCTTAAATTTTGTGACCTAACACAATCTTAAAAATATAATTACTAGAATATATTCAGAGGATTCTCAAGGAACAATCTGTAAAGTTCAGTCCATATTTGTACTAAAATGTTACTCTATAATGTTGCCACTATGGAGAACTGCATGTAAGTTCTTAAAAAACTAAAAATAGAATTACTATATGATTCTGCAATCCCACTCCTGGGCGTATATCCAGAGAAAACTCTAGTATGAAAAGATAGATGCCTCTCAATGTTCACAGCAGCACTAATAGCCAAGACATGGAAACAATCTAAATGTCCATCAACAGGTGAATGGATAAAGAAGGTGTGGTACATGTACACAATGAAATATTACTTAGCCATAAGAAAGAATGAAATAATGCCATAATAATGCAGCAACACGGATACACCTAGAGATTATCATACTAAGTGTAGTCAGTTAGACAAAGACGAATACTATACGATATCAGTTATTTGTGGAATCTTTAAAAATTAAACAAGTAAACTTAGTTATGAAACAGAAATAGACTCGCAGACATAAAAAGCAAACTTACGGTTACCAAAGGAGCTATACCTGAGTGGGGGTGGAGTGGGTAAATTAGGAGTTTGGGATTAATATACACACACTACTATATATAAAATATGCTATGCTAAGTCACTTCAGTCGTGTCTGACTCTGTGTGACCCCATAGACGCCAGCCCACCAGGCTCCCCCGTCCCTGGGATTCTCCAGGCAAGAACACTGGAGTGGGTTGCCATTTCCTTCTCCAATGCATGAAAGTGAAAAGTGAAAGTGAAGTCGCTCAGTCGTGTCTGACTCTTAGTGACCCCATGGACTGCAGACCACCAGGCTCCTCCGTCCATGGGATTTTCCAGGCAAGAGTACAAAAACCTACTGTAGAGCCCACGGAACTATAGTCAATATCTTGTAATAACCTATAAGGGAAAAGAATCTGAGAAACAATATACATGTATGTTAAACTGATTTACTTTATTGTACACTTAACTAACAACATTATAAGTTATCATACCTCAAGTTAAAAAAATAAAATGTGACTCCACTAAAATATGAACTTTGGCAACATGAGACTGCAAGTAAATAGTATGAACCCCTCAAACTGTTTGTTGTTATGAATTAACAAAGAAGCTCTTTATCATGGAATGCACCTGCAGTATCCTAAGAACTGAGCTAAATGGTTTACATGTACATCTCATATAATCCTCATTTTAAAGATGAAGATATAGCAACTTCCCAGGGTCACAAAACTAGGAAACCCATATCTTCCAGCCTTCAAAACCTAGTTTCCCTCTTCATCTGTGTATGAATATAATAAAAATGTTTTAATATGTTTACAATGATTACCATATATCAAAAATGCCCACTTAGGAGGCAAATACAGTCAGCCCTTGGTATCTTGAGAGAGACGGATTCCAGAACCCTCCCTCTCCCAGATACCAAAATCTACAGATGCTCAAGTCCCTTACACAGCCTGCACTCTGTATCAGTGGGTTCTGCATCCATCCCATTCAAACAACTATGGATCCCCCCAAGTTTATTCAATCTGCAGATGCAACACTGGCTGATACAAATAGGAAATATGGCAACATAAATATGTGAAGAAAAGTATTCCATATGTTTTCAGGAGTACCAGTAAACAGAAATCCTCATTTATAGCACCTTACTTTTAGGAAAAAAAGACCGATAAGTAATAAATACATGCTCCTGAGAATGAGATTCAAATATCTTGAGAGCCATACACATATCAGTGTTAATCCATATTTAAGAGGCTCAGAACTCACAAAAACAGCATTCTGAAATATTCTAAAATATATATTGGTTTTCTGTACCAAATATGCTTCTAACTTGTAAGCTTACAAATTATCAAAAATGATTATATGTTTGAGAGTAAGATGAGCCCTGGCTATTTCATTTTCCAAATTTAACATCAACTATATTTTCTCTATCAGCTTTTGATTTTCACATGAAAAGGATTTAAAATGGGAACAATATGGAATAAAGGAAAAAGGTCAATGGGAAACACTATCTAACTTTTAACTTCCAGTTAAATCTTTACATAATAAATGGAAACAAATTCTGGAGAATATTATACAACCAAAAATATTAAATATGTTCAGAGAGGCAAAATAAAGGTCTTATAAATACAAGAGTAATAATAATCCGACAAACACAGGGGCCTAAAATGAGCCTGAAGAAAGTGCCAGTGGGAAGAGTTGGCAAGATGGTAACATACTAGAGACGTTAGTTTAATTTTAATTAGTTAGTATGGCATACTTTAAAAGTGATGTTCTCTTTTAAGCACTGAATTATAGATGCCTAGGAAACCAATCAGATCTCGAACAATGAAGGTTGATGAACCAAAGGCTATCTATGCACTTTACAAGGAAAAAGCAGTATTCCACTCAAATCTTGCCAGTGCTACGTATTTTCTTCCTGGAAAGTTTTTCAAATGCTTATGGGAAGGAAAAAAAAATTGTTTTCAAGGTTTCTTTACCCTGGGATTGCTGGCTCAATTCCTGGGCCCAATGGAAGCATAATGGGTGCCAGCACTAAGATACCAGTCTTGTTTACAGAACAGAAGGAACTTAACCCATATTCACCCTCAGCTTCCCTGAGTTGACTTCATCTAATGTGCAGAACACATCGCTTGGGCTATTTTCTTTCTCCTGCTCAAAAACTGCAAATCCTTGTAAAATTTCTAATGTCAAACTCCTTGGCATACATGTTTCAAAAGACTTTAAAAAGTGCATGTTTTTGGTCCAGCAATGCTATTTCTAGGCATTTTTCTTAAGAATTTAGTATGTTTAAACAGGAGCATATAAAAAGATTTTCCCTGTAATATTATTTATAATGGTGAAAAATTACAAACTCTTAGATGTTCATTAGTAATTTTTTTTTTACCTTTCATTGACATATCATATTTACTGGCAGAATGGAATTTCAGTTCAGTTCAGTCGCATCCGACTCTTTGCGACCCCATGAATCGCAGCACACCAGGCCTCCCTGTTCATCACCAACTCCCGGAGTTCACTCAAACTCATGTCCATCGAGTCAGTGATGCCATCCAGCCATCTCATCCTCTGTCGTCCCCTTCTCCTCCTGCCCCCAATCCCTCCCAGCATCACAGTCTTTTCCAATGAGTCAACTCTTCCCATGAGGTGGGCCAAAGTACTGGAGTTTCAGCTTTAGCATCAGTCCTTCCAAAGAACACCCAGGACATCTCCTTTAGGATGGAGTGGTTGGATCTCCTTGCAGTCCAAGGGACTCTCAACAGTCTTCTCCAACACCACAGTTCAAAAGCATCAATTCTTCGGTGCTCAGCTTTCTTCACAGTCCAACTCTCAGATCCATACATGACCACTGGAAAAACCATAGCCTTGACTAGACAGACCTTTGTTGGCAAGGTAATATCTCTGCTTTTCAATTTAAAGGGATATTAAAAATACCAAAGGCAGCTCTGTTTGTCCCAGACCAAAAGTACTGAAAGATTCTAGGACTCACTTTACATTTCCCCTTTGCAACCCCAAGTCCTGGCAGGCTCCCAGCGCCTTTTATATGCTCCCTTTATGAAGAAGACAAACCTGCAACATTCATGTCAAAAGCTTGCTTTTTGTAACCCTCTAGTATTATAAAAGTATTTTATAAATCTATAGTATAAAAAAAGAAGTATGGGGGTATTCATCTCTATATTATAGAAATAAATTGAACTTAATTTTTTCCTGTATTGTTTTTACTATTTCCTGAGCTTTTCCCAAAGAACATTCTTTGTAAAAAAAAAAAAAAAAGAAAAAAACAAAATACACTGTAAGAAACAGTCAATAACAGGACAGATGTCTGCAATTTTTAAATGCTTAGTCATCTGCCAAACAGATTTAAGATGGTACTATCATAACATTGGCAAATATATTTGATCCTCTGTGCAAATCTGACTTCAATTATTTTATCTATTTGATTTCTCTCATCTAATTAACTCCATTTGTTTCCATCATCAATTTTCTCTTAAGTATGTTCCACATAAAAGGTGACAATTCCCTCAAGTGGATCCTACTTATCAACGATCCTCAGGAGTAATAAATCACACTAGATGGAGTGAAATTAAGGGAGTGAGTCACTAAGAATAATCTTTAAACACAAATGCAATTATTCAGGACACGTGGAAAGCACTTTGGCATTCAGGTAAATTAAGCATGGTGGTGTTGATATTTCTTAAACGTGGGGCAACCACGGTTCAGAGGCCTGTTAAGTGGATAAATGATAAAGCAAAGAATTAATCCACTGCAATGAAACTGTCTTCTGGAAAATAAATGATTCATCACTTTGACTTAAAAATTTGTACGATGGTGACTTCCCTGGTGGCCCAGGGGTTGGGAGCCCACTTTCGGTGCAGGGGGTGTGGGTGTGATCCCGGGTTGGGGCACTTAGAGCCCACATGTGCACCACAGCTGGAGAGAAGCCCATGCACCGCAGTGAGACTCGACACAGCCAAATAAATAAATAATTTTTTAAAGAAAAAGAAGAGTTGGTACAGTGGCGGAAACACCCTCAGACTTGGTAGAGAGAAAACCAGATTTTCATCCCAGCTGTACTACTCACTAACTATGATAACTCTGGCAAGTTAAAGGTTTCATTTCCTCACCTGAAAATTAACTCTGAAAACAATGTCAGAAGTACAGGTACAAACGCACAATTATCTGTCTAAAAAGGATGACTCAAAAAGCATAACCAATTCCTAGCCTCTGTAGCATCATTGTAGAGTAAATTGATTTAGTTGTATACAGGTAGAGAAACGGTGCCAGCATGGCCCCAGGTCCCTGAGTCCATGCCACAGGATGGCACTGCTCTTGAAACAGACCATAGTGAGCCTAGAGGTCAGTCATCTCTGGACCAGATAAAGTTTCTATGCTCTATTCCAATAGGGAAGAGATGCACAAATTCATCCCAGGCTGTATCGTCGTCCAAGAATGCCATTCGATAACCTTAGCAGAATCCAAGGCCACGGGTGAACTCAAACATGGCACTGAATGAGACCTGCTCCCTCAGTAGCGTGTGTAGGATGAAAACCATGTCAATAAACTCCATTTGCTCTCCCACAGTTCCCAGCAGAAATATCTAGGACAACACATAAAGGCTGCAAAGAGAACAGCACTGGAAGATAAGAAAATCAACTACGTAGTTTTCAGCCTCTGAGGAATTATCCAGAACCTTGGTCCAGGTAGTCCTCGTCCTGCCTTGCTCAGGCTGGACTGCTGATCCCAGAGCCTGCTTTCAGAGGTGGTGGAGCAGTTTCCTTCATCCAGCAGCCCTTAGCAGGCATCAGAACCTCTCTGCACAGACTCTCCTAAGACTGTCGCAGCCCGGGATGCTTATGGCAGGGGGAACTGAGACTGGGGAAGCTGATGTACCTCAGGACAGAAAATAATCATGAAGACAGGGGGGAAAAACAAGGAGCAGGCGTGCACCCACGGGGCTGGGGGAAATGCTGACTCAGTGCAAGGTCAACCACTCATGCTGGACATCAGAAACCAGCCAGCGCTACACTTAACCAATTTCACTTCCAGATCTGAGGGAAAGTTTTAGGATCACTTAAAAGCAAAGAGACTGCTGGTAAAAGATGGGCTCTTTTAATTCAATGATGGGCACACAGGGGGAAATGGAGCCCAAAACAAGACTGTGACACACAATAGAGAATCCCCAACATTTCAGAAGGAAAACATACTATTAACAGAAATATGGGACAGTCATGGTAAAACCATTTTTACAAAGAGTTTATTGGTACAGAAGTGATATGAAATAAAAAGTGAAGAAAAACAGGATATGCATGATATGAGTAAGATGATTCCAAACTTATTTTTAAAAAGGAAAGAAAAATATACACAAAATAGAGAAAAAAATAAAATATATTAAATATTAGTAAGCAGTTCATTTCTGAATAGCAGAATTCTAGGTAGATTTTGTTTTCTTACATAATTTCTTTATATTTCCCTACACATTTTCTCCATGTTAAACACATTCCTAATAAAAATATCATTATAAATTAAGAAAAAAAGAAGTACAATCTTTCAGAAATCCTAAGGATGTTTCAGGTGTAACACACGCCCCTCTCTGGCATTTTTAATTCACTTTGATTCATATTTCCAAAAAAAAAATATATAAGTAGCAAAATTAGAGCATCAGAATAAAGCTTTAATATATGTAAACACATACATATATGTAATTTCTAAAGACTTGATCATTTGTAATATAAAATAAAAATTTAAGATGATGGCATTTCCAAAAGCATGTCCATTCAGCAAAATGCTCTGTGTGCCTCTGTGTGCCCGTGTGTGTGTGTGTGTGTGTGTAGCATCTAAAGAAGCAAGTACTACTCAGCACTTCTAATCCAACCACTGTATTATTCAAGCATTTTTCAAAAGAAATCACATTACATATGCATCTCAACACATTTTATGTAATAGAATACATTTTTTTTCTTTTTTTTTTCAAAGTTATCATTACATTTTAATGGCTACAAAGAATGCTAGATTTAACATCTGTCTTCAGGTTTTGGTATGGACATACATTTTCAAAGGAAATGAGACACTTACAGAAATGGTAAAGGCTTAACCATCCTGGGATGAGATATGAAGAAACAAGGTAATTTATTGGTTTGGATTAGATTTTGGTTGCAAGAGAATAGTTCTGTAAATCAAACACAAATTATTATTATTAGTTTTTTTTTTTTTTCCTCATGGCAGATCCTGCAGATGTTGGTCCAAGGGCTGGTGTGCTCTATGGAACCAAGCATCTTCTTTCTTACTAATCAGACATTCAGGCCTCTTCTGTTAAGTGACCATAGATGCCCCAAAATTTGCTTGAACTCCAACCTTCATATTGTCATTCATTTGTCATCCACTCCCAGCTCAGAGCAGAAAAGCCCTCTCAGCCTGGTCTTCCCTCTCACATTCCACTGTTCCTGGGCAGGCTGTCTTATGTGTCCTGGAGAGGCTTCTCTTCACTCTAGATGGGCCTGGGGGTGTTTCAGGGGAAGTCCCCCAACATGTCCTTGTTCTCATCTAATCCCAGCACTGCCCACGTGAGAGTCACTAAGCTACTCTGTGATGACTGCACAGAGAGGATACTTGTTCAATACTGTGTTTCAATTGAGCAAAACACACACAAACACCCATACAGAAGGAAATCACTCAGCTCCTCATGATATCATAGTCCTGGACATTCAAAGTCATCACTGCTGTAAGCAAACAGTGGAGTCAGCATACTCCGTAATGATGGCACCTGGTTTTGTCACTGGCTCAATGGCTCCCAATGAGAACTTTGATTCGATTAGCTACATCACACATATTGTAATACAGAAAGACAACAATCATTGCAAAGATGCACACCTATGTGCACTAGTAGTGCTTGCACTAGAGCCCTAACATGTGAGCTTCTGCCCATGGTATTCACTGCCCAACCTAACATCAGCTCACCCCAGGCAGTAAAGTTGGTGAAGACCACCTGGGTCTCACTTTGAGCAAATCTGAATCTTTGTATCTTTCTTTTAAACCTTATACTCTACAACTGTGTTCAAAGATCCTATCTAAGGTAAAAAATAAGAAAAAAAGTAATATTCTGTAATAGATCTGTAATTATGTAGAAAGCTGAAAAGGAGGGGACTCTTTTAGAGTGTTGGGACCCTATAGTGGAAGGTGGGGAGAAGGCAATGGCACCCCACTCCAGTACTCTTGCCTGGAAAATCCCATGGATGGAGGAGTCTGGTAGGCTGCAGTCCATGGGGTCGCTAGGAGTCGGACACAACTGAGCAACTTCACTTTCACTTTTCACTTTCATGCACTGGAGAAGGAAATGGCAACCCACTCCAGTGTCCTTGCCTGGAGAATCCCAGGGACAGAGGAGCCTGGTGGGCTGCCGTCTATGGGGTCGCACAGAGTCGGACATGACTGAAGCGACTTAGCAGCAGCAGCAGCAGTGAAAGGTGGATTTATATATATATATATAGCTCATGTTTGAAAAATTTTGAATAGATAATCATTCAGTTGGGTGAAATAACAAACTACTTCACAAAAACCATTTTTACCATAACAGCTATTCCTACAGGATTCATCAACACTGATCTTTCAAATGTTTGGCTTCATCATGAAAATGCAATGTCCAGGAAAAGCATCCAACAGTGAATTGATAGTTCAAATAAAAGTTTTTGGAATAAACTAACGTGCCTCATTCATAACAGAAAAAGAATGGACACTACCTAAATAACTCACAGTAAGGGAATAATTTCATAAAATAAGGTACGTCTACTTGAAACAATATTACTTAATATTTAAATTATGAGACAAATATAATAGGACATAACATTAACTGTAAAAGTCAACATATGCAAATATCTATTATTATTACACCTACATGAACTATAATTAAACACACATGCAAAATACAGCTGATCTATTAGGGTGAAAGGACTGTGGAAAACTTAATCTTATAAGAAAATGTTCATTATTGTACTTTATAAAGTACCATTTATAAAGTTGTTCCCATGGTAACAATTTCATTTAGAAAAGTTTCACACTCACAGTATTACTCTCCTCGCCCACCTGCCTGCTCCCTTCTCTACATTTCCCTATCACAGAGCTAAGAGATCAGAATTGAGAGAAAACCTTTGAGTAGGAATTACATTCAAAAGATATAGATGGCCAGGGACCTACCTGGTGGCCCACTGGTTAAAGACTGTGCACTCCCAATGAAAGGGGCATGGGTTTGATCCCTGGCCAGGGAACATGCCATGCACTTGGCCAAATAAATATCACTGTTTTAAAAAATCTATTTAAAAAAAAAAGATGTAGATAGCCATCTTCAAAATTTCTAAATGAGTGATATTCAGTGCAAGTTTCTAGTTAAAAAGTTATTTTTTAAAGAATACTCATGCTTAAAGGAAACTCTGTGTATATTTTGCAAAGGAAATGGACTAGGGGAATATCAGGTTGTGTGATCATCAAATCTGTTGAAGTCTTTTATAAGCAAAATCTGGTGAGAGAAAGTGTTGCAAATAAAAATGAGTAACAAAGATATGAGAGTAGAGTATCATCAGACACAAACAGTAGATCCATCAGATCAGACACGTCTACTTTGAGAACAAATTTAACTCAAAATTTATAAGTAAGTATAAGATTTGGATGATGTTTGGATGAAAAACTTTTCTTATATATGATGAAATTGATAATAGTTAACAGTACCACCTCCTAGGTCTTACACTAAGGTTTTTTTCTGCCCCAACTCCTCTCTCCAACTCCTCTATTATCAATGTGTCCTTACACTCAAGTTTATCCAGAGCTGCCCTCTCCTAGAAAATCCAGACAAATTATGATAACTATCTGTCAATCATCTAGCAGGTGATTCAACAAATCAATAGATAATGATGAAATAATTCAGATAGATCCAATGGTGTTTATCACACTAATTCTGAATATACTCTATCTTCCCATCCACCACCTAATAGATAATGTTAACACAAACAGGTCTATTACAACACTTGCCCATAATCTAGCACCAGAGTCATCATGTAACCAAGGGAGGATTTAGACATCAGAGCCTCCAGAGTCTGCCATGCAATGAGAACCGTACATGGCAAGCTGGATCTTCCTGTAAACCTCAGTGAGGGTGTTTGGAGACAGGGGGACAGGAGGTTGCCAATAATGTCAGTATGTAGAAAGGGGCTTGCCCAAATTATTACAAACACTGAACCTATAGACTAAGAATTACTTCATTTTTAGTGCATCAGCTTTTAGGAAAAGGACATCCTAATCATGTTTGCATGTAATATTCCTCTAAATAGCCATAAAAACAAAGGAGATTTCACAGCAAGAATCACAAAGCTATTTTTGTCCAAACTGACAAGTGTGCATCTCATCTGAAGCTACAAATCAACATATCTGTCCAGAACTATTAGGAAAAATAACAGACAGCCGTCAAGACCAATTCTGCCAGTGAAACAAGACCTTGAATAACAGCAAGGGCAGTGTCAGGACCTCACAGTGACACTGATAGTCTACAGAAGAAAACAGGCATCCAGTCAGGCTGATTTCTTTCCTTTGGTTCCTGGTGACACAATGACAGACACAGGTCACACATGCCTTGGTCCAGTCAATTTGAATTCCTGGCTAAAAGAGGCTTATTTGAAACATACAACTCAAGAAAATGCTACTCTGATATTACTTATCGTGAAAATTACATCTTTCCATAACTGTTCTCCTGTATCATTAAACTCCATGTAGGAAGGCTGGGGAAAAGGAAGAAAAATGATCAGAGGTGGGAACCCTACACTGATCACTCTTACATGGTTGACACACAGAGAGTCCGATTCCTGAATGATTGACATCACCATATTCCAAACTGCAACCAATTCAGGGAAGAAATATTAAAAGAAGTAGTCACAGAATGTGTAACTTTAGCAATGGTTGGAGAAGTGAGGTTCCTCTGAACCAAATTCAGAGAAAGAAAAATTCAAAATTATATTCACACTATATAACAAAACTGCTGTTTTCTATAGTTTGTTTCTTTTCAGCTTCTTTTTGGAGAGGAGGGATGAAGAAGTTATAAACCCAAAATATCATACTGACAAATATTTAAAATATGTCCCAGAACAACAAAAGTCATGCCCTAAAAATCTGCAAAATTTCCACTTATTTTCTAATGAGTATCTATTGCTACCTCAGTCATCTAAAAGATAACACTGAGAATAAGTGGTAAAGAATAAAACAGAATAAACCAAAAATAAAGAGGCACAGTGATTCTGCACTGCTAGGATTCAAATCCTAACTCTACCACACATGAGCTCTGTGACTCTGGGCAAATTACTTAACCTCTCTGGTTTCCTTATCGTTGAAAGAAATATTATAGTAACAGGCCTATTTCATAGGGTTACTAACCAGATAAAGGCATTATCAGTTGCAAAACACTTAATACAGGTATACAGCAAGTGCTAGAGAAATATGTATTACAGGACTTCCCTGGAAGAAGTCCCTTCTTCCCTAGAGGTTCAGAATCCACTTGCGCACGCAGGGCATGAGTTTGAGCCCTACTCCAGGAAGATTCCACATGCTGCAGTGCAGCTGAGCCCATGTGCCACAGCCTCTGAGCCAGCACACTAGAGCCCTCTAGCCACAACCAAGACCATTTGCCTAGAGCCTGAGCTCTGCAGCAAGAGAAGCTACCACGATGAGAAACGCATGCACCACAGCTAGACAGTGGCCCCTCCACACCACAATTAAAGAAAGCCCTCAAGTTCCAACGAAGACACCATACAGCCCCCCAGAAGAAAACATTTCATTTCATTTAAAAAGACTTTAAGAAATATTTATGACAGTCACCAAAAATCAGGTCATTAACAAAAGTTTCTGGAGTAAATTCAAATTAGCATAATTTTAAATTTAATTATTGATGTAGCTATTGATATATTACTGAATTTTTACTAGAAAATGATTTTATGTTGCATTTTTCCATGAATCAGAGATGACTGCAGACATGAAATTATTTTTCATGATCCCAGAGTTGAGAGAACCCTAGAACTGTTGCGACCCTGTGCTGTTCTGTATTGTTATTTCTCAAGCCAAAAATTTCTCGCTTCAGTTATGGAAGCAAAATGTCCCCAAAGGCAAAGACCACATCAGACTTTCTTTTTATAAACTCTGCAGAACTTTGCAACCTACTAGGCAGGAAGTCTGCATTGGAGAAGGAAATGGCAACCCACTCCAGTGTTCTTGCCTGAAGAATCCCAGGGACGGGGGAGCCCAGTGGGCTGCCATCTATGGGGTCACACAGTCGGACACGACTGAAGTGACTTAGCAGCAGCAGCAGCAGCAGGCATGAAGTCTGCACTCATCAAGTTAATTGGATTAATCTGACAATTTTTAACCTTACGAACCTGGCATTTTTTTTATTAATTCAGTTTATTAAATTCTTAGTGTAAATATAGAAAACTTGGTCAATCTTGTTTGGTTAGACTATAATCCTTCAATTTGTTGAAAACTTTCTTAGGGCATAGATGAACGACCATTTCTTCAGAAAGAAAGAAAAAAGCAAAAATACTTCCAGAAATAACTTCTACAGTAATTTTCTGAATCCTTTTCCCAGTTTTCCAAGACCTAAATATTGTGGATTACAACATAAATTCTGGACATTGGCCCATTCCAAAACAACAGGAACAAATCAGTCCTCCAAGCTGAAAACCTACTCTTGCCCCATTTTTCAATACTTCTCAGAGTGGGAGCCTATTTGAGAAAACAGAAGATTTAGTCCTTATTTATAAATGCTAAAGAGATAGAAACTAGCACAGAAAAAAGAATTCTAAGAAAAAGATTCTACCCTCAGAAAAATGTTAATGTTATATTCAAACATATTTAATAAATATCATTAAAAATCTAATTCCCAGAAGTTTCCTGGTGGTCCAGTGGTTAGGACCCTGTGCTTCCACTGCAGGGGGTACGGGTTAGATCCCTGGTTCTGGAACTAAGATCCTGCAAGCTGTACTGCATGGCTAAAAAAAAAGTATTTAAAAAAAATCTGATTCCCTTAAAATGCAAGGATTAAGCACACCACATTTCATGAAAAGGCAATGCTGTTCAGATGCTAATACATTCATATAATGACAGAAAATGCTAACACTTTTGTAGACACAAAACATATAGTCCTATAGTAATAAAAAATATATTTATTACAGATAGGAACAAGTGAATCATTTCATTCGCAGGCAATTTGATGAGCAATGACTCATCTGCAGTACTTTCTGGAAACTATTCTATCAAAAACTCTGAAATGTATGGCCATAACCTAGACTTAATATATGACCTAATAAAAGTCATTACCTCAATACAATTCTCCTGTGAAATCATATACTCTAATTTCCCCACTGGACAATCTTCCTTCTCTTTCCCACTGCCTCTTTGCCAAAAATTTGTCCAGGAGTATCAGACAGTGTTCCTGACTTCTTTTCCTTCTTTAAGCAGCAACCCCACTCACACATGATTGATCAAATCAACTATACTTTAAACCCAGTTCCTTCAGTAATTCTCTACTTCCCTTGTCCTTCTGCTGCAACCACCTTGCATCTCACATCCTCAGATCAATACAGCTACTTGAATTCTTGTACTTCACCCTCAAACTCTAGTTCTGGAGCATTACTGCATATAAGTCATAAGAGTCTGCTATGCAGTGCTCCAAGAAATCTAATTTTCATCTTAGCTGAAGTGGATTACTATTTCTCTTTCTGTTCCCCCAGCTACAATTCTAGAAATTGACCATTCTAGCATTCTATTTAGTCCTTATCATTCTCATTTCTACAAGATGACATTACGTTCCATCTCATCATCAACCCCAAGACATAGCCACATGTCCAGGTATACACAAATGCATCTTTTAGAAATTTGCTTGATATATTATGTTTTTCCACTTTCCTCACTGAGATAAAAACAGTCAAGTCCTTTTCATCTGAATCTGAGTCTTTACATCAGTATTGTTAGGTCATTACATAATTAAGGGATATACAAAGAGATTAAGAGAAAAAAATATATGGTTGAGCAATAAAAGCAGAAGTGTATTTAATAAAATTCAAGACCAATTTAAAAAACAACTCAGTGAAGTCAGGATGAATGGGTACTTCCTTAATCTGAGATGTTATCAAACATAATCGTTAATGTATATTTACAATGTTCCTCATGAGCCCTGTACTAAAAATCTGAGCTTCTGCAAGGGGACAAGAAAAAGAAAAAAAAAAAAGGTATGAAGATTACAAAAGACAATGTTCACAGACAATATGATCAGCTACAGAATCTTTAGTCAACTTACCTAAATGAGAGTTCAGTAAAGTGCCTAATATAAGATGAGTATATAAAACAATTTATTTCACACATACCAAGAATAAACAGAACATGAAAATTCTAAAAAGGTTTCATTTACTACAATAAGAAAAAATATAACTACCTGGTAATACATGTGCTGCTGCTGCTAAGTCGCTTCAGTCGTGTCCGACTCAGTGCGACTCCATAGACGGCAGCCCACCAGGCTTCCCCATCCCTGGGATTCTCCAGGCAAGAACACTGGAGTGGGTTGCCATTTCCTTCTCCAGGTAATACATGTAACTGACTGTATTTTGGGGGCTCCAAAATCACTGCAGATGGTGACTGCAGCCATGAAATTAAAAGAATCTTACTCCTTGGAAGGCAAGTTATGACCAACCTAAACAGCTTATTAAAAAGCAGAGACATTACTTTGCCAACAAAGGTCTGTCTAGTCAAGGCTATGGTTTTTCCAGTGGTCATGCATGGATGTGACAGCTGGACTATAAATAAAGCTGAGCACCGAAGAATTGATGTTTTTGAACTATGGTGTTGGAGAAGACTCTTGAGAATCCCTTGGATTGCAAGGAGATCCAACCAGTCCATCCTAAAGGAGATCAGTCCTGGGTGTTCATTGGAAGGACTGATGTTGAAGCTGAAACTCCAATACTTTGGCCACCTGATGCGAAGAGCTGATTCATCTGAAAAGACCCTGGTGCTGGAAAAGACTGAGGGCAGGAAGAGAAGGGGACGACAGAGGATGAGATGGCTGGAGGGCATCACCGACTCAATGGACATGAGTTTGGTAAACTCCAGGAGTTGGTGATAGACAGGGAGGCCTGGCATGCTGCACTTCATGGGGTCACAAAGAGTCGGACATGACTGAGTAACTGAACTGAAACTGAAATACATGTAACAAAGGATATCTACGTGTTTCTGAAGAGAATTATAAAACTTTGAAGATATATATTAATGGGAAGCAAAATTTATGGGGAGAGATACCATATTTACAGATGGGAAGACTCAATATTTTAAAGATATAAACTTTTCCCAAATGATTCATAAATTCAGTATCATTCCAATTAAAATACCAAGTGTACCTCATAGACTTTGATGAGCTAATTCTTAGATCTACATAAAAATCCAAAGTGTCTAAAATAGCTATAGACATGTTAAAAGGAAGACCAAAGTAGAAGACTTAGTATAAAGCCAGAGGTAAGACATTGATGATAATGGCACAGAATTGGGACAGATTTGGTAGGACCAAAAGAAATCCACAAGTACATCAGAAATTTGAAGTATGTCAAAGCTGACACAATAATTGTGGTAAAGATGAACAACAATAAATCAGTATTAATATGGAAAATAGAAACTTGCAAGAAAAATTCCAGATGAATCAAACACATAACTGTGAAAAGCAAAACTTAGAAGATAATACAAGAAGGAGGAAAAAAAATATGACTTCAAGAGTATAAAAAATATATATATATATATATATCTTTAATAAAAGAAAAAGCACAACGTCCATAAAAAGGAAAGGCTAAAAATTCCAACTTTATTAAAATCTTAAAATTCTGTGTATTTGAGTCATCAGTCCAGGTTCGATGCACGATACTGGATGCTTGGGGCTGGTGCACTGGGACCTGGGACGACCCAGAAGGAGGGTATGGGGAGGGAGGAGGGAGGAGGGTTCAGGATGGGGAGCACAGGTATACCTGTGGCGGATTCATTTCGATATTTGGCAAAACTAATACAATATTGTAAAGTTTAAAAATAAAATAAAATTTAAAAAACAAACAAACAAAAAGAACATTATAGGGCTTCCCTGGTGGCTCAGTGGTAAAGAATCTGCCTGTCAATACAGGAGACATGGGTTCAATCCCTCATCCAGGAAGATCCCACGTGCCTGAGAGCAACTAAACCCTTGTGCCACCACAATTGAGTCTGCACCCCACAGCCTGGGAGCCAAAACTGAGCCCACATGCCCAAAACCGCTGAAGCACAGGTGCCCCAGAATCCATGCTCCACAACGAGAGAAGGCAACGATATGAGAAGCCTGCACGCTGCAACTGGAGGAGTCCCCTGTGTGCTGCAACTGAAGAGAGCCTGCACAGCAACGAAGGGCCTGACGGCCAAAAATAAACATAATTTTTAAAAAAACAAAACATCCTAACATTAAAAAGCAAATAAAAGACCGGAGGAAACACCTACCATACAGAAAAAAATTATATCCACAATATAAAATGAACCAAGGAAAACAGCTCAATGATAAATGGACAGAGAATATAAATAGGTAATTCACAGAAGAGGGAACCCAAATGTCCAATAAATATAAAAAAAGATATTCAAGCTTGTTAATCATCAGAAAATTTAATTTTCAAATGTTGTTACAGTATCCCTTAGATTGGCCAAAAAAAAAAAAAAATTTAACTCAAAGTCTGATAATTCAAACTATTGAGACTCAGGAACTCATTCACTATAGACAGAATTAATTGGAATAATCGTTCAGAACTGTAATTTGTCATAGTTGCAAAAACTGAAAACACATAAACCCTCAGACTTAGCAATTCCTACACCAAGTTTATGCTCTAGACAGCCCTAGACAGTTTCTCTAGATTTGCTCAAAGTGATATGAGCAAGAATTCTAACTACAGCAGTGCCTCAAACAACAACAACAACAAAAAAAAAAAAGTAACACCTGAAAATAATATAACTACATAAAGACAGGAGAATGGATTAATAAACTGTGGAGTATATATGCAATATGATTACAATGGAATATTATACCATATATAAATCATTGAATCAACCTAGAGAAATCTCAGAACAATATTGATGAAACAAAGTTACAGAAGATGAAATATATCATTTTATCATGTTTTAAAAAATACAAAAGAATATCATTTATTGCTTATGTATGGATGGAAGGGAAACATGCAGGAAAATGACAGATATTCAAAGGAGAAAGATTCTCTCTGGGCAGGCAGGGAAGGAATGAAGCCCAGGAGGAGCACATAGGAAGTGTCAGTAACATGTGTAAGTTTTTTCTTAATCTGAGTAGTGAGTACATGACTGTGTGTTATAATATTCTTCATGTTTTTTGGTAAGCCTAAAAAAATGATCAAATTATTTTTAAAGTGTTTAAAAAACAGAGAAATTTGAAGATAGAATACATGGGTATACTTTTTTAAATGGAGGCATTTAATTTTATGTAAATTATACCTCAATAAAAGTTTCTTTCAAAAAAGGAAAAAACTTACAACCTGTGTTTAAGGAATTGTGGTATAGAACATGATCCAAATATTTTCAATGCATCTCCAATCTCTTTTCCTAAAGACAGAACCTACACCAGATATGGGTGAAATATTTTAAAGTAATAAAAATGAGGAATAATTTTTAGAAGTAAACAAGAGTTCATTTAGAAGAACTATTTTTAGTAAATTAAATTTCAAATTAGTAATTTAGATAAATTAAACTTATAAAGTTTACATTTATTAAAGTATATTAACTTAGTAATTAATAGAGAAAAGAAGTGAAAGGCAAAGGAGAAATATACCTATCTGAAGACAGAGTTCCAAAGAAGAGCAAGGAGAGGGAAGAAAGCCTTCTTAAGCAAACAAAGCAAAGAAAAAGAGGAAAACAAGAGAACAGGAAAGACTAGAGACTTCTTCAACAAAATTAGAGATACCAAGGGAACATTTCATGCAAAGATGGGCACAATAAGGACCCATTTTATTATGTTAGGAAACAGCAAGGACCTAACATGAGCAGAAGATATTAAGAAAAGGTGGCAGAATAATAACCCAAATAACCATGATAGTGTGATCACTAACCTAAAGCCAGACATCCTAGAGTGTGAAGTCAAGTGGACTTTAGGAAGCATCATTATGAATGAAGCTAGTGGAGGTGCTGGAATCACAGCAGAGCTATTTCAGATCCTAAAAGATGATGCTGTTAAAGTGCTACATTCAATAGTCCAGCAAATTGGAAAATCCAGCAGAAGCCACAGGACTGGAAAAGGTCAGTTTTCATTTCAGTCCCAAAGAACGGCAATGCTGAAGAACGTTCAAAGTACTGCACAACTGCACTGATTTCACATGCTAGCAAGGTCATGTTCAAAATCCTTCAAGCTAGGCTTCAAGAGAGTATGCAGAGTACATCATGTGAAATGCTAGGCTGGATGAAGCACCAGGTGGAATCAATATTGCTGGGAGAAATATCAATAACATCAGATACGCAGATGACACACTTAAGGCAGAAAGTGAAGAAGAACTAAAGAGCCTCTTGATGAAAGTGAAACAGGAGAGTGAAAAAGTCGGCTTAAAACTCAACATTCAGAAAATTAAATCATGGCATCTGGTCCCATCAATTCATGGCAAATAATGGGGAAACAATGGAAACAGCAGCAGACTTTATTTTCTTGGGCTCCAAAATCACTGAAGATGGTGACTGCAGCCAATAAATTAAAAGACTCTTGCTCCTTGGAAGAAAAGCTATGACCAACCTAGACAGTACATTAAAAAGCAGAGACATTCCTTTGCCAACAAAGGTCCATCTAGTCAAAGCTATCATTTTTCCAGGAATCATGTATGGATGTGAGAGTTGGACTACAAAGAAAGCTGAGCACCAAAGAATTGATGCTTTTGAACTGTGGTGTTGGAGAAGACTCTTGAGAGTTCCTTGGACTGCAAGGAGATCCAACCAGTCCATCCTGTAGGAAATCAGCCCTGAATATTCATTGGAAGGACTGATGCTGAAACTGAAACTCCAACACTTTGGCCACCTGATGGAAAGAACTGAATCACTGGAAAAGCCACTAATGCTGGGAAAGACTGAAGGCAGGAGGAGAAGGGGATGTCAGAGGATGAGATGGATGTATGACATCACCAACTCAATGGACATGAGTTTGAGCAAGGTCCGGGAGTCGATGATGCACAGGGAACCCTGGCATGCTGCAGTCCATGGGGTCACAAAGAGTCGGACACAACTGAGCAACTGAACTGAACTGAGGCTTCAACAGTACATGAACCGAGAACTTCCAGCTATAATAGCTGGATTTAGAAAAGGCAGAGGAACCAGAGATCAAATTGCCAACATTCATTGGACCATAGGAAAAGCAAGGGAATTCCAGAAAAACATCTGCTTCATTCAGTTCAGTTGTTCAGTCGTGTCCGACTCTTTGCGACCCCATGGACTGCAGCATGCCACGCCTCCCTGTCCATCACCAGCTCCTGGAGTTTACTAAAACTCGTGCCCACTGAGTCAGTAATGCCATCCAACCATCTCATCCTCTGTCCTCCCCTTCTCCTCCTGCCTCCAATCCTTCACAGCATTAGGGTCTTTTTAAATGAATCAGCTCTTCACATCAGGTGGCCAAAGTATTGAAGTTTCAGCTTCAGTATCAGTCCTTCCAGTGAATATTCAGGACTGATCTCCTTTAGGATGGACTCGTTGGATCTCCTTGCAGTGCAAGGGACTCTCAAGAGTTTTCTCTAACACCACACAGTTCAAAAGCATCAATTCTTTGGCATTAAGCTTTATTTATAGTCCAATTCTCACATACATACATGTCTACTGGAAAAACCACAGCCTTGACTAGATAGACCTTTGTTGAAAAAGTAATGTCTCTGCTTTTTAATATGCTATCTAGGTTGGTCATAACTTTCCTTCCAAGGAGTAAGCATCTTTTAATTTCATGGCTACAGAAACCATCTGCAGTGATTTTGGAGCCCCCACTGTTTCCCCATCTATTTGTCATGAAGTGATAGAACCGGATGCCATGATCTTTGTTGAGCTCTAAGCCGACTTTTTCACTCTCCTGTTTCACTTTCATCAAGAGGCTCTTTTTGTTCTTCTTCACTTTCTGCCATAAGGGTGGTGTCATCTGCATATCTGAGGTTATTGATATTTCTCCTGGAAATTGTGATTCCAGCTTGCGCTTCCTCCAGCCTGGCATTTCGCATAATGTACTCTGCATATAAGTTAAATAAAACAACAATATACAGCCTTGACGTACTCCTTTTCCTATTTGGAACCAGTCTGTTGTTCCATGTCCAGTTCTAACTGTTGCTTCCTGACCTGCATACAGATTTCTCAAGAGACAAGTCAGGTGCTCTGGTATTCCCATCTCTTTCAGAATTTTCCACAGTTTATTGTGATCCACACAATGAAAGGCTTTGGCATAGTCAATAAAGCAGAAATAGATGTTTTTCTGGAACTCCCTTGCATTTTCAGTGATCCAGCAAGTGTTGGCAATTTGATCTCTGGTTCCTCTGCCTTTTCTAAACCAGTTTGAACATCTGGAAGTTCACAGTTCACGTACTGTTGAAGCCTGGTTTGGAGAATTTTGAGCATTACTTTACTAGCAACTACTCTTTACCAGCTGAGCCATGACTGTGTGGATCACAACACTGGAAAATTCTTCAAGAGATGGGAATACCAGACCACCTGACCTGCCTCCTGAGAAATCTGTACGCAGGTCAAGAAACAACAGTTAGAACGAGATATGGAACAACAGACTGGTTCAAAATTGGGAACTTCACGGCTGTACATTGAAGGCAAAAGAGGAGACCAAAAAAGCTGGCTTAAAATTCAACATTCAAAATACGAAGATCATAGCATATGGTCCCATCACTTCATGGCAAATAGGGGGAAAAAAATGGAAACAGTGACAGACTTTATTCTCTTTGGCTCCAAAATCACTGCAGATGGTGACTGAAGCCATGAAATTAAAAGAGACTTACTCCTTGAGAAAAAAAGCTATGACAAACCTAGAGAGCATATGAAAAAGCAGAGACATTACTTTGCCCGCAAAGGTCCATGTCAAAGCTATTGTTTTTCCAGTACTCATGTACAAAAGTGAAAGCTGGACCATAAAGTCGGCTGAGTGCCAAAGAATTGATGCTTTTGAACTGTGGTGCTGGAGAAGACTCTTAAGAGTCCCTTGGACTGCAAGGAGACCAAAACAGTCAAGCCTAAAGGAAACCAACCCTGAATATTCTTTGGAAAGACTGATACTGAAACTCCATTACTCTGGAGTCTTATGGAAAGAGTCCACCCACTGGAAAGACTCTGATGCTTGGAAAGATTCAGGGCAGAAGGAGAAGAGGGCAGCAGAGGATGAGCTGGTTGGATGGCATCATTGGCTCAGTGGGCATGAGTTTGAGCAAACTCCCAGAAGATAGTGAAGGACAGGGAAGCCTGGCATGCTGCAGTCCATGGGGTCGAAAAGAGTCAGACATGACTGAGTAACTGAACAACAATCAGAAAATGTTTATTTCTTTGTTTTTCAAGCCAAAAGTTTTTCTCCATGTAGACAAGTCCCAGGAGCCAATCATAAACATTCTATCGTGCATGACCACAGATAATAGTTTCACTAAAAGACTACTGGATTAGAAATGAAGTCTTTTTGTTCTAATCTAGCTAACTAGTAGAATTTTGTAGAAAATCTAATAAGCTAATGTGTATGACAACATTTTGAAAGGTATGAGCTATATAATTAAAAATATAAGGCAACATTATTATTATAATAAAGTCAGATGAGTATGTTTCCATGTGTTATTCTACCCAAGCTATCCAAATAAAAAATTTTTTTTTCATTTTTCCTTGTGTTGGTCAATGTATTCAATATGGCTAAAATGCAAGTAAAAATAATTTGTTATTAGAACATTAAAAGTCTACCAAAATTACATTTTACTAAGTATTCTTAGATCATAATACACTCAGTTGTTTCTTAAGCTGCCATTTATTTTATACTTGTAATTAATTATTTCTTAGCTTATCATGACCTCTGCATTATGAAAAAGGAAAGCACTGTTCTGATATCCTTGAAAGATGAGCCTTGAGATTGGAAAAGAAATGAACAGATTCCTTTAGGTACCCAACGTAGTACACAATCTGCCAGACAAGAGGTACTATTAGACAATTAGCTACCTGCAGACTGAAATTACAAAGAAATTCTCCCAAAGAACTGTTTCTGTTTCTTCATTAATATTCACAATTCAATAAGAAGAAGCAGAGTTAACACTTGATGACTGCTTTTGTGATCGTATACGAAGCCCTTGTGGTCTCATGTATTACCTGATTTATTCCTCACATTCACACAGTGAAATGGGCAATATTATGTCCTTTCACAGGTGAGGGAATGGCATAGAGAGATCAAATAGCTAACTAAAGATTACATAATTACAAGTAGTAAATTTGGAACCAGAATGCAGATCTGTCTAGTGCCACATCTGGTATTTTTAACCACTATTCCACACTGCCTCAGTACATAAACACGAAAGTATAAAAGGCAAGAGAGTCCACTTCTTAATTAAAGACTGACGGCGACCTATCAGATTCTAATACTGGTTCTAAATGCCAGAATTTTAGGTGACCTAATTTTTAAGTCAAATAAATATTAATCATTGGAGTTTGAAATTCAGCCTTCTGTATTTTTCAAATTTTATATAATGGGCGCATTAAACTTTATTGTAAAAATAAACATACTGGAAAAATAACAAGAAAATGGGTTTATATGTATGAACCTAGCAGCTTAAATAATCATTCAAAAGAGTTCAAAGTGTTGGGAGACATTTTTAAATATTTATTCACAAATCAGATTTAATTCAGACATGTAGATAACTTCATAGGTGCCAGGCTCTCCATGAGGCACTTACTTGTGCAAACACCATCTTATTATGTGCTTACCAGGAAGACCTCTAGCTATGAAAAAACGGGGGTTCAGAGGATTCTCAGAGGAAACATGATTCCAGCCCCATGCTCCTCAGCTGCCTTCCAATTATATCAAAGAAAGTATCAAAGGGGGACAAGATGGTGTTTAGAAACTAGAAGCTTCAAGTTCCTGGCTCTCCTAGACAGATTCAAGGAGTAGCAGAGGTCCAGGAGTCAAGACTGTGCTTCCACTGCAGGGGGCACAGGTCTGATCCCTGACTGGGGAGCCAAGATTTCTTACACCCTGCGGTACAGTCAAAAAAAAGTGGAGGGAGAGTAGCAGTGATGCTCTCTCATCTTTGTCTCCAACAACTGACTGTGAGTCCTGCTCACTCTCCCTAATTCCATATACAAGAAGAATGTGGTCCTGCCTCTGTGTGGGCAGGGTCAGGGTCTACGTGAATGGTCAGTATTCATTTCCTTAACTCTCCAACCTCAGCACCTGCCTGCCTAGTGCCCTAGACCCCACTGGTACCCTGCTGTTTCTGCCAAATACATCCTCTTTTCCAGGATTCGCCACACACACTTGATCTTCCAGACTTCTCTCTTCTGTACAGTAATTTCAGGGACAGGCACAGTGGCAGTCTGAGCTCTGTGTCTCATTCACATATAATATACAGTGGGTGGGCTTCAGAGGAATTAGGAATCGTTCATTCATTAATGCTCTTGACTTTGTGCCTGAAAGAATTGTCACTGCCACAAAACCTTCTTCTCTGGATTTCTATTCCAGGTCCCTCTTAGCCAGCCCTGCTGGTGTCTGGGATAAGAAAGGGAACTCGGCAGATGCCAAGAAACTATAAAGTCATATCTGTATGCTGCTAGCAGTGCCATCAAGGTCAAGAGAAGGAGAAGAAGAAATTAAATGCATTTATGCAAAGAATATATTTGAGAATGTGGAAGAAAGACATTTCCAAGCAAAATTTGTTTTTGAGTGCTCCAATCTATGGCAAGTACTCAGAGAGATTAAAAGGATTCTGCTTGCTCAAAGTTTTGGAGAAAAAAATAGAAGTTAAAGATGGCATAACAGTTATGAAACAATGTCTGGCTCAAAAGAAAGACAATCTCTTCATTAGAATTTTTCATTTAACTGCCAGAAATACAGTGAGGGGGGGGGGAGTGATAGAGAGGTAATAAATACATTCTTCTTGACTTTGATCAAAGTCTTAATGTCAATGATTTTGTTTTAGAATGTTTTATAATATATTTGTGCTTTTTAAAAGTATTTGTCAGCTTTGACATGAGAAGAAAACACACATTTCACTTCCTCAAAGTTCTAAGAATTTCTAAAAAAATAAGAAAAATAAGAACCAAATACAAATAATAAATGTAAGGGCCAAATACATTGGCAATTTACAACAGCTTCTTCCCTGTAAAGCAATATTCAATACCTAGCACTGAAGGAAATGAGGCTACTGATCTGTGGAGGGCAATGAATTCCCTCAGGGTTGATCATTTTAATCAGTTAACACTGTCACTGTGCCTAGTTACAAGGAGTCATTCAAAAATGTGCAAGACACTTTTCAAAGGCAGAGAAAGGCAATTTTAGGAGAAACTCCAAACAGGTACTGTCTTATGGACAGAGTTTTGGATTTGAGACAATACAGAACAATGCCTGCTTCATCCACGCCATTATGTTTGGGTTCTAAATAACAAATAATTTAATTACATATACTATCTACACTACTATTATAGCTAATGTCTATTAATGACTATTCTTTTTTAAATTTTACACTGAATATAGTTGATTTATAATTAGTTTCAGTAGCACAGCAAAGTGATTAGTCATATATATACACATATATATACACATACACACACATATATACATATATACACATATGTATACATATATACTCTTTCAGATTATTTTCCCATATAGGTTATTATGGAGTACTGAGTAGAGTCTCCTGTGCTCTACAGTAGGTCTTTGTTGGTTAATTACTTTATATAGTAGTGCTGTATGTGAATCCCAAACTCCCAATTTATCTACACACACCCCGCCACCTTCCCCTGCTGGTAACCCTAAGTTTGTTTCTGGGGTCTGTTTCTCTTTCGTACAGTTAGTCTTCATTTGAAAAGGCACACTGAAGTGGAGTAAGATAAAAAAATCAAGGAAACTGGCTTTTATAAGTTTTACTTACCTTATTACATTGCTCTGTTCTAGCTGAGAATAATTGCCCTTGGCCTTCCTCCCTTTTTTGAATTTTAAGATGATTAGTGTCTTCCAAGATTGTTTGACTTCCATGTAAAGCACTGTCCAAAGGCTAATTAATTAGCTGAGCAGTTGAATGTGCAGCTTCTGTAACATAAGTGAGTTCACAGAATTTGGGATGACTAACCGATGTACTGGGAGAGGGCAATGGCACCCCACTCCAGTACTGTTGCCCGGAAAATCCCATGGATGGAGGAGCCTGGTAGGCTGCAGTCCATGGGGTCGCTAAGAGTCGGACACGACTGAGCGACTTCACTTTCGCTTTCCACTTTCATGCATTGGAGAAGGAAAGGGCAACCCACTCCAGTGTTTTTGCCTGGAGAATCCCAGGGACGGGGGAGCCTGATAGGCTGCAGTCCATGGGGTCGCACAGAGTCGGACACGACTGAAGCAACTTGGCAGCAACCAATTTACTAAACACCCCTTGAAATGATTTTGTTCAGTCAAGTTTTGCCTCTGCCCTCTGGAGCCACGAGGCCTTGGACAATTCACCCCATTCCTCAAAGTTTAGTCTCTTCAAACTGAATATTCTACAGAAACTCCTGCCTCATCTGTATCACTGTGGTGTTGGCACAAGGCAATGGAAGAAATTCAAAAGCTATGGCCATAGTTAATCAGGGACTTGCATACACAAAGTCCATTTATTCTCACTTAAGGCATCTGACACAGAAATGGAGCAGACATTACTCTGCAAATAATAACCACAGGGCAACAACAACAGAAAAATCCTATTACCTATTTCTTCCTCTATAAAAAATTGTATCAGTCATTTGCTCTTTGAAACTGTTAACTGAGAATGTCTCACATAATGCTAACAGTTGTCAACAAGCGTAATTAAATGCTCCCTGTTTCTACCAATAAATCAGATCAGAAGTGGTTAAGACCATCTTTTCATCAGTTAGAGCTGGAGAATACTTGCTTATTGACTGTACTGCATGGTTTGATTGTGCTGCCCCTTTAATCTGGCCTCGGTCAGAACACTAACATGGCAACACAAGCTGCCCTGAAGCAAAAGAAACGTTTTATATCCAAGAGCTCATTTTCTTGTTAAGACTGGTGAACAGTTTTGTCTGATAAAATCTAAGGCAGTCAAGATTCAATGCATGCCCTATCAAAATCTCAATGGTATTCTTTTCAGAAAGAGAAAAAAAAATCCTAAAATTCATATAGAAACTCAAGAGATCCTGAATAATGAAAAAAAACTCTGAAAAAGAACAAAAAAGGAGGCCTTGCATTTCTTGATTTCAAAACATACAATACAAAGGGCATCAAGATGGTGTGATACTGGCATAAAGACAGACATACAGATCAATGAAACAGAACAGAGTCCAGAAAAAAAAAAAAAAAAAAAAAACCTTTGTGTATATGGTCAAATGATTTTGAACACGAGTGTTCACAATAGGAAAAAAAATAGTCCCTACAACAACAGTGTTGGAAAAACTGGATATCCACGTGACCACCTGCAAAAGAGCAAAGCTGGACCTCTACCTTATACTATATACAGAATTAACTAAAAAGAGCTAAAAAGTAAGACAAATAAATCAATATACAAAACAGAGTCACGGACACAGAAAACAATCTTACTGGTTACCAAACAGAAAAGGAGCAAGGGAGGGACAAACTAGGAGTATGGGATTAAGAGATACAAACTACTGTATATAAAAGAGATAAGCAACAAAGATTTAGTTTAGCACAGGGAATTATATCCAACATCTTGTAATAACATAACAGAATATAATTTGCCAAATGTAAAACTGAATCACTATGCTGTACACCTGAAACTAAGGCAATATTGTGAACCAACCATGTCCTCAGTTGCTCCGTCGTGTCCGACTCTTCGCCCCACTATGGACTGCAGCCCATCAGGTTCCTCTCTCCATGGGATTTTTCAGGTAAGAATACTGGAGTGGGTTGCCATTTCCTCCTCCAGGGGATATTTCAAACCCAGGAATCGAACCCACATCTCCTGCATCTCCTCCATTGCAGGTGGATTCTTTACCATTGAGTCACCAAGGATGCCCCTATACATCAATAGAAATTTTTAATAAATACATCAATAAACATGGATGAGAGAGCTACACTAAAGACCTAAAACTAAAACCCTCCTAGAGGAAAATAAGAGGAAAGTTTCATGACACTGAATTTGGCAATGATTTCTTAAATGAGACATCAAAAGCACAGGCAACAAAAGAAAAAAATAAACTGGAGTGTATCAAATTTAAAAACTTCTGCTCATCAAAGGAAACAATCAATAGAATGGAAAGGCAACCTATATAATGGGATAAAATATCTGTAAATCATATCTCCATTAAGGGGACAATATCCAGAATATATAAAGAATTTCTACAACTGAATGTTTTATGTTTAAAAATTTTCACAATAGGCAAAAGACTTAAATAAACAGTTCTCCAAAGAAGATGAAAAGATGCTCAACATCACAAAAGATGAAAAGATGCTCAAAACCACAAAACAAATACAAATCAAAACCAGATGAGGTACCACACACACCGCTACAGATGGTCATTAACAAAATAACAAGTGTCAGCAAGGATATATGGAGAAATTGGAACCTTTGTGCACTGTTGGTGGGAATGTGAAGTGGTGCAGCCATTATAGAAAAAAATGTGAGTTCCTCAGAAATTTAAAAATAGAATTACTATACTATCTGGCAATCCCACTTCTAGATATTTACCCAAAAGAATTCAAAGCAGGATCTTGAAGAGATATTTGCACTCCTGTGTTTATGGCAGCACTATTTACAATACAAGAGATGGAAGAAACCCAAATGCCCACCAAAAGATGAATGAGTAAAGAAAATGTGATATATGCATACAATGGAATATTATGCAGCCAGAAAAAAGTAAATCCTGTCACACTATACAACCTAGGCAAGCCTGGAAAACATTACGCTAAATAAAGCCAGTCACAAAAAAGCAAAATACTCTGCAGTTCCATTATACACCTAATGTCAGCAAAATCATAAAAACAGAAAGCTGAAACATGATAGCCAAGGAGGTGGGAGGAGGTAAAGGAATTAACTTTTAAAGGACATACTGTTTCAGTTTTGTAAGATGAAAAAGTCCTGGAGATCTGTTACGACTATGTGAATATACTGAACACTATTGAACTATATATTGAATAATGATGAAGATACACATTTTAATGTTATATTTTTATTGCCATAATAAAAAATGGAAAAAGCCAAAATGCAAAATAAAAACTTAAAAGGCAGTTGATATTGAGACTAAAGAATAATACTGCCACACTAGACTCCCCAGAAAAAAATCACCTAATAATTCATTTTAAATAACATAATGATAAGTGCTAACAATTAGTGAGTATATATACCATGTGCTATGCTAGGAGCTTTACATGTATTTTCTGATTTAATAATCCCAGTAGTTAGATCAGAAATACTGTCTCCATTTCCTGTAAAGTACTAAGGCTTAGAGAGGTCTCACTCTGACAAGAACCAAGTGACTCCCAGTCTGTACTGCTGAGTGTTGTGTTGTACGTCACATGACCTCCTCACCTTCTCTGAACATTTACCCAAACCAGAGAATAAAATCCTCAAAGGATACCATCTTTTCCAAATCAAACAGCAATGAACAGCCCAAAAAGCAATGCTGAGCTTTAAAAAACTGAAGCGCAGTGTCCCATGTGAATTTCTCATTTTTATTAGCGAGAGCTTACAATACCTACCCCAGGTGAGGAGTCCCTCATCCTTCTTTTTTTTGAAAAACCTTTTATGTTGGAGTAAAATTAACAATGTTGTGTTAGTTTCAAGTGTACAGCAAAGACATAGATGCCTTTATCAAATTCTTTTCCCTTTTGTCTTATTACACAGTATTGAGTATAGTTAGTTCCCTGGGCTACATCAGTTCAGTTCAGTACAGTTCAGTCACTCAGTCGTGTCTGACTCTTTGTGACCCCATGAATCGCAGCACGCCAGGTCTCCCTGTCCATCACCAACTCCCAGAGTTCACACAGACTCACGTCCATCGAGTCAGTGATGCCATCCAGCCATCTCATCCTCTGTCGTCCCCTTCTCCTCCTGCCCCCAATCCCTCCCAGCATCAGAGTCTTTTCCAATGAGTCAACTCTTCACATGAGGTGGCCAAAGTACTGGAGTTTCAGCTTTAGCATCATTCCTTCCAAAGAAATCCCAGGGCTGATCTCCTTCAGAATGGACTGGTTGGATCTCCTTGCAGTCCAAGGGACTCTCAAGAGTCTTCTCCAACACCACAGTTCAAAAGCATCAATTCTTCGGTGCTTAGCCTTCTTCACAGTCCAATTCTCACATCCATACATGACCACTGGAAAAACCACAGCCCTGACTAGACAGACCTTTGTTGGCAAAGTAATGTCTCTGCTTTTGAATATGCTATCTAGGTTGGTCATAACTTTTCTTCCAAGGAGTAAACGTCTTTTAATTTCATGGCTGCAGTCACCATCTGCAGTGATTTCGGAGCCCAGAAAAATAAAGTCTGACACTGTTTCCACTGTGTCCCCATCTATTTCCCATGAAGTGATGGGACCGGATGCCATGACCTTCGTTTTCTGAATGTTGAGCTTTAAGCCAACTTTTTCACTCTCCTCTTTCACTTTCATCAAGAGGCTTTTGAGTTCCTCTTCACTTTCTACCATAAGGGTGGTGTCATCTGCATATCTGAGGTTATTGATAGTTCTCCCAGCAATCTTGATTCCAGCTTGTGTTTCTTCCAGTCCAGCATTTCTCATGATGTACTCTGCATATAAGTTAAATAAACTTCTTTATTTAAGGGTGACAATATACAGCCTTGATGTACTCCTTTTCCTATTTGGAACCAGTCTGTTGTTCCATGTCCAGTTCTAACTGTTGCTTCCTGACCTGCATACAGGTTTCTCGAGGCAGGTCAGGTGGTCTGGTATTCCCATCTCTTTCAGAATTTTCCAGTTTATTGTGATCCACACAGTCAAAGGCTTTGGCATAGTCAATAAAGCAGAAATAGATGTTTTTCTGGAACTCTCTTGCTTTTTCGATGATCCAGCAGATGTTGGCAATTTGATCTCTGGTTCCTCTGCCTTTTCTAAAACCAGCTTGAACATCAGGAAGTTCACGGTTCACGTACTGCTTATTATACAGTATTGAGTACAGTTAGTTCCCTGTGCTACATAGTAGGTCCTAATTGGTTATCTATTTTAAACATAACAGTGTCTACATGTCAATTTCCAACTCTCAATCTATCCTTCCCCACAGTCCTCCCCTCTGGTAACCATAAATCCACTCTCTTAATCTGTGAGTCTGTTTGTTTTGTAAATAAGTTCATTTGTATCATTTTTGACCTAAATTTCTAAGTAAATGCGAGAAAACCATCTTTGGGGAAATATATTTACAGCAGAAACAAGCTCATTTAGCGATCTTGCACAGACAAATCACAGCAGGCATATATCCTGACATCCCTTTATTGAGAACAGCAGTCAATGGGTCCCATCGATGGCAGGTTTCTCATCTCAAATTAGCTGCTTACAGACTGGGGACCATGAGACATGGCCAGTACTGCTGGCTCAGCCACATAGCTTTAGTGATCTTGGCAAAGGGAAGAATTTAAATTCAAGTATGAAAAGAAAAGATTCTTCAGATGTATGCATAACGCAACAGACAGCAAAGAGCTTTAAGGTTTTTCAAGAGCAGGACAACTAAAAGGCAAATCACAACTAAAAATTCAAACACAAGAAATCCCAGCCTTCATAGACAGTCTGGAGAAGACCTTGGGTTCTTAAAATAATCCCCCAAATCTCTCAACCCATAGGAGATTGTACAATTTTTCATCTGCCTTTTGCCAAGGGAGCAATTTCAAAGTGAAAGCCTCTATGATCTTCTTATCACTGCATTTCTATTACAACTCTAACCTGAATTCAGAGGGTGGGGCTCTGAAGGATCCACTGATTGACTTTGTGAACTCAGCATGGAGCCAGACTTCAGAGGGTTGCAGCAAGCTCTGGCTCTAGCTTTTGGAGGTGGATGGAAAGCTGAGCTCCCTTCCCCGGGTCCCCCTCAGAGCTCCTCAAAACCCTGCAGCGGCAGAGATGTAGCATCAGAGCCGGGCTCTCTGGGGGCCTCGTGATGCGGCTGCGTCCTGCACAGCCTATGAGTTCTACAGTCATTTGACGCACGTGTGTTTGGCTGCAAACTCATTGCAGATTTCGGCGACACAACCACAGGAAAAATCATTACTTTTTAAAAAAAAATAAAGCCTTTCCCCTCTGTTTTCAGCAGTAAATCAAGACAATGCAATTTCTGGGGACAGAAACGAAAGAACACAGTGACACAGGTCTCTTATGCAAGTAGGCCTTACTGTGCTCCTGTTGCTGCTTTAGAAGCAATGGCCACAATAATCATCCAGAATATAGCCTTCAATCTTGGTAATCAAAGTTGAAATCAGACAACTATAAATCAGAGTTATCTAACCAAACACTGAGCATTGCACATACCTTACAAGTCAAAAATTCAAAAAAGCATCAATATTCAGAGCCTCACACTCCATATGGTTCAGTTAAACTGAAATTGATGCCACTGCAACAGTCTGACAGTGGGATCCAAATTTCCCATCACATAATAATAAGGATCTCAGAGAACCATGTATTTGTTTTTACATATGTAACCAGGTATGCTATAGAAGAGGCAAACATGACTATGCTTGCATTAAAATAGTTCTAAAATGTACTAACTGAGTTAACAGGAAGACTTTGCCACAGATAGTAATTATGTCTGGAAACTATATACAAAGAAATGCAATATAGAAAAAAAGTGCTTTTCTAATTCACAATGATCAAGTCCTGCAAGACAAGTGCTCATCTCCAATGAGGATGCAAAATCAAGATGCATGATTTGCCCAAAAGAGGGCTTTGAATTTCCAGGGGGAAAGCAGCTCCCAGGCTACAGACGCGTGAGGTGCTAGAGCTACAGTGCGTAGACCTCTGAAACCTAAGAAAACAAGGGCCTGAGACCCAGGCAGAGATTTTTGCCAGGACGGTCCTGGCAACGAAACCCTCTGACCAGGCACCAAAGGAGTAGGCACTGCTGTTTTCCCAAACTGTACAAACTTCAGGCAAACTGAAGACCACATGACACAGCTGTTAGAAGCTCTGCTGCGTCTGACCGTGGTACAAAGCAGCAGCAAAAAGAAGAGCTGAATGCTGATGTCTCCTTAGCTTTCAGCAGCCTTGGCATCACCTGTTATCTACAGAATCCTAATTGTCCCAGGAAGATGAATATTGACCACTGCCTGTGAACTTCCACTCACGATATAAACAGCCATGAACTATCATGCACCATCATGCACCTTCCCAACTGGACCCTGAGTTATGGAGGCAAGCAACTGTGTCTTCGGCATATCTGGATCCCCAGTGTGTATGGTAAGGACTCAGAGGTGTGTTGTTTCTTCTTGGACTGAGAAAGGGTCTGAGACACCTCTTCTGAAGTCAACGGGTACCAACCTAAGGATGAACCACAGGTGAAGAAGCTGGTGATGGGGGATCTGTGGCGTAAAGAAGTGCCCTAGGGTATGATAACCAGCTCTGTTTAGATAAACAGAGCATGTCTTGGTCCATTTGAGTTGCTATAACAAAGCACCTAGAAGTTGCTAGACTGAGTGGTCTGTAAACAACAGAAATTTACTCTTCATGGTTCTGCAGGCTGCACGCTCAAAGTCAGCTGACAGGAGAGTTCTGATGAGAACATTTTCAGGTCACAGACTGCTGACTTCTCACTGTGCCGTCACATGGCAGAGAGCAGAGGAGCTCTAGGGCCTCTTTTATAAGGGCACTAATCCCATTCATGAGGGCTCCACCTTCATGACCTAATCACCTCCTAACACCATCCCCTTAGGGATAATGTTTCAACACAGGAATTTTGAGGAGGATGCAAACATTCAGCCCATAACAGGGCACAAAACCTAACTAAAGTAGATTTGGAGAAATATGCCAAAATCTAAATATATTATGCTAACTATACCTGTCAAAGAGTGATGGTCAGGACTTCTTTGCATAAAGACTTCTTCAAATGGGAATACAGTAGGTTCTACTCACTTCTAATCAAAATTAAAAAATAAAAAAACCATAAAGAAATGTATGAGTCTGGAGAAACAGAAGCAGTGTCAAATGATAAACAATAATGTACAAAAACAAGATTGTGAACATCAAAGTTCATTTACGGACTACCATCAAACACCAATGGCACTTCAGAGATAGCTGAAGTCAACCATTATCTAATTTATAAATAAAAGCAGATTACATAAGTATTATTTTTGTCACAAACTATCTGTTCTGCAACCATGCCTATAATTTAACAAAAAAATAAATTATGTAAGCCTCCAGGAAAAAAAAAAATGCATCCTTGTTGAAATTAATGGTTCCTGGAAAGTTGTTCTTTTCTTGTAAATTGTATTCCATAATTTGAGAAAACCTGCATCATCTAGAGTAGATAAAGCTGAGCTGGCATCTTCCCATCCCATAATTGGGAGAAAGAGGAGGAGGCTCATGCCCTTCCAAGACTGCAGCAAGATGAATCAGCCATCAGTCACCTGCTCAGCCCAGTCCCGTCTGCTCCTTTGCATCCAATACCCTTCTTCAGAGCCATGGAGTCTTGGAATATAGGCTTCTTCTGGAGACGCAGGTTGCCCATTGAGACCACACGCACTGTGCCAGGCCAGTTTGCCGCAGTATCCCTGATGCCCCAACACCCCATTCCCAGTACACCCCCTTCAAGGCACTTCCAGAAGCTGAAAGTGACACAGGCTGCTTCCTAAAACAACAAATTTATGTGAAAAGGATGGTCATAACCCTGATCCATTTAACAGCAAGATCGTACAATGTCTAGAACTTCCTTCCTTAAGTATCTGGGGTTTCAGAGTTCTCATCACTGACTCCCCCAGAAAACTGGTATGCAGAATGAAGCTTTATATTCAGTTGTCAAACTCAAAGGGATCATGGAAAATCTGACTAGTACAAGCCACCCTCTTTTACAGAGAAAAGCCTTCCCCCTTCTCTTCCACCCCTGCCCCATGTCACTGGTATTTTAGCAAAGGAAATAAAGAATGAGACATAATACTGGATCTGAGTTCAGGAAGAAAACTGAAAGGTCACCAAGTCCATCCCCCTGTCTCTCCATCAGCCCAAATCTCAACTGTAACATTTTACTTTCTTTATAAGGTTACCTCAATAGTGTCTCCACAACTCGTTTCTATGTATATCCCTTGCCTGCACTATGTTCAGTTCAGTTCAGTTCAGTTGCTCAGTCCTTTGCGACTCTTTGCGACCCCATGAATCGCAGCACGCCAGGCCTCCCTGTCCATCACCAACTCCCGGAGCTCACTCAGACTCATGTCCATCGAGTCAGTGATGCCATCCAGCCATCTCATCCTCTGTCGTCCCCTTCTCCTCCTGCCCCCAATCCCTCCCAGCATCAGAGTCTTTTCCAATGAGTCAACTCTTCGCATGAACTGGCCAAAGTACTGGAGTTTCAGCTTTAGCATCACTCCTTCCAAAGAAATCCCAGGGCTGATCTCCTTCAGAATGGACTGGTTGGATCTCCTTGCAGTCCAAGGGACTCTCAAGAGTCTTCTCCAACATCACAGTTCAAAAGCATCAATTCTTTGGCGCTCAGCCTTCTTCACAGTCCAACTCTCACATCCATACATGACCACAGGAAAAACCATAGCCTTGACTAGATGAACCTTAGTTGGCAAAGTAATGTCTCTGCTTTTGAATATGCTATCTAGGTTGCTCATAACTTTCCTTCCAAAGAGTAAGCATCTTTTAATTTCATGGCCGCAGTGGAAATATTTAAATACCTGTCCCTTCATTTGGTACTTGGTGGTTTTCACTCCTACGTCTTTCCTAAAACTGCCATCAAAAGGTCACCTCTGGCCTCCCAACTGGTAACTCCACAGGTCTGTTGGTAGTTCTAAACCTAGCAGACTTCATTCAATCCTGTTGGTTGCTGCCTTAATAAACTGAGTATACATATGCCCTCCTCTAAATTTTTCTTTCCTGGTTCTATTGCTTTCCCTCTAACTTATCTTTCCCAGACCATGTTCACAGGTTCTCTTCCACCACCAAACTTTTAAATAGGAAGTGTCTAGGATTTCATGTACCAAGAGGACAGATACATGCAAAGTAGATTCTGCATGCAAAGGGTTAAGAAACTAGGATGATATATTTTTGAAAAGGAGAAGAATTAGTGCTGATTGTTCAAGTCAGTAATTCTTCAGCCAACTTGTTATGTGGGGACTGATTCAGAAGCACCAGAGTCAGGATTTTTCCATCAAAGAAGAGCCACTTGCCTTCAATAGGATCTGTGTGCAGTAAATTGAATCGCAGTCTGGTTGACCCACTAATGTTTTCACTTATCATACTACAGAGAGCGTTCAGTTTTCATGGTTGTTTCCTGAGATAATAAGTGTATTCTAAAAGATAACACTAAGGTCATTCATTATAAATTCCTCCGTATCAGGTCACTACTTAGCACCCCTTGATGGAGTGTCACTGGATTTAGAATAAAATTTACACTCCTTATGCTGCTCTGGAATGCCTAATGTTGGGTCTCTGCCTACTTTCCAAATCTTCTTCTCTGTGGGTCCCTCAGATACACCCATCTGAATCTAACCTCCGAAAACAGAAAGGTTAGATAATAACACATGTTCACAATTTGTGTTTCTTCCAGTAAAAAATAAAGGAAAGCAAGAGAATGAAAAAAAACTAAGAGCAAGATGGCAGCAGTTTCTAGGAGAGGGAGGTGACTCCTGGGAAGGGATGGGGAAGAACAGGGAGCTTTATTTTGTGTTTAAGCCACATAACCTCTGCTGGGTGTACCAAATGTGTCATAATTCAAAAGGCAAGTCTGCAGTGCCACACCACAGATGCCAGCAACCCAACTACAATTTACTGTGTACCAAATTCCAGGGATAATAAGCCACTGCTCTTTGCTGGCAAGATCCTGACTCTAGTCCTTCTGGATCAACCACTACCTAAAAAGTTGGGTGTTACAGAATTACAGATTTGAATAAAATTAAGTCACCACTAACCCTTCTCTTTTTCAAAACTACATCATCCAGTTTCTTAATGCTTTGCATACAGAATCTACTCTGCATCCATGCAGCCTATGTATGAGACCTATGCTTACACTCAGTAGCCATCCTGCAGTGGTTATTTTTCTAGAACACTGAGGCTGGGGGGCTGGCTGGCTTGGTGTTCCTTTGTACCACACTGTTCCTAGTTGAGGCATACCAGAGCCAACTACGCAAACACAAGCCCCGGCAGTCCCCAGCTCTGCCACATTATCTAAACCAAATCCCTGACACAGCCTGGCAGTTCTGACATCCCTTGACTGTCTCTTGAGGAATCCCTGGATGGGAAAAAGCCCTCCAGAGCCCCCACCGTGAATTCAAATCTTGGCTCCCCTGCTCACCAACAAGTTTGACCTTGTTACTCAAGAACTTAACACAGGAATAATCACTGGACTCTCTCTCTCAAGCTATTGTGATGATTAGATGAAATAATTCACAAAAGCATCTACAGCAAGGTCAGCAATACTTCTTATTACTATTACTGTTGATGTGGTGGTGGTTTTTATTATTACTATTATGATCATTATCATCATCTGACATGACAGATGATGATGATGATGGTGGTGATCTGATCAGACCAGAAAGACAAAGCAGAAAAACAAGAGTTGCGCTAAAACATCAAGAGTTGGAAAAGTAAGTCCCAGAAGACAGAAAGTCGAGTTGTGTATTAGAAATGATGCGGCGAAGGTCAGTTACCAGAGGACAATCAATAGAGAAACCAAGGTCCAAAAAAAAAGTAAAACTCAGGCCACACAGAGGAGTTCAGGGTCTACCGTTGAAAGAGGAGGGGAACAGACAAGGGCTAAGAGGCTGGGGTGGGCAGTCTGGAATCTTCCACTGTCACTCCAACAACACACCTGTGCTATTCTCACACCCTCCCCCCCACCTCTCAGCCCCATAAGAGTCTTGCTTTCTAGATCAGGGGACTGAAATGCAGCATTAATCCATGACAAGGATGTGGCTCAGTAAGCTGGATCCCCTATCAACAGACCGCCTAGAATCAAATCTGTATCACCTGCAGTGTCACAGCCCTGAAACTGGTTAGAAAGCCAGGGTCTGGCCCTTTACCCTATCCTCCAGTGCACAAAGGACATTCCCTTCACTCTCTTCTGCTGCTTCTTGGTCAAGCAAGCAGAATTCAGTCCCAGCACAGAGCTCTGTGAGATAATGAGAATCAGGAGACCCACAATGAACGGGAAGAGCTGCCTACCTCTCAGTACCTCCGTCTATATGTCCAGTCTCAGAGCCCATACAGTGGTTGGGGCAGCTGGTGAGAGTGGGAATTATGAGGGCTCTGGACATCAAGGCATGGAGCCCAGATCAGACACCTGGGAGCCATGTGACCTCCACTAAATTATTTATTTCCCCCTTGAGTCGGTTTTCTCAACTATAGGACAAGAGGAATAATCCTATCACTGAGATGTTAGAAGTTAACTGAAATCATATGACAAAGAGTTTTAAAAAGTTAGAATCTGTAAGTTCTGATAAATATTGGCTCTTCCTCTCTGCTTCTCCCTCCTCCCCTCTTATGGGGGATCAATGCAAGAGCTTTTGAAGGTTATTCCTGGTCTCCTAAATTTAGAGAATTTCTGAGGTATTACAAGA
The DNA here is from genome assembly GCF_027580195.1 of Bos mutus. NCBI lineage: Eukaryota > Metazoa > Chordata > Mammalia > Artiodactyla > Bovidae > Bos > Bos mutus. Next base: position 35,829,692 of record NC_091644.1, read on the forward strand.
AGATTCTAATACAAGCTTCTAAATTTATTGCTAAATCTTCAAAGTTGCCTATAAAAAAATACAATCAGAAAGACTGGGTTAAATATGATGTGATTAACCTCATCCACAGAGAAGAGTTTAAGTGAATCTTTGTCCAATTAGCTTTATAAGTATATCTCTTAACTACTGGAAATATTTCAAAGGATGAGTGAAAGCGATGTAGAAATCCAAGTCCTATTTCTGTTCCTCTGTGACTTGCAATGGGGCAGAGATAACACTTGATATTCTTAAAGAAAGAAGAACATGGGCTGCCCTAGAAGATATCACATCACAATGCCTACTATAATTCAGGCAGGATAGTGTTGAAACAGGACAGAGAGACTTAACAGAATAAAGCTCAGAAACACGCAGGCGACAAGGGTGGCAATAAGCAAAGACAGTCTATTGGATAAATAGTACTAGGACAAAACGTACATACACAGTGAAAAATAAGGCATCTACCTGAAACCACAGAGCACAGACTAATAAAAACCGATGCTTATTAAGACCCTAAGGTTGAAAGCAGAACTTCAAAGTTTGGAGAAGGAAATTTTTAATAATCTTTTTATAACCTTGGAGAAGAGAAGGTTCTAAAACGAAATATAAAAAAGTTCTAAATATAAAGAAAAATGACAGACATATTTTCCTCCTATAAGAATTTAGAGTTCCTGTTCACCACAGTGCTCTAAAGAGAGTGTAGAAAAGACAAGTCATAATTGAAGGAAGACAGATATTCCCAGCATGTCATGGGCAAAGAACTGGCTCTTGAAAATATAAAGAAAATAAGGAAAATGACAACTGAATAGACAAAGCATTTCCAGAAGATGAAAGATAAATAGCCAATAATCATTTGAAAAGATACTTGGGCACATCAGAAATCAGAAAAATGCTAATTAAGGCCATAGTGAGATTTTATTTAACAACCATAATTGGCAAAAATTAATGTCTGATGATATCAACTATGGCAACGATATTGGACATGCAGAATTCTTACATCTGAGAGTACACATCGTAAAACTCTGGAAAACAATTTGGCTTGGTCATATAATATATTGTACATTTGTGACCCTGGAAAACATTTACCCAATATATAAACATTATATATGTACAACATTACATATATATATATATATTATATATATATATATCTTTGAAAACTTGGGAAAACAACTTGCCATTATCTTATGAATATGAATATGTCCATACCCTACAACCCAGTAATTTCCCTTCTAGGCATAAATCCTAAAAAATTCTTGCACCTGTACATCAAAAGACATACACAAGATGGTTCATAGGAACTATTTTTAAAAAAAGAAAATCCAATTTCCATCAGTAGCAGTTTGTATACATTGCTATATATATATATGCATATACTTATAACTGGAATATCATACACTTGTGAAAATAAATAATCTATAGCTATGAGCATCAATGTGGATCAATCAGAAACATAATGTTAACTGAAAATAGCAAGTTGCAATAGATTACATTTATAGCACGAGAAATCATTTTTAAATTTAAAAAAAAAGCAAATAACTCATATGTGGCTTTTAAAAACAGAAAAGCAAGTGAACAAGAACAAAATTCAAGATGGGGTTATTGCTTGAGAACTCGTGTAACAGGGAAGAACAAATCCGATTCCATATCATATCTGTTTCTTTTACTCTAACCTTTGTATTCTATTGCTTCTAATACAAATTAAGAATGCTGCTTATTGCCTGAAATATACAGACTAGCCCATTCTCAAGGCTCTGACTTTTAAAGGCATAACATTTTCCCATTTATATGGCGATAAAAAGTTGCAGAACAGAGGATCACATTTGTCGTCTTGGAGGTTTACAGAACATTTTGACCTATGTGGACAGATGCAAGAACAAAGGATTCCCACACCAACAAGTTTGGAGCAACCATAGCCCCTCTACTTTTGGTACAAAAGAAGCCTGAATTCTAACTTGGGGAAGATGGCTCTTTGGGACGTAGTCCATCATTTTCTCAGTCTTCTAGCTTTCCAAATAAAGTCACTGATCCTTGCCTTTACGACCTGTTTCTCAACGTACTGGCCTGTCATGTAGTAAGCAGTATGAACTTGGACTCACTCAGTAACACTAGGAATTCCAATCAGGAAAATGCTCACAGGGAACGAGTGAAGCTGAAAATGCTTCTTACCCAGAGGAGTGTCTTCACACACTTTCAGTTTATTCCTAGCTTTTATAATCTATATAACTGTAAAATGACTTTAAATATCTGAATTTTAATAACTTTGAAAAGAATTTTAAGATCAAATTTGCTATGTAGGTTGCATCATATTCCAAAATCACAGAACAATTCTAAAGTAGACAGCTGACTTTATAATGTAGGGCTTTCCTGGTGGCTCAAACGGTAAAGAACCTGCCTGGGTTTGCCAGGGTTTGATCCCTGGGTAAGGAAGAACCCTGGAGAAGGGAATGGCTACCCACTCCAGTATTCCTGCCTGGAGAATTCCATGGACAGAGGAGCCTGGCAGGCTGTAGTCCATGGGGTCACAAAGAGTCAAACATGACTGAGTAACTAATGCCTTCATTTTTTTTCTTTTTCAACCAATTCAGAAGGATCCAGACAAAGACAGTGGCAGCAAGAGAGCTTAAAAATACAGTCAGAGCCAAAGCCAATTTCCATGCTCTGTGAGATTCATAAGAAGGTACTATTTTGAAGGACAACCCATCTTTTTATCTACAAAAAGATCTAGTCATTCTATCTGCAAAAGCACTGATAATCTCAGTAAATATCAATATATCATTTCCTCCCCAATAATTAAACATCTGACACGTGTACCTGTCCCCATTATTAACTTGTTTCAGGGACACGATTTTCTGGAAATACTGTGTGTTCTTGAACCTTCTAATAAGCTTCCATACAAAGTTACAGAACATATTCACCATACACACAGCAGCAAAATGCAAATGAAGGATTTTCTATCCACTCTATCAAATAAAGTGTCAATATTTTCACTGCCATCCCAAGCAAAATGCTTAATGCCTGCAGTGTTACAGATTTTTTACTTTTTAAAGAACACATAGTTCACGAGGTACAGACAGTACTGACAGTTTAATCACAAGCTCAGGAAAGCCAATGAAAACAATAATGTTCATGTAGTCCTAACAAAACCCATGATACTAAAGTTTGGTTTTTTTAACCAGCAAGATTTCCAAGTCAAAACCAAGGGTTTCCTTATATGAAACAATACTCATTGCAACTAGGTGACAGAACCCAAGAAAATAATCTTTCAATGACGTTTTGTGAATTCATAACTATGGATGTTTATATTTGATAGTGTATTTGAAGTAAAGAAGGAATGGTTGTCAATTATAATTAGAGAAAATTATTTGAGAAAATTTTACAATGTGAATATGAGTGATAAAACACTGGCCGTTTGTCTGAGTTAACAGGAAATTATCATAATTTAAAAACGAACTGTCTAGCCCATCACATCTACAGTGTGCTTGATACTGACAATGCCAGTGCTGTGGGGTGGGAAAGCAGAAGGCCCGCTATGGGTTTTCCAAATTATAGCAGTCAATATAGGAAAGAACTTTATTACAGTCCTGTCTGTAAATGAGGAATGTAATGAACCTGGGACTCAGCGGAGGCTGTGCTGGCTGGAATTGTCTTAGCACGCTCTGCTGGCAATCAGAGATAAGTTTAGTTTCAAAGTCTCTCAAAATTGTACATAAGGTATGCCATAGTAACATACCAAAGGAATCATATCAGTAGTTCAATGATCTCCACTAAAGTAAGTACAACACAATCAATTTCCAAATATATTCCAGACGCACACATACACATGAACACATGGGTATGTAAGTATGTAGGTTCAGAGAGCCACACGCTGAAAGCATATAAGTCACATATGTAGTTATAGTGAAAGTGAAAGTCGCCCAGTCGTGTCCAACTCTTTGCGACCCCATGGACTATACAGTCCATGGAATTCTCCAGGCCAGAATACTGGAGTAGGTAGCCATTTCCTTCTCCAGGGGATCTTCCCAACCCAGGGATCGAATCCAGGTCTCCCGCATTGCAGGAGGATTCTTTACCAGCTGAGCCACAAGGGAAGCCCTGGGGTTACAGATAAGACTTTAAAAGTAATACAAAATGTCATAAAGGCCAAAAAAGAAAATAAATCTCCTAGAAAACTGACATCTATAACAGCAGGCTCCAGAGTAACCATTTTTGCTATTCTAAGATTCACTGTAAGAAAAATAACGAGAAGAAATTATTTCTGAAAAATACATAAAAGAACTCAAGAACTAAAGCATATAATTAAAATGCCCTCAGGGGACACTATCTAGATTGAATGTGACACACAGAGATTATACAGAACATAATAGAGCTATAAAATGTAATGCAAATGAGACGTAACACTTTTAAATAAACAGAAAAATATGAGCCTTCAGATTAGGAGTATTATAAAATTTGCATACTCAAGTGCTATGCATAAGCTCATGATTCATTTGAAGTTATACATTATTAACAAGACCGAGGCTTTGCAATCGTAAGGCTGACTCATGATAAGACACTCAAAATCTGGAGAAAAATATTTGTTAAGAAATGCTGCAAACAGAAAACTTTATTAACAAAGTGTTTTTCTTTTTTATCCTTCATTGGATATCCACAAACTTACATAACTCAGTGACTTGGTGTTTTTAAAATATGGAGTTGATCACATGGATCATCTTTCCTCACTAGTAACTGAAATCCTTTACAAATAATCCTGAATCCTGATCCTGGGTCATTGTTGGAGTATTTATAACAGTGGAGTCCAAAAGAGTTCCATTATGAAAGTATTCCTAAATACTTAGCATGATTTAAATGTATTCCCCACACTCTCCTGACTGCTCTTTGAAAAGACAATAGGTATATCAGAAAGAAGATGAGATTGGAAATTTTCAGATTCAGCCTAAGGGGGAATAAAGAACTAAATACATAATTGCAACTGACCGTTTTGAGTGCCACCACAGAAGACACTGCATTGCAGGGAGGAAGGTGCTACCTCCACCAGGCAATAGGGTCAGCGAAGACTGAGGTTAAGGGCAGGGGGCAGCAGGTAGGCAGTGGAAGAGAGAAGGTCCATAAATGGGAAAGATCTCTAGAGAGAGTAGGAGCATCCAGAATCCAAGGGAGCCCAGTTTGGGAGGCAGCGACCAAAGATGGTGCCTTAGAGCTGGGCAAGAAGCTAGCTCACAAAAGGAAAGTCAGGTGGATAGTAACAAGAACATACTGGTTGTATACAATTTTTTTTAACATTGCCACTAATCTGAGGACAGATTAAAAGTTAAAAACCCTTGAGGAAAACTCTGAGCCGTACTCAGATTTATTATAAATGCACCACTCTCTAAATTCATTTAATACCTTGTTTAAATATTAAACTAGAGTGAATGAAGAAAAATGAAATGTTTTTAATTCTTGTAATATCATAATCAAGTATCCTTGGAATTATCTCTTCTAAATTAAATAAAATTAAGTACAGTAATCTTTTACCATCAAAGGTCAAACATTCTTTTAATGAGTCTGGCTGATTTTTCAATGCCTAAACAGGAAATGGAAAATCATGCATAAAAACTGTTTTTGCACATTATATAGACAGGTATTTAAGTGTGTGGATGAGCCAGCCTATATATGTGGAAAATTTTTAATGCAGAAAAAGAGACCAATCGCTCTCACTACTGCATGACCTAGCTGCTGTCTCCTGTAATTCTGAGCTGGTGGTCAGTGGGTCCTCTCAAAGAAGTAACCATCACAATTAGCAGATGCAAACTATTATATATAAAATGGACTCACAACAAGCTCCTGCTTTGTAGCACTGAGAACTATATTTGATACCCTAGGATAAACTATAATGGAAAAGAATATGAAGAAGGATATGTGTGTGTGTATATATATATATAGAATCATTTTACTGTATAGCATAAATTAACAACACTGTAAATCAAATATATTCAATAATTTTTTAAAAAGAAGTAACCACCACCATATCGCTAGTTAACAGTCAGGGAGAACTGGCGTGATTTTTACATATATCTCCTGTAACGCTTCCCAAAACCCACTGAGATGGATTCCATTTTGTGACTGTCCTTGTTTTACAAAGGAAGAAACTCAGATTTGGACACATTAATTTTCCCAAGGCACAGAGCTAATGAACAACCATGCCAGGCCTCCAACTGTCTTCAGCCCCAAAGCCCAACAGAAGTAGTCAGCTGCAAAACAGCTGACTTGCTAAGGTGTTCATTTGTTAAAGTGCTTTCGTTGTTAAGGTGCTTCGTTTTTATTTTCAGAGTTGCATCTAACCCTGTCTGGATGCACTGAGCTGCTTAGCCAAAGGGTCATTAGTTGAATCTATAGCAGCTACAGCAACGCACCTGGTTCCCAATTAATCTTTCCACATCTTTCTTTCCTCATCTGAAAAGCCGGGTCAATAACACCTTAGTAGTAATAATAACAATCTTAACATGTTTCTATGAAGATGAAGTGGTTGATATGATTAACCAGGTGCATACCAGCCGGGCGCTCATATTCTCAGCCTTCTGGCATTTGATATCCCAAGCATGTGAAAGTAAGCAAACAGCCTTACAGAGGATCTAACACCCACCCCTCTGTGGATATGACATGGCACATACAAACCACTGCTCCCGAAAGCGGAAAGTCTGGGGTCCTCAAGAACCTCCATGGGTGCCCCAGTCACACCCCTACCCAGACGGTGACAGCACTTCCTCCTCCAACATTCTACGGACGAGTCCTTAAAGAAAATAGGTCAATAAAACTGGTTTTGCCAGAAGCATCCGAGGGCAAAAGAAAATCTGGTATATTTCTGAAAATATGTTCTTGCTTTTCACATATCTTTTTATACCTCCTAATACAATTATTATATTTTGCCACTGGCTTTATGAGGATGTGGTACTCATTGGAGCACTGGCTTTCCTCTTTAAACTAAATAGGTATTGAAGACAAAAGAGCACAGTTTGTAAATTACCATCTCTTCTGTTTCCTCTGCACACTGGTCTATGAACTAGGTGGCATTAATTTTCTGGATCTCACCTCTGACCTCTTAATAATGCTGCTCACATGTGGTAACTAGTTGGCACATTGCTCCCTTGCTAACAATTAGGTTAATAATAAAAAGATAATCTGTATGAATCCAAACCTGGGAAGCATAAAGAGCTTCCCACACCCAACAGCAAATGAAACTCAAAGTCTAGGGAGAGAACCTACTGATTAAATTCATCTTTTATGACCACACATTAAGAACCAGATTAAAGAGGAATAAGAGCTCCTTAATGGGAAGGATGAAAGAGTGGTTTAGTAGTAGTGTAGTGTTAGTCACTCAGTCATGTCTGACTCTTTGTGTCCCCGTGGACTGTAGCCTTCCAGGCTCCTCTGTCCATGGGATTCTCCAGGGAGAATACTGGAGAGGTCTACCATTCCCTTCTCCAGGAATCTTCCCGACCCAGGAATTGAACCCGAGTCTCCTGCATTGTGGGCTTCCCTCATAGCTCAGCTGGTAAAGAATCTGCCTGCAATGCAGGAGGTCCAATTTGATTCCGGGTCGAGAAGATCCACTGAAGAAGGGATAGGCTACCCACTCCAGTATTCTTGAGCCTCTCTGGTGGCTCAACTGGTAGAGAATCTGCCCACAATGTGGGTTCGAACCCTGGGTTGCAAATATCCCCTGAAGAAGGGAATGGCTACCCACTCCAGTATTCTGGCCTGGAGAATTCCATGGACTGCACAGTGGTCACAGTCAGACACAACTGAGCAACTTTCACCACTGCATTGCAGACAGATTCTTTAGCATCTGAGCCACAGGAAGCCCGAAATAGTGGTTTAATTATGTCCGAATAGCAGAGGCGAGAGCATTTAAGCCAGACTCTGATTAACTTACTACTCTCTTCTCAAAGGTCTGCACAAGTTCAAGGGCACAGCCAAGCCAACCTGCTGCTTAGCAGACACTGATGTGAACATCAACAGAGTCTGGTTCGGGGAACACGATGGAAACAAAAATGAAAGGCTTTTCACCTCTTGGGAGCAAAGCAGCGAACTCATGAGTCAAAACATTGCTAGTCCAGCTAAGAAACTACTTGTGTTTGCACAGAGCCCTGTGGCAGTCAACCTGTTTGGGAAGCACAAGCACATTCCTCATCGACAGCACAGAGAGCCTTCTGAAGAAATAAGGCAAGTGCAAACGAATCTACCGCAGGCTCTTTCTAAACCACTACGCTGAATAATTAGAGAAACTCTGATGAAAGCTGGTTTTGAATAATAACTTCCAGGGGAATCTTTTGCTCTTCCCTAGATAATAACTGATAATATTTTGATAATAGCCAATGTATCAATATACAATACCTATGTCAATATCTATGACAATATCAATACCCGTGACTTTCTAAAGCCTAGTAAGGAAATGAGTATATGCCAGTGATAATATAAACCACAGGCATCCTGATCCTGGTATTAACATCACTGCTGTATTTTCTCTGGAGGCGGTCAGCACAGGACAGGCTTCGTGGGTTGTAAACTGTATGACCCACAGACGTGATCATCGGTTTCACTTTTTTGGCAAGTGCTTCATTCCACATTTCATATTGTAATTAACATTTTAAAGCATTACATTTTAAAACTATTTTTTTTTAATGGGAAGACCTATTTTCAATGGAAGTCCTCCCATTTTACCTCTCTCTCCTCTTTACCATAACCAACACCCTCCAGAAACCTCCCAGAAATCCTAGAACTACTTAGATTAAAACTGCTGCTGTGATGCATTTGCACACTCCTCCTCCACCGACACCAGGTCCTACACCTACTCATACTCCTACCTCAGTTCCTACTCCTGTTTCCACAACTACTCCTACTCCAGTTTCTACTCCTTTACCTACTCCTAATCTACTGCATCTAAATCTACATATCTACTTCTCCATCTAAACCTGCACCTACTCCTGGTCTGCACCTCTATCTACTCCCACATCTACACATAACTATATATGTAATTATACCTATACTTTCCTGATGCCTCAGACGGTAAAGAATCTGCCTGCAATGTAGGAAATGAAGGTTTGATTCCTGGGTCGGGAAGATCCCTGGGTCGGGAGATCCCTGGAGAAGGGAATGGCTACCCACTCGAGTACTCGTGCCTAGAGAATTGAGAGGAGCCTGGCAGGCTACAGTTCATGGGGTCACAAAGAGTCCCGGTATCATTGAGTGACTAACACTTTCACTTTCACCTATACCTTTTCTTCCTTTTACATCAACACCTACTCCTCATCCTGTATCTAGACCTTTATCTATAACTACCTCTGCTGCTGCTGCTAAGTCACTTCAGTCGTGTCCGACTCTGTGCGACCCCATAGAGGGCAGCCCACCAGGCCCCTCCGTCCCTGGGATTCTCCAGGCAAGAACGCTGGAGTGGGTTGCCATTTCCTTCTCCAATGCATGAAAGTGAAAAGTGAAAGTGAAGTCGCTCAGTCGTGTCAGACTCTTCGCAACCCCATGGACTGTAGCCTACCAGGCTCCTCCGTCCATGGGAGTTTCCAGGCAAGAGTATCTACACATATACTCACACCTACTCCTACACATACACTTATACCTACAAGTATTCTGTTTTCTAGAATGACTTTTAAGGCAGGTACTACTGTGCTTTGCGTCAGCTGTATCTTCATCCTGCTCTACAACACTGCAGTTCAACATGTGACCATAAATCATATACGTGCCTTTCTCAATCTGTAGGATAACAATCTCTTTTCATTCCTAATCTCTTTCTTGTATCATTACAAAGCACTTTAACAAATATTTATTTTAAACATTAAAAAAAAACATAAGCTTGTGATGAGGGTGAAATGAAATATATATTTCATTACCAAATTATTTCTCTTTAGTTTCATTTTATAATTAGTCCACCGGTCTTCTGAGTCACTGGCACCCCCAAATCACCTGGCAGAGACGGATGAGATGCGCTATGCGGGTTCAAGTCCTCATCTGAACCCTGCGTCCCGCCACCCTCCCCCTTATGCACTAGCTGCACTCCTGCCACAATGCCCTCCCACCTGCCAAGCTTCCCCGCCTAAGAGCTCGGCCCTGGCTGCTTCTCTGTGTGGAAGGCTCTTCCTCTAGTTCTATCCATAGCTGGCGCCTTTCCATCATTCATGACTCGACCCAAGTGGCACATCCGCAGAGAAAGAATAATTAGACCAAACCTGCCTAAAATGCCCTCCCTCTTACCCTCAAATACCACATTGCTGTCTTTCCCATTACTGTGTGGTTGTTTTCTTCTTTAAAACAACATCCCTATCTGAAATCATCTTGCTTTTATCAGTATCTCTCCATCTTCCAAGGTACGCTTCATGAGATAAGGATGTTTATTTTGTTCGCCACTGAATCCCCAGCACCTAGAATAATGACTCTACACAATAAGCACCAAAGGAAATGAATAGAGGAGGGAAAATATGTCCAAACTATAGCTAAATCAATATTAAATAGCTAATTTTAGAGGAGTTTTTAGATGTGAAGTTTTATGTGGTGTCTAAGGGCTCATAAAAGATACAGGTTTTAGTAGTACCCACTCTTAGAAGTTTCACTAAACAACGTGTCATTCCTACAGTATGTGAATTATCCATACAACAAAAACTTAGGTAGGTACAAATGGTACAATTATTTCTAGGGCTCCAAACAGATCTGTTTGCTTTATCATTTATTGCTTAACATATTCCAATTATGCTATATGTTTAGAAATGTGAAAGTAAAATTCCAGTCATATTTATTTTTAAAACAGGGCGAGAAATTAGAAGCATATTTCACCTGGCAAGAAAGCAATTACTGTGCAGCAGCCTATTCACACCATAAGCCAAAACAAAAACGAAATGATCTTTTGGTGTTTGGGGGAAAGCAATTTCTAAGTAATAGATGACATTTAGAAATGATAAATGCATGTTCACACTAACTACAACTTGGTAACAATTTAATATTTTATGTAATCACAGACATCTCATTCGATCACTATCAAAAGAAAAAAAGAAATCACCATGGCCTACCAAAGCTAGTCGAAGTTTCCTATTATTATGGAAAACCCAAAGATGAAGAAAAGCAAGTCATAGGATACAGTATCTCAAATGAAACATTTAATCAATTCTTTTCTTTTTGGTTGGTTACCAAGAAAAAAACAAAAACAGAAAAATCAATAGCCAAATTGTTTCCAATGCCATACACTCCATGGGAATGAACTTAATAAAACAGACTTAAATATTCCTAGTATGTGTAGGTCAACATCCTAAAAGATCAAAAGCCAAAACTCCTTGTGACCATCAAATTAAATCAACAGCCAGTGTAGAGCATTTACCATCTGAAAGTAGGCTGTATCTAGTGGCAGACAGTTCTGTTGTTTCGTGTAGTGGCATTAAAAAAAAAAAAAAAAAACTAAGAAAAACAGATCACTGAAATCTAAAAAATTACTCCCATCCTTACATTTTCCCCAAACTATAATCCACGTATTATGCAGTACACAGTTCTTCATTCTCCAAAGAAACGGATGTTTCTCTCAGAGAAAGGATCGAGAATACGTGGCATAGATGAGCAGAAGGCTTGGAAATCTATGAAGTTGATAATCAGTCTCTAAAGAAATAATAGACTCTACTTTTAACAGGCAAGGATAAGAGAAGACATGTAACACCAAAGTTCATAGGCCTCAAATAATTGACCCCCAGGAAAAACAGGATACCAAAAATGCAGCTATGAAGTTCTCAGACCAGTCTCTCCCTCTGCACCCCCAAACCCATTTTTCTTAAAGCTTTCTCCCAAACAAAACATCTAACGAGTAATGCCCAGGAAGAGAAGGTTAGCAGTGAGGTTAGCAGTCACCCTCTGCTTGGCAGCTGGCCTGGCCTACCAATCCCATATGGGATCCACATAGAGTGTTTACAGGTAAACTGAGTGAGATGGAAGGCCATCTATAACAGCCATAGGTTCCAGCCTGTGCTAAGGACCAGGTCTACTGGTCTCCTGAGATCAGGGTCCCAATAAATCAGTTTCCTTTGACTGGGTATCCAGGAAAAGAAGGGACTGTTATTGCTGTTTTGCTTTTTTGTTTGTTTGCTTAAGAAAAGCAAAAATGATCTTATTTGCAAAGCAGAAATAGAGACACAGATCTAGAGAACAAACATATGGACACCAAGGGGGAAGGAGGTGGGGTGGGATGAATTGGGAGAGTGGGAATGACGCATACACACCATTGCTACTATACATAAAATAGGCAACTAAAGAGAATATAGTGTATTCCTCAGGTAACTCTACTCAGTGCTCCGTGATGACCTAAATAGGAAGGAAACCAAAAAAGAAGGAATATATGTACACAAATAGCTGACTCACTTTGCTGTACAGCAGAAACTAACACAATATTGTAAAGCAACTATATTCCAATAAAATTTAATTTAAAAACAGAAAAAGTCTGCCTAAACTAGAATCCCAACTTTCCCCTAAGGGCTCATGACATCCTAGAACTACAATGATTCCCTTCCAAATGCTGTAACATAACCGAGAATGATCATGTTATCATATTCATCAAGTAAAAAATTATAGCAGACAAAAGAAAATCCTCACCATCACAGCCACAAATATTACTCAGCAATATTGCTGAGTCTTTACTGGAGACAGAACTCCTGAATAGTCTTTGTTCCTCTAAGAAAAGCTGGACCATTATTGTTTGATGTGAGAACCACTACTCTCACCATTCATGGAATTTTTATTAGAAGGTAGGAAATTCTGAGTGTTCACATATCATTCTGGTTCCTCCCCACTGACAGGAATCATCATGCTACTCTTCTCTGTTCTCCAGATTGAGAGCCGACCCCTGGAAATTGCCAAGAGGACAGACGTCTCAGCTGCCAGCAGGGAATCACCCAAAATGTCACTGCAGTTATCTGCAGTCTGTTTCATCAAATATTCAACAAAGCACAACTCTGGAAATCAAAAAGCTTTGGTTATGACATTTGGAAGACGATCTTAAATGCTAACTGTTAATAGCTAATCTACAGTGAAGAGGTGGGTTCTGTTAGTATATCTGCTGCTTCATTATTCTTCAGCATATTTTTGTTCAAACCCAAACAAAACATGTAGCCTCATCTCATGAAATTTAATGGCAAGTATACTCTCTGGTCGGAGAAGGCAATGGCAATCCACTCCAGTGTTCTTTCCTGGAGAATCCCAGGGACGGGGGAGCCTCGTGGGCTGCCGTCTATGGGGTCGCACAGAGTCAGACACGACTGAAGCGACTTAGCAGCAGCAGCAGCAGCATACTCTCTGGTGACTACTGATTTTCTTGTTAAGTTGTGCTGTACAGAGATTGAACCGAAACCCTAAAACTTAACAAGTACACCGATATGCTTCTATTTCCTTGCCGCTAAACTGGTGGAGGCAATAGAAATAGAGGAAAACAATAGAATGGGAAAGACTAGAGGTCTCTTAAAGAAAATTAGAGATACCAAGGGAACATTTCATGCAAAGATGGGCTCAATAAAGGACAGAAATGGTAGGGACCAAGTTATGACCAACCTAGATAGCATACTGAAAATCAAGACATTACTTTGCCAACAAAGGTCCATCTACTCAGGGCTGTGGCTTTTCCAGTGGTCATGTATGGATGTGAGAGTTGGACTGTGAAGAAGGCTGAGCGCCAAAGAATTGATGCTTTTGAACTATGGTGTTGGAGAAGACTCTTGAGAGTCCCTTGGACTGCAAGGAGATCCAACCAGTCCATTCTGAAGGAGATCAGCTCTGGGATTTCTTTGGAAGGAATGATGCTAAAGCTGAAACTCCAGTACTTTGGCCAGTTCATGCGAAGAGTTGACTCATTGGAAAAGACTCTGATGCTGGGAGGGATTGGGGGCAGGAGGAAGAGGGGACGAGAGAGGATGAGATGGCTGGATGGCATCACCAACTCGATGGACGTGAGTTTGAGTGAACTCCGGGAGATGGTGATGGCCAGGGAGGCCTGGCGTGCTGCGATTCACGGGGTTGCAAAGAGTCGGACAGGACTGAGTGACTGAACTGAACTGAACAGAAGCAGAAGATATTAAGAAGAGGTGCCAAGAATATACAGAAGAACTGTATAAAAAAGATCTTCATAACCCAGATAATCATGATGGTGTGATCACTCACCTAGAGCCAGACATCCTAGAATGTGAAGTCAAGTGGGCCTTAGGAAGCATTACTACGAACAAAGCTAGTGGAGGTGACGGAATTCCAGTTGAGCTATTTCAAATCCTGAAAGATGATGCTGTGAAAGTGCTGCACTCAACATGTCAGCAAATTTGGAAAACTCAGCCATGGCCACAGGACTGGAAAAGGTCAGTTTTCATTCCAATCCCAAAGAAAGGCAATGCCAAAGAATGTTCAAACTACCGCACAATTGCACTCATCTCACACGCTGGTAAAGTAATGCTTAAAATTCTCCAAGACAGGCTTCAGCAATATGTGAACGGTGAACTTCCTGATGTTCAAGCTGGTTTTAGAAAAGGCAGAGGAACCAGAGACCAAATTGCCAACATCCACTGGATCATGGAAAAAGCAAGAGAGTTCCAGAAAAACATCTATTTCTGCTTTATTGACTATGCCAAAGCCTTTGACTGTGTGGATCACAATAAACTGTGGGAAATTCTGAAAGAGATGGGAATACCAGACCACCTGACCTGCCTCTTGAGAAACCTGTATGCAGGTCAGGGAGCAACAGTTAGAACTGGACATGGAACAACAGACTGGTTCCAAATAGGAAAAGGAGTACATCAAGGCTGTATATTGTCACTCTGCTTATTTAACTTATATACAGAGTGCATCATAAGAAACGCTGGGCTGGAAGAAACACAAGCTAGAATCAAGATTGCCAGGAGAAATATCATTAACCTCAGATATGCAGATGACATCACCCTTATGGCAGAAAGTGAAGAAGAATCAAAGAGCCTCTTGATGAAAGTCAAAGTGGAGAGTGAAATAGTTGGCTTAAAGCTCAACATTCAGAAAACGAAGATCATGGCATCCGGTCCCATCACTTCATGGGAAATAGATGGGGAAACAGTGGAAACAGTGGCTGACTTTATTTTTCTGGGCTCCAAAATCACTGCAGATGGTGACTGCAGCCATGAAATTAAAAGACGCTTACTCCTTGGGAGAAAAGTTATGACCAACCTAGACAGCATATTGAAAACCAAAGACATTACTTTGCCAACAAAGGCCTGTCTAGTCAAGGCTGTGGTTTTCCCAGTGGTCTTGTATAGATGTAAAAGTTGGACTATAAAGAAAGCTGAGCACAGAAGAATTGATGCTTTTGAACTATGGTGTTGGAGAAGACTCTTGAGAGTCCCTTGGACTGCAAGGAGATCCAACCAGTCCATCCTAAGGGAGATGAGCCCTGGGTGTTCATTGGAGGGACTGATGTTGAAGCTGAAACTCCAATACTATGGCCACCTGATGCGAAGAGCTGAGTCATTTGAAAAGACCCTTATGCTGGGAAAGATTGAGGGCAGGAGAAGGGGATGACAGAGATGAGATAGACGGATGGCATCACCAACTCAATGAATATGGGTTTGGGTAGGCTCCAGGAGCTGGTGATGGACAGGAGGCCTGGCGTGCTATGGTTCATGGGGTCACAAAGAGTCAGACCTGACTGAGGGACTGAACTGAACTGAAACTGGTGTGAGAGGCAGCAAGTGCTCTGAGCTCAATGAGACCTTCTGGAAGTCAGTACAATTTGTAACTAGAATTGCAATTGCTCTATTGTGTCCAGTTGCCAACATGAAATTTAGGTGTGCCAGAGAATTATTTTGTTTTCTTGAATACTCATACCATGATTCAATGACATAACATGTCTAAAGAATAAATAAAACATATTGTAGATTTTACCTGCTTTTCAACAATGAATAGTTACATTCATTCATTTTAAAACATAGGATTAATTTTACTTACTAAAAAAGTTTTTCCAAATAATTTGAAAATCTGGGCTCCAGCCCTGAGAGATTTCAGTCTAAATATCACTGTAAACAGTAGCAAGTCACATATTTCAAAAAGATCATCCATGTGTACAAATGTTACATATGCATCAGAAAACAAAATGTTTAATTGGCTTATCTTTCTGCCTCCAAAAACATTCATGCAGAAAGTATCTCTCTTATTGCTGGTGCTGCCTAATATTATTTTCAGGAGGCTGCTCACAAATAATTTCAGAGAAGCAGAGGGAAGCCAGCAAAACCTTCAGGTCAGATGACAGGAAACTGTCCTCAAGAAGCAAAATTTCCAGATTCAACTGAACTTAATGGGACAAGCCCCATAGGAACACACGTCCATAACACCCACAGACGATACTTGCCCTGCCGTGGTAGGCAGAGCACTAAGATCACCATCACACAATTTTTCATTTTGAAGTTTCAATAAAAAATGAAAGATGAGCATTTAAAATGAAGTCAAGCACATTGCGTAATGGAGGGATAGGCAGGTCATTATTTACCCCAATCTTAGGGTTTCCCTGTAGCTCAAATGGTAAAGAATTTGCCTGTAATGCAGGAGACCTGGGCTCAATCCCTGGGTCAGGAAGATCCTCTGGAGAAGGGAATGGCAATCCACTCCAGTATTCTTGCCTGGAGAATCCCATGGACAGAGAGCCTGGCAGGCTACACTCTGTGGGGTCACAGAGAGTCAGACGTGGGCAACTAACACTATTATTATTACGAAAACCAGGGCCCAATTTTTGACAGTCTCAAAAATCTGTATTTCACAAATCTGTTTCTCCAGTGTTTTCAGTGAAGCAAATCAAAAGCAAACAGATTCTCATTCACTTTAAGAAATTTCATCCTTTTTGAGTTCAGCAGGAATTTGCATATGAATTTGTCAATAATTCTTAAGCTTGGTCTCCTGAAAATCTGTTTCATTCTTTGCTGTCACTGATTTTTCAGCCATCTATCATTTTACCTGCCTCTTCTGCCTTGCCCATCAGCACCCTCGTTACAGGCATAAAAACCAAAATGAGTAATAAATAACATGAGATATAAAAGCATGGACTTTGCAAGTATTTCTCTGAAATACATTCCTACAAGGAGGTGGATTATTAAATCCATCATAGCAGGTACATGGGATATGGACAGGAACTAGAGAGGGCCCCAGTGATTCTGGAAAAAGGACAAGATTGCCTTTTGAGACTGAGCATAATACATACACATTGCTATACATAAAACAGATAACCAGCAAGGATCTACTGTATAGCACAGGGAACTCTACTCAGTATTTTGTAGTAACCTATAAGGGAAGAGAATCTGAAGAATAAGCACATAAGGACATAAAATATCAATATATACGTATAAACGAATCACTAGGCTATACACTGAAACATGATATTTTAAATCAACTACACTTCAATAAAAAATAACAAAAAGAAAGGAAAGCAAGCAAGTAGCAGAAACAAAATTGTTAACAAAGACAAGCAAAATCAACTCAGAGAGCTCTGGCCTGCACTGGGTTGCATTTACAAACGTTTAAAAATAAAAAGCTTATGTTAAAAAGGTAGAGAGTCCTGGGAGGAGGAGGGCCTGAATTCCAAGCTCCTCAAGCACTCCAGTGTTCTTGCCTGGAGAATCCCAGGGACAGGGGAGCCTCGTGGGCTGCCGTCTATGGGGTCGCACAGATTTGGACACGACTAAAGCGACAGCAGTAGCAGCAGCAGCAGCAAGTGCCCTTTGGCGTAACAGTTATCAAGTCTTCGGCCTGCCAGCCCACATAAGCCAGCAAGCTGGCCACTCGCTGTCACAGCTTCCCACTGTCACCTTCTGCTCCTCATCATTATCTACAGCTTTCCTGGTCTTTATTTTTGCCTGCCTACGCTCCCTCACCCAAATCCCTCTCAGCACAATGTAGAGCATGTGTCCTGTCCACACTGTACCCTAAGAGCCAAGAAATACTGCTTGATGAACAAATAAGCATGGCTCACCCAGGTTACAGCCCAGCCACTGCAAAAACCAGCCCCACTGACAAAGCATTTCTCAGCATCAGTTAACAAATCAGTGCTCGAGTATTACTTCTTGGTTTGGGGAGCTTTCTGAATTCGAGGCAGGGAATCTGATTCACTCCAGGATGTGAATGAAATTACTTTTCCAGTCCAGTAAGAAACAGAGTCTGACTTCATCTCCTCCTCCCTCCATCAAAAACCTGGGTGGGACCTCCCTGATGGCCCAATGGTTAAGACTCCATGCTTCCTCTGCAAAGGCTGCTGGATAGATCCCTGGTCAGGGAACTAAGATCCCACACGCCTTGCAATGTGGAGGGGGAAAAAAAAAACCTGGGTGGGTAGGAGATTGGCTAAGACAGTCCCTCTGCCCCTTAGCTTGCCTCCTCCATTTTGTCTGTGTTTTATATCCAGTGGCCTGAAAGTGAAAGTGAAGTCGCTCAGTTGTGTCCGACTCTTTGCGACCCCATGGACTGTAGCCTACCAGGTTCCACCGTCCATGGGATTTTCCAGGCAAGAATACTGGAGTGGGTTGCCATTTCTTTCTCCAGGAGATCTTCCCGACCCAGGGATTGAACCCAGGGTCTAACATCTAGGAATGCATTACCCCTTTACGGAAACTTGTTATGGTTCTACATGTACAAATAATTAAGTACAAATTACAATGGTTTAGAATTTAATTGCAAAGAGCAATTTTTTTCTTTTATCAATTTTCAGAATCAAATTTTAGTTCCTCATTTCGCTTTCTTTACCGTCTATTGGGTTGGGGGGGAATCCAAGTTTAAGCCCATCACCTTGAGCCTGCAGAATTTCACCTTCCTAGAAAAGAACTACAAAGATCAATGAGAAGCTGTCAGTAGACATTAGTAAAACAGACAACTCCATTACAAGCAGAATGAATGAACATCCAGACGCTTAGAACTAAATTCTCAAACATCTCTTCTGCTTAAAAAAAAAAAAATCCACAAACATTTCTTCAAAGTCCAAAACAAGCACAGAGCCAGAAACAAACAACAACAACAAAAGACATTAAATTTCGACATCTTCCAGGGTGGCATAATCTGAGTAATCCATTAGAAAAGAGCATCACTTGGTATTATTGACCAATAGAACTTAATTTAGAAACAATACTAAACACATAAAGAAGAAATGTAACGGAAGACCATAAAACACTTGTTGAACTAGATTGACACATTGGAAAAATATTTTCTCTAAAAAATGGACAAACTTTTGTTTTCAAAATATATAATTAATGTGTATACTCCAGATTCTAATGAAATTAATGAAATATATACTTGTTTTCTAAACTGGACAGTATTAAGGGCTTCCCAGGTGGCTCAGTAGTAAAGAATCTGTCTGCCAATGCAAGAGACATGGGTTTGAGCCCTGGGTCAGGAAGATGCCCTGGAGAAGGGAACGGAAACCCACTCCAGTATTCTTGCCTGGGAAATCACATGAACAGAGGAGCCTGGAAGGTTACAGCGCATGGGGTCAGTCACAAAAGAGTCATCACAACTTAGCAACTAAACAACAACAATACCAGTATTAAGGTATACTTCTTCAGTATCGGGACAAGTAATCCAAAGATTTCACTGTTTATATCATATGCATTTGTCAGATACAGATTTCAGGGATTATAACATTATTCTATTAACCTGTCTTATTTATCATTCCATTAGTAAGTCATGGTCCCTGACCTCAAATATTTAATCTGGAGGGGAAAATAAAACTCATACTCACATAGGAAGCAATCAGTGAATACTACAAGATGATAGAAAATTTAGTTTTCAATTGCAAATTAATAATTTCATAGGATTCTATTTTCATTAGGGGAGGATTTCACGGTGATTGATATGGGCGTTAAAACATAGCCTGGATTTCTATATTTTATTTCTCTGTAAGACTGAAATTTTCCAGAAGGATCTATCTCCACAAGCTCTTTGCATCCCTGATTTCCAGTCCTTGCTGAGTACACAATCAAGAAAGTATTTAATGAAATAAATCACAAGTGCCACAAAAATCTCATCAAAGCACTGATACGGAACCTCTATCTGCATATTTTATTAATTTTTTTTTTTTTAGTTTTCTGAATGTTGAGGTTTTTTTTTTTAATTTTATTTTATTTTTAAACTTTACAATATTGTATTAGTTTTGCCAAATATCAAAATGAATGAAACACAACTCTCCTGTCCACTGGATCACCTTTTCCTTTCTAGGTACAGTGCCCTCAGACCACATTGTCCTGGGCCCAACATGATAATCTATGAATTAGTTCTTGTTTCTCTTCCTGCTTTTTTCTCAACACTTTCTACCACCAATGAATAACCTGGATTACACATGTACAAAGAGGATGCTGCTCTCTGCCAAATCACATCAAGTCTGAGGGAAAACACATGTCTTCTAAGATTGGCTACCACCAGGCACATCATATAAACTCTTCAGAGCTCCTTAGCCTCATCTTAGATACACAGGATTAGATCTATTTCTTATTCATTCATTCATCCATCCATTCACTCATGCAGCTGGCTATCATTTAAATCTTTTGTTGTTGTTGTTATTGTTGGCCATGCTGCCCAGAATGTGGGATCTTAGTTCCTCGACCAGGGATTGAACCCACGCCCCTTGCATGGAAGCATAAAGTCAACAAAGGGCCCTGGAGTCAATGCTATGGTTTTTCCAGTAGTCATATATGGATGTGAGAGTTGGACCATAAAGAAGGCTGAGGACCAAAGAACTGATACTTTTGAATTGTGGTGCTGGATAAGACTCTTGAGAGTCCCTTGGACTGCAAAGAGATCAAACCAGTCAATCCTAAAATAAATAAACTCTGAATATTCATTGGAAGAACTGATGTTAAAGATCCAATACTTTGGCCACCTGATGCAAAGAGACAACTCATTGGAAAAGACCCTGATGCTGGGAAAGTCTGAAGGCAAAAGGAGAAGGGGATGGCAGAGGATGAGATGGTCAGATAGCATCACTGACTCAAGAGACACAATTTTGCACAACTCCGGGAGATAATGAAGGACAGGGAAGACTGGCGTGCTGCAGTTCATGGAGTCATAAAGAGTCAGACACAGCTTAGTGACTGAGCAACAACAGTAATGTGTAAAATACTCTCTTGATTCCAGGTGTTTATTCATCTTGTTCTCTCTCATTAATGTCCTTTCCTTTACCCTTATGTGTTCAAATCCTGTCAATCTCTTTTAACTCATATGATTTCAAATCCTTCCCCTCAGTATTTACTAAAGACTTAATCTGATCTCTGTTCTAGGACTACAGAGGGGGCTTCTCCACACCTTCAAGATCACCATTTAGTGTGGAAATAAGTGGGCAACTGCAATTTACCATCCAAGAGAATATGAATTAGCTGGACATTAAATAGGAAATTGTGCCTTTTTTAAAGCCCCAGCTTTGCAAACTCTGAGTCAGGAAAATCAAACAGGGTTTTAAGATGTCTCAGATTCTTTAATGTAAAATCAGGAGGTGAATATGAGTGTTTCCTAGACATTTCTGATTTATTAAAGTTAGAATATAATTAACATAAATTTTACCATTTTAACTATTTTTCAGTGTACAGTTCAGTGACCTTAAGTATATTCACAATGCTATGCAACTATGAACACCATCCACTCCAGAACTTTCTGATCATGGGTTTTGTGGAGAATACTACCAGTGTAAGGTGCCAAAGAACATATTTTAGTGCCACAAAGAACTATGTGGCATGGTATCAGGGCTATGGAAGGGAATACATAGGAGGCTGTGAGAACTCAGGACCCAAGCCATTACTAAAGGACTAGGGCAGGTCTCTCGAACACAGAAAGGCCTAAATGTCTACCCAGACATCTGCAGCCCAAGAGTTAGGCAGAATTGATAGACGTAAGCAGTAAAGGCCCACCTTGAAACAGATATTTCATCCTCAGGCCCATGAAAATCACTCAGAGGCCCATCATATAAGTAAATGCCTGGTTAAATGTCAAGGAGACTGGCCAAGGAGAAGAAAACATGAAGCCTGTGCTCCTTTCCTCAATGCAGTGGTGATGGTAATCTTTTATAACTCCTGGAGACATGGAATTCAACTTCTGCTCTCAGCCGGGAGGAGCAGCCCCAGTATCAACCATTCGCATTCAACCCAATCAGATCTAGAACTCCGTAAATCATCATAAAATAGCTGGCCATGCATGAAATACTAAAGCATGTAGACATAAACCGCAGGCACATTTACATGGACATTTACATTATTAGCCAGTGGACCATCAGGGAAGTCCCAACTAACACATTATTATTAAAAATTTAATAAATGTTCTTCCACTACAAAACTAGAAATACCTACCTAAGTTTCACATCAAGCCATTTATTCTTCCCTTCAATAAAATTCTAAAATCAAACCTAATGTCCTTCCTCTAGTTTCACATATTTCGTATTTCACTGTCTGATCATGGTTGTTCATTTCTTTCACCTGTTGATTTGAGTCCCCCCTCCTTTTTTTAATCTGGGAATTTGGTTTGAGAAAACAGAGACAACTGTAAATCCCAAAAGGCATAAGGACCACTGAGACTTGGAGTCCAACTGCTCCCCCATCTCCCACCATGACACCTGAGACTTAGTAAATGCAGTAGGAAAGCATGAACAGTGATAAGTATTCGATTTCACTCTGAAAACCAATAAGAACAAAGTCTAGGAAAACATATACAAGCATAATATACTTTAAACTGTGCACATTATGTACACTGAAGTCTATAAAATCTCTCTAGAGATAGGAAGAAGGTTTAAATCCACACAGGTCATTACTAAGTTCTTTCATTTAAACGCTATATTATTTTCAGAAAACAGGATAAGCAGTTCCAAAGTATCTCTCTGGCCAATCAAAAACTGAAAATAACTTTAATGTGGAATCTAAAAAAGTTTAAAATTTGAATAAAAACAAGCTCATAGACCAGACAACAGATTGGTAGTTGCCAGAGGCAGGGGGATGTTATGTAATGCATGGTGACTGTAGTTAATAATACTGTACTCCTACTTGAAAGTTGCTAATAATAGTAAATCTTCAAAGTTCTCAGCACAAGAAAAAAAAATGTTCTAACTAGAAATGATGATGGGTGTTAACTAGACTTGCAGTAGTGATTATTTTGCAATACATATAAATACTGAATCTTGTGGTATACCTAAAACTAATATATGCCAATTATATCAAAAATAAAAATCCTAAATAAAAAAAAAAGAATAAAATCAACTTCATAGAAAGCTATACACTATATTTCCCAGTTGTGCATATGCTGTGCATATTAAAACACTCTAAAAACTTCCACAATAATGAAACATCGATTTTTTTCTCTAGGGGGAAAAAACTGAAAATAAGCTGCAACTCACTTTCCTTAGCCCATAGATCTTCAGCCTCACACAGAGGATAACGTCATACTGGAATAGCTGGATAACTTCATCATCAAAACTCTGCAAGTCTAAATAGATCTCAGGCTGCCCACCAGCCACATTTTGCTCATGGATCTTCAGAGAAGCAAAAAATCACTCACTTATTACTGGGTGAGCTCTCTTGTATCATTGTAAAGTAACAATGGAACAACAAAGCAGCTAGGAATGTTCAGAAATACAAAGCTAAATTGAAGAGAAAGCCAGAATCTTTTTCGCAGAGAACACCGCAGAATTCATAATCTACAATTCCGGTGACTGCTTCCTTTCAGGGCAATAATAGGAGATTAGCAATGTTCTCTTGGGACAGCAATGTCACTGAAAGCCCCTTCTCAGGCTGCAGTTTTTACTCCTACTCATCCTTCTCTTATATGGTATTTATCTCCCCAAGGTTACCCACCCATTACATCTACTATACTGTAGAACAGAAATTTTTTAAAGCCATTATGGAATTTTTCAAACAAGAATATTTTAAAAGGCATCATTATTTTCATCTGTTTTTTCAAAAACACTCTTTGCCCAGTGATGAAACAGTATTTCTATAGTAGAAAACTACTTCTTTATTTCCAATACAAACATAGCCTTGGGGTTATTTAAATGAAAAATATGCAACAACTCACAGAAGATTCACCTAAATTTATGATGTTCATTTTCTACCCATGGCCTAAAAAATGGTTTTGCACATTGTCTACACACTTATTGGAAAAACTATAAGATATTTATTGAGTTGTGGTTTATAACCTTCCAGAATCACCAAAAAAAATAAAACAATGCTCTGCATACATATCCGTCGGTCTCTAACTACTCCATGCCTGCTGACTCAACAGTAAATTCATTACTCCAAATGCATTGCATTGGCACACCAGAATTAATTCACATAAATATGATCACCTAATTTGAACTGTAAGAATATGGATGGGCAGCAAAGGCTCAAAGCTTAAAAAAAAAAACCCACAAAACAATTGTTTTCAATTAAAGAATTCTTAGGAAAAACACTGTCCTTCTTCCAATCCCCTACCAACTTGTTCCTTTCCTCCTATATGCCCTGTCTCCACTTACAAAGTCGTCATTTACCCACTTAACAATGCTAGAAGCCTTTATCTCATCCACAATTAATTCTCCCTCCCTTAACATGTCTTCCTGAAGAAGGAAATGGCAACCCACTCCAGTATTCTTGCCTGGAGAATCCCATGAACAGGGGAGCCCAGTGGGCTACGTTCCATGAGGTTGCAAAGAATTGGACATGACTGAGCAACTAACACTCTAACATGTCTTCAATTAAATTCTTAACCGTCCAACTTCTGTCCATTCTTGCTCCAAATAGTGTCTCATATCTGTCTACTTTTTGTCCTGATGTTCTTCCACAAAAGGATCCTAAATTATTCACTCTGATTCCAGCCATTCCACATACACCCTAAATCACCTTTCAGAAATGCAAACGTGATCCAACACCTACCACAGTGCCCACTATAAAAGTCTTTAGTAAACTTATGTCCTTAAGTCCTATAAAAGTCCTTAGTAAACCTTATGTGCTGGGTCAATGGCCATATCATGGCCCAATAATTAAAAATCCCTGTCTCCACATCTAGCCCACCTCCATTTCCTAAAGAACTTGGATTATAAGGACCACCCAGCTTCATCAACAACTTGACATTCTATTATTACACACAACAATAATACAGCAATAGAGATCAGGCATGTTGTACTGAACATCACACACTGAATTTTTTTTTAAATTTCACCTTGAAATTTTTTATAATTTCTATCTTCACTTAGTAGGTGAAAAAAGACAGAAAGCAAAGACAGAAAGATTTCAAGTAACAAAACTAGAATTTAGGTCTTTCTAACTGAACTCTACAACCCTGCCATTATCCTGCTAAAAGCTTGGTGGTAACAGTAAACACCATTTAATTTGTTATTTCCAAATAACCTGTAGAAGCAATCATTCAAGGGGCATTTTGAGAAATGTCTTATGTATTACTGAAAGTCATTTTCATGAGAGTCAAAACACCAAAGTTTGGGTGGCTGCCTCTTTTAGGATAATTATTTCACTCTGGTATATCCATCACTAGAACAGGCACAAGCTCAGTTTTTAAGTAAGTAATAATACCTTTCAGAAGAAGCATGCTTTGGTCCCTGGACAGTTCTGTCAACTGCAGGATTGCATCTGAATATTAATGTCTTTATATACCAATTTTAAAATTAAAATCAGGCAGAGTACAATCTTAATGCAAAATTCAATAGCCCCAAAAACTATTTTTCCGACAGCACATTATTCCTAGATCTACAATTAATCAGAAGTAAAAATCAAGATGAAAATTAACCAACCCAGTTTACTTTCTCCTGTGATCCCTATTTGCTTCAATCTTGCCTTCAAAATCATGACCCTCCAATCTAAAAGAACAGAGATCATGTAAAACTAAAGCCACTGAGTTAAACCCTTGCCCCTCATGTTAGAGAATCAGAATTCTCTTCTTCTAGCAGCATATGGAGTTAAGTAGACCCCTGACAATCAAAAGGAAAATTAAACACTTTGAAGCCAAAATCTATGGGATTTTGTATTAATTCCTTCAGACATGAAATCCAGGAGGATTTCCAGAATCCTCCAGTTGAAAGACTCAAGAGTTTCATCCCTGCATTTTTAAATTCCCCAAATCTCTTATTGAAAATCTGTAAAATGTATCATAGATTCAATTTCCATTTTCTACTGGTAATGTTTTTCTTTGACAGAATAAAGAAGATAGCTGTTTAGATTATGTTGTTTTAAAAAAAACAAAAAGAAAAAACTTTCCAACTGCTAATACAAGAAAATAGCCTGCCTGACCTATACTCAGGGGCTTTCCACATGCTGATGTTCTGTAAGTACTGAGGATACAAACTCGAAAGACTTGGTCCCAGCCCCATCCTGAGGCTGGCTTTCCAAGACCCTTCCAGCCTACGACCTGGCTGCACCACTAACACTGCTAACCTGAGGGCCAAGCGACGCCCAGCACATGGAACATCAGTAGATGTTGCTTCTTGACACGAGAGTAGAACAACAGGAGTACTTCTTGTTGTAAACTGAGCCTTCAAATTTGTTACATAACACAAAGTCCCACAAATGAGCTTTCTTGAGTGAAAAACAGGCCCATGTACAAATCAAAATGCTAATGTCTCTTACATTCGAACATATTGGTATCTGGCTTTCTCACCTAAAAGTTCCCAGAAGGACACCGTTTCGATACCACTGAGGTTGTCTGGGCTTCCTTTCACATGAAAACAAGCTACTATGATAACCTAAGGCCAGCCATGAAATAGCTTGATGTTCCAATTCAGTTCCTGGAGAAGTCAGAATAAAAGTTAAAGCAGTTCATAAATGGTATAAATTCTGTAAGAGAGGTGGGGAAAACTTTCATTTTATTTCTATCTCACAGGAGAATAATAATACCCTCTGCTAAGTCGCTTCAGTCATATCCGACTCTGTGCGACCCCATAGATGGCAGCCCACTAGGCCCCACCATCCCTGGGATTCTCCAGGCAAGAACACTGGAGTGGGTTGCCATTTCCTTCTCCAATGCATGAAAGTGAAAAGTGAAAGTGAAGTCGCTCAGTCGTGTCTGACTCTTCGTGACCCCATGGACTGCAGCATACAAGGCTCCTCCATCCATGGGATTTCTCAGGCAAGAGTACTGGAGTGGGGTGCAATTGCCTTTTCCAAATAATACCCTCAGGTTCCTTGTAATGAGAGCTAACAATATTATTCTGCTTCTGTCTTGCACTCTTCCCCTCAGTTTCAGAAAGCTGCCTATGATTAATCTTAAGCAACTGTCATTTTTTTGTTTATGGTACTTCATTGGCAAGTATGTTTGGGAGACCTAACAGCTAAATCTCACCAAAACAGCCTTATAAACTAACTCTCCATTTCAAGTACTTCTCATATGGCCCTACTCTAGCTCCTTTAAAATTTTCTTGCAATTTTCAAATATCTCAAGAATACAGACAAGCATAGAAAATAATGTAAGTGGCATCTTTCGAACAGACTACCCAGATCTAAAAATAAAAAAATAAAAAAAAAATGTGTCCTCTATCACACATGGTATCAATTATTGCCTTCGTTTTGGAGGTACTATCTCACGGTACGTTTGACCCTCTGAACACCACTAATGCTTTGAACAATGCTTCCAACTTGATATGCTGTGAGCATATCCATGGGATTTTCCAGGCAAGAGTACTGGAGTGGGGTGCCATTGCCTTCTCTGGAGTAGGGTACTAGATATCTCCAAATTCTGAAAAATAAGGCAACCTTATCTAGAGCTTACAGAATAAGACAATTCCAATGTTGCGATTCATGGGGTCGCAAAGAGTCGGACACAACTGAGCGACTGACCTGATCTGAATGACAATAAAAATAATTTCTACCGTTTAATAGTTACTGCATACTGGGCTTTTTTATATTCATCATCTCTATCTTTGTAACAATCCTAAAACATAGGCATAATGATCATGTTTATGTAAGGAAATGGAGGTTCGCAGTGAACTGTCCAAGAATACACAGTCAGAACCAGGATTCAAACACAAATCAGTTGGCTTCAAAGCGCATATTTTTTTTTTACACTCTTCCATGATAGAAATGGACCATCCATTTTCCAATAAACTCTGGCTTGCAATAAGCATACCACATACACAGATTTCAATGGAAACCAATCTTCAAAAAAAAGGAAATTTAGACAGGAGAAGCTATTTTGTATTACCTACCTATCCCACTGATTATTATTTGACTCTGAACACTTAAGGCAAACTGCATGTACATGCCCACATCATCTCCACCACAATCCATGTGTGACCCAATACATGGTAAAGTTCAGGAGAGAACCAGCCTGTTACAGCAAATTTTCAGATGACCCAACCACAGGGCTTGCTAACTATAATTAAGTCTGTCCTGAATAAAGCCAGATAGGAGTGACATAAGAAGGCCAAGGTCAAGGCCAAGGAAAGGAGCAGAAGTGTGTTTAAGGAAATACTGAAACTGGCCAGCATCATTTGCTTGGTTATTATCCCAACAGAAGAAGATTTTGCAATAGCTACCTACACGTCTCTGCTCTCTTCGGGTACAACTGATTCTCCGATGCCACAGGGTTCCAAGATTCCAAAATGTCCACATATTCAGGACACAAGGACTATGTACCAGAATGCCATGAGGATGATACACAACAAATTAGGAAATTACTCCCCTAATCCAGGAGCTCATTTTACTGTTTATTGTGTAAGGGCCAGAAACCTCATAGTGAAGCTGCTCACAGTGAAACATAAAAACGTGATCAGCAATGAAATCTCAAAATTCCATGACTGCTCCTAAACAAATCCAAACTGTTGAAAGCATAAGATGGATATTGTTTGAGCAAGAGGAAGATGGATTCATGAGGAAATGAAGTTTAAAATGAAAAAAAATCAAGAAAGAACACCCTAAACAGATGATTTGTGTGTCTGTCCCACCCGTCTCCATGCCCTGGTAATGCTGTTCTTTGTGGGGTATTGTTAGTGTTACCAGAATAGCTGCAGACTCCTTTCCTCTCAAACAGGAATACAGAAATTTATCAAAATTAGCAAGACCAAAAAGGCGCTCACTGTTTGTTCGATTATTACACTAAATTTAAAATGCTCTATAAGTCTTTTTATCTCTCAGTCAAAAAGAAATATAATTCAGTACGCCATCCATCTTTTCTGGCACAATATATTATTACATAAAAAGGGTTTCCTGGAACTGCAAATCTGTATTTTAAAGTTTCTGGTTGACCCCAAAGACTTCTTATTCTTACTATGAGTTCTGTTTAGGCATTAATCATCCCCATCCTAGGAAAAAAAAGGGCATTTACAGCCCCCCAAATTTTAAAGCTTGTATAAAATGAAAGGCAAATTCAGATTTTAAAAGATTATGTTTGATGCTAAACTAATTATAAATTGGTGATTATTCTAGAATTGAAGGGGAAAGAACTCCAAGAGAAGGTATGCCTCCAAATCATTCTCTTTTTTCAAAGATTTAACATGATATATCTCTATTTTAAAACTCAGAAATTAAACTACTAGAATAGATGAAGGGATTACTTAAGATGTGTTCTGGAAATAGATTAACACATTCTCCAAGAGAAAGAAAAAACTGGCAAAATGACCATTCAAACAAGTCCAACTCCCAGAAAGGTTCAGAAGTGTTTTTACTGGTGGACAGAAACCAGCTAAAGAAAAAAAAAAAAAAATGCGTTTTAAAGGGATTTAAACTGTCTCGATTGTCAATGAAAATAGCTGGCAATACAGCACAGTGCTATGGGAAGAAACGCATCTTATGAACAGTGGGAATCGTTGGCTCCGGGAATGCTGAATGCTATGTTATCTACATATTTGCTGAAGTGGGTTCCCAGGAGAATCATCTCAGTGATTCTTGGAACTTTCCCACGCATTCCTCTCCATGTCAACTTAACAACATTCTTGAGGACACAAACCACACACTCACTTCAGCAGCACCCCTTCCCAGCACCAATGTATTCTTTGGATAGACAATCCACAGCCTAGAGATGTCACATTAAACTGAAACGTGGAATTAAAAATAGTGCAATCCTTGAAGTTAGATTCTAAATCATACTCGGACATCTCCCTACAATTTCCAAATTCTGCCCTCTGATATATTTTTTCCTTCATTCTAAAAAGACGGCTTTTTTTTACAAAAAATTCAACAATTGATTGCATTTTCATTCCACCAAAGACAACACTGCGTATCAAATTTGTTATCCAAATGGATGCTAACCTCCAATCTCTCCTCAGTCAGTTATGATTGATCTATTATCAGCACACCGATCTTGGCAAATTTCACTCTAAAATTCTCATCAATACTGACATTACCTTGTTTACTAAACATTCAAAGCTTTGAACATGATTTTTGTTTACTCACAGTGGCAGCTGGAAGAGAAAACCACTTCAGTTTTAACTAATAATAGATCTTGACAGTCAAAACCCCCTACATTTAAAAATACAGATGAGGCATATAATTTCTTCCTTAAAAATTCTATTTTTAGACTAGCAATCATCAGTTTCCTAGTGTCCTCATTTTTTTTTTTTTCCCTTTACTGCCTTCACCAGAATGGAAAGCTAGTGTTCTCTGGTCTATTTAGAAAAGCCAGATTCGGGTCACTAGGGTTCATATGTATAGCAGGTCTAGACACAGCGTGTGTATAAAGGAGACGCAGCCAAGGGCCTGCGCTCGTAGAGCTCACAGTGCTGCAAGAGGGCAGGAGGCAGACAGTTAGCACGGAAACACACAGATAAATAAGGTATTTTCAGATGCTTAAGTGCTGGAAGGAAAATAAAATGTGGTGCCCAGCATTCCAGTCCTGGTATACACCAGAGATGCCTGCGTATGGCACCAGAAGACAGACCAAGAAAGTTCATAGGTTATCACAAGACAGTGAATCCACAGGAAGGAGAGTGAATAAATACATGCTTCTAAGTACATGTAATGGGATATTAGCAACAGGCAAAAATTAATGTGCACAGGTGCAGGCAACACTGTGAATCCTAGGAACATGATGCTTAATGAAAAAATGATACAAATGAACTTATTTACAAAATAGAAGCAGACTCACAGATCTCAAAATCAAACTTAGGGTTATCAAAGGGAAATGTAGGAGAAACTGATAAATTAGGATATTGGGATTAACATCTATACACTACAATATATAAAATGGATAACTAACAGGACCTACGCTATTCCACAGGAAACGCTACCCAATATTCTGTAACAACATATATGGGAAAAGAATCTGAAAAAGAATGTCCAGGGCTTCCCTGGTGATTCAGTGATAAAGACTCTGCCTGCCAATGCAGGATACCGGGATTCGATCTCTGGGTTGGAAGATCCCCTGGAGAAGGGAATGGCAACCAACTCCAGTACTCTTGCCTGGAAAATCCCAGGGACAGAGGAGCCTGGTGGGCTACACTCCATGGGGTCACAAGAGTGGAACATCACTTAGCAACTACACCACCATCAGCACACATACACATATACATTTATATAACTGATTCACTTTGCTGTATACCTGAACTAATGCAACATTTTAAATAAACTATACCTCGATAAAATCATAAAAAATAAATAAAATGATGTAAATTTTAACAAAAGAAGAAAAATAAACACAATACTAACTGGAAGAGACTAGTCCCAAAGGACTATAGTGCACCTTTTTTAAGTCCAAAAATAAGCAGAGCTAAACTGTTAGTTTAGTTTAGAACTACTGGTTAAGAAAACATGCGCATGTGGTACAAGCAAGGAAATAATAAACAGAAAATTCAGGAAAGACAGAAATTCCTCTGGGAGGAATTCAGGGGGTCAAATAGAGGAAACTCAAGGTTAGTTCTCAAGCTGAACACCAGGTACACAAATATTTACTTTATTACTAGACTTTATAACTTAGGTATGTGTTACATACATTATTGTGTATGTATCAAATATTATATTCAAAAAGCTATGAAGGAAGATAAGAGTCTAGAGCAGCTAGGACTGAACCATGATTTAAAGGCAAATGGAAAGTAAGAAGTTTAATTTTCACTGTTAAAAATAAGGGAAGTGATGTCCTCTTTCCTTTTTCTTCAAGTATTTACTTTGCAAAATTTGTAACTGTGGGTTTTTCTAGCCTCTTTGAAATATATATAAATTCTTTTAAAGGTAACTAAGGCTTCTGCCAGCTTCCTGAGCCAGGAGTCTTTCTTAAGGACCTAAGAACCAACTCTTTGGAATGGAAACATCTCCCGGTTTCTGTGGGAGGGTAGGAGTCACACTTATCTGGGCTGCACCAGGCTCCCAGATGCAAAATGATCTCCTGTCATACAGAGAGAAAAAACTGCTCCCAGATGCAAAACAATCTCCTGTCATACAGAGAGAAAAAATTTTTCCTGAGTGCCTGAAACCAATTAATTAACAGTGACAGTCAATCCAATGACCAGGTGAGCTTAAGATGAACTGTGTGTAATAAATGGTACCCTCAAATCTTCTTACCTGAGGACAAGTTACTGTCTGTTCTGAGAACATGTTTGCAGTGGGTTGTGTCTACTTGGCTACATAAAAGGGTGAGATTTCTTTGTCCTTACTAACTCTTAGCAGATAGCCTATGAAGCTCTTCACATTCTGGTTTAATGCTTGTGTGGGTGCTCAGTTGCTAAGTCATGTCCAACTCTTTGCAACCCCATGGACTGTAGCCTGCCAAGATCCTCTGTCTATAGAGTTTTCCAGGCAAGAAAACTTGGATGGGTTGCCATTACCTTCTCTGGAGGATATTCCCAACTCAGAGATCAAACCCTGCATCTCCTGCATTGGACAAGCAGCTTCTTTTCCACTGAGATACCTGGGTTTAATGCTTATTCAAATAGTAAAACTGTTTTCTCTGTTCCCTTTGTACAAAGGATTTCTAGGTTGAAAGCAGATTTGAGTGAATTCTATTTCCCCGATAGTACTTGGCAAGGGGTTATTGAATTTGGGTCTTAGGTCGGATTCCCATGGAGCAGATCCTAGAAGGAGGAGTCATGTGCAAGAGGATTAGTAAGGACATGCTCCCAGGAAGCTGGTAAGGTGGTCAATAGCAAAGCAGAGATGGGGGGAGGTGGGTAAAGGAAGCCAACCAAAGGGACCACGGAACCCAACATCCCTGATTTCACAGGGGAACTTGGGAGTGTAAATTCTGCCTCAAAAGGGTACTGTCTTTCATGACCACACAGTGGATCGTTTTCAGGGGGTCTAGGCAACAGACAGGCACATAAACTCACAGGCACTGGCTCTTCAGCCAAAGCAGCTATGGTAACTAAAGGAATCTCTCCCAAAGAAGTGCTGCAGGAGTCCACATCAGGAAGCAAAAGCTCTCCCATGCTGAGAGAGGTAAGCTTTAGAGAAAGGTAGTGAGTCAAGGCAGAACCAAATGAGATCAGACACACAAGCAGGACCCAGAGGCTTAGCATATGTGAAGGAGTTTGGGTTTTATCCTAAATGCAGTGAGAAGCCACTGGAAACCTTGAAAGGAATGAGTTGATTTATGTTTTACATAATGATTTCCATTTTTGAACCATCAAATCAGAACAACAAAACAATAGGGAAATGTAGTTACTCTTGTGCCTCAGCAGATTTACAAATGTCTTGTCACAGACCTAGAGAGTTATTCTCCAAGACAAACTGTGAATGTTAAATTTAAGAACATCAAGGAGCTATAGAACCATCCCTCTTCAAGGAAAAAAGAATCCGGAACACAGTCTCAATCTATTTAGAGCTGGTGGGTGTCTTCACCGGCAAGGAGCTGGTAAGAGGAAGAGGCAGAGAGAAATCAGCAGTCCCACTGGTCCTCATATATGTGGCAGATAACAGAGGCAGAATGCCTATAACATCCTCTCCCCAGTCTCAGCTTCCACTGAAACAGGGAGAGGATAAATTGTCAGTAGGGAGCCTCTTCTGTGTGTCTGACCTTGAGCTCAGTTGTACATTAGGGAAGAGTTTTGTATTCTCTTACAAGTTATAGTCACTAACAGGATTTAAGCCTATAAACTTAAATTATACATAATTGCCCATCTCTGGGAATCCGGCCTCCCAGGTAATGAGCATTAAGCTAAAATACCTTTGTTTAGCTCACAAGAAACCTCACCAAGCCCACCAGTGAATGACTGCAGACAGGAAGAAATTAACACATTCCCTTCAGAGGCAGACAAGAACCAGGAAATGTTTGACTTCATTCCCTCCTCTTTAAGTACAAAAGGAATCTGAATTCTAACTCAGGCAAGACCCTTCTTTGGGACATGAGTCCACCATCTTACCAGTCTACTGGCTTTCAGAATAAAGTTGCAATCCCTCACCCCAGCAACTTGTCTCTTAATTTATTGGCCTGGTAAGACAGGTGAGCAGCACAAGCTTGAACTCGGTAACAACAGAACAGATGAGACCAAAGACCCCATGTTGAGAAACCTCTTTACTGCAAAGATCAGCACACTCCTCCCCATCATCACAGGGCAGTGGGAACCCTAGCAGTGTGGTTTCCTCCACATTCTATGATGTACCCGAGAAATCTGAGTATTACTCTTAATCCTACCACATTGCTTTCTTCCTGGAGTTCACACCCAGAAATACTTAAATTCACCTAAGATATATGGAGCATGAGGCCATTTTTCTAATGCATGGTTCAGCCTTGTGTGGCTTTCTTTTGGAGAAAATATGGCATTGAGACATGAAATACTGCAAAGACACAGCATTCCACTCGGTGTCCACATCCAACACTTGGCTTTCTTACAAACACCTGAACAATTTTCTGACTACACTAGAGTGTAAGAAACATAAGAGAGAAGGGAGCTTGGAGCCCTCAGGGGCGCACATCTCTCCTGTAGGTTGCTGGCCCATCCTACAGGCCCATAGGCTAAGGACAAGACTCAGAGGATCAGTCAATGCAATGCAGGGAGGTTAGGGGAGCTAACTTGTAAGAAGGTATCACCATGAAGGAGCTTCTTAGATAAGAGTATATCTGATTAGTCTCCTGTAAGAAAGGATCTTACTCTCACCTGGAAAATCCCATGGATGGAGGAGCCTGATGGGCTGCAGTCCATGGGGTCACGAAGAGTTGGACACGACTAAGCAACTTCACTTTCACTTTTCACTTTCATGCATTGGAGAAGGAAATGGCAACCCACTCCAGTGTTCTTGCCTGGAGAATCCCAGGGATGGGGGAGCCTGGTGGGCTGCCGTCTATGGGGTCGCACGGAGTTGGACATGACTGAAGCGACTTAGCAGCAGCAGCAGCAGCAAGGAAGGATCTGATGGCAAATTCCACAAGTGCTCAGGGTTTCCCTGGTGGCTCAGACAGTAAAGAATCTGCCTGCAACACGAGAGACCCAGGTTCAATCCCTGGGTCAGAAAGATCTCCTGGAGAAG
This sequence comes from Bos mutus, assembly GCF_027580195.1. NCBI lineage: Eukaryota > Metazoa > Chordata > Mammalia > Artiodactyla > Bovidae > Bos > Bos mutus. Next base: position 35,865,052 of record NC_091644.1, read on the forward strand.
GAATGGCTATCCACTCCAGTATTCTTGCCTGGAGAATCCCATGGAAAGAGGAATCTAGCAGGCTACAGTCCTTGGGGTTGCAAAGAATCAGACACAATGGAGCAACTAACACTTTCATACTTTCCGAAAGATGTAAAGGGGGCTTTCCAGGTGGTGCTAGTGGTAAAGAATTCCGCCTGCAGAATGCAGGAGACCTGGGTTCAATCCTTGAGTCGGTAAGATCCCCTGGAGGAGGAAATGGCAATCCACTCCAGCATTCTTGCCTGGGAAATTCCATGGACAAAGGAGCCTGATGGGCTACAGTCCACAGAGTCTCAAAGACTTAGCACAAGGATGACCCCAAGATATAAAGGGTATATTTAAGTCACTAGAGGTCACCAGGCAGCAGGGAACTGGGGATGCCTCCATCTGAAACAATTTGGAGGGTTGGATTAAGAAAAAAATTGACTAAAAATATTTGATAAAACTCAACCACCGTTCCTAATTTTAAAAAAATTTTTTCTTAACAAGGAATAAGAGAATTTCCTTTACCTGCTGAATTCTATCAAAAACCAACATCTTACTTAGTATGGTGAAAGATTAGAAATTCATACCCCTTCAAGTGAAAAATAAGACAAGGATTCTCAGCAACACTGTGTCATTCACCATGGTACTAGAAATTCTAGAAGGTATAATCAGGCAATAAAAATGTGTGCATGCTTTATTACTCAACCATTCCTAAGCATGTCTGGAAGATGTTCTCATTCTGTGCCCAAGGAGACACGAACAAGACTGCGCACTGCAAAACTGTTTTGTAAGAGAAGTTTTTTAAAAGAAAATAATCTAAATGTCCATCAACAGAAGGATATTTAAATCTTGCAATCTATTTCTACAGGAAAGAGCAATATAGCACGAGTTTCCAGCACCTTTCTTTTGAAATATATCTATATACATATTGAGAGATATATAGATATACCTTAAATTCAAATATTTAAAATCATCCTACACACTACAAGAAATTCTACCGGCTAGGAGGGCCTACTTTCAAACTATTTATTTGGAAAAAAAATCTGAACAAGACCATCTCTAACAGCCTCCTCCGCCTGCTCCTCTATAAGAAGATTATAAATGGTCCTGTGGGTGATGGGATTTTGTGCTGGGGTGTGTCAGACACCCTCAGATGCAACATCAGCGTTGTATGCTTTCTGAGAGAGAATTCAGGTTCACAAAGCACGGTGGGAAAAAAAACCACAACCTCATCTGTGATAACTGACTTAATAATAAATCTGCATGTGCTTATTTTAAAAGTTTGCGTATCAGTTCAGTTCAGTTGCTCAGTCGTGTCCGACTCTTTGCAACCCCACGAACCGCAGCACGCCAGGCCTTCCTGTCCATCACTAACTCCCGGAGTTCACTCAAACCCATGTCCACTGATCAAGTTGGTGATGCCATCCAACCATCTCATCCTCTGTTGTGCCCTTCTCCTACCACCCTCAATCTTTCCCAGCATCAGGGACTTTTCAAATGAATCAGCTCTTCGCATCAGGTGGCCAAAGTACTGGAGTTTCAGCTTCAACATCAGTCCTTTCAACGAACACTCAGGACTGATCTCCTTTAGGATGGACTGGTTGGATCTCCTTGCAGTTAAGGGACTCTCAAGTCTTCTCCAACACCACAGTTCAAAAGCATCAATTCTTCAGCGCTCACTTTTCTTTATAGTCCAACACTCACATCCATACATGACTACTGGAAAATCCACAGCCTTGACTAGACGGACTTTTGTTGGCAAAGTAATGTCTCAGCTTTTTAATATGCTGTCTAGGCTGGTCATAACTTTCCTTCCAGGGAGTAAGAGTCTTTTAATTTCATGGCAGCAGTCACCATCTGCAGTGATTTTGGAGCCCCAAAAAATAAAGTCTGACACTGTTTCCACTGTTTCCCCATCTATTTCCCATGAACTGATGGGACCAGATGCCATGATCTTAGTTTTCTGAATGTTGAGCTTTAAGCCAACTTTTTCACTCTCCTCTTTCACGTTCATCAGGAGGCTCTTTAGTTCTTCTTCACTTTCTGCCATAAGGGTGATGTCATCTACATGCCTGAGGTTATTTATATTTCTCCCAGAAATTTTGATTCCAGCTTGTGCTTCCTCCAGCCCAGCATTTCTCATGATGTACTCTCTGCATATAAGTTAAATAAGCAGGGTGATAATATACAGACTTGACGTACTCCTTTCCCAATTTGGAACCAGTCTGTTGTTCCATGTCTGATTCTAACTGCTGCTCCCTGACCTGCATGTAGGTTTCTCAAGAGGCAGGTCAGGTGGTCTGGTATTCCCATCTCTTTCAGAATTTCCCACAGTTTATTGTGATCCACACAGTCAAAGGCTTTGGCATAGTCAATAAAGCAGAAATAGATGTTTTTCTGGAACTCTCTTCCTTTTTCCATGATCCAGCAGATGTTGGCAATTTGATCTCTAGTTCCTCTGCCTTTTCTAAAACCAGCTTGAACATCTGGAAGTTCATGGTTCACATATTGCTGAAGCCTGGCTTGGAGAATTTTGAGCATTACTTTACTAGAGTGTGAGATGAGTGCAATTGTGCGGTAGTTTGAGCATTCTTTGGCATTGCCTTTCTTTGGGATCGGAAAGAAAACTGACCTTTTCCAGTCCTGCGGCCACTGCTGAGTTTTCCAAATTTGCTGGCATATTGAGTGCAGCACTTTCACAGCATCATCTTTCAGGATTTGAAATAGCTCAACTGGAATTCCATCACCTCCACTAGCTTTGTTCGTAGTGATGCTTTCTAAGGCCCACTTGACTTCACATTCCAGGATGTCTGGCTCTAGGTGAGTGATCACACCATCATGATTAACTGGGTCGTGAAGATCTTTTTTGTACAGTTTTTCTATGCATTCTTGCCACCTCTTAATATCTTCTGCTTCTGTTAGGTCCATACCATTTCTGTCCTTTACTGAGCCCAGATTTCCCTTGGTATCTCTAATTTTCTTGAAGAGATCTCTAGTCTTCCCTATTCTATTGTTGTCCTCTATTTCTTTGCATTGATCACTGAGGAAGGCTTTCTTATCTCTCCTTGCTAGTCTTTGCAATTCTGCAAAGTTTCCTTTTCTCTTTGCTTTTCTCTTCTTTTTACAGCTATTTGTAAGGCCTCCTCAGACCACCATTTTGCTTTTTTGCATTTCTTTTTCTTGGGGATGGTCTTGATCCCTGTCTCCTGTACAATGTCAGGAACCTCTGTCCATAGTTCATCAGACACTCTATCAGATCTAGTCCCTGAAATCTGTTTCTCACTTCCATTGCATAATCATGCAAATAGTCAAGCACAACTTTTTATTCTACTTAGCTGGCACATATCAATCCATCAAATTTTTTTGGATCAAAGTAAATAAATACTCATGTGCAGCTTTAAACTAAAATAATAAAGTATGGAAGTTATGAAATATAATCTAATCTAGTGATTCATAAATTACATTCTACAAAAGTGCTTCAGGCTTCTATGAACATTTGGTTCTAATTTCTCCTAGTAAATTTCAAATGTATCAAAATTCTTATTAAAAAAAAATACACGTCCAAATGTATATTGTAATCAAGCAAATGTATACTGTAATTTTTCTTATCTCTAGCTTTTGAACTAATCTAACTCAAACACACACACAGCTTTTTCCTCCCCAAGTCTGAACTTGGGAGCATCTCTGTACACATGTTTCGAGCTATAACATCACCAAGCCATGCCTGCCAGCCAGCAAGTTCCACTTGTCAAGGCTGCCATACTTACAAAGAAGTACCAGAGTAGTTGAAATTATTAGAAAATGTTAGTGCTTTTTGCTCTTATTTATAAAAAAGGAATATAAACAGAAATATTTTGAAAACACAATTGCTAGTGATAAGTGAGACAGAAGGTCATTAAGTGTTAGGCATATACGATTCATATTTAATATAAGTGTACAACTGACTGGCTTTAAGTATATTCACAGTTGGGCAACCATCACCACCCCCCAAAATGAATACTGTACCCCTTAGCTGCCACTCAAACTTCCCATCACCCTCTGGCCCTGGCAGCCACTAATCTACTTTCTATCTCTACAGGTGTGCTTACTGTAGGCATGTCATATATGTAAAATCATACAACACAGGGTCTTGCGCGTCTAGCTTCTTTTACTCAGCACTGTATTTTCAAGCTTCAGCCACATTGTAGTATACATCAGTACTTCATTCTGTTTCACAATGAAATAACACTCCACTATGTGGATATGCCACATTTTGTTCATCCATTAACTCATGGATACTTGGGCTGCTCCTACGTTTTGGCTATTATGAATAATGCTGCTCTGAACATTTGTGTGTAAGTTTGTGTGTAGATATATGTTCTCATTTCTCTTGTGTATATAGCTGGGAGTGTAACAGCTGAGTTGTATGTTAAGTTTATGTTTAAACTTCTAAGGAACTGTAGAGCTGTTTCCAACAGCTTCATAACTTTACATTGTCACCAGCGTGTGTACGGGTTTTGATTTCTTTCTGTCCTCACCAACACACATTTGTCTTTTTTAGTAGGATTAACCTAGTGAGTGTGAAGTAGGATCTCATTGTGGTTTTCATGTGCATTTCCTTAATAATTAAGGATGTTGAGTATCTTTTCATGTGCTCATTGGCTACTGCATATTCAATTTTTATACACCTTCAAAATAAGATTACATCCAAAAAGGGGGTCTCCTAATTACATTTTTTTAATTTATTTTTTATTAAAGGATAATTGCTTTAAAGAATTTTGTTGTTTTCTGTCAAACTTCAACATGAATCAGCCATAGGTATACAAAATTACAAATTTTAACACACCAATATTGCCAATGTGCTGATGTGTTCTCATTTACTGATTTCATAATGAGTATATTTTATAAATATGAACTTACAAAATAATACTAGTTTCATAGGTGGTTCATAAACAACTTTATCTTTAAAAAGGACTATGAAACCACTCATGAGTACATGCTCAGTCATGTCTGACTCTTTGTGACACCAAGGACTGTGTCCGTTGGCTCCTCTGTCCACAGGATTTCCCAGGAAGGGGAGTGGAGTGGGTTGCTATTTCCTCCAACAGGTGATCTTCCTGACCCAGGGATCAAACCTGCGCCTCTTGCATCTCCTGCATTGAGCAGGCGGATTCTTTACCAACTGCACCACCTGGGCCCACTAATCTAATCAAAGCTCATATGTTTATTTCTCCATACAAATATCTAAATGGCAAAACTAGATTGGGATGGAGAAATAACAATAATAATAATAATAATGTCTTATCTCTGAGACTACCTACTCTTTCTATCAGAATTAGATGAATAAGAACAACAAAATAAATAAAAACACCTTAGGGATACATCGTACCATACCCCAACACAAAAGTGGTAAAACTAGGAAGTTAAGCAAGAAACGATTATCACTAAAGTCCAGTGGAGAAGGAAACGGCAACCCAATCCAGTATTCTTGCCTGGGAATCCCATGAACAGAAGAGCCTGGTGAGACACAGTCTATGGGGTTGCAAACAGTCAGACGTGGCTTAGCCACTAAACCACCACCACCAAAGTCAGGAGGGTGAATATCCAGGAAGGGTATAGCACACTTAGGGGTTTCTGTAGTGCCCCAACAATGTCCTATATCAGGCATTGATTAAACAAGTGTTCACTACTTATTTAATTGCTAAAAGACTTTATACATCACAATAAAAACTTAAACAGAAATTTTTGCTCATGCAAACTTCCTAGTAATTTAGAGATTTTACTTTAGAAAAGAAACTGCTTAAAATCCTTAAAATCCACTCAAAGTTGACAATTAAAAAGAGAAAATTATCTTCCTTTGATCCTTCAGGCTTATTTGGAGACCACATATACATCTTATTCTATAAAGAGATTGCTTTAAAACAATAATCCATTTTTCTAAATAAACTCCCCTTTGGTAAATATCATTTGTTGCCATTTTACTGAAAACTATGTGAACTGCAAGATCATAAACTCCTTGATATCTGTCAACTCTAAACTGAGCACGACCCCAGGAATCACACCTGTTCCCTCTCTTCATTGAGAAATCATTACCAGCAGAAAGGACATCTCACACTAGCCACTAAAAGCCTTACTATTTACACTGCTTAGCAGCCCAGAGCCTGCTCTCTAGTCAATTATTTCAGAGCTGAGAACTAACTAGAGGTCAGTCCAGCAAAACAAACACAGGCTACAAGGTACTAAAAATAATGGCAGGCAGAAGTGATGCTATGCTCCCCAGGCAGAGCCTACTACCGGCAAAGAATTGCTCTTTAGCGGAAATGAAATTAGAGGTTATAATGAAGACCCCTGCCCCTCCGGATGTACACACAAAATTTTGTTACTTGGTCATTCACGAAGCAAAGTAAAAATTTGCAAGATCCCTAGTACAGACTGTTAGCATTAGGTTAAAACCACTGGCTGGCAGGATCTAATGGAGAAAGAAATGGCAACCCACTACAGTATTCTTTCCTGGAGAATCCTGAGGACAGAGGAGCCTGGTGGGCTGCCGTCTATGGGATCACACAGAGTCGGACCCATCTGAAGCAACTTAGCATGCGTGCATGCATTGGAAGAGGAAATGGCAACCCACTGCAGTGTTCTTGCCTGGAGAATCCCAGGGACAGAGGAGCCTGGTGGGCTGCCATCTATGGGGTCGCACAGAGTCAGACACGACTGAAGCAACTTAGCAGCAGCAGGATCTAAAATATTCTAGAGAGGTCTAGAATATTCTACTCAGCATCCTTTTTAGCCACCAATCTATACCTCTGATGCACTGAGAGCCGTAACTTGGCTTTCACACTGCAGTATATTTGAACAGGCAAACCCTCTGCCTCCCCTCAGGATTTCTCCCTCCCACACACAGCCTGCTCTAGAAAGATCCAATGCGTAGAGCACACATCCTAAATAACTATCACTCTGCAAGATGCCAGGCCTGCCCAGGACCTGCCAGAGGAAGCAGAGTGAGTGCGTTACAAACTTCTTGGGAGTCTGACAACCCATATGGTAGGGAAAAGCAAGGGAGAGAGAAAGAGGGAAAGGTTGGATCTAGCCCTGGAGCTCACCGAGGCCCTCCTGATCAGCATGGACCTTGTTACACAGCCCAGGTGACGGCAGGAAACAGATGACAACAGGAATAATTCAAGGTTATTGAGCGCTTTATATAACTCTGCCCTGCACCAGATATTGTTCCAAGAACCTCTGCGTTACAGCATATCACAGGCCACATCACTTTCTTTTTTTGGCCCTGCCAGGTGACATGTGGGGTCTTAGTTCCCTGACTGGGGATGGAACCCATGCCCTCTGCATTGGAAGCGCAGAGTCATCACACCAGAACATCAGAGAAGTCCCTCCACATCACTTTTTACATGGCAACTGCATTCTAGACACATCGCAGAGCATTGCTTCTACTTCACTGCACCAAACAGCATTAATTAAATTCACTTGGCAAAGCTGGTGGTTTGGGTCAGGGTAGAAGGGTAGTTTGTCATGGACGTTCAAGTTACGTAAGTTATTTGTTTGCAACCCTCCTTCCCAAGAACCAAGAGGAGCACGCAGCACAAACTGAGTGGGGCTCCTGTTGCCCACCCTCTGCCGGGGAAGCTTCCCCAGCACCACCAGAACCCAATGACCAAACGGAGAAGCCATTAAAGCTAGTTCACCTGCAGGTCCCACCTCCAGGACAGAGGCTCTGCTAGCTCTCTGCCTCAAGCTGTCTGTATTCAGTTTTGGAAAAAAGTGAAAAAGTTTTGGAAAAAGACTGTATTCAGTTTTGGAAAGATCCTCCAGAGGTATCCATACAGGTAAAGGCTTTGAAAGCAAAACCTGTACCAAAGACAAACCCATCAAAACTGAGGATCCCCCATATGCCATCAATCCAAACTCAACGTAAAATACAAGCGGCAGGATGAACCTGGCTGAGACAGTGCCTTTGGAATTGGTCAGCCAGAGAGCAATGAGAAACCTCGGTTCCCCATGAAGTTCTATTAAAGGAACTGTTGTCGTTTTTTTTTACTTTCCTCTGTGGTATTATACCACAAAGACAACTGAGAAGTGACGCTACATCATCCTTGGCTGCTGTTGCTAAGATTTCTTGGAGATACCTGAAATAAACTGAATGTAACTGAGTAACCTTACATAAGGCACTGAAAGCATGAGTCATCTACCAGGGAGAGCCTGCATACTAAATATGTTGCAAACAGCTTACTTGGGAAGGAAAAGTGATCTAACTTTTCTGTTTTCCAAACTCTGCCTCCACTTTTCAAGTTCTACTTCATTATTTCTATGTTTCATTCCGTGATGAAATACAGTGGAGAGCAAAGTGTTCAGAGCCAAACTACCTGGGTTTGAGCCCCAGACCTGGTCTTTTTTCAGCTCTATAACTCAGTTTCCCCATCTGTGAAAGAGGGATGATGATAAAACTATCACAGAATGTCCTGAGGACTGAAGAAGTTTACGAGTGTGCAGTACATAGAACAATCCCCAGCACTTTTTACAACTGTTCACTAGCATACTGTCACCGATATTCAACTCCAAGTGTCCAACACACAGTGAAGCCAAGTGATACCAAAACCTCAGAGTTCGGAGCAAAGAAAGGTTTACTGCAGGCCCTTGCAAGGGAGACGGGCAGCTCAACCTTAAAACATCCAAACTCCCAGAAAGTTCTCAGCAAAAGCCCTTTTCTAGGAAAGGTGAAGGAGGGGCGTGGTTGCTGCTGCTGCTGCTGCTGCTGCTGCTAAGTCGCTTCAGTCATGTCCGACTCTGTGCGACGCCATAGACGGCAGCCCATCAGGCTCCCCCGTCCCTGGGACTCTCCAGGCAAGAACACTGGAGTGGGTTCCCATTTCCTCCAATACATGAAAGTGAAAAGTGAAAGTGAAGTCGCTCAGTCTCGTCCATGCATTGTTATTGCAATGCAGGAGATCCCAGTTCAATTCTTGGGTTGGGAAGATGCCCTGGAAAAGGATATGGCAACCCACTTCAGTATTCTTCATTCCTGGAGGATCCCCAGGGACAGAGGAGCCTGGTACGCTACAGTCCCTGGGGTCACAAAGAGTTGGACACGACTGAGCACCTAAGCACAGCACAGCACGTCAGATCACAAGTAAAAGAAGTAACCTGGGAAACACATCCTAAACCAGTGGTCTAAATCACACAGAATAATGTCTGAGAAAACTTTTGATTTCTAAAACTTTTCATTGCTTCCCTTCTAATGATCTTGTTCTCCATTAGATTCCATGCTCCATACCTAGGGTCACCCCTAGGCCTTACTAAGTATAATTCCTCCAGAACCTCAGTTTCAAGCATCCCACTTACAGCCCTGCTAGTACTCTGTGACTTGTGTGACCCTTGACATCTACAATCCCTGATCCTGCCTCCATCCACTGTCTCTCAAGCCCATCCCCACTCCTCCAAAATCCTCTCTCTGCTCATCACCCAGCTTCAGCCTATAAGCCACGATCACACTCCTCCCTGGTATATACCCTCACTTCCCTGTTCTTTCTACCTTCCCTCTCCCTGCCTGACAAGATCATCCCTGGGAACAGCCCAAATGTACCTGGAACACCGCGTGGGACCAGACGGAATCACTGAACTTGTCCCTGTTTAATCTCACATCATCCTAAGCTATTTCACTTTTCCTCTCTCTTTATACCTCCAGCATCTTCCCAGATCTTACTCTCAATGGAAGACCAGGCCATCTATTTCATTAAGAAAACAGAAGCAATAGGAAAAACCACACAAGCTCCCAACACACTCACTCACCTAGCCGTATCTGTGTCCCTACTCCCTTGCCTTCTCCCCAGTTTATATAAATGACTTGTACTCACTCCTGGCTACGGCAAATCAACCCTCAGCTAGAAACACACAGCCCTGTCCCCTCCTTTGTCCTATTCAATGACATTACTCCTCTATCTCCTGCATCATCAAGTGTTCCCTATCGACTAGACCCTTCACATTAGCATATGTATGCGCTTTGATTCCTTCTGTCTTAAAATTCTCTTGATCCTGCTTCCCAATCCAGTTACCATCCCATTCTTCTCCTTCCCTTTAGAGACAAATTTTATAAGAATTGTCCACACTCACTACTCATTCCACTGCTCTTGTACCAATGTAAATAGTTCAAAAAGTGACCCCATGTCAAGATCATGAAGAAGCTCCACAGTGATAAATCCAATTCTCAATCACCATCTTTTACTTCACAGCATGGCAAAGTGGTCAGGAGTCTAGACTCTGGAGCCAGCCCACCTGAGTTCAAATCTTGGCTCCCCCACTTACATCGTGGGTGATTCTGGGTAAATCAGTTGATCTCTCATCCTTAAAATGATTCCCATTGTGGTGGTGGTGGTTTAGTTGCTCGAGTGCAACTCTTTGTGACCCTGTGGACTGTAGTCTGGTCTGCCAGGCTCCTCCATCCATGGGATTTCCCTGGCAAGAATACTGGAGTGGGTTGCCATTTCCTTCTCCAGGGGAACTTCCCTAATCAGGGATTGAACCCGGCTCTCCTGCATTGCAGGCAGTCTCCTGCATTGCAGGTGGATTCTTTATTGATTGAGCCACCAGGGAAGCCCTCCTTCAAATGAAGGTGATAATAATATCTCACAGAAATCATTGTTAGGATGAAATTAGCTGTTGCATGTAAAGAGTATAGGAAAACTGGCTCAAACTATGTGACTAACATCAGCGACATCTTCTTTGCAGGATTTTCTTCAGTAGGTTTTCAGCACACCACTATCTCTTGCTTTTCCTCCAGCTGTCTGTTGGGTCCTCTTCATCTCCAGGATTCCACCGTTCATCGTCTCATTTCTTTCCTCAGTGCTCTCCAACAAGCCTAACGCCCTAATGCACATCTTCAGCCCAGGCTGCTCCTCTAACCTCCAGATTCATTAATATCATCTATGTTTTCATTCTGGCTTTCCAGGTGGTACTAGTGATAAAGAATCCGACTGCCAATGCAGGAGACACAAGAGATGCAGCCTTTATCCCTGGGAAAGGAAGATCCCCTGGAGGAGGAAATGACAACCCACCCCAGTATTCTTGCTGGGATAATCTCATGGACAGAGGAGCCAGATGAGCTGCAGTCCATGGGGTCACAAAGCGTCAGATATGACTGAGCAACTGAGTACATGTGCATGCACATGTTTTCATTCAGTCATATTTTTAAGCATGTTATTTTAGGCCAGGCTAGTCACAGAACTATGGTGCTAGAGAAGATTCTTGTGAGTCCCTTGGACCACAATGAGATCAAACCAGTCAATCCTAAAGGAAATCAACCCTGAATATTTGCTGGAAGGACTGATGCTGAAGCTGCAATACTTTGGCCACCTGATGCAAAGAACCAACTCATTGGAAAATACCCTGATGCTGGGAAAGATTGAGGGCGGGAGGAGAAGGGGGCAACAGAGGATGAGATAGCTGGGTGGCATCACTGACTCAATGGATATGAGTCTGAGCAAACTCAGGGAGATAGTGAAAGACAGGGAAGTCTGGAGTGCTGCAGTCCATGGGGTCACAAAGAGTTGGACATAACTGAGCAAATGAACAACAAGGCATTTTAAAGCCTTGTTAATAAAGAAATAAACAGGAGAAAATAAAACGAAAAAAAAAAGAATCCTGCTTCATGGGGCTATTGGATAAATGAAGGACACAGTAAGCAAAATGAATGAAACACATTATGGATTAAAAATGGAGAATGCTTATAATCATTCCACTTCACAGAAGGTGCAGCACACTTCTCTTTGCAACCTCCTGTCTGTGCTATTGGTGTCACGAATTTTACTTCTATATATGCTACAAACCCCACAATACACTATTGTTGTTTTTCTTCAGACAACCAATTACTGATCAAGAAGAGCAAAAATTAGAGGGAAATGTCTGTTTTTATTTACCCACATTGTTACTATTTCCAGCACTCTTTATTTCTGTGTAAATTGAAATGCCCATCTGTTATTATTTTCTATCTGCCTGATGAGCTTCATTTAAACTTACACTCATTGTCTGCTGGTCATGAGTTTTATCAGCTTTTGTCTGAAAATGTCTTAATTTTATCTTCATTTCTGAAAGACATCTCGTCTAGGTAAAGCATCTGGGTTGGCAGGGTTTTTTGTGTGTTTTTTTTCTTCTTTCAGTACTTTAAAGTTATGACTCTGCTGTCTTCTGGCCTGGATAGTTTATGAGAAGGCAGATGTTGTTATTACCTTGATTCCTGTGTTGCAATAGTCCTATTTTTTCTGTTCACTCTCAAGTCTTTCTCCTTACCTTTGGTTCTGAACAGTGTGACTACTACATGCCTAGGTGTCTTTTCCTACATACTTACTTTGCTTGAGGCTCTCTAAACTCCTTGGATTTGTGGTTTGTTGTCTTTCATTAACTTTGGAAACGTCTTACCCATTATTTTTAAGCTTCTTTTTTTTTTTTTTGCATCTTCCTCTCTCTTCCCTCTATGAGTTCACCTGTATGTGTTTAATATGTGTCTTACCTATCTCAGATATGCTGTTCTCTTTTCTTTTTCCATACTTTTCATTCTTTGTGCTCTGGTTTGACTTTCATCAGACCTACCTTCAAGTTTACTGATCCTCTTGATGCCTCTCAAGTGTCCAGTCTGCCGATATGCTCATCTGCATTAGTTATCTATTGATGTGTATTAAATCAACCCAAAACTAAATGACTTAATGCACAGTCTCTGTGGATCAGGAATCTTAAAAAACCATAGCTGGTGGTTCTGGCTCAAGATCTCTCATGAGGTTGCTATCAATGTCATGAAACCATATTGTGGCTTCTGCCTTGCTCTCTGATTGGTTCCATGTTCTAGGGGAAGCCATCCCACCTCGTGATGAAAACCTATTCAAGCAATCTATACAGGGGCCCATGTAAAGAGGAATTATAGTCTTCTAGTTCCACTAGAACAACTAGTTCTGTGTGAGTTCAACACACTAGTTCAACAACTAGTCCTGTGTGAGTGAGTCAACTTAGAAGCAGATCCTCCAGTGCCAACCAGTCCTTCAAATGATTACAGCCCCTTGCATGCACTGATACAAACAAACAAAAAAAATTCATACTTAAAACAGGCGCTTGTCTGTTTTTAACCATTCTGCTATTACATCTGTCATTTAAAGAACATTCCGAGGGCATTAACTAATTATCTTTAATAGGAGGGCCTATCTTTAATAGTCTGTCATAACTTTGAGCCTATTTCTTGTTCTCTGAGATCTACTTTTCTAACAGACAAGACAGCCACTCCTTCTGGTGCTCAAAGCTTATTCCCTGGGTAACTCTTGATAAGGACAACACTATTCCTTGTATTTCATTAGCTAAGAACCTCATAAAGCCAACACTGCTACAGCACACCTAAATATCCTATTTTTGGTTTTTAAGGGCCACATGAAAAAAACTTTGCACTTACTGAAGAATTACTGCCAAGGACATTGTTTACATTACTCACTGTCCTTATATGAAGTCCCATGAGAAATTCCTCTAAGAATTTAATGCCAAGAAAAACAAAGTGTCTCTAAAATAGATCTGTGCTTATGGTTAGATATTTGCTTCCTTTGCTTGATTGTGATTCATTATTTAAATTTTATTAATGTTAACTTATGCAAGCCTCTGACTGATAGCTACTCCAAATTCTTTGGGAGAAATATTAGAAACGTCAATTATTAGATACACAAGACATACCACAACTAGGGTGAATAACTGTCCTGGTTTGCCCAGGACTGGGTATGTTAGACATGAGACATTCAGTGCTAAAACGTGGACAGTCTATGCGGACTTCTCAGACTCTGCACTTCCAGTGCAGGGGGCATGGGTTCGATCCCTGGTCAGAGAAATAAGACCCTGCATGCCACGTGGTACAGCCAAAAATAAATAAATAAACGAAACCTGGAAGGTCTCAGGCAGACCTGGAGGAGCTGGTCAACCATAGCACAAGGGAAAAATGCAACAACTTCCAGAAGGGATCTTAAAATTCATTCAATCAGATTCTCTCCTATAGCAGTCAGGCATGCAGTCCTGCCAACACCTTGATTTCAGTGAGACCCATTTCAAACTATGGAATTACAAACCTGTAAGATAACAAATTTGTTTTAAGTCACTCAATCTGCGGTCATTCCTTACAGCTACAATAGAAACCTAAGGGTGTGAACTCCCCATCTCAGAAGGTAATCAAGCAGAAGTTGACTGGGCTATTGTGAACATACCACAGAATTGGGCCCTAAACTGGGAGAGAAGTTATAACAGGTGACCTCTACAACTCCTTCCAACCCTAAGACTCTGTAAGTAAATATTTCCTATGAATTTCCAGACATAAGGTGGCTGAGAGTTTTAGGGCAACTCATTACAAATGGCCATAAACCAGTGACCATCTATGAGTCAACACTCACTGTAACTGCTCTCCATCTGTAGAATCCTTGCTCTCTAGAAGTATTTCACTTGACATCATTATAATGACACAATATGAGATGATTATATAAAAGTTCCTCCTTGGAAGAATGATTATAGCATTAAAATATGGTTTGCAGCTCTGGTAGGCCAGGGCTTTAAAAACAGTGATAAAAATCAATAGAGAGGGTCTTCATCAGTATTTATAAATAACAACAATAGAATCAAATACAAAAAAAATGAAAAGTTTTTCACAAGGGTTTGTGTCAGTTCTCTGTAAAGCGTGTGTGTGCGTGCGTGTGTGTGTGTGTTTGTGCACTGAATCACCATGAAAAATGTTGCTCTCACTTTGGGTCACAGCCCCAAAAGTTTGAAAGTACTGTACTAGAGTGGATCAAAGACACGGTTTAGTAAAAAAAATTCAGTTCAGTTCAGTCGCTCAGTCGTGTCCATACACACACACAAATTACACTATTATATACAACTGTTACAACACTGACACTTGTTCATTAAGTAACTTCCAGAAGATACAAAAGTCTTTTCATTGCAGACTCTCTAGAAAACTTAGTTTAGCTCTTACATACATAAGCTTTTCACTTTAAAAAACATTTAAAGAGAAAACCTATTAACTTTCAATAGAAACTATTTGATAAAGTGATGGCACATTCACAAATAGCTCAAACTTGGCTGCAATTACAAAAATGGCTACTTCTGCAATCCCTATCAAGTATCAGGCAGCAGGCCTAAAAGTTAGCTAACTGCTCCTCCTATCATTTAATGAGGATCATAGAATTTGCTGAATAAGCCTTTGCTCACCCTACATATGCCATCATTTTTGTGCTTGTTCCCTTTTAGCTTTCATCTTTTGAAAAGGAAAGGTCATAATCCTGTTAAGTCCTTCCTTATTTAGAAACTCAACAATCGTTGCAAATCAGCAGAAAGTTGATGTGAAAGGACTTCACTGCTAAAATGACTCTCTTCTCTCAATTTCTTCCCTCCTGACTGGGATCATCACCATCAACATCAACATCCCTGACCTTCAACTGCAACCCCATTTTTCTGGCAGCTAACATGAATGACGGAGAAGGCCATGGCAACCCACTCCAATACTCTTGCCTGGAAAATCCCATGGACGGAGGAGCCTGGTAGGCTGCAGTCCACGGGGTCGCTAACAGTCAGACACAACTGAGTGACTTCACCTTCACTTTTCACTTTCACGCATTGGAGGAGGAAATGGCAACCCACTCCAATGTTCTTGCCTGGAGAATCCCAGGGACGGCAGGGCCTGGTGGGCTGCCGTCTATGGGGTCGCACAGAGTCAGACACGACTGAGGCACCTTAGCAGCAGCAGCAGCATGAATGAATCCTAAATTTTTCATTAAAATGATCAGCTTATCAATAACTCATTCAAGGCACTGATGAGAATGTTGACCCCCAAAGGGACTAAGGCAGGCTTCCTCCTGGAGGGTCACCAACCCGCCAACTACTGCTTTCAGGGAACAGCCAATGACAAACTTCTTTTGTCTCCACATTAACGAGCCACCATCCAACATACTTTCTGTGGTTGTCATTGTTTAGTCACTCAGTCTTGTCCAACTCTTCGTGAGCCTATGTGCTGTAGCCCACCAGGCTCCTCTATCCATGGGATTTCCCACACAAGAATACTGGAGTGAGTTGCCATTTCCTTCTCCAGGGGATCTTCCCCAACCAGGGATCAAACCCAGGTCATCTGCATCTTGGCAGGTGGATTCTTTACCCCTGAGCCACCTGGAAGCCCATCCTTTCTCCAACACCTCACTCCTTTTTTCGAAAAGGGTACCAAAAGGCCTTATCAAGTATAACATGTCCAAATCCATACATCCCATTGCTACAGCATTCAGCAAATGTTTCCCAAGGTAATGATGCTACTTACAAACCCAACAGGCTCACCCACCATGCTTGTTGGAGTGAACCCACGATGGGCTTTTGGTGACTGATGTTCTCATAGAACATACATTTATGTTAACACTGATTAACAGTCCAGAATTCATCTGAGACTAAAACTAAAGTTTAAAATCTAAAGCTTGTGGGACTGTTCTCTGTCCTCTGCCACCTCTTTCTATAGCTCCTCAATGACTAAGGACAGTGATTCAACAATCACAACACAGACTGGAAAAATTCTAGGAATTCATTTGTTCAGGTCAGGAAACCAACTCATTTGGAGTTCACTTTCACCTTGTTTGTCCTGGGCTTCAAATCTCTTATAAGTAAGCTTTTCCAGCCTTCTCTTTGACCAAGAAAACAAAGGCAGCAGAGGAGTTACATGTTTTCTCTACCTTCAGGGACTCAAACTAAATGAGATAATTTTTTTAATTTTTACTTCATATTGGGGTATAGTTGATTTACCTTATAAGCAGAGTACATTATGAAACACGCTGGGCTGGAGGAAGCACAAGCTGGAATCAAGATTGCTGGGAGAAATATCAATAACCTCAGATATGCAGATGACACCAATCACCCTTATGGCAGAAAGTAAAGAGGAACTAAAAAGCCTCTTGATGAAAGTGAAAGAGGAGAGTGAAAAAGTTGGCTTAAAGCTCAACATTCAGAAAACGAAGAGCATGGCATTTGGTCCCATCACTTCATGGCAAATAGATGGCGAAACAGTGGAAACAGTGGCCGACTTTATTTTTCGGGTTCCAAAATCACTACAGATGGTGACTGCAGCCATGAAATTAAAAGACGCTTACACCTTGGAAGGAAAGTTATGACCAACCTAGACAGCAAGTTGAAAAGCAGAGACAGTACTTTGTCAACAAAGGTCCATCTAGTAAAGGCTATGGTTTTTCCAGTAGTCATGTACGGATGTGAGAGTTGGACTATAAAGAAAGCTGAGTGCCAAAGAATTGATGCTTTTGAACTGTGGTGTTGGAGAAGACTCTTGAGAGTCCCTTGGACTGCAAGGAGATCCAATCAGACCATCCTAAAGGAGATCAGTCCTGGGTGTTCACTGGAAGGACTGATGTTGAAGCTGAAACTCCAATACTTTGGCCACCTGATGTGAAGAGTTGACTCATTTGAAAAGACCCGGATGCTGGGAAAGATTGAAGGCAGGAGAAGAAGGGGACGACAGAGGATGAGATGGTTGGATGGCATCACTGACTCAATGGACATGAGTTTGAGTAAACTCTGGGAGTTGGTGATAGACAGGAAGGCCTGGCGTGCTGGGGTTCACAGGCAAAAAGTCGGACACGACCGAGAGACTGAATTGAACTGACAGTTGATTTACAATGTTGTATTAGTTTCAGGTGTGCAGCAAAGTAATTTAGTTATACATTTATCTGTTCTTTTTCAAATTATTTTCCCATTTAGGTTATTACAGAATATTGAGCAAACTTCCCTGTGTGCTACACAACAGGTCCTGGTTGGCTATTTATTCTACACATAGCAGTGTGTACATGTCAATCCCAATTTCCCCCCTGTAACCATAAGCCTGTTCTCTATGTCTGTGAGTCTGTTTCTCTTCTGTAGATAAGTTCAACTGTATCATTATTTTTGAGTCCACATGTATGCGATATACAGTATTTGTCTTTCTCTGACTTACTTCACTTAGTGTGGTCATCTCCAGGTCCACCCATGTTATTGCAAATGGCATTATTTCTGAATGAGGGAATTTCTGTAAAACGCCAGCCATAGTACTTGGCTCTAAGCTAATACTCAAGAACATTTACTTTCTTCCTGTTTCACCAGGAGCTGAATAATTGCTCTTCATTTTTCTCCTTGACCTAAATACAAACCCCAAAAGATGGTTCTTGTGGCTTTGTCTGCATTTTGCAAACTTCAGCAGCCTCACCTCTCTGAGTTATTCATTCTTTCTGTTGCTACATTGCAACAGTACCATGCTTTCTTCACAGCACCTGTAGGTGTTACAGTCTTCTTACTAACTATGCATACACACACACAAACAGAGCAGTTTAAGTCTGTAGTGTGGGTTCCAACAGGAGAAGGAGGCGCCTCCTTTTTCTTTGCCCTTCTGTCTAGGAAGGTCACTGGCTTGGCTGCAGCCCACAGCATCAGGAGGGGTGTGCCTGGCACGAGGGCAGAGAGAGCAGCACACAGAGCCAGGTCACCTGGCAATCAGTGGGCTCACAGATGCACCACACAGACCGTTCTCACAGCCACTCAGAACTCCATTCTGGAAAGCCTCGTCCCTCATCAGCCGTTATATATTTCAGAAAACCAATCATGGAAAACAACAACAATGGCAACAACAGGAATAATACAAATCTGTATAAAGCACACGGAGCTTCATAGCAAAGCTCAGGGGGTAAGTTCTGCCACTGTTTACCTTTTACCAATGAGTCAACTGGAGAAGGCAATGGCACCCCACTCCAGTACTCTTGCCTGGAAAATCCCATGGGCGGAGGAGCCTGGTAGGCTGCAGTCCATGGGGTCGAGAAGAGTCGGACACGACTGAGCAACTTCACTTTCACTTTTCACTTTCATGCACTGGAGAAGGAAATGGCAACCCACTCCAGTGTTCTTGCCTGGAGAATCCCAGGGACAGAGGAGCCTAGTGGGCTGCCGTCTATGGGGTCGCACAGAGTCAGACATGACTGCCGTGACTTAGCATAGCAATGAGTCAACTGGGGCTTAAAGAGCTTCAGAGACTTACTTAAGGTCATGGAGTCACTCAGTGGAGGAGCTGGACCCAAACCAAGCTCAGACCCACCTCAATGCTGTACTTTTACCATTCATGAGCACTGACAAGATTCCATGTGTTAAACTCCTTACAAGCACTGCCTCTTGTCAGACTCATAAGGACTTTGCATTTTAAAGATGAATCAGCTACTATTTTCGACAGACATTTAAGTGGAACTAAATATCCAGTGTTTTTGGAATTCAAAGTGCAATTCCTGACCTTCGTAATTCCTTGGGTACTTAATGATGGGGTGTTTAAATAATATAAGAACAGGGCTTCTACATGTCAGACAATGGAATACAGGCCATGAAGAAATGACCTCATTAATCCTCCCAATGTCCCTATGATGAAAAAACTTTTATTAAACCATTCTATAGATGAGGAAACTAAAGGTCAGAAAGGCCGATAAATCTGTTGAAGGATACAAAGCAAGGGATTCCTTAGTGGCTCAGACGGTAAAGAATCTACCCACAATATGGGAGACCTGGGTTTGATCCCTAGGTTGGGAAGATCTCCTAGAGAAGGGAATAGCTACCCACTCCAGTATTCTTGCCGGGAGAATCCGATGGACAGAGGAGCCTGGTGAGCTACAGTCCACGGGGTTGCAAAGAGTCAGACATGACTAAGCAACTCACACACACATAAAGCAAAGTGGGATGACAGGACTCAGAGACCATAAATATAAACATTACCCTGGCATGCCCTCTGCTTTTAAGAACAAGTACATGGATGTTTGGCCTAACACATCTGCCTGTATTCTTGGGGAAAAGGTGATGCTCTGTCCTTTATTACAACATGTTAGGATAAATAAGTAACATCACTTACTAACCTATAGAAGGTCAGATCAGATCAGATCAGTCGCTCAGTTGTGTCCGACTCTTTGCGACCCCATGAATCGCAGCACACCAGGCCTCCCTGTCCATCACCAACTCCCGGAGTTCACTGAGATTCACGTCCATCAAGTCAGCGATGCCATCCAGCCATCTCATCCTCTGTCGTCCCCTTCTCCTCTTGCCCCCAATCCCTCCCAGCATCAGAGTCTTTTCCAATGGGTCAACTCTTCCCATGAGGTGGCCAAAGTACTGGAGTTTCAGCTTTAGCATCATTCCTTCCAAAGAAATCCCAGGGCTGATCTTCTTTAGAATGGACTGGTTGGATCTCCTTGCAGTCCAAGGGACTCTCAAGAGTCTCCTCCAACACCACAGTTCAAAAGCATCAATTCTTCGGCACTCAGCTTTCTTCACAGTCCAACTCTCACATCCATACATGACCACAGGAAAAGCCATAGCCTTGACTAGACGAACCTTTGTTGGCAAAGTAAGTGTCTCTGCTTTTGAATATGCTACCTAGGTTGGTCATAACTTTCCTTCCAAGGAGTAAGCATCTTTTAATTTCATGGCTGCAGTCACCATCTGTAGTGATTTTGGAGCCCAGAAAAATAAAGTCTGACACTGTTTCCATTGTTTCCCCATCTATTTGCCATGAAGTGATGGGACCGGATGCCATGATCTTAGTTTTCTGAATGTTGAGCTTTAAGCCAACTTTTTCACTCTCCACTTTCACTTTCATCAAGAGGCTTTTTAGTTCCTCTTCAATTTCTGCCATAAGGGTGGTGTCATCTGCATATCTGAGGTGATTGATATTTCTCCCGGCAATCTTGATTTCAGCTTGTGTTTCTTCCAGTCCAGCGTTTCTCATGATGTACTCTGCATAGAAGTTAAATAAACAGGGTGACAATATACAGCCTTGACGAACTCCTTTTCCTATTTGGAACCAGTCTGTTGTTCCATGTCCAGTTCTAACTGTTGCTTCCTGACCTGCATACAAATTTCTCAAGAGGCAGATCAGGTGGTCTGGTATTCCCATCTCTTTCAGAATTTTCCACAGTTTATTGTGATCCACATAGTCAAAGACTTTGGCATACTCAATAAAGCAGAAATAGATATTTTTCTGGAACTCTCTTGCTTTTTCCATGATCCAGTGGATGTTGGCAATTTGATCTCTGGTTCCTCTGCCTTTTCTAAAACCAGCTTGAACATCAGGAAGTTCACGGTTCACATATTGCTGAAGCCTGGCTTGGAGAATTTTGAGCATTACTTTACTAGCGTGTGAGATGAGTGCAAATGTGTGGTCGTTTGAGCATTCTTTGGCATTGTCTTTCTTTGGGATTGGAATGAAAACTGCCCTTTTCCAGTCCTGTGGCCACTGCTGAGTTTTCCAAATTTGCTGGCATATGGAGTGCAGCACTTTCACAGCATCATCTTTCAGGATTTGGAATAGCTCAACTGGAATTCCATCACCTCCACTAGCTTTGTTCGTAGGGATGCTTTCTAAGGCCCACTTGACTTCACATTCCAGGATGTCTGGCTCTAGGTCAGTGATCACACCATCGTGATTATCTGGGTCGTGAAGATCTTTTTTGTACAGTTCTTCTGTGTATTCTTGCCATCTCTTCTTAATATCTTCTGCTTCTGTTAGGTCCATACCATTTCTGTCCTTTATCGAGCTCATCTTTGCATGAAATGTTCCTTTGGTATCTCTGATTTTCTTGAAGAGATACCTAGTCTTTCCCATTCTGTTGTTTTCCTCTATTTCTTTGCATTGATCGCTGAAGAAGCCTTTCTTATCTCTTCTTGCTATTCTTTGGAACTCTGCATTCAGATGCTTATATCTTTCCTTTTCTCCTTTGCCTTTCGTTCTCTTCTTTTCACAGCTATTTGTAAGGCCTCCCCAGACAGCCATTTTGCTTTTTTGCATTTCTTTTCTATGGGAATGGTCTAGAAGGTCAACTAAGTTCCAAATATGAGCAAAAGTGATCACAGGTGAGATCCAGTGAGGAGATGTGGTTCTAGGAAACAGACCTTAGGGATCCAGTGACGTGGTGGTGGAAGGCAGGGCTACATTTCAGGAACATTCCTTCTCTCACCCTGACTTCAACCCATGAAACACGCACAGAACAGCACCAGGCTCACAGGGACCAATCCAGCATTCCCCTCCATTCATCGGCTGTGTGTGGGTCTCCCAAACTGACCATCCTGATAAAGAGGGACTCACTGGACCCTGGATGTCCCTCTCTGGACACAAGGAGTCCGGCCTGTCACAACTAGCCCATTCAGGGGCATCAGGATGAGACTCAAGATGACAGTACAGGCACACACGCGTTTTAACAAGCACCCACCGTCTTGGTTTGCCAGGGCAGCCAGAACAAAGAACTACAGCTGGCTGGCTCACACAACAGCAATTATTTAAGTTCTGCAGGCTGGAAGAGGTCACAGTTGGCTTCTTCTGAGGCCTCTCTCCTTGGCTTATCCATGGCCTCCGTCACCCTGTGTCTTCACAGTCTTCCCTCCATCTGTATCTTAATCTCCTCTTACATGGACACCAACTCTAATAATCTCATTTTAGCATAATTACCTCTTTAGACACTTTGTCTCCTAACACACAATTTTGAGGTTAGCATTTCAACATACGAATTTGAGGAGACAATTCAGCCTGTAACACTCACACTGGAAACAAACTTCTTTACCGCTAGTCGGAACAATTTAGTGCTAAATTCATTTTCACGCTTTTTACATGTGAATTAGGTTCAAAAATAGTAATGAACTTAGGCTCCTTTAAATATTTAACCATAACTAATTGAATAATGCTAATAACAAGTAGAGAGTAAAATAATGCCATTTGCAGCTACATGAATGGACCTAGAGATTATCATACTAAGTAAAGGAAGTCAGACAAGAAAGACAAATACCATCTGGTATCATTTACAGGACTTCCCTGCAGTTCAGACAGTAAGAATCTGCCTGCAATGCAGGAGACCTGGGTTCAATCCCTGGGTCGGGAAAATCCTCTGGAGGAGGGAATGACAATCCACTCCAGTATTCTTGCTTGGAGAATCCCATGGATGGAGGAGCCTGATGGGCTACAGTCCATGGGGTCGCAAAGAGTCGGACACAACTGGGCGACTAACACTACATGTGGAATCTTAAAAAATGATACAAATGAACTTATTCATAAAACATAAACAGACTTACAGACATAGAAGACAAAATTATGATTACCAAAGGGGAAAGGGGGTGGAGGAGGGATAAGTTAGGAGTTTGGGATTAGAAGACACAAACTGCTATATATAAAACAGATAAACAAGGCCCCATTGTGTAGCACAGGGAACTATTTATATTCAGCATCTTGTGATAACCTCTAATGAAAAAGAACAAGCATATACACACATATATATAACTGAATCACTCTGCTCTACACCAGAGACAGAACACTGCAAATCAACTATACTTCAATTTAAAAAAATCAAAGAATCCCTTTTAAAGAAATGCCTGGCTTGACCATGTGTAAGTTGGGCAAATAGCTCAGAGAGGAAGATGCAAGCTGTGTGTGTATTTGGAGCAAGAAAGACCCCAAATGGGCATTATGCCCAGGGCTACCTGTTCTGACTGAGCTAAGGGCGCATGCTGAGTTTTCATTTCACGTCAATAAAAGTGTTAACTAGCATATCAGGACTTCCCTAGTGGCTCAGTGGTAAAGAATTCACCTGCCAAGGCAGGAGACTCAGAAGATGTGGATTTGATCCCTGGTTCAGAAAGATCCCCTGGAGAAGGAAATGGCCACCCACTTCAGTATTCTTGCCTGGAGAATTCCACAGACAGAGGAGCCTGGCGGGCTACAGTCCATGGGGTCAGAAAGAGTTGGACACAACTGAGTGACTAACACACACACACACCCACACACACACACAACTAGCATATCAATATTATAGCTTTAAGAAGTATTCACTCTTACATCATCTTAAAAATAATGCCCTCAGAGATGTTGAAACTGACTGATGGAAATTCACCTCTTTATCACACAACAGGTATTTGTTGATCTACTGAATTCAACCGTCCAGCTCTCTATTCCTCTGCCTGCAAAATTCTGGTTCCTCTCTCTTTTGTCACAAGTGTGCTACACAGCTTCTCTACCCTAGTCTGTGGCAGCTTAAGTCACTCCACAAACATTTATGAAGGGCCCTCTCTAGACCAGGAACTGTGCAAGGTGCTGGGTGACGCATTCGTTCGCCCTACAGTCAAGAGGAAGGGAAAAGGCCCCTTTCCAAGCTTATAAAAGCTGAACCCCAGAACTGATCAGTACCTAAAGATCGAGGATTTATTCTTGATTCCTGCAGAGTACTATGTCTTAGACACGGAAAGGGGTAGCACATTCTGCTGGGATGTGTGAATACAGCTCCTGGTAAGATTCTGTGAAGCTTATTTAATAAATATTTATATAATGCTAAGGTTTGTCAGGTTGGGCACTTAGGGATAAGAAAGCAAACCACCAAGACACGGGATTAAGAAGAAACCTGCTAAACACAAGAATGAAACAAATTACACAATGAACCATAAACGAAATAGGAGACAGAAACTCGGTTGTTATTTTTAAAGTCAGCTGCGTGTCATGAAAGAATCACGGCCCCCAGTCCTGAGAGGCTTACAGCCGCCTCCTCGAGAGATAAAGGCACCTGGATCCCCAGCAACGTGAAACTAATTGTGATGTTATGGAGGCTGGAAAGGTGAGCCCTGCATCAAAGGAAGAAAACAGTAACTCATTTAATCCTCTAAGTTTGCCGGAAGGGGTAAGCCATGAGCCAATTTTGTTGTTGTTGTTGTAGCTTAGACCGAAAAGGAGAGTTGGGGTTCTCCCTGGCTAAGGCATAGGCTAGGCAAAAACAATTTTAATGGAAATGGTCAATAAACTTTAAAAAGGAATCACTCAAGTGAAACAAGAAGGGAACAGCTGGAAAGAATTGACTCACTGGGGCCCGACTCCCCTCCATCCATGTATCACCTCCTGATCATCCACTGGGGGTCACCCCACTTCCAAGAGAATTATCAACTGCGTGTCCATCTGCCAGTGCAACAAGGGGGTGCCACAAAGGTTCCTGACACGGTGCCCACTTTCGTGGAGCTCGCTGTGGACTAAATTACATTCCATCATCTTGTTTTTACAGGCTCTCAGACAGCTCTCCCAGGAGCCAATGCTAGAGTTCTGACAGGGCAGAATCAGGCTGCAGGCAGGCAGGCAGGTTTATCTGGCCTCAAAATCACAAGTTTTCTGTTACCCTGAATGGTCCCCAACAAGAAGGCAAAAATGACCAAAACACTGATAGCATCCCAAGGGCGGCAGTCTCCTCCATGTGACACTTCTGGCTTCTGTCTCCATTTCCTGCCCTGAGCACCCTCCACACCCAGGACCTCAAACCTCCACGTTCCCTCAAAATCTACCTCTTGGGCTACATTCTCAAAGCAAGAGCCACTGCCTAGGACACCCAATTCTCTGTCACACAAGGATGGCTCTGTGGGAAGTTGGCAGAGGAGAGGAGAGAACTATCATTTCCTCTGAGAAGCAAAGAGATTGACCTCTCCTCCATCCTCTGCGACTCTCTAGAGAAAGAAAAGAAAGCAAAATACAACCATTGGCATGGGCCACCCTATAACTAATTCAACAAGGACAGTGCTGCAAACATCCTGCTAACCAGACTTCTTTCCCTCTCTCAGCAGCCTGACCAGTGTCAGAAATCTCACCAAGCAGACATGCATTTATTCCGTCTCACGTCCAGCCTCCAAGAAACTTCCAGGACACAAATGCTCCTGAAAAGGACTGAACAGCAAAGGGACAAATGTTGGGCTCTGCATCCAACGCCTGAGACCCATCATCACATTGACCTTGATATAAAGTCATTTAATCCAGAGTCTACTCAAGGCTATGGTTTTTCCTGTGGTCATGTATGGATGTGAGAGTTGGACTGTGAAGAAGGCTGAGAGTTGGACTGTGAAGAAGGCTGAGCGCCGAAGAATTGATGCTTTTGAACTGTGGTGTTGGAAGACTCTTGAGAGTCCCTTGGACTGCAAGGAGATCCAATCAGTCCATTCTGAAGGAGATCAGTCCTGGGATTTCTTTGGAAGGAATGATGCTAAAGCTGAAACTCCAGTACTTTGGCCACCTCATGCGAAGAGTGGACTCATTGGAAAAGACTCTGATGCTGGGAGGGATTACGGGCAGGAGGAGAAGGGGACGACAGAGGATGAGATGGCTGGATGGTATCACTGACTCGATGGACGTGAGTCTGGGTGAACTCCAGGAGTTGGTGATGGACAGGGAGGCCTGGCGTGCTGCGATTCATGGGGTCGCAGAGAGTCGGACACGACTGATCGACTGAACTGAACTGAATCCAGAGTCTCCATGAAGGGAGGCTACACAAGCTAGCTTGGGGGGCGTGAAAAGCAGATAACACATGGAAGGACCCTGCAGCACAGCCAGCAGCTCAGCAGAAAGCAGGCAGGTGTTAATGGATGCTGACTGGCCATCCCAGTTCCAATAAATCAAGCTGAAAGCTGGAGTCCCCAACAGAAGGTTCCAGAGCACTGGCCCCCAGAAAAAGGAATGACGCTGTGAGACACGGAGAAATGGAGGAGCAGAGCGAACCTTGGAAGTTAGGAACTGCTAACCTAAACGAACTGAATCTGCCAACTTTGCCGAGAGCAGCAGTTTTCAATGTGCAGCCAGACCAGCGGCATCAGCATCATCTGGGAACTTGTAGAGACTCTTCAGGCCCAGCCCCAGACCCACCTGGTCAGAAATCTGGGTTTTCCTAAGCCTTCCAGGGGATTCTGAGGCTGACTTATTTTTGAGAACCATTAGCCAGGAAAGCCAAGTTCACAGAACATGTAGTTCTATGGTTCTGTAGTTCTAGAAGGAAAATTAATACAGGACATAGCACAATCCAACATTTCTACTGTTGAAAAGCACAGCCAGAGGATTAGACTTTCCAAGTGTAGCACAAAGGGGGCAGTCGGCCACGTGTGTCTAGGGACCAAACACTGGAACCTGTTATAGGAGGCAGTGCTCTCAGAGCCAGGTCACATGCTTAGTAAACACAGTGAAACAGAGCAGTGTTGGGGGCCGGAGTGAGGTACTCCGCCCGTGACAAAGGTCATGAGGAAGGAGGCTCGACATACGCAAAGGCGGGATCGAGCCTCAGGAGTCCCCCTGGAACTCCTCGAGCATCTACCCCCATTACCAGAGCCTGCCTACTTTACTACTTTGTGCTCTCACCTACATCTCTGACTTTACGGGGGGCTGTCCCCCACCACCTCTTTCGGAGAAGGAGTTAACCTAGAGCTCCAGTCAATAAAAACTCTTGGGCGTGACAAGAGTGTTTTAACCTACAAACTCCTCTGAAGGTTCTCTACCTGCCTGACAGGCTCGTCCAGCCATATGTGATTGCTCACAGCCTCCCAACCGTGAGAGGCACGAGATGCTTTAAACCTTCTAAAAACAGATTCCTTAGAAAAGTTAGAAAACTATTAGTATAAGTATAATGGGCTGATTAGAAATTGTATTGGTGAAGGGTTTTTCATTTTTTGAGCCAATGTTTGTTGCTAAGTCTCCACATCCCCTGCCCTTACACACATTAATGAATATATAGAAGAAATAAGTATTAACCTTTGATATTAATCACGTTAGACCTTAGGCTGTAAATTCTTTCCTGAGAATAACTAAAACCCAACACCCTCACCCTATTAACTTTATTTGGGTGGTGGTTTTTCAATTAACATTTAATTAAGCAGTTGTTTCCTGATCTTCGCCTCGCCGTCTCTCCTTGAATACCCTGGATCAGCGGGGCTGGAGAGGCGCAAATCAATCAAAGTTGTGGCACTGCTGGCAGAGAGGGCCCCTCCTTCTGTCTATAAAAGCGCCTGGCTGCAGGCACTCCCATCCACAAGCCCGCATGGAGGCCATTCCGCATGACCCATGGTCTCGGCTGATTTTAGGGTCTCAAAGCAGATAATCAGTTACTGGTTTTCAATTTTCCAAAACCTACAGTTACCATCACAGACAAAAATCAAGGCACAAAAACAAAATCACCCGTTTCAAGGCAATTTTCTCTTCAAGCAAATTTATGCCTGAATTTAACTGCACATAATTTGCCAGCTTAGAAAAAGTTTCCAATTTAAAATATATATAAATTAGAAGTGCACAGACATTCCTCTAGACCTTTCTTTGCAACCGGAGAATCTTTGTTGTTGTTTTTAGTAGCTCAGTCATGTCCAACTCTTTTTCAACCCCATAGACTGTAGGCAATGGCACCCCACTCCAGTACTCTTGCCTGGAAAATCCCATGGATGGAGGAGCCTGGTGGGCTGCAGTCCATGGGGTCGCCAAGAGTCGGAAACGACTGAGCAACTTCACTTTCACTTTTCACTTTCATGCACTGGAGAAGGAAATGGCAACCCACTCCAGTGTTCTTGCCTGGAGAATCCCAGGGACGGGGAAGCCTGGTGGGCTGCCATCTATGGGGTCATACAGAGTCGGACACAACTGAAGTGACTTAGCAGCAGCAGACTGTAGCCCGCCAGGCTCTTCTGTCTATGGGATTTCTTAGGCAAGAATACTGGAGTGGGTTGCCATTTCCTACCCCAGGGGATCTTCCTGACCTAGGGATCGAACCCATATCTCCTACACTGGCAGGCAGATTCTTTACCAGTGGGCTACCCCCTGGGAAGCCTCTGAGAATCTATTATTATTCCAAAATAATATAATTAGTTGGGTTTTCCCACTGGTTATTTTGTTGTACAACACACACACAGGCCACACAATCCCAAGAGATTGGTCTATTCAAGACTCTGGCACGTAAGCCTCAAGGGCAAGAGACCACAGACTAAAATTTTTAGTGATTTCAGAATTAAACCCACTTGCTCAGGCCTGTGTAGAACAGTGGAATCGCCAGTGTGGGCCCCACAGAGATAAACCAGTGAGTAGATCCTTGTTATCACCATCAGGCACACACTCCAGATGCTCTCTGGAGCCAGCACCCTCAAAACACAGCAGTAAGTTAGAAAGAGAAAAATATCATATATTAACACATACAGGTAGAAAAACGGTACATATGAACTGATCTGCACAGGAGAAATACAGACATAGATGTAGAGAACAAATGTATGGATACCAAGGTGGAAAGTTGGGGGGGATGAACTGGGAGATTGGGACTGGCATATATACACTATTGATACTATGGATAATAGGTAACTAATGAGAATCTACTGTATAGCACAGGAAACTCTACTCAGTGCTCTGTGATGACCTAAACAGGAAAGAAATCCAATAAAGAATTGATATATGTGTACATATCGCTGATTCACTCTCCTGTTCAGCAGAAACTAACACAACATTGTAAAGTAACTACACTTCAATAAAAATTAAAAAAAAAAAAAAGTAGGCTTTCCCAGAAAAAAAAGAAAGAAAGAAAAGAAAAGAAATTACAGACAACAAAAGATAATACTGCAAAAGTCCTAAGACCTGCTTCACAGATTTTCCTGGCCATGCATATCATCTGAGGTGTTGAAGGGAGGCGGCTCACCGGGAGGAGGGCTTCTCCCCCCATACACACCCCTGGTCTCCCCAGGTCCTCCCCTCACCCCGCTACCTCCCGCTTCTGGGGAAGGAAGCAGCTTCTCAAACCGACATACCAGGGAGAGTTCCTGCAGGCAGTGGCGGGCAGGGTGCGGTTTCCCCGGCTCCCTCTGGAAGTGAGCTTCTGCAGGCTCTGCTACTGCTCCAGGGCCTCGGCCATGAGGGAAGGGTCAGCTCAAGGTTCTGAGACAAATCAGCCTCCATCCACGAACGCAACGAGCAAAACTCCTGGGCTGCCTGACTTGACAGCCTCACAGTCCAGCCTCTGGTAGGGAATAAGTGACGTTCTGACCTCTTTTTTGCCCTAGTCATTGTTTCTCTTCTTGGTGTGCTCAGAACCTGGGCAGCTATGAGGACCAGGCTCCCTGGGCCTGGTGGGATACCTGCCCCAGGTGTGTCTAATGATGCAGATGGCCGCCCCACCCACGCCCCGAATCGCCAGCTCCATGAGGCCACATCAGAGCCCAGTGCTTCCACAAAGAGCCCAGGAGACCCTTGTTATCTGGACAATTAGGGAAACATTGTCTGAAAGAATGTTCTAGCATTGTGTTCCCTGTGATGCCAAATTGGAGTCTACGGGGGCCAGTTTCTGCAGAGGTTTGCAGCACTTTCTAGAAGTTTTGCTCTAATCACACCTATGGGAGAAAATTACAGAGAAATTACAGAGACCAGGAGCTCAGGACTGGAACATTGCATCTGAAGGTTAAGCAGCCCAGCAAAGGAGTAGAGGCTTTCCAAGGATGACTCCTAAAGAATAAAGGAAGGTTAGGGAAAGCACAGGGGCTTCTCCGGGGGTTCAGATGGTCCAGCTAAGACTCCACCCACCCAATGCAGCGGCCTGGGTTTGATCCAGGGAATTAGATCCCGCATGCCCCAGTGAAGATCAAAGATCTCGTGGGCCACAACTAGGGCCTGGTGCAGCCAAATAAATACACACATTTTTTTAAAGGTAAAGGAGCAAGTTACCGCCCCTGCTTAACGCCCTGCAACAATTCCCTGATCACTGCTAGCAAGAAGGCAAGTCCTTTCAACAGCCCTCACAGTTTTGCTGCCTCTGCCCCAGCCCCTCTGACTTCCCCCTGCTGTCCTACCCTGCTGGAACTCTCCAGGCGCATTCTGACTCCAGTCTTCGCACTGGCCGTTCCTTCTACCTGGAGGCTCCTGCACTGATCCCCTCCCCGCTTCAAGACTGCTCAGACGGCATCATCCAAAAAAGACCCACCCCAACGACTGCCTTTAAAACCATCCCTGGTCCCTTGTTCAACTCCTTCATCCTGCTCTACTTCTCATTTTTTCCCCAGAGGACCTTCTAACATACCATGCAATTCACTCCCTAGGTTGATTTTTTATGTCTCCCCCACCACAGGGCTTCCCAGGTGGCTCAGTGGTAAAGCCCTGCCAATGCAGGAGACATGAGTTCGACCCCTGGGTCGGGAAGATCCCCTGGAGAAGGAAATGGCAACCCACTCCAGTATTCTTGCTAGGAAAATCCCATGGACAGAGGAACCTGGTGGGCTACAGCCCATGGGGTCGCAAAGAGTCAGACATGACCTAGCGACTGAGCACGCATGCATGCCCTCACCACAATCTAAGCTCTGTGAAGGCAGAGGACCTGTTCAACACAAACACTAGAAATGTGCCTGGAACACAGTGACCACAGCAGCTGGGCTGGCTCGGCCTCCTGCTCCTCACCCAACTGTGTTTGCCAGAACAGAGAATCTTCAGTTGGGAGGAGGGCTGATGTGCAAGCAGAGGGCAGCCACCATTACTTGAGATGTTATTTGCAAGGTTCCAGAAAGAGCTTCTGCATCAAAATGCCCTCCCACCCCCACCTTAAAAGTCAGCCAGCATGCCTGAATTTGCCAGCATCATCCCCAAACCTCAGGAGAGGGCCTGCAGGGAGGAGAAAGCATGGTGAGACCTTCACATCATTAGCATCTGGGCGTGAAGCAGTATATTCGAATATCCATCACCCAAAAGGGCTTCCCTGGTAGCTCAGATGTTGAAGAATCTGCCTGCAATATCGGGAGACCCAGGTTCGATTCCTGGGTCAGGAAGGTCCCCTGGAGAAAGGAACAGCTACCCACTCCAGTATTCTTGCCTGGAGAATTCCATGGACAGAGGAGCCTGGTGGGCTAGAGTCCATGGGGTTACAAAGACTTGGACATGACTGAGCAGCTAACACTTTCACTTTCAAAAGTAAACCTAGAGAGGGCCTGTCATGCCCAAGCACTGTGCTTAGAAACTCAGAACTAAGTTAAGGGGCGACTCCATCCCTACCAAAAAGGATGCTGGGCTCTCAGCAGAAGACAGAAGTGTGTACACAGACAGCTGTGTGCTCAAAGCTGCAGGGAAGACGTGCACAGCCTTCCCTGGAAAGACAGACTGGAGAGAGGAGAGCTCCCTTCTAGTCCATGTGAGACACGCTGAGGGGCCAATCTGGTGGGCCAGTGGTTAAGAATCAGAGAGGAGAGATGGCCTGGCAAAGAAAGGAGGAAGAGGGAACAGCACCTTCAAAGTCACAAAACTGTAAAAGGCACAGCACATGTAAACAGTGGAGTTGCTAAACTCCTTGGGCTGGAGCATTCCCAGCAAGGGGCAGTGAAGAGGTGGAGGGCGGGGGAGATGCTTTGTCTTGTGGGAGGGGGTAGGCGGCAGGAGTGAGGCTAGTGCAGATTTCCAGGAAAATGGCCCTTAAGGCAAGCAGTGGAGGTGCCCAAGGGAAGAGGCCGTGCTGCCAGGGGCTGTGATGCAAAGGCTCTGGGAAGTGAGAAAAGATAAGGAAAGGGTCTGGAGTGTGGGGCAGAGCTCCCAGAGAGCTGGGACAGCTGGTGGCCTCAGAAACAACCACGGATCACTGAGAGTGATGCAAGAGAGACTCAGCCAGACTCCCCCAGGTCCGAGCCAGAAGCAGGCACCTTCCAGTGGTGACAGATACTGGTTGGTCCCTCCAGGTCCTACTACAACAAAAAGTGGGGTGGAAGATGGACTGGAGAGAGGAGAGCCCCTTCCTAGTCCAGGTGAAACACACGGAGGGGCCAACATGGTGGTCCAGTGGTTAAGAATCTGCCTTGCAAGGCAGGGGTCGCAGGTTCAATCCCTGGTCGGGAACTAAGATCCCACACCCCACAGAGCAACTAAGATCCAACACAGCCAAATAAATAAATAAATCTTTTTTAAGTGAAGTTATGGCCACAGGAGATTAAAAAAACCTTAAGGAACCTCAGCCCAGGATGATGGAAGCAAGAAACGCCTAGATGACCACAGAGAGACAACCAGACCAAAGGGAGCCAGGGTTCATGGTTACAAACAACAGAAAACCACTGAGTTGGAATGCTGGTGGGCGCTCCCAGAATTTTAATGGGAGAAGTGGAGAATCAGACTTGAAAAGTGAGCAGGAACCAAAGGAAGCTGGCAGCCAGAACAAGGCCCATGGCCAAGGCCCACACAGGAGCAGTTAGGAGAGACCAGCACCAACACCTGAGTTAGCTCTGATCTGCCCCCTGGTCAGAGTCTAATCAGGTGTAGCCAAATGGGTCCCATGTCATGGGCAGTGATATTAACCTACTTTCCTATGTGTGCAGTAAGTGTAAATCTCCTGAATGTATCTGCATTAAGAAGGAGCATTACTATTAACAATAGAGAAGATATGGAAACAACGTAAATGTCCATCAGAATGGATTAAAAAAAAATGTGATATACACACACAGTGGAATGAAATAGTGTCATTTGCAGCAATATGGATGGACTTAGAAATTATCATCTTAAGTGAAATACGTCAGAGAAAGACAAATATCATCTATCACTTACAAGTGCAATCTCAAATAGGACACAAATGAATCTATCTATGAAACAGAAACAGATTAACAGACACAGAACAGATTTGTGGTTGCCAAAGGCCAGAGGAGGAGGGAGAGGGATGGATTGGGAATTTGTGGTGAGCAGATGCAAACTATTATACAGAAAATGGATAAACAACAAGGTCCTACTGTATAGCATAGGGGACTATATTCAATATCCTGTGATAAACCATAATGGAAAAGAATATGAAAAAGAATGTGTATATATGTATAACTGAATCTGCTTTTCAGCAGAAATTAACATTGTAAATCAACTGTACTTCAGAAAAATAAATCCAAACAGAAAGAAGAGGCATTAATCATATGTGTGTATATGTGCAGGGTGGGAGGAAGGGACAGACATCTCTTTTGACCTTCCCGAGTACTTCTCCAGGCTAAGCAGTACCTACCACTCTCCCCTAAATAGAGCCTCCACTCAGGCTGAGTGATCTAGTCCCTCTGCCAACCCTTGTTCCTTCTGGACATTCTCCCCACCTGCCTGTCCTGCCCCCTACCTGCCTCCCTTCTCCTGCCGCTGTCCATCTTTACAGGCTCATCTCAGGCCCAGTCTACTCAGCCCCTCTAGCCCAGAGCTCCTTGACCTCAAAATTCCTACAACACTCCCAGTCAAGTGACCCAGGAGAGATTCATCTGATACCACCTTATTTCAGTAACTCACCTCTGATGAATACACAGACTTTAAACAAGATTGAAATCATAAACACAGAAATCATCTTCCTTGTCTTTCTTCACCTTAGCTTAGAAGACATCTCCATAAATGTTAAGTGACTGATAAACCAAAACAATGAAAAACAGAAAGAAAAAAAAAAGAAACAGATGAAAAATGCGTTTTGTGTTAATTCTTTAAGAGCTTCCCTGGTAGTGGGGCAATAATTACTCAATTAACAATGAGGTACCTGCTGTTTTTGTTTTTCTACAAATAAAGGTTTGCAATATTTACAAACCTGTCTGGAGATCCATTTAGCACTTACTTGATACTGCCTTATACTATTAATTACTCTCTTCTGCACATATTGATTTTAAATGATTGAAAATATTATACAAGTAAGAATTCTCACTCTCTATGTGTGTGGTGGGAATGAGGGTTGATTTGACCTCTTGAGCTCAATGTCATTTGCCTGGCTGTGGGGGAGGGATGGATTGGTAGTTCGGGGTTAGCAGATGCAGACAAGTATATAAAGGAGAGATAAACATAAAGTCCTTACTGTATAGCACAAGGAACTATATTCAATATTCTGTGATAAACCATAATAGAAAAGAATGTCTCTATGTATAACTGAATCACTTTGTACAGCAGAAACTAACAACATTGTAAATCAACTACACTTCAATAAAATAAATTTTAAAAAGTAAAAATTATTTGACTGATTACCTAAAAGGATAAAAAATACATTACAGGTAAGTTTGTTTTCTGTATAATCACTGCTCTAAAGAGATAGTTTCCCTTGCTAATAGTAAGACCACATATTATTGCACCTGTACAAAAAGAAAAAAAAAAATGGCTGGGGGCCTCCATGGTGGCTCAATGGTAAAGAATCCACCTGCCAGTGCAAGAGACACGGGTTCGATCCCTGATCGGGAAAGAAACTATGCCACAGAACAACTAAACCTGTGCACCACAAGTACTGCGCCTGTGCTCTCGAGCCCAGGAGCCACCACAACTGAGCCCACATGCCCTGGAGCCCAGGCTCTGCAACAAGAGAAGCCAGCACAAATAGAGAGCAGTCCTCACTCTTCCCAACTAGAATCCAGCTCGAGCAGCAATGAAGACCCAGCACAGCCAAAAATAAATAAATAAACACATTTTAAAATATATATATATTAAAAAATATGATGGCTGGAATCTAGTCAGTAATTTCCCGGAGGCATTAAAGGGATGGTCTATGAAAATTAAAACGGCCAGAGCCAAGCATCTAAACTGCTGATTCATGGAACCTGGGACTTAGAAGTCACATCAGCTCTGCCCATCAGCTAAAAGGGAGGGCTGTCCCTCAGATGGACCACTGGGTCCTTAGGAGATATCTCAATCTTAGCAGCACTAAAAGGGAAGCTTCCTGGACCCCACAAGGAAGCGCCATCACGCCACACCCTGAAAGACCCCCAACATCAGCTTAGGAAGTGAGACGGCCAACAAACCATCTGAACAACCACATCTGGACAGACCCAGCAGGGCAGATGGAATCAGACTGGGGTAAGGGGGAAGTTCTCAGGGCTGGAGAGAAAGGATGAAAGGGGGCACTGACAGAGCCACAGGTGAAATGATCTCTGTTTTCAGGGGCCAGGATAACCTCAGAGGGACTTCAGGGAACCCATACAAAAAAAAAAAAAGAATCAGTGGCTGAATTGAAAATCCCACGAATTGCAAGCACACATAAGCCTCTCTGGCCCTGGCTTCTGCTCACTCAGCAACTGCCCATTTCAATTCTGAATCAAAACTCCTCAGATGCCCGGACATGGTAGGAGATACTCAAGGAGTAACGTTAAGGATGAAAGAAAGAAATGCAGGCTCTTTAATTTGGTCTATTTCCTTATCTGCTTTTCCACCTTCTTTTTTCTACTTTCAAACCATCTTCCCAGGCTTCCCAGGTGGCACTAGCAATAAAGAAACCACCTGCCAATGCAGGAGACATAAGAGACGTGGGTTCGATCCCTGGGTCAGGAAGATCCCCTGGAAAAGGGCATGGCAATCCACTGCAGTATTCTTGCCTAGAGAATCCCATGGACAGAGGAGCGTGGTGGCTACGGTCCATGGGGTCGCAAAGAGCCTGACAGCACACACGCACATCATCTTCTCACCCCTTATTTTTTGGAAAGGTAGTCCCAACAGGGACCCAAGAAGAATGGAAACAAACCTATTTTAACGTAAGAGGTGAGTGAGGGCAGGCAGAAGAGTGCAAGAAGGAAGGTGTGAAGTTGGCAGTGACTATCAGTCCAGAACTAAGGCTGAGAGCAGGCAGAACTGGGGCAGGTATATCCCAGACCTAAGCATGGCTCTGAGGCCAAGGAGCTTGGGTTCACATCCCAGTTCTGCGTTTTTTTTTTTTTTTGCCTTCACTGCACTGCATGTTCCCGACCAAGGGCTGAACCCTAGCCCCTTTAATTGGAAGAGCAGAGTCTTAGTCACCAGACTACCAGGGAAGTCCCCCTAGTTCTGCTTCTTATGGGCTGATTCACCTGGGGAAGTTTCAAAATTCCTCTCTGCCTCAGTTTCCATATTTGTAAAATGGAAAAAATAAGAGTGCTTACTTTATATTTGGGGGCAAATTAGGAAGTATTTAGAATAGGGACTGGCACTGAATATCCACCTCTTCCTTCCTTGTTTCTTCCTCCCAAATAAATACCAAAATGTTTTTCAAAAGAAGGTTCTACTGATCCACCCCAGGGCATGTGGTACTAAACAACTTCCTAGTACAGAGTAGGATTTTTAGTTTATGTGTGTGTGTGCTCAGCTGTGTCCAACTCTTTGGGACCCCATGGACTGCAGCCCACTAGGCTCCTCTGTCCAGGAGATTTCCCGGGCAAGAATACTGCAGTGGGTTGCCATGTCCTTCTTTAGGGGATCTTCCCAACTCAGGGATTGAACTTGGGTCTCTTCCATTGCAGGTGAATTCTTTACCTACTGAGCCACCAGGGAAGCCCAATAATTCATCCTTATAAATTTGTGCCCTGTCCTTGGATTCACCTTGAAATCACTGAGGCTGGCTGGCCGTCTGTGGACCTGAAACACAAAGAAAACAACCACTCTGCTGACCAGAGTGGCTGAGTAAACCTAAATAGTAAATTTACTGATACTGCATTTTCTGCTTTTGTATTATACTTACACTCATATCATATTTTCTGGGGTTCTTCCTTAACGGTCACATTCTTTTCTCAGTGAAAGATGACTATTAAGAACCATTCATCTGGGACTTCGCTGGTGGTCCAGTGGTGAAGACGCTGTACTCCCAATGCAGAGGGTCCAGATTCAATCCTGGCCAGAACCAGATCCCACATGCTGCAACTGAGAGTTCCAGTGCTACATCTAAAGATCCTGCATGCCACAGGTAAGACCTGGTGAGCAAAGTAAATTTTAAACTTATTAAAAAATTTTTGAACTTTGAAAATCCATTAGTTTATTGGGGGAGCAGGGGCTATGTGACTCAGAGTACGAGCAGGTGAGGAACTCGGGATTCCTTTGGCATCGTATGTAATGGCGTATACTGACCTTTTGTTGAATGTAACGGCACACTGACCTTTGGCATCGTATGTAACGGAGCATACTGACCTATGCCATCAGATGTAAGGGGGCACTGTGATATTCAGGAGCAAAGAAGGCTGAGATGTGTCTTAGGAAGACACTCCCTTGGGTCCTGCCTGAATATTTAGCAGGGTCTGCTGCTCTAAGCCTCATGAACTTCTTTCAGTCAAGACTGAGTCACGCACCGGCCCTTCTGTGTTCAAGAATCAGATCGCACAAGTGACTTTCTCTTCCAAATTGTCTACATTTTGAAGGTCTTAAATCCCCCTTTCATACCTGAAGAGTTGAATGTTTCCCACTGTGTGGGAAATGAGCTGGGAGTAAAAGAAATCATCAGAATCAATTTTGATTTTTATATTCAAGTACAATTTTAATGTGTACATTTGAAGACAGAAAACAGTAAAGGAAAGTGCACTGGAAATTCAAATCACGATCCAAGGTATTTCTCTGATACACAAATGTGCATCAATAAAAAGCAATGCAGATGGATCACAGGAAGGAAGTCCAGCTTCTCAAAAGACAAGTCAGACTAGCTTAGACATAAAAAGACTTTGCCAACAGGGCTCTAGGCAGAGACAGGAATACTCAACACTGGAGAAAGCAGAGTGCATGCCAATGTTAGGAATATGAGCAACTTGAGGCTCAATGTCTGCAAAGATCACCAGCCAACCAGATCTTGTGACAGATCCCATCAGCCTGTCAGGAATATGCCAAGAGATCAAGCCCTGAGCTTTTGGAGTGGAAGCACTGACTCCAGGACCCTAGACTATCAGATAACTAACCTGAAAGAAAGTGAAAGAAAGTCACTCAGTCGTGTCCAACTCTTTGCAACCCCATGGACTGTAGGCTACCAGGATCTTCCATCCATGGGATTCTCCAGGCAAGAATATTGGAGTGAGTTGCCATTTTCTTCTCTATAACTAACCCTGCTGCTACTGCTAAGTCACTTCAGTCGTGTCTGACTCTGTGCGACCCCATAGACGGCAGCCCACCAGGGTCCCCCGTCCCTGGGATTCTCCAGGCAAGAACACTGGAGTGAGTTGCCGTTTCCTTCTCCAATGCAGGAAAGTGAAAAATGATAGTGAAGTCGCTCAGTCATGTCCGACTCTTAGCGACCCCATGGACTGCAGCCTACCAGGCTCCTCCGTCCATGGGATTTTCCAGGCAAGAGTACTGGAGTGGGGTTAACTTATGTGTCTCCTTTTCCCAGGCTTCAAAGTTTAATTCTTTCTTTCTTTTGGTTTCTGCCCTCCTAAGTTTGGTCTAGTGGTTTGGGTAAGCTTCATATAGAGTGAGATTTGTGCTTTTTTGTTTGTTTGTTTCTTGTTTTTCTTCTGATGAAGGCTGAGTGAGGTAGTAATCCTGTCTGCTGATAATTGGGTTTGTATTTTTCTTTTGTTTGTTGTTTAGATGAGGCGTCCTGCACAGCATGTCACTGGTGGTTGGGTGATGCTGGGCCTTGTGTTCAAGTGGTTTCCTTTGTGTGAGTTCTCACATAGATGGCTTCATAGGAGAATTCCATCAAACATTTAGAGAAGAGCTAATATCTATCCTTCTAAAAATCTTTCATAAAATTGCAGAGGAAGGAACACTTCCAAACTCATTCTATGAGGCCACCATCATGCTGACACCAAAACCAGACGAAGACAACACAAAAAAGAAAACTACAGGCCAATATCACTGATGAACACAGATGCAAAAATCCTCAACAAAATTTTAGCAAACAGAATTCAGCAATACATCAAAAAGCTCATACACCATGATCAAGGTGGGTTTATTCCAGGAATGCAAGGATTCTTCAATATATGCAAATCAATGTGATATACCATATTAATAACTTGAAAGATAAAAGTCATATGATCATCTCAATAGATGTAGAAAAAGCCTTTGACAAAATTCAGCCCCCATTTATGATTAAATCTCTTCAAAAACTGGGCATAGAAGTAACCTCCCTCAACATAGTAAAGGCCATATATGATAAGCCTACAGCAAACATTATTCTCAATGGTGAAAAACTGAAAGCATTCCCCCTAACATCAGGAACAAGACAAGGGTGTCCACTTTCACCACTATTATTCAACATAGTTCTGGAAGTCCTAGCTACAGCAATCATAGAAGAAAAAGAAATAAAATGAATCCAGATTGGAAAAGAAGTAAAGCTCCCACTGTTTGCAGATGACATGATACTGTACATAGAAAACCCTAACGACAGTATCAGAAAATTACTAGAGCTACTCAGTGAATTTAGCAAAGTTGCAGGATACAAAATTAATACACAGAAATCACTTGCATTTCTATATACTAAAAATGAAAAATCAAAAAGAGAAATTAAAGAATCAATCCTATTCACCACTGCAACAAAAAGAATTAAATATCTAGGAATAAACTTACCTAAGGAGACAAAAGAACTGTACACAGAGAATTATAAGACACTGGTAAAAGAAATCAAAGATGACATAAACAGATGGAGAGACAGTCCATGTTCCTGGGTAGGAAGAATCAATATTCCGAAAATGACTATACTATCAAATGCACTATACAGATTCAATGCAATCCCTATCAAATTACCAATGGCATTTTTCACAGAAGTAGTACAAAAAATTTCACGATTCATAGGGAAACACAAAAGACCCCAAATAGCCAAAGCAGTCTTCAAAAAGAAGAATGGAGCTGGAAGAATCAACCTTCCTGACCTCAGATTATACTACAAAGCCACAGTCATCAAGACAGTACGGTACTGGCACAAAAACAGAAATATAGACCAATGGAACAAGATAGAAAGCCCAGAAATAAACCTATGCACCTATGGGTACCTTATTTTTGACAAAGGAGGCAAGAATATACAATGGGGCAAAGACAGTCTCTGCAATAAATGGGGCTGGGAAAACTGGACAGCTACTTGTAAATGAATGAAATTAGAACACTTCCTAACACCATACACAAAGATAAACTCAAAATGGATTAAAGACCTAAATGTAAGGCCAGAAACTATAAAACTCTTAAAGGAAAACATAGGCAGAACACGTGATGACATAAATCAAAGCAAGATCCTCTATGACCCACCTCCTAGACTAATGGAAATAAAAACAGAAGTAAACAGTGGGACCTGATTAAACTTAAAAGTTTTTGCACAGCAAAGGAAACTACAAGCAAGGTGAAAAGACAGCCCTCAGAATGGGGGGAAATAGTAGCAAATGAAACAACTGACAAAGGATTAATTTCCAAAATATACAAGCAGCTCATACAACTCAATGACAGAAAAACAAAGAGCCCAATCAAAAAGTGGGAAAAAGACCTAAACAGACATTTCTCCAAAGAAGACATACAGATGGCTAACAAACACATGAAAGGAAGCTCAACATGGCTCATTATTAGAGAAATACAAATCAAAACTACAATGAGATATCACCTCACACGGGTCAGAATCAGTTCAGTTCAGTTCAGTCACTCAGTCGTGTCCGACTCTTTGCGACCCCATGAATCGCAGCACACCAGGCCTCCCTGTCCATCACCAACTCCCGGAGTTCACTCAGACTCACGTCCATCGAGTCAGTGATGCCATCCAGCCATCTCATCCTCTGTCGTTCCCTTGTCCTCCTGCCCCCAATCCCTCCCAGCATCAGAGTCTTTTCCAATGAGTCAACTCTTGGCATGAGGTGGCCAAAGTACTGGAGTTTCAGCTTTAGCATCAAGGGAATGCTCTTGCACTGTTGATGGGAATGTAAATGGATACAGCCACTATGGAAGATGGTATGGAGATTCCTTTAAAAACTAGGACTAAAACCACCATATGACCCAGCAATCCCACTCCTAGGCATATACCCTGAGGAAACCAAAATTGAAAGAGACATGTATCCCACTGTTCACTGCAGCAATATTTACAATAGCTAGAACATGGAAGCAACCTAGATGTCCATCGACAGATGAATGGATAAAGAAGTTGTGGTACATATACACAACGGAATATTACTCAGCCATAAAAAGGAATACATTTGAGTCAGTTCTGATGAGGTGGATGAACCTAGAACCTATTATACAGAGTAAAGTGAGTCAGAAAGAGAAAGATAAATACCGTATTCTAATGCATATATATGGAATCTAGTAAAATGGTACTGAAGAACTTATTTACAGGGCAGCAATGGAGAAACAGACATAGAGAATAGACTTATGGACATGGGGAGAGGGGAGGAGAGAGTGAGATGTATGGAAAGAGTAACACGGAAACTTACATTACCATATGTAAAATAGATAGCCAACGGGAATTTGCTGTATGACTCAGGAAACTCAAACAGGGGCTCTGTATCAACCTAGAGGGGTGGGATGGGGAGGGAGACGGGAGGCAGGTTCAAACGGGAGGGGATATGTGTCTACCTATGGCTGATTCATGTTGAGGTTTGACAGAAAACAACAAAATTCTTTAAAGCAATTATCCTTCAATAAAAAAATAAATTTAAAAAAAAAAAAGGAAAAAAAAAAGCAATGCAATATAATGGCAAATACAACTGGGGCATCCACTAGCCAGGAGATCACAGAATGGAAATCTTGGTTTGTCCGTCTGCACATGTGCAGCCCAGCTAATGACTATTAACATCCCTGGTCTTAGACATACATGGAATATTATCATAGTCGGTTTAAAAAAATAAATTTCCAGAAGGAGTAAACTAAAATATTTTACTTAAACCCATATCCTCCCTGCCAAAAGAATTTAAAGTTGCTTTAATTGTATTATAAAAGACATTTTCAAAAAAAAAAAAAAAGACATTTCCTTCTGTCTTATCCTTTGCAATCTCTTATACCAGAGTGTCATGAGGATCCCTGAAAAACAGAAATAAGGATTAAGAAGAAATCTATGTAAATATACCAGAGACCCAGAGGCCAGACTTCCAAAATATAATTCCTTCTTTTTTAACCTGATTTAAATAATGGAATAGATTTCAACAGTCACCCAATAAGAGAAAGTCAGTCCTGTCATCTGGGGTTCATTTCCTTATTAACAGTTAATACACAAGAACAAAGAAACCAGACAGGATAGATTCTCCCAGATTCCTTAACTCAAAAAGCTCAGCCTCTTCCCAACTCTAGGCATGTACCATTTTTCAGAGTTTAGCACTGATGGAAAAGGGCAATCTGGCAGCTCTAAAGAATTCCACTCTATTTATTTATCTACATAAGGGACATAGTTTGGATCCTTTATACACCGGAATACTTGAATCATACGGGTTGGAATACAAGTCATCCAGAAGTTGAGAAAGAAAAGAAAATATATATTCAAGCTAAAATGGATCCAATTTTAAGAATTGGCCCCAATTTTAGTAAAGTTTTGAACAAACAGGCTGGACTAAAATAGAATAAAGTCACAGGGCACGTGAAAAGCTTTCACTTGGAGACACTACCCCACAGCAGACTGCAGGACAGATCTTCCATCAAATTCCTTCTGGGTGGAAGTTTAGAACACAGCTTAGGAGAAAGGCTTTCTGGACCACAGCCTGTGGATTTAAAGCGGGCATGAGACATTGCACTCTAGTGGCAAGGTCACAAAAGACAAGTTCCAAACAGACTGGAGAGCTCCGTCTGTTCCTATGGAACAATCATCTCCTGGCCAAGTGGTGAACTCTTTTTTTCATTATTTTTAAGGATTTTCTTGAGGTGGGACATTTTTAAAGTCTTTATTGAATTTGTTAGAATATTGCTTCTGCTGTTTATATTCTGGCTTTTTGGCTACCAGGCATGTGGAATCTTATAGCTGCCTGACCAGGGATCAAACCCACATCCCTTACTAGACAGCCAGGCAAGTCCCTAAGTGGGACTTAAGTAGCCTTTGTTTTACAGTTAATTATCTTCAATTTTTTTTTTTTTTTCCTGAAGCAGGTTACAGATGGTAAGACAACTAGCATAAAAGTCAAACTCCTCCCAGATACAATTAGAAACATGGTTAGAAACATAAGAAACCAATGTATTAAATATCTTCCTTTGCCAAAGGCAAAGCTGCTCAGGGAAATTAGAATTGAGAATAATGTAGTCCCAAATATTTGTTTCAGAGGCTGTAAAAAATCCATTCCCAAAGAAAGAAACCATAAACTCCAACTGTTCACTTCTGTTTAAAAAAAAGAAGAAGAAGAAGAAAAGGTTCACAGTTTAGAAATAACACATGTACACCCATGGCTGATTCATGTCAATGTATGGCAAAAACCACTACAATATTATAATTAGCCTCCAATTAAAATAAATAAATTTTAAAAAGAAATGACAGGGAAGAAGCAGGAGTATCTCAAGTATAATGACAAGAGCTAGAAAAGAGTTCCATGTGATTTAATCCCAAACAAAACAAGTGCAGGAAGAGACTTCCCAGCATGGCAAGTGGACAGCAAAGGGCACTGTTCCTTCAGTGGAAAGTATTTGAAACAGGGCATTGCTTAATGTCATAAACCAAAAGGTCTGTCCCTTCTGTTGCAGGAAGAGACTATCAAATTCGGTTTTTATTCTTTCATCCCATAAATCCAACACTGTGGAAGTCTATGAAAACACAAAATAATTTTCAGGATTCCAGGAGCCATGACCTTCACCATTTTCCCATGACAGTTTATAAGTCCAATGCTTCATGATAATTTATTTGAAGACACAGAC
Source organism: Bos mutus (assembly GCF_027580195.1). Taxonomy (NCBI): domain Eukaryota; kingdom Metazoa; phylum Chordata; class Mammalia; order Artiodactyla; family Bovidae; genus Bos; species Bos mutus. The sequence goes on from NC_091644.1 coordinate 35,909,312, forward strand.
CTCTGCACGAAAAAGGAAAACTATTCTAAGTACAACAATTCATGCGAAACCTAGTTCTCAGGGCACATGCTGTCCCTCCTGCCCACAATGCTCAGGGTTCAAGGTCAACCCCAAGTCTACTTCCCTGTATATATGTAGCTGACACCCTTATCTCTTGTGCTAACTCCTCTTGCCTGAGTTGTTGCCTGAGCCAGACTAAACCATGCAACGAGTGGCTTATTTCATGTCTGTTTCATACCCATCCTGTTTTCTGATTGGTCTCCTTGGTATATAACTTCTCCCAGCTGAGAACATTGTGGGGCAATGGTTAGTTGTTAAAATTTCCCAAAGTGTTCACACACAGAACACAAAAGGTTAGCTCTTTGATCTCCAGTTACCAGCCAGCGGGCTGCACTACAGTTTGCCGACTGGGCATTTCCTTTTAGTGAGCAAGAAGATTTCAGTGGTCCTGCTGTCAGCTCAAAGTATGATAAATAAGCCTTTCATTTTCAATAACACGTCTCGGCTACAGAGTGATTTCAGGCATGGTCCTAGAAAAACGTTACACTTCTCTTCCATGCGTGGAAGAAAGAGGGACCCTTAATTTCTAGGTTGAAAGAGGGCTGCACGGCTCCACAGAAGCCGCTGTGGAAGTATGTGGTACAAGCTTAAGAGTATTTACAGTATTCAGTGGGAGACCAAATTCTAGAATTATGCAGTGTTCAACTCTGACTTACATAATTCCAAGTTCCACAGCTGAAGCCAAGGCTTGGCTTTCCTTAACAAGACAAAATGATTAAATATATAAACTAGATCTTAGATACTCTTGATACACCCTTGTCTCTTTATTGTCTCTAAAACATTGAAAAAAAATAAATACTGGCAGAAGAGGCTCACTACCTGTATGGTGTTATTTCTAACACTGTAATCTCCTAAAGGCATGCTCCAGGGGCAACCCCAGCTCACTTGCCATCCTGACTGTATGTATATGGTTCTCTTTCTGGGTCTGTTTCTTCTTTCAGCCCCAGCCTCACAGTGGGGTCTCTCCTGCCCCCCAAAACTTCCTTTACATAATGCCCTCAGCTCGACCCCCTCAGGTGAGCCCCTGACCCACTCCACACTGCTGCTCTCCAACTAAGGAGAGCTGGACCACCACTCTGCTTCCTTTCTCCACTGCCAGCCCACTGAAACCACCTGTCCAGTCTCTGAATCCACAGGGTGGGAAAGAAGAACAAGGGCTGTGGAGTGAGACAAGTCTGAAGGGAACTCCACCTCCCCCATCCTTTCTCTAGAATTTGGGGTGGAGGGTATTTAGGAAAGTGAGAAATGTTCGTAGTATTTCTAACATTTTCATTTGCAACTAGAATCTGAAGAATGTACTTAAACCCCTCTGATTCTCAGAAGTCTCACCTACAAAACTAGGATAACATTTAACCTCACGAAGTTGTCTGAGGCTCATGCAACATAAGCCCTATGCCATGCTTAGCACGTCATAGGGATTTAGTAAAAGGCACCCGGGAAGAACTCAATACATGGCATCTGAGGTTATGTGCTACTGTTGTTTGGAAAGACAAAAACAAATGATGTGTTTCTAAAACTATAGGATGCTTGATATAAAATGAAGTCACTCTTAATTAATATGTACTGGGCACCTTCACCACTATGGTTTGATGTTTGCATTCCCTTCAATTCAGTTTGAAGTCCTAACCCCCAAAGGTGATAGTATTAGGAGGTGGAGGTGATCAAGTCATGAGGGTGGAGCCCTTATGAATGGGATTTGTTGTTGTTGTTGTTGTTGTACAGTCTCTAAGTCATGTCTGACTCTTTGCCACCCCATGGACTGCAGCATGCCAGGCTTCCCTTTCCTTCATTATCTCCCAGAGTTTGCTCAGATTCATGTCCATTGAGTCAGTAATGTTATCTAGCCATCTCATCCTCTGCTACCTCCTTCTCCTTTGGCCTTCAATCTTTTCCAGCATCAGTCTTTTCCAGTGAATTGGCTCTTTGCATCAGGTAGTGAAAGTACTGGAGCTTCACCTTCAGCATCAGTCCTTAGGATTAGCACCCTTATAAAAGAGACTTCGGAAGTTCCCTCAGCCTGTGACAACCCAGTGAGTAGGCGCTACCTATGAATCCGGAAGCAGGTCCTCACCAGACACCACAATCTGCAGAAGCCTTGATCATGGACTCATCAGCCTCCCAAACTGTGAGAAGCAAATTTCTGTTGTTTATAACCCACCCAGTCAGGAGTGTTCTGCTATAGCAGCCGGGATGGACTAAGTCTTTTACATTTAAGAAGTGTTATCAAGAAACAGTAGGAGTGAAGAGTGACTCTTAGGAACTGGAGCTTCAAGAGCAGCCAGAGTCTTGACAGGCAAGGAATCCCTGTGGTCAAAGAGAGAATTCAGTTCTTCTGCTGAGTGAAATTAATTGTAAGGACATCCCTGTAAGTGAGATAATTTGTGTGTGGCTTGTGTTTGTCCCGAATTATCCTCAAAAAAGGAAAAGTTACCTGTATTCCTTGCTCATAAGGAATTAATTACCTAGTAGGTCTGTGACATACAGAATACACTTTAAAAAGTGCACAAGAGCATTTAGAGATCATACAGAAGTTAAAGCACAAACTCAGTACAGCTGAGGACCCACAGAACCAGTATTAGGTGGCAACTACTTGCAATAACAAAAGAACTTTCCACGGGGTTCCTGTATGTAGCAAGCTTTCTCCTAAGTGCATTTCAGCTGTATGTTGGTTTTTTTGTCATTCAATTCACCCTTTCAGGAATAGCCTATCTGTAAAGCCAGCTGTATTCTTCTCCATGCAAAGCCACAGAAGTGGAAGCAGAAGAATCACAGAAGGGGGTTGCCCAGCTCCCCTGTCCCACCAGCCCCTGAAAACACAGGCTCCCCCAGCTCTCCCTGCTGTTGACCAAAACTCATCGACTCTTGTCACCACCTGGAGTTCACAGATTCACCCTGCAAACATCCAGGACCCCTGCTTTCCCAGCTGCTTCTATGTCCACACCCTGCCCTGCCCCAACTCTGGTACAACACACTTCAAGTTGAACTGGTCTGTTGTGGCATGAGGAGGAGAATCGCAGAAAACCATCACAGACAAATTATCCATCTTTCAGGGAAGGCATGACAATCAGTGTTGTTCAGCAAAAGAACTGAATCATCTCTCTGGCCACTGGGATTCCCTGCCTGCCAAGACTCTGGCTGGTCTTGAAGTTCTGATTTCTAAGAGTCACTCTGCCCCCTGTACTCCCCACTCCAAACCCCAAAGCTGATTTCTACTTCCACCTCCAGTACAAGACTGAGCACTCCCCCCAGAGCCCATGGTCCTGGTGAAGCAAGGTGATGTTTCTATATAACCCCTGACCTCAAGGCTGACATTGCTTTCTTTCCAGTCACCGAAGCCCAGCTCAGAGTCAGCCCAGACTCCCTACAGAAGCTCCCTGGGGTGGTCGCTCCATCATGTCTCTCTGAAGTGCTTTTGATCTCCCATATCCTTCATCTCTCTCCTGACTGACTGCCCAGGCAGTTCCATGTCATGAATGAATCATATACCCTCTTTTTATGTTCTGAAGTCTTAAAAGTCTCAGTTTTTCTTAGCTCCCTCCCCAGGGCACCAGCATCATAGGCTCCAACTGTAATAGGAAAGAACAAATCTGACTCCATATTAGATCTGTTTCTTTCACTTTAACCTCTGTATTCTATTGCTTTTGCTACAAGTTAAGAATGTTGCCTACAGGGCTTCCCAGGTGATGCAGTGGTAAAGAATCCACCTGCTAAGTGGGAGATGCCAGTTTGATCTCTGGGTCAGGTAGATCCCCTGGAAATGACAATCCACTCCAGTATTCTTGCCTGGAAAATCCCATGGACAGAGGAGCCTGGCAGGCTAGTCCATGGGGTCTCAAAGAATGGGATACGACTGAGCATGCACACATATCCCCACCAAGAAGGTTGCCTATAGTTTGAAATATACAGGATAACCCATTCTCAAAGCTTTGAGCTTTAAGGGTATAACACTTTTCCATTCACAGAGATTAAAAGTTGCAGAACACAGAATAACATTTCTCTTGTTGAAGGTTCACAGTAACATCATGACCAGGCCCACATGGATAGCTGCAAGAACAAAGGATTACCATACCAAGATGTTTGCAACAACCAACCACACCTCTCCCTCACTTTACATTTTGCTAAAACCCTTTGGGGAGTCCAGGGCTTGGAGGGACATGAACCACCTGTGTGTTCTCCATGCACTTTCTGCAATAAACCTTTCTCTGCTCCTATTGTTTGGCCTCACCGTGCGTAGGCATGCAAACTTGCGTTCACCTTAACACTAACATCTAATCCAAAGTCACTACACATTTCTTAAAGAGCCTCCAGTCTCAGCTGTCGGATCATTTATACTCAAATTATCTTAGAGAACAGTGCAGCCTAATATAGTAGCCACTAGCCTAATGTGGCTATTTAAATTCAAATTGCTATTGCTATTGCTAAGTCACTTCAGTCATGTCCGACTCTGTGTGACCCCATAGACGGCAGCCCACCAGGCTTCCCCGTCCCTGGGATTCTCCAGGCAAGAACACTGGAGTGGCTTGCCATTTCCTTCTCCAATGCATGAAAGTGAAACGTGAAAGTGAAGTCGCTCAGTCATGTCCGACCCTCAGTGACCCCATGTACTGCAGCCTTCCAGGCTCCCCTGTCCATGGGATTTTCCAGGCAAGAGTACTGGAGTGGGGTGCCAATGCCTTCGCCGAAATTCAAATTAATTCAAGTTAAATAAAATTTTAAAATGCAGGCCTTCAGTGGCATTTGCCACATGTCAAGGACTTAATAACCACAGGAGGCTAGTGGCCACAGTACTGGACAGTTCAGATAAAGGACATTCCAATCATCACAGAGAGTCACAGAACATTGGAATAGACCCATATACTGCTGCTCTGCCATAGTCACATGGAGGGAAGAGTCCAATTTGGTTAAAGTGGGATTTATCCCAAAATGTGAAGGAAGAGAGTTTTGAACTAGGTTTTTAAATCATTATAACACTATTTTATGTCTGTATGATATTTTGCATATATCAGGATTTTTTACCTATATATTTTAAAGAACACGATTTCAAATGGAGTAACATTTTCTATGGCATAATCACACACACAAAGACACACATGAGGAAATGCAAAGCCTGAGAAGTCAGCAGAACTTCTCTCTCAAGAAAAAAAGTTTCTTTGATTTGTAGGGCTTTTAAGGTTTCAAAAAGGCCAGTTAGATTCTGTCTAAAGACATTTCAACTTCCTTTTATATTCCTTAATTTGACCTTAACAACACTCTATGCTGCTTCTGGATGACACTAAAACCATTGTCAACCCAGACATGGACAGACCACATCCCAGTACACAAATCTTAATGGTCCATCTTTTCTATAAGGACTCCCTTCCCAGGAAATCAGTATTATAAAGGTGCTTCAGGACATTTTAATAAAGCAGCTGTCATTTCAGCTATATTCATATGTCAAATCAAGACCAGAGAGGGTGAGGGAAAAAACAGTACAAAATAAAAGGAAAAAAAATACATATACCAAAAACATATCTCCATTTTTAATCCATCCCCTCTCCATATTTCAATCCTCTTAGCAAAGAACCAAAGTACATTTAAAAGTCAAATCACAAACTGCACTTCACTTGAAGATCAGAGGAAACAGTCCTTTTTAACCAAAGGTACACAGAGTCTCAGCCATTCAAGCAGGTGGCATTGACTATACCTATTACAATATCCTACTTCTGTACCCAACTGTAAGTTTTCACTGTCTCTGTGGCAAGTCACCACAAACACCATCACTTAAAGCAATGCAAATTTATTATCTTACAATTCTGGAGGTTGAAAGTCTAAAATGGGTTGGCAGGGCTGCGTTCCCTCTCAAGACTCCAACAGAGAATCTGCTGGCTCACGGTCCCTCCATCTTCAAAGCCAGCAGTGCAGCACATTCTAATCCCTCTCTCTCCAGCTTCTGCTTCCATTATCACATCTTCTCTAACTCTGATCCTCCTGCTTCTCTCTTATGAGGAGCCTTCCAATTACACTGGACTCACCCAAATAATCCAGGATAATCTTCCTACTGTTAAATCCTTAACTTAATCACATTTGCAAGATCCCCTTGGTCTATAAGGTAATATTCACAGGTTCCATAGATTAGGACATGGATTTTTGGGTGGGGGCCATTATTCTGTCTACCATATGCTACCTAATTAAGAGCAACCTTCTAAATGATATGGATTAATTATAAATTCATTATATAGTCTCACCAACTGAAGTTTCATATCTGCATTACGTACTTGAATATCGGAGAGCATACAATGAGAACAGTTACAAAATAATGTTAATTATTTTACTAAACTATTGACAAGTCATCTTTTTATATTTCTTAATAAGACAATATGCAATTATCATTTGCAAGAACTAGTGTGGATTTCACTATACCTTTGAGGGACTTTGGTGATAAAAAATCTGAGGTTGTACATAAACTTGACATGAGATATTTTAGTTCAACTCACTTTTAGCAGCTTATTTCTTTAAAAGCATTACACTTTTTGTTATTTTTTATTAACTCATTACCTCCAAGTGACAAATCTGAACTAGGACTAGACTGAACAAATTATTTCCAACATAAATATATTCAAAAGGAATGAAACAGCACATGGAAATAAATGACTATTGTTTTCACATTTATTGGTGTGCTTGGTCACTCAGTCATGTCCAACTCTTTGCAATCCCATGCACTGTAGCCAGCCAGGCTCCTCTGTCCCAAGGGATTCTCCAGGCAAGAACGCTGGAGTGGATTGCCATGCCCTCCCCCAGGGGATCTTCCCAACCCAGGGATTGAACCCAGGTCTCCTGCATTGCAGGTGGATTCTTTACCATCTGAGACACCAGAGAAGCCCAGCTTATATGGAAATGCAACTAAAAATTTGACAGAGCAGTGAGAGAGAGGCCCCAAAGAGAGGGGATATATATATACATATAGTTGATTCATGTGGTTCTACAGCAGACCATAACACAACATTGAAAAACAATTATGCTTCATTTTTTTAAATTTTTAAATAAAAATCTGACAAATGCCTGAGAAGAAGTTGGACTTATTTTCATATATGCCAACCAAGATGTTAACTTTCTTCATGTACATCTAAGAAAAATTAGTCTGAGATCCATTATGGAATAAAGTTTCCTATTTAAGAATGGGTTAAGTGGAATGCAGATAAAATGAGCAGAATGAACAGAGATCCCCTGAGAGGTCTGAAGTACTTAAAGGGAAGACTCAGCTGGTGAAAAGGGCACAAAACAAGAGGGTGCTTCTCCATGCATTTGGGGCTATTTTTAACCCATGGATGAGCAGTTCAGCTTCATAGGATCCACATAGGTTTGGTTGGCTCAGTTCAGTTCAGTTCAGTTCAGTCGCTCAGTTGTGTTCAACTCTTTGCAACCCCATGAATTGCAGCATGCCAGGCCTCCCTGTCCATCACCAACTCCTGGAGTTCACTCAGACTCATGTCCATTGAGTCGGTGATGCCATCCAGCCATCTCATCCTCTGTCATCCCCTTCTCCTTCTGCCCCCAATCCCTCCCAGCATCAGAGTCTTTTCCAATGAGTCAACTCTTCCCATGAGGTGGGCCAAAGTACTGGAGTTTCAGCTTTAGCATCAGTCCTTCCAAAGAACACCCAGGACTGATCTCCTTTAGAATGGACTGGTTGTATCTCCTTACAGTCCAAGGGACTCGCAAGAGTCTTCTCCAACACCACAGTTCAAAAGCATCAATTCTTCGGCGCTCAGCTTTTTTCACAGTCCAACTCTCAGATCCATACATGACCACTGGAAAAACCATAGCCTTGATTAGATGGACCTTTGTTGGCAAAGTAATGTCTCTGCTTTTCAATATGCTCTCTAGGTTAGTCATAACTTTCCTTCCAAGGAGTAAGCATCTTTTAATTTCACGGCAGCAATCACCACCTGCAGTGATTTTGGAGCCCAAAAATTAAAGTCTGACACTGTTTCCACTGTTTCCCCATCTAGTGATGGGACCAGATGCCATGATTTTAGTTTTCTGAATGTTGAGCTTTAAGCCAATTTTTTCATTCTCCTCTTTCACTTTCATCAAGAGACTTTTTAGTTCCTCTTCACTTTCTGCCATAAGGGTGGTGTCATCTGCATATCTGAGGTTATTGGCTAGATGGGAGCAAAAAAAAGGCTTTTCCTGTTATAGTATAAACGCAGGCAAGAAAGGGTTATTCTGGCTTTATAAATAATAGAAATACTTAACTGAAATTCAATGAAAAGCTGTCTTCCAACACTGTCCTGTTACCTCTTTCAAATGTAAGATAATATGAGCCTTATCTTGTATTATCACATGACAGCTTAATTTAAACATGTCTAAGTACCATGAGAAAAACATTACCTACCACAGATTCAAGACTGGAGAGAATTAACTTGAAGCATAGAAAACTTACTTCACCTCCTGAATGTTTTCTACAACATAAAGCCAGTGCAGGTTAATTTGTGAGTTCCTAGTGTCATCTTTTGCAAGTAATGGAACCCCAAAACATGAAAGAATGATAAGTCATTGATTCACAGCCTCAGAAAAATCAGGTACAGCAACGATGCCCCTGGTTTGGGTTTTAGTTTGGTTTTATCTTGTATGGCACCGGAGTTTGGGGTGAGAGGTTGTGAAAAGCATTTATTTCAGCAGCCATCCAACATCTACTGACATGTTTGTTGAAGGAACCTATGAAGAGGGTCCACTCTTGCAAGCTAAGTTTACGAAGGAAGGGACAAGACAGGTACCTGCTCCCCATCTCTCCTGATCAGGCACTGAGACTTAGAAGCAATGCTCAAAAAGCATGAGATGGTGGCCAGGAGGACCTCACTAACTATCTGCATTTTGCCCAAATATCAAAGGACTGCACATGTGCCAGGCACATAAGCCAGGCAAGGCTTTGGACATGGCTCCTCCCAAGCACCTTTAAGTTGGGAAGGATAAACTCAGTGAGTAGCACGTCTCCCATCTATTTACATCAATCTCTAGCGTTCTCTGGAAAACTGGAAGAGCAAACATAGCCATCACCCCATTTCTAAATTTGAAGGTGGACATACTTCTCAGCCGGTGCCAAAAGATACTGAATATACTACATACGAGTACATATACAGAAGACTTAAGCCAACATGCGCAGAGAGATAGGGGGTGAAGAGTGTCTTTTTTAAAGTGCTCTAAACATGGATGGGGGCTTCCCAGGTGGCTCAGTGATAAAGAATCTGCCTGTCAAACAGGAGATGTGGGTTCGATCACTAGGTGGGGAAGATCCCCTGGAGAAGGAAATGGCTACCCACTCCAGGATTCTTCTCTGGAAAATCCCAAGGGCAGAGGAGCCTGGCGGGCTACAGTCCATAGGGTCGAAAAGAGTAAGACAGGACTTAGCGACTAAAGCAACAACAACAACGAAACCTGGATGGACCCAGAGAAGGTCATACTGAAGGAAGGAAGCCAAAGAGAGAAAGTCAAATATATGATATCACTTATATGTGGGATCTTTAAAAAATGGTACAATGAGCTTATTTACAAAGCAGAGTCACAGATGCAGAAAATGGTTACTGAGGGAGGGGAAGGGGGGAGGGCTAAATTGGGAGACTGGGATTGACATGTACACACTACTCTATACAAAATAGATAACCAACAAGAGCCTATTGTATAGACTCTACTCAATACTCTGCAATGACCTATAGAGGGAAAGAATCTAAAAAAGAGTAGATAGGCGTGTTATGTGTAACTCAATCACTTTGCAGAACAGGCAGAAAGTAGCAGAACACTGTAAATCAACTACACTTGATTAAACAAAAAATTTAAGAAAACCTCATAGACTACATGAGGATCTCAAACTTTCATTAAGGCTCCTTTGTAAAATACAACCAAGCCAACTGTGGTAGGAGGAAAGTGAGAAGAGAAACCCAAGATGGCCACCCCGATGTGGAGACAGACACCAATCCTGCCAGCACCTCAAATCTGAGCATGTGGGGAGATGCAGTTCAGTCTCTCTTGTGTGTGCTGGGTCTCTGACAAAGCACGCGGATGCCATTTCTGCTTTACTGACATCTCCATGGGTTGAAAAGAACGAACGCATCCTGGCGCATCTGGTATGAGGAATAAATCTACATCCACAAATGGTACTTGAAGAGTGAATCATTACTCATTACACTTCTCACACGGTGCCTCTCCATTTAAACAAAAACACTTACATTTTTTTATCCTGATGTCGCTAGACTATAAAATCAGATGATTCATCACAGGTAGGTAACCAGGTTTGCAAAGCAGCAGAGGAAAACCAAATGAGCACAGACCATAAACCTGGGATTGACGCTGTTATCAGAACAGTGGGTGAGAGAGATGCTGCTGCCAATACATTCCATAAAAACCAAGCCTGAAGAAAGAAGACTGGTCAGTACATTGCTCTCTTTTCTCAGCTGGTTCAGGTGCCATTCGGGAAGCAAAAGTTAACATGTCAGGGAAGAAGAGAAATCTGGCAAAAGGTTCTCCCTGAAGCCATTCCTCTTGCAGGGAATCCAAGCTGTAATGTGAAAGCAGCCCTCCTATCTTTCTCAAGTTCAAGTTGAGAATAGTGTTTTCATGGCCACTGGCCACAAAAATACACTAGGCAGCCTGACAAGAAAAGAATTCACATACCACAACAAGCCATAGACACTATAATTTGAGCTTTCTAGGTATAAACACACAAATACAGGCAAGTCAAACTTTTCCACGATCAGTATTAACTTGTGCATTATTACCAAGTCTATCTTAATTGAAAAGGCATAATTGTCACTGCTTTCAGACAACCTGGTTTCACTGCTGCTGCAGAATCAAGGCCCTACATGTTTACACCTCAAACCATAACACCGCCCATGACCTCTCCTCCCAAAGCCCCTATACTCCCAGCATCACAAGATGAAGTGATGTGGCCCCACCCGGTACCTCATGCCACCCCACCATCATCACCACCCCGCACAGGGTACCAGTGATATTACAGGAAATAAAATTCCCCTAAGCAAGGCTTAGCTTGAATCAGCTAACCAACAGGCTTAAGCTCCCTCTTGAGGTCAGCACTCCTTCCTTTTCCACCAAGAAATCTTAGTAAGATAGAGGTAACAGGAATGGAGGAAAGGATGATCCATCACAGTAGAGTTTAAAAATCATGGTTGCTAAGATGGGAAGTGTTATGGACTGAACGGTCTCTCCAAAATTCGTATTTGAAGCCCTAAACCTCCTGGACTTCAGAATGTGAACTTATTTGGAGACAAGATCCTTAAAGAAGTAATTAAGGTTAAATGAGGTCATTAGGGTGGGTCCTTAATCCAATGTGACCTGCGTCCTTGTAAGAAGAGAAAAGTAGGACATAGACACACACGGAGGAAAGGCCACGTGAGGAGGCAGTGAGCAGACAGCCATCGACAAACCGAGGAGAGAGGCCTCTAGGGAAACCAAACCTCCCAATATCTTGATCTTGGGCTTCGAACCTCCAGAGCTGGGAGAAAAGAAGTGTCTGTTGTTTAAGACATCCAACCTGTAGTATTTTGTTATGGCAGCCCAAGCAAACTAACACAGGAGGGGCAAAGCATCTTAAAGTATCACAAGTTGAGTCTTCCTATCCATTTCCAGACAGCGGTCTTCCCCCTGGTGATCTCTCACCTCAAGTCCCTAGAGCTTGGGAACCTTATACGGTCCCACAGCGGAAATTAAGTAACAGAGTATTTCACTGCAAATGCTTTTGGTTCCTGATATTAGGAAAGCAATCTGATTTAAAACACACACACACACACACACAATGACGCTACTCCAAAAATTCAGCTGTGGAATATCCCATGGCTTCAGGCTACTGTTCTTTGCTTCCTTCTCCCCTTTCCAGCTCCCAGAAACAGAAGAGAAGATACTTAACATTTACTGAGCAAGTTAAGAATTGCGACAAGCCAACTCATTGGAAAAGACCCTGATGCTGGGAAAGACTAAAGGCAGGAGGAGAAGGGGGCGACAGAGGATGAGATGGTTGGATGGCATCACCGACTCGATGGACATGAGTCTGAGCAAACTCTGGGAGACGGTGAAGGACAGGGAAGCCTGGTGTGCTTCAGTCCATGGAGTCTCAAAGAGTCAGACATGACTGAGCAACTGAACAACAACAAATCTTACTAAGTAGACTTCATTTTGTGCAGAAGCGAAGCAACTCAGAGGCTAAAGCAACTTTTCCAAGAGTGGAACCAGAAACGTAACTCATATTTCTAAATTCAAAGCCCTTATTTTCCCCACAAAGCCAGTTTCTTTCCTGCAGTCAAGATGGTTGAATGTTTTATAAAATAGTTCTGTTAGGGGCACAGGAGGGAGCCACTGTAAACACTCTCCTAATAGCCCTAGAGATTAATTTTAAATTGGTATTAATTAGATGCTGTTTACTATCTAAGCCTGCAGAACAACTAAAATTTCACTTCAATTTTCACACATCATGCTAAAACTGAGCATAAATGACAATTAACACACTTTAGTTATTATGGAAAGATAAACCAATGAAATACCTACTTTTAAAATTTAGCATAATGACTCTAAGAGGATAATGTGAGTTCTGCGCTTTATATCATTTTTTTTTCAGCCTCTGGGGACACAGCTCCGGTGACCAGGCTACGCCACGCTCACGGAGGCCACGTGCCATGAGGCGGCCCGCCCTGCCCCTCCAGGCAGGCGCTTTTCACACTTTCTGCCTGGGTGTAGCAGATGAAATCAGCAGTTCACTTCACCTTATAATGAGCCCAAATCAGCTTAATTTAATTTTCTTTCCCAAGAACTGAAAAGGGATGAATATCTTCAGGAACTGCCTGACTATAAGCCAAGTCCACAAGCGGTAAAACTGGGAACAGCGAAGATGCCCAAAACTACAAGACCAGCTCCCAGGGACAGAAGAGAGGTGAGAAAGGATGAAAACAGAGCTCCAACTCCTCCTGGCAGCAGGGAGAGGAATGGGGGTGGTTAAAGGACGCCCTCCCCCACTTTTCCATTTGTTCCTGGAAAGGCTTTCCCTGCCCATGAATAAAAGCAACAACCACCTTCATGTTCATCAATAGCTCTAATATGCCCAGTCACCTTGCTGCTTGGAAGAATTATGTGCATCGTTAAAGCTGCTGGCCCTTCCCATGTGAGTGCCATCCATTTCCACCATACTCTCAGCTCCCAGGTTCTGAGTATTCACAGCTTTTGGCTTACACAGCACCAACATACCCTTCCTGATTTAGAAACTTAAAGGCAACATTAGAAGCCAGGAAAATTAAAGAAGCATGGACAAAAGTGAGAAGCCAGCTTCCTACAGATGACTCTGACTGGGGACAAGCTGAGGGTGAGGTAATAACGGGGCATCTGGTGCAATGGTGAAGAGGTGCCAGGTAGTCCTCAGCACAGCGAGCTGGTAGCAGGCTGTGAACAAATGGGAGGATGCGTGGGAAGATGAGGAGGACGACGGACCAGATTCTTGGGTATCCACATGCGGGCAGTGGGAGAACCCTGGAAGCCAGGGGAAACCAGGGAGGGTAGTGAGATAACCACTGTTAAGAGGCCACTATTCAGTGTGGCCCGTCCTGCGTGTCTATGGGAACTTGAGGCTGGTCCCCACTGAGATGTGCTGTAAGCATAAAACATACACTCACAGGCAGAGAGAGCAGACTTGTGGTTGTCAAGGGCAAGAGTCGGGGGAGGGATGGACTGGGAATTTGGGATTGGCAGATGCAAATTAGAGTAAGTCCCCCTACATACGAACCTTTAAGTTGTGAACTTTCAATGTGTTTGCAAGTCCAGCAAAGTTAGCCGAGGTAGGTACCCAACTAACACAACGGGCTATATAGTACCCTATATAGTACCCTACTATGACAGCAGCCTCTATCAGGCTATAATTCTGGAGGGCTACAACTCACTCTGTGTTAGTCGCTCAGTCGTGCTTGACTCTTTGCAACCACATGGACTGCAGCCCGCCAGGCTCTTCTGTCCATGGGATTCTCCAGGTAAGAATACTGGAGTGGATAGCCATTCCTTTCTCCAGGGGATCTTCCTGACCCCAGGATCAAACCCCAGTCTCTTGCATTACAGACAGATTCTTTACCATCTGAGCCACCAGGAAAGCCCACAAGTCACTATGAACATTCACAAAAAAAAAAAAAAAAAAAAGACACCAGTAGTTATGCAAAAAAAAAAGAAAAGATGCAAAGTAGTTATTTTCCTCTGGCAAATTGTTGAAACATCCAACCTTCGTTTCATAAACAACTAGATGCTATTCGAGCTTTTGTAATCCTCTCTCCCTTGCAAGAAGAAGCAAGAATTAAGGTCATCTGACACTGCTAGTGTGGATGGAAATATTAATTTCACATGCAAATTGTATCACGAACTTGCCCTATTAAATTCCTCAAATAATGAACTTTAACAATAGCAGAGTCCAATCTGACAGTCGTTCCACGTAGCAGAAACTCACCGAGAAACTAACAAGCACACAACCCACACACATCTGTTTACCCAAGCACTTGGTGGTACCCTTATGGCACTGCGAACTTGGAAACACTACACGATTGCACAAGGGGCGATTTACATGGCAATTATCTCTTTGGTATAATACCAATATAATTTTCCCCCTAATTGGAGGTACTTAATACTAGGGGTTTTTTGAGGGGAATAGGACGAAAATTTTATTTTGTTTTACATCAGACCATACTCGATTAACATTATGTTAGTTTCAGGTGTAGAGCAAAGTGATTCAGTTATACATGTCGCTCAGGCGTGTCCAATTCTTTGTTGGACCCAGTCACATGGGTTGGGGCCTGGCCTGCCAGGCTCCTCCATCCATGGGATTTTCCAGGGAAGAATACTGGAGTGGGTTGCCATTCCCTTCTCCAGGGGATCCTCCCTACCCAGGGATCGAACCCAGGACTCTCACACTGCAGGCAGACTTTACTGTGAGCCACTAGAGAAGGCTATGCATAAATCTATTCTTTTTCAAATTATTTTCCTATGTAGGTTAATAGAAAATATTAAGCAGCATTCCTGTGCTTTACAGTAGGTCCTTGTTAGCTATTTTAAATACAGCAGTGTGTACATGTCAATTCCAAAACTCTCTAACTATCCCTACCTCCCCCGCCACCATCTCCCACTTAATTCAGCTCAGTTCAGTCGCTCAGTCATGTCCGACTCTTTGCAGCCCCATGAATCGCAGCACACCAGGCCTCCCTGTCCAGCACCAACTCCCGGAGTTCACCCAAACTCATGTCCATAGAGTCAGTGAGGCCATCCAACCATGTCATCCTCTGTCATCCCCTTCTCCTCCTGCCCTCAATCCCTCCAAGCAACAGGGTCTTTTCCAATGAGTCAACTCTTGGCATGAGGTGGCCAAAGTACTGGAGTTTCAGCCTCAGCATCAGTCCTTCCAAAGGACACCCAGGACTGATCTCCTTCAGAATGGACTGGTTGGATCTCCCTGCAGTCCAAGGGACTCGCAAGAGTCTTCTCCAACACCACAGTTCAAAAGCATCAATTCTTTGGTGCTCAGCTTTCTTCACAGCCCAACTCTCACATCCATACATGACCACAGGAAAAACCATAGCCTTGACTAGACATTCGTTGGCAAAGTAATGTTTCTGCTTTTTAATATGCTATCTAGGTTGGTCATAACTTTCCTGCCAAGGAGTAAGCGTCTCTTAATTTCATGGCTGCAGTCACCATCTGCAGTGATTTTGGAGCCCAAAAAATAAAGTTTGACACTGTTTCCACTGTTTCCCATCTATTTCCCATGAAGTGATGGGATCAGATGCCATGATCTTAGTTTTCTGAATGCTGAGCTTCAAGCCAACTTTTTCACTCTCCTCTTTTACTTTCATCAAAAGGCTTTTTAGTTCCTCTTCACTTTCTGCCATAAGGGTGGTGTCATCTGCATATCTGAGGTGATTGATTTTTCTCCCGGCAATCTTGATTCCAGCTTGTGCTTCTTCCTGCCCAGCGTTTCTCATGATGTACTCTGCATATAAGTTAAATAAGCAGGGTGACAATATACAGCCTTGACGTACTCCTTTTCCTATTTGGAACCAGTCTGTTATTCCATCTCCAGTCCTAACTGTTGCTTCCTGACCAACATATAGGTTTCTCAAGAGGCAGGTCAGGTGGTCTGGTATTCCCATCTCTTTCAGAATTTCCCACAGATTATTATGATCCACACAGTCAAAGCCTTCAGCATAGTCAATAAAGCAGAAATAGATGTTTTTCTGGAACTCTCTCGCTTTTTTGATGATCCAGCAGATGCTGGCAATTTGATCTCTGGTTCCTCTGCCTTTCCTAAAACCAGCTTGAACATCTGGAAGTTCACAGTTCATGTAGTGCTGTAGCCTGGCCTGGAGAATAATTCCACAAGATAATGGGGCAGTGCAAGCAAGTGGCACCAACAAATTAAAACAGAGGTGCACTGACAGTAACAATGTTAATGTTTCATTTCCAAGTCTCTAGAAATACTTAGCATGAAAGTTCATTGATGTCTCCTACCAGAGATCTCTGTTTTAAAGCAGAATAGTGGAGCTATTAGCAGACAGGCTCTGGCACAGGGTGAAGTCCTGAAGTCCGAATCCAAATGAAGAGCAGTGTTATTTAGCTTCCTTGTGCTTCAGTCAAAATGAAGATAAAAAACAGTATAGACGTCACATGTCCTGTGAAGAGCAAATCACTTAATACACAAATGTAACAGGAAGAACAAATCTGACTCCATATTAGATCTGTTTCTTTTACTTTAGCCTTTGTATTCCATCTCTTTGCCTGTAAGAATGTTGCCTATAGCCTGAAAGATACACATCAGCCCATTTCCAAGCTCTGACCTTTAACGGTATAACACTTTTTCATTCTTTGTAAAGATTAAAAATTGCAAGGACAGATTGGGAGTTTGGGATGGACATGTACACACCACTGTATCTAAAACAGATAACCAACAAGGACCTATTGTATAGCACAGGGAAAGCTGTTCAACATTCTGTAATAACCTAAATGGGAGAATTTTAAAAAGAATAGATACATGTATATGCATAACTGAATCACTTTGCTGTACACCTGAAACTAACACAAGATTGAATTAATCAACTATATCCCAATAGAAAATTTTAAAGAATTTTTAAGTCGCAGAACGGAGAATAATCTTTGTGTTGTTGGAAGTATACAGGAACATCATGACCTGACCTAGGTGAACAGCTGCAGGAACGAAGGATTCCCACACCAAGTCTGGAGCAACCAACTACACCCCTCCTCTTTTGGTATAAAATAAGCCTGAACTCTAACTTAGGTAAGATGGTTCTTTGGCACATAACTCTACCATCTGCTGGTTTTCTGAATAAAGTGGCTATTCCTTGCCCCAACAGCTCTTGATTTATTGGCCTGTCTTGAGGTGAGCAGTCCACGCTTGGACTCAGAACTAAAACACTGATTTACAATAGGACCTGATGCCTACTAAGTCTAAATGATGTCACCCACTATTTCAATTGATTAATGCTTATCAGCACCTTGATCAGATGAAACCAAAATCCCAGATGGTGACTTCATAGACACAAATAGTGTGTGACCAGGACTGGAAGTTTCACCTCTAAAGAGGTCTTTGTCTCCATTAAAAATTCACAGTGATCTTGGGGCTGTTAATTCTTCCCTTAACAAAGATCCTGACAATTCCTGCCTTCCAGGGAGTATTTCCAAATAGCACCTGGTGGAGTTTAAAAGAAAGAAGAACTAACCAGTGGCAGCCAGGGGAGGAAAAGCTGCTCTGTGCGAAGAAGCTGATGATTTTCCACGAGTAAAGCTTCTGTGTCTTTAGCTCTTGGATGTCTATCTCCTACAACATAAATAATGGGAGCCTCTGGGAAGTACGAGATTCCTAGTAAGACGGGACTTCACAGGTGGTCCAAGGATTAAGACCAAGCTTCCACTGCAGGGGAGGTTGGTTCAATTCCTGACTGGGGAAAAAGATACTGCATGCTGAGTTGCACAACCAAATAAAATAAAAATATTCCTGATAAGAGCCAATAAAAATATCTTTCAGTTCTGATGGGTCATTGGGGCTGGATCTCACAATGAAAGATGTGAGTGACATATACATTATATATGTACAACATGCATGTAACATATATTTTGCACATAAATTGAAAAAGTTTTACACTGTCATGAGGAATTTTATTTAGTAGCCAAGTTTATGGCAACCCACTCCAATACTCTTGGCCTGGAAAATCCCATCGACGGAGGAGCCTGGTAGGCTTCAGTCCATGGGGTAGCTAAGAGTCAGGCACGACTGAGCAACTTTACTTTCACTTTTCACTTTCATACATTGGAGAAGGAAATGGCAACCCACTCCAGTGTTCTTGCCTGGAGAATTCCAGGGACAGAGGAGCCTAGTGGGCTGCCGTCTATGGGGTCACACAGAGTCGGACACGACTGAAGTGACTTAGCATCCAAGTTTAAGCAACAAACTTCAAGTGTATGTGCGTGTATATATGTATGGGTTGTTGTTGTTCAGTCACTCATTTCATATTCAACTCTTTCGATCCCATGGACTGCGGCACACCGGGCTTCCCTGTCCTTCACCATCTCCCAAAGTTGGTTCAAACTCATGTCCATTGAGTCAGTGATGCCATCCAACCATCAATCTTTCCCAGCATCAGGGTCTTTTCCAATGAGTCGGCTCTTCACATCAGGTGGCCAATGTATTGGAGCTTCAACTTCAGCATCAGTCCTTTCAATGACTATTCAGGGTTGATTTCCTTCGGGATTAACTGGTTTGATCTCCTTGCAGTCCAAGAGACTCTCAAGAATCTTCTCCAACACCACAGTTGGAAAGCATCAATTCTTCAATGCCCAGTCTTTTTATGGGTGTGTATATATGCATATGTGTATGCACATATGCATGTTTAAGGGGAGGGACCTCTCACAGGTCCACACTGTCCCTTTATAATCTGCAGTCCCAGGCTTCCCAGTGGCACCAGTGGTAAAGAACCCACCTGCCAATGCAAGAGACATAAGAGACATAGGTTCAATCCCTGAGTCAGGAAGATACCCTGGAGGAGGAAATGGCTAGCCACTCCAGTATTCTTGCCTGGAGAATCCCCATGGACAGAGGAGCCTTTCGAGCTACAGTCCATAGGGTTGCATAGAGTCAGATACAACTGAAGCAATCTAGCATGCATGCATGCTAAGATTTCCAAACACAAAGATGAAAAGACAATATAATCTACAGTCCTAACCTGAAGTAGGGGCCTTGGGTGGCAACACAAGAGGACTGAGGAGCACAAACCTGTGGGCATCCTGGACCAAAGCAAAGGTCGATACATCACACAAAGGCTCAGGGCCTTTGTTGACATTCTTTCCCATAAACTGAATTTCATACTTGACTTGACTCTCTTCCGAAGGTAGAAAAAAATACAGGAGCAGAAGGGGTGAATAAGAGAATTATGAAACACATTTTCCAAAATTTTGCATATAGCCTCAGATTTTAAAATCACAGCACTACCATCCAAGCACAAAACCTAAATCATCAGGGTTGATTCTTAGGTCTCTAGGTCAATGATGATGATAAGACTTCCATACACCAATCTATGAACATGGTTCTCCAATGCAGCATCAGCTCTGACCCCACGTCTAAGAACTGCCCTACAATTCCAGCTTTATCAGTATCTCTACCTACACATACACCAGCCTGAAAATCAATGACATCATCCTGACTTGCAAATCACCTCCACCCACTGATGTCCCTCTATTAATAATGTAACAGGGAAGAATAAAATCTGACTCCATATTGGATCTGTTTTTTTACTTTAACTTTTGCTTTCCCTTGCTTTTGTTATTATAATCACACATAAAGGCTCGCCTCTGGGAACCCTGCCCCTCTGCCTGAAGGTGTTCAGTTGTGAATGGCTGCAGGAAAGAAGAAATCAACACATCCCCTCCCCTATGCTGGCCAAACCAGGAAGATATTTTGCAAAATCTATGGCTTTTTTACTTCACTTCCTCTCTTCCTCCCCCTATCTGTTCTATAAAAGAAACTAGCATCCAGACCCCAATAAGATGGTACTCCAGGAGTGTAGTCTGCCATCTTCTCAAAGGCCTGGCTTTCCAAATCAAGCCACTAGTCCTCGCCTCAACACCTCATTTCCCGATTACTGGCCTGCTGTGCAGTGAGCAGACAGCGCTTGGACTCAGGAACAATAATACAATCATAGTTCCAGTCACACAAACGTAAAACCTCTTGAATCATCTCTGATAAACTGTTCTCAAATGTCCAGGAACAGGTCAGACTCTAAAAAGGCAAAAAGATGGCTGCCTTGGGTTAACACTGGTCACAGCTGAGATGGTACTTGACTGTGCGTTGTACTTATGGCTCGTTCATAAAACCGACCATAACACACACCATAAATCTATTTGTGTGGGCAGAGGTTGTGGTAAGGGCAGAGTACATATCCAGGTTTTGTAAAAAGACAGAAGCAAGTGACTCTGGGTGAATACAAATGACGTCATGGTGACTCCTGTTCAAGGTCGGTTCAGTTTCAAGCAGCCTCTACGTGTCTCCCTCCGTGGCCACACCTTCCTCCCTAAGCATCTATCGTTTCCTCACCCTCCTGACAACTGTCACAGAGTTTAGGGCAGCACTGTCTGATAAATTATACACAAGTCACATGTATAATTTTAAGTTGTCTGGTAACCACACTGAATGGTTACCAAAGAGGGAAAGGGGGAAAGAGACAAATAGGAGCTTGGGATTAAAATATACACATTACTATATATAGAATAGATAACTAACAAGGACCTATTATATAGTACAGGGAACTATACTCAATAGCTTTTAATAATGGAAAAGAATCTGAAAAAAGAATATATATATGTATAACTGAATCACTTTGCTGTATACCTGAAATGAACACAACACTGTCAACGAACTATATTTCAGTAAAAAAGCTTTTTAAAAGATAGAAAGAAAAAAGGGAGCTAGATTTGGAGATTATCATACTAAGTGAACTAAGAGAAAGACAAATATATCATATCACATATATACAGAACCCAAAAAAATTTTTTTTAATGTTACAAATGAACTTATTTATTACAAAACAGAAACAGACTCACAGACTTACAGAATGAACTTATGGTTACTGAGGGGGAAGGGCAGAAGGGAGGGAGATATATATAGCTGACTCACTTTGCTATATACCTGAAACTAATACAACATTGTTAATCAACAGTACTTTAATATAAATTAATGTGTAAAATTTTTATTCAACTATAATTGATTTACGATGTTGTGTTAGTTTCTGCTATACAGCAAAGTGAATCAGTTATACATATATCAATACATATATCCACTCTTTTTTAGATGCTATTCCCATATAGGTCATTACAGAGTATTGAAGAGAGTTCCCTGTGCTATACAGTAATTCTTATTAGTTATCTATTTTATATACAGCAGCGCACATACGTCAATCCCAATGTCCCAATTTATCCCTTCCTCTCCTTCTCTCTCAGTAACTGTAAGGTTATTTTCTACATCTATGACTCTGTTTTGTAAACAGGTTCATTTGTAACCTCTTTTTAGATTCCACATGTAACTGATATCACATGGTATTTGTCTTTCTCTATCAGACTTACTCTGTTCAGTAGGACAATCTCTAGGTGTATCTATGTCACTCCAAACGGCATTTCATTCCTTTTTATGGCTGAGTAATATTCCATTAAGAAACAAAGATAAATGTACTCAGCTCAGGCAGTAAAGAATCTGCCTGTAGTGCAGGAGACCCGGATTTGATCCCTGCGTTGGGAAGATCCCCTGGAGAAGGAAATGGCAACCCACTCTAGTATCCTTGCCTGGAAAATCTCACAGACAGAGGACCCTGGTGGGCTGCAGTCCATGGGGTCGCAAAGAGTCGGGCACGACTGAGTGACTGACACTTACTTACACTAATGTTCACTGCAGCACTATTTACAATAGCCAGGACATGGAAGCAACCTAAATGTCCACTGAGGGAGGAATAAAGAATGGAAATGAATTTTAACCATATATTTGATATCATCTAATACATTTAAAGTAGTATCATTTCAACATGTAATCAATATTGAAAAACCACTAATGAAATATTTTACATTCTTTTTGCCACACTAAGTCTTTGAGATCTGGTATATATTTTACATTCACAAAACATGTCAATTCCCATGAGCCATGTTTCAAGTGTTCAAAACCCATGTGTGGTGAGAGGGGCTACCGTGGTGGACACTGCTGCTGCTGCTGCTGCTAAGTCGCTTCAGTCATGTCCAACTCTGTGCGACCCCATAGATGGCAGCCCACCAGGCTCCCCCGTCCCTGGGATTCTCCAGGCAAGAACACTGGAGTGGCTTGCCATTTCCTTCTCCAATGCGTGAAAGTGAAAAGTGAAAGGGAAGTCGCTCAGTCGTGTCCGACTCTTAGTGACCCCATGGACTGCAGCCTACCAGGCTCCGCCGTCCATGGGATTTTCCAGACACAAATCCCTCCAAATACTGATTTCAAATATAGCCCCATGTGTTCCACAGGCCCCTTCTCTTTCTGAGATTCTTCGTTGGCCCTTGCCTGTTCTCTCCACCCACGTTCTATGATGCAGTTGGACTAATCTACCCAAAACAATCTGGCTCACTTGCCCAAAGTATCAGCCATATTTGTACCATCAACACTTACCACAGACCAGACATTCAATGAATGTTAAATAATCAATTGATTAAACACACCAGGATGAAACCCAGGTCCCTTAAAATGACATTCAGGTTGAGCCTTTAACTCTCCCACCTTCTTCTTTGTACATCCTCTACCCTCATTTCCAAAATTTCAGTGAAGGTAGAATGTGAACGTTCCGTGTCTTCAGGAGTACCAGCTCCACTACATGGTGAATATATTTAAATATGTTTGTGTTAAAATGCTCTGATACAGGGACTCCCTGGTGGTCCCCTGGCTGAGACTCTGCCCTCTCAATGCAGGCGGCCAGGTTCAAGCCCTGGTCAGGGAACTAGATCCCACCCGCCACAGCTAAGAGTCTACGTGACACAACAAAGATCGAAGAGCTTGCATGCTACAACTAAGACCCAGTGTAGCCAAAATAAATAACTTTAAGGACTTTAGAAAAATAAAGTAAAACGCTCTGATACATACTGCAAGGAAAGGTCAGACCCCTATCAGTTGTTAAGATTAAATACAACTCTCCAAGTACATTCAGAGCACGTAGCAAGCAGCTTCAAAGCGGATGCTGTAGAAAATCTCTAACCATGCCCACTGGCATTCACTCCCACTCTTGCTGGTTGGCACACTGATGGAAACACATGTCTGATGCTACCTGGTCACAACCTCATGCCTCCTTATCTCTACTCCACCGGGACTCCCCTCACCTGTCTCTTTCACACCCCTTCTCCCATCTCAGATGCCAGGAAGACCACCCTGACTGATGAGAAGTAGAATTTCCTAAACTGCATGTGACCTTAAAAGTGGCACAATTCTCCTGGCATTGATTACACCCACTCACCAGTGTTAGGTGGCCAGTTATCTCTCTGCCCCTACAGCAAAGATCCTTGAAGGCAGGGACTCTATTTCCTACAGCTTCCAATTCCCTAGTGTGATTTCCTGCTGACAGATGGACGAACAGAATGTGCAGCCAATTTTGCTTCAGGTCACACAGTGTGCAGGAGAAAACATAAAAAATGAAGAAGTAAAAAGTTCAACGCAAACATAAGTATGTAAAATCATCCCACAATGACTTCATCATGCAAACACGTTTTCCTTCTTTGTGGGTCATGAGTTTATAATAATATGATAAGCAATGGAAAACAATTAAAAATTTAGGATGAGGAGAACAGAGGAAAATGTTTACTAACATCATGCCATATTCTACGTTCGTTTCAATGTTGAATGTAAATGTTTAAGAAAAGCTTACTAATAAAAGCATAGTTAGGGGAAACCAGTATTCAAGTGAAAAATCATAAAGTAAAACATATGCTCTGAACAATGGCCTAATAAAATAAGCTGAAATAAATAACTCTTAAAATAAAACATCATTTTAAAAGTCTAAATTCTTGCTTGACACTAGTTAGAATTTAAAAAAAATGGACTTTGCCAAAACATTGAAGGAAACCATTCAGTCCTGATAATTCAGTACTTCACTTAGGTTTTTAAAAAACGGTGAAAGTCAAAAGTATTGACTGGTAAAAAGCATCATCAATGATTTTCTTTGAGAAATATTTCTCTCTTAAGTTAAATATTATATAAACATTCCTGATTTCTCTAGACTACTTTAGCCATTTGGATGACAGACATTAATAATTAAGTCCAGTACAAAAGTACGCTCTGTACCCATCATACAAGCTATAAATGTCCAAGTTGTTGCTCTTATTTTGAAATGTATTATATACACTAGATGCAAATAAATTTTTAAATTATTAAATCCTCAAGGACTTCCCTGGTGGTCCAGTGTTTAAGACTTTACCTTCCAATGCAGAGGGTGCAGGTTCGATCCTTGGTCAGCAAGCTAACATGTCTTGCAGCCAAAATAAATAAATAAAACAGGAGCAATATTGTAACAAATTTAATAAAGACTTTAAATGGTCCACATCAAAAAAAATTTTTTTAATGTTAAAAAAACCATTTTATTTATTAAGTAAATAAATAAATTGCTAAAAGTTAAATTTATATATTAATACACATTTTAAAATCACCCTGTTAAAATCACTCTCTTTAAATTCCATTGCTAAATATTTGAGTGGTTCTCTTTATTCTTCCTCCTGCTTCCTCTTTATCATCACAGAATACAACCAGATTATCAGGAAAAGATGTATAACTGGGATAGACTGCAATTTATTACATAGCTTTTTCTAGAACCAAGAATACATTTACCAACACTCCATTAAAAATAAAAAATCACAGCTCAAGATCATACATCCTAAGAAGCCATTTTCTCCCATCCATCATTACATTTTTCTTATTTTAATAAGCTCTTTTCAGAAAAAGATCGTTCTCCTAAAGTGCCTATAACGCTAAATTTTAAGAGGTAAGGTATGAGAGATGTCTCCATTGTGTATATTTTTTCTTCAACTGGCTCACCTAGGAGCAGGTTACAAGAAAATGTCAGTAAAAGGTCACAGCACAAAGAGATTCTATTAACAGTAACAGGAAGTTCATTCTATACATCAAAAGCCAGAAAACAAAATCAGGGAAACCACTTATGCACAGAGTATTTGGGTGAATAAGAATTGATTTAAATATTGGCTTCAGTCATAACAGAGTAAGAACTTTCCTACAGAAATTCCCGTACCCAAGCCCATTTTTGCAAGTCAGGGCAAATGTAGTTATGATAGAAATATAGGGTAGATGACACCAAATTAACAAATGGGAAGCCTTTTTTTAATCCCTAAGAATAGAGAACATCCAACCAACAGCAAAAACAGAGAAACTGTTTATGCAATTGGCTACATTGGCAGAGGACAGAAGGACAGCCAACATAATTTTATCCATCATAATACAAGTTTCACCAGCACATGTGAAACAACAGTGATTTCAACTGTTCTGAAGCCATGTTAAAGGTTCCCGATGTATAAAACTAGTATTTTTGCCAAGACACAAATTTTCCTGACTGGTAAGTGAGATCCAGTCAGTCACCCAGTCTCTGTCAGTGCAGTTTTGCTGTAATCACCATACTGTATATGCTGATTTTCAAGAAGCAATAAAAAAGAGAAAAAACAAAAAATTTTGTTTTCCTGAGAAATGAGAAAAATGGCCCCAGAAAGAAAGCCAAGTATTGTGAAGAGATCTTTTTTGAATTTGTTACAAATAACAAATTCAATTCAACATTTTATGCCTTACTTTATCCAAAACTTTTAACTTTTTGGTTAAGAAATATATATATTTATAATATTATATAAATAATATGTTATATATATAATAGCATATATATAATATGTTATATTTTATATATAATAAGAACATATATTATATATAAATGGAATTTTCCAAGCAAAATACTAGAGTGGGTTGCCATATCCTCCTCCAGGAGATCTTCCTGACCCAGGGATTGAACCTGCATCTCCTGGGGCTCCTGCATTGACAGGTGGATCCTTTACTGCTGAGCCACCTGGACTGAGCCATTATATATAAATATATATAATATGTTTATCAGTTCAGTTCAGTTCAGTCGTTCAGTCATGTCCGACTCTTTGTGACCCCATGAATCGCAGCACGCCAGGCCTCCCTGTCCATCACCAACTCCTGGAGTTCACTCAGACTCACGTCCATCGAGTCAGTGATGCCATCCAGCCATCTCATCCTCTGTCGTCCCCTTCTCCTCCTGCCCCCAATCCCTCCCAGCATCAGAGTCTTTTCCAATGAGTCAACACTTCACATGAGGTGGCCAAAGTACTGGAGTTTCAACTTCAGCATCATTCCTTCCAAAGAAATCCCAGGGCTGATCTCCTTCAGAATGGACTGGTTTGATCTCCCTGCAGTCCAAGGGACTCTCAAGAGTCTTCTCCACACCACAGTTCAAAAGCATCAATTCTTCGGCACTCAGCCTTCTTCACAGTCCAGCTCTCACATCCATACATGACCACAGGAAAAACCATAGCCTTGACTAGACGGACCTTTGTTGGCAAAGTAATGTCTCTGCTTTTGAATATGCTATCTAGGTTGGACATAACTTTCCTTCCAAGGAGTAAGCGTCTTTTAATTTCATGGCTGCACTCACCATCTGCAGTGATTTTGGAGCCCAGAAAAATAAAGTCTGACACTGTTTCCACTATTTCCCCATCTATTTCCCATGAAGTGATGGGACCGGATGCCATGATCTTCGTTTTCTGAATGTTGAGCTTTAAGCCAACTTTTTCACTCTCCACTTTCACTTTCACCAAGTTCTGCCATAAGGGTGGTGTCATCTGCATATCTGAGGTTATTGATATTTCTCCCAGCAATCCTGATTCCAGCTTGTATTTCTTCCAGTCCAGCGTTTCTCATGATGTACTCTGCATATAAGTTATTTAACTAAAATAACTTAAATAAACAGGGTGACAATATACAGCCTTGACGTACTCCTTTTCCTATTTGGAACCAGTCTGTTGTTCCATGTCTGGTTCTAACTGTTGCTTCCTGACCTGCATACAGATTTCCCAAAAGGCAGGTCAGGTGGTCTGGTATTCCCATCTCTTTCAGAATATCCCACAGTTTATTGTGATCCACACAGTCAAAGACTTTGACATAGTCAATAAAGCAGAAATAGATGTTTTTCTGGAACTCTCTTGCTTTTTCAATGATCCAGCAGATGTTGGCAATAAATATGGTGGTGGTTTAGTTGCTAAGTTGTGTCCAACTCTTGTGATCCCATGGATTGTAGCCTGTCAGGCTCCTCTGTCCATGGGATTCTCCAGGCAAGAATACTGGAGTGGGTTGCCATTTCCTTCTCCAGGGGATCTTCCTGACCCAGGAATCGAACCCAGGTCTCCTGCATTGCAGGCAGATGATTTATCAACTAAGCTATTAGGGAAGCTCCATATAAAGCCCCAAAGCCCCATATAAAGCCCCATATATAGCCCCATATATATATATAAATATATATAATACATTTATATTATATATAAACATATATTTATATTATATATAAGCATATATATTATATATATAATATATAAGTGTGTATATTATAAATATATATTTTTCTCAACCAAAAAATGCAAAATGATTAAGCCATGGAATGTTGAATTTGTTAGTGACTTAGTTGTATGATGTGACCAATTACACCACAAACAGTATGTAGAACAAGGCAGTGGAGGTTCATTGTCACCATTAAGGAGAAAGGATGTGAAATTAACATGTTTGCAGGTTAAAAAAAACTCAGTTAAAGGAAATAAAGAAATACGATGCACTGAGTAAAACATGGAATGTAAACAGAAGTAAGTTAGGCAGGAAGAACCTTCATAATGGCACAGTAAGCCAAATCCAAGACACCTGGTGTAATGGTCATGGATTGCAAGACCCAAAATAGTCAAGATGCCTATTCGCCCCAAATTTGTACACAGGTTTAATGCAGCTCTTTTCAAAATCCCAGTGAGACATATTGGTAAATTCAGACAAGACTATTCTAAAATGTATATGGAAAGGCAAAGGAGCTACAATGATAAAGCAATGTTGAAAAAGAGGAATAAAGTGGGAGGAAACATTCTACCTGATTTCAGTACTTATTAAGTGGCTATAGTATTCAAGACCATGTAGGAGAATTACCTGGTGGTCCAGTGGTTAAGACTCTATGTGTCCAGTACAGTGGGAACAAGTGTGATCCCTGGTCAGGGAACTAAGATCTTGTATTCCACCAAAAAATAAATTGGAAAAAAAAAGGGACAGTAGTATTGATGAACAGACAAATAGATGATGGAGCAGATTATAGAACCCAGAAATAGTCCCATACAAATATGGCCAAGTGATGAATCTGCATCTAGAAAATGAATCAAATGCAAATTTTATTACAAAAAATGAATACTGAAAATTCAAGAATTCAGTAGATGGGTTCAGCAGCTAACTGGACAAAGCAGAAGAGATTTGCAAACTGGTAGAAAGGTGAGATGGAAATCTCCGTATTGAAGCACACAGAGATAAAGGAGCAAAAATACAGAAGAGAATACAAAAAAGACAGGGATAAAAAGAGCAAAATACAAACGGAGTCCCAAAAAGTGGAAGAGAGAGAAAATGAGACAGAAGCAACTGTTTGAATAAATACTGGCCAAGAATTTTCCAAAAGGGATGAACAATATCAAGCCACAAATCCCAAACAGAATAAAAAGAATGAAAATATCTCCTTTAAAAATTAAAAAACATTAAACACATTTAAAAAAATAATAAGACTTACAGCTGATCTCTCAAATAGAAACAATGAAAGCCAGAAGAGCTGAAAGAAAAACCACCAGCAGCTGTCAATTCTATACTCAAACAAGGAGAAATAGATGTTTTCAAACAAAAACTGAGCAGATTTATCATTAGTAGACTCAGGATAAAAGAAATCTTACGAAAGTTCTTCAGACAGGAGAAAAATGATCTCACATGTAAGCATGGTAATGCAGGAAGGAATGAAAGGTACTAACCAGTGTAACTTACTGGTAAATCTAAAGAATAGTGACTGTTTTAAAAAAAAAAAAAAAAACACAGTAACAAACTTGTGGTTACCAAAGGGGATAGTATGGGAAGGGTATATAAATTAGGAGTTTGGGATTAACATATACACACCACTTTACATAAAACAGAGTTCCCGAATTACAGGTGCGCTGGCTAGGAGGGCTCCCCCAAGTCTCCACCTCTGGGCCCTGGAGCTTTGGGTTTAGAGGCTCAGAAAAGTGATTTAGCCCCTGGCAGCCACCATTCTACTCTGTTTCCATGAATACAACTTTTTGAAATTCTACATACAGAGAATCAATGGCTCTTCTAAGGGGAACCTGTGCAGTGAAAATGATCACAGGACTGGAAACTGAGAACTGGATGCTCACTTTCATCTCTTCCACTAAATTACTTTGTGACACAGGAGATCAAGCCCTGAGCCTTTGGAGTGGAAGCACTGACTCCAAGACCCTAGACTACCAGAGAACTAACCCTAGGGAGTATCAAAGAGTGAGAACTCACACTAAGGAAACCACTTGAATACCAGACCCAGCATCATCCAACCATCAGTAGCACCCTGTGCAGGACACCTCATCTAAGCAACAAACAAAACAAAAATACAAACCCACTCATCAGCAGACAGGATTACTCCCTCACTCAGCCTTAGCCATCAGAGGATAAACAAACAAAAACTTAGCACACATCTCACCCTATATGAAGCTTACGCAAACCACTGGACCAAACTTAGGAGGGCAGAAACCAAAAGCAAGAAAGAATTCAGCCTTGAAGCCTGGGAAAAGGAGACCTCAATCTCAATAAGTTTAAAAAAAATGACTAAATGGCAAAGAAATACCACACAAATGTAGGAACAAACTAGAAACACAGAAGTCCAAATAAATGAAGAGGAAATAGGCAAACTACCTAAAAAAAGAACTCAGAATAATGATACTAAAGATGATCAAAAACCTTGAAAACAAAATGGAGAAAATGCAAGAATCAATCAACAAAGACCTAGAAGAATTAAAGAATAAACACAGAGAAATAAAATGGGCTTCCCTGGTGGCTCAGCTGGTAAAGAACCCACCTGCAATGTGGGACATCTGGGTTCAATCCCTGGGTTGAGAAGATCCCCTGGAGAAGGGAACGGCTACCCACACCAGCATTGTGGCCTGCCTGGAGAATTCTATGGACTGTATAGTCCATGGGGTCGCAAAGAGTTGGACAGGACTGAGCGACTTTCACTTTCACTTTTCATATATAAAACAGAAAAACAACAAGGACCTACTGTAGAGCACAGGGTTTAATATCTTGTAATAACCTATAATGGAAAGAATCTGAAAAAGAATAGATATACATATACATATATATGTATAAATGAATCAGCATTCTGTATATCTGAAGCTAACACAACATTGTAAATTAACTGCTTCAATTTTTAAAAATGGTTTTAAAAAGCTTGAGCATATGTATACTCTGGTCAGCAATTCCACTCACAGATGTACACCAACTAGAAAATACATATATTTAACAGGTTCATTTAACTATTTAATATTTTAGAATACCAATACCAGTTTTATTCCTAATAGAGAAAGCTGCAAACAACTGCATGTCTATCCACAAACTGTGACATTGTTACTGTTGCTGCTGTTGTTGAGCAGCTAAGTCATGTCTCTTTGCAACCCCGTGGACTGCAGCACACTAGGTTTCCTCTCCTTCATTATCTCCTGGAGTTTGCTGAAACTCATGTTTATTGAGTCAGTGATGCTATTTAACCATCTCCTTCTCTGCCACCCCCTTCTCCTTTTGCCTTCAATCCTTCCTATCATCAGAGTCTTTTCCAGTGAGCTGACTCTTTACAACAGGTGGCCAAAGCATTGGAGTTTTAGCATCAGTTTCCAATGAATATTTGGGTTGACTTCCTTTAGGATTGACTGGTTTGATCTCCTTGCAGTCCAAGGGACTCTTAAGAGTCTTCCCCAGCCCCACAGTTCAAAAGCATCAATTCTTCAGTACTCAGCCTTCTTTATGGTCCAACTCTCCCATCTGTACATGACCACTAGAAAAACCACAGCTTTGACATACATGAATCTTTGTCACCAAAGTGATATCTTTGCTATTTAATATGCTGTCTAGGTTTGTCATAGCTTCCTTTCAAGGAGCAAGCATCTTTTAATTTCATGGCTACAGTCACCATCTGCAGTGATTTTGGAGCCCAAGAAAATAAAATCTGCCACTATTTCCACTTTAATGATGGGACCAGATGCCATGATCTTAATTTTTAGAATGTTTAATTTTAAGCCAGCTTTTTTACTCTCTTTACCCTCATCAAAGCACTCTTTAGTTTCTCTGCACTTTCTGCATTGGAGTGGTATCATCTGGGTGTCTGAAGCTGTTGACATTTCTCCTGGAAATCTTGATTCCAGCTTGTGATTCATACAGCCTGACATTTCACATAAGAGATGTGGGTTTGATCACCTGGTAGAGAAGCTCCCCTGGAGGAGAAAATGGCAACCCACTCTAGTATCCTTGCCTGGAGAATCCCATGGACAGAGGTGCCTGGCGGGCTACAGTCCATGGGGTCACAAAGAGTTGGACATGACTGAAGGGACTTAGCACTGAAGCATGCACATTCTACTTAACTCCACGGACATAATCAGATATATAACACATAGTCCTTGTCTGCTAGTAGCTCTTCCTAAGACTTAATTTGCCTCTCATAGACTTTTTTTTCCTATTA
Source organism: Bos mutus (assembly GCF_027580195.1). NCBI lineage: Eukaryota > Metazoa > Chordata > Mammalia > Artiodactyla > Bovidae > Bos > Bos mutus. Next base: position 35,941,231 of record NC_091644.1, read on the forward strand.
AAGTTTTAAGTACATTAAAAAAAACTTTTAAAATTAAAGTGTAGTATAAAACATTCATGTACAGTAAGGTACGTATATCTGAAAAGTACAGCTTGGAGAACTTCTGCAATGTGAACACATGTGTGTTACCACCACTCAGATCAAACGTAGAAGCCTCCCTCAGACTCCTGCCCAGTAAGTACCTGCATCTCCAAAGGTACCAATATTCTGACTTCTAGCAAAATAGATTTGTTCTGCCTGTTTTTACAGTTTATATAAGTAGGATGATATCATATATGCTCTTTTGTGGTTGTTTTCTTTGGCTTAATATTGTGTCTGTGAGATGCATCTGATGCTGGCTCATAACTGTCATAGCTCAATGCTGCAAAAGTAGGAAGAGACACCTGGAGTCAACAGCAAGTTTTGCCTTGGAGGACAACATGAAGCAGGGCAAAGGCTAAGGAAGAGTTAAGAGAACACACAACACAAAAGATGACTCTACACATGGACATCACCAGATGGTCAATATTGAAATCAGATTGATTATATTCTTTACAGCCAAAGATGAAGAAGCTCTATACAGTCAGCAAAAACAAGACCAGGAACTGACTGTGGCTCAGATCATGAGCTCCTTATTGCAAATTCAGGCTTAAAATGAAGAAAGTAGGAATAACCATTCAGACATTCAGGTATGACCTAAAACACTTTATGATTATAAAGGCTTCCCTGATAGCTCAGTCTGTAAAGAATCTGCCTGCAATGCAGGAGACCCCAGTTCGATTTCTGGGTTGGCAAAATCTGTGGGAGAAGGGATAGGCTACCCACTCCAGTATTCTTGGGCTTCCCATGTAGCTCAGCTGGTAAAGAATCTGCCCACAATGTGGGAGACCTGTGAGACCTGGGTTGCTACTCACACCAGTATCTGGCCTGGAGAATTCCATGGACCGTATAGTTCATGGGGTTAAAGATCACCACTGAGTGATGGAGAATGAAAAGGCTACATTCACACTATGGACAGTTCATAATTAGAAAAACTCCCAAAGAGATAAGACTTTTCAAGCTTAAAAATTGAAAGAAGGATCAAGGGAGAAAGGGAAAGATATACCCAACATTTCAGAGTTCCAGAGAAAAGCAAGGGGACACAAGAAAAATGAACAATGCACGAGTAAGGAAAACAACAGAATCAGAAAAACTAGAGATCTCTTAAAGAAAATTGGAGGGATCAAGGGAACATTTCATGCAAGGATGGGCACGATAAAGGACAGAAACAGTAAGGACCTAAGAGAAGCAGAAGAGATTAAGAAGAGGTGGCAAGAACACACTGGAGAACCATACAAAAAAGGGCTTAGTTACCAGGATAACCACGATGGTGTGGTCACTCACCTAGAGCCAGACATCCTGGAGTGTGAAGTCAAGCAGGCCTTAGGAAGCATTACTACAAACAAAGCTAGTAGACGTGATGGAATTCCAGCTGAGCTTTTTCAAATCCTAAAGGGTGATGATATGAAAGTGCTGCACTAAATGTATCAGCAAATTTGGAAAACTCAGCAGTGGTACTAGTGGTAAATAACCCACCCGCCAAGGCAGGAGCACCACCTAGGAAGCCCCATCTGGGCTAAAGGGGCCAAGGAAGCTGCAGAACAGGATGCTGCAAAGAAAAAATAAAGTGCTGCTGGCAACCTGTGATTAAAAAATACAAAAGAAGAAAGGTTTAAGATAAGCTCATATTCCCTCACAAATACTTGACACACAGAAGGTAATAAATATTAATCCATCGTTGGTAAATGCAGGAATATGCATACATAGATAACTGTGGTCCCATCCAATACATTCATAATATCACCATTCAATGAAAACATCAGTTTAACATATGGTCAATCCAATATTTATAGCCTTCATAATGAACTGGAGAAACCACAAATCAATTAAATAAAAATGTAGTTAAATAAAAATGAGAGCCTGAAAACTTTTTAATTCATCACCTACCTCAAAAAATATAGCCTCTGTCTCTTATAATTTACAGTAACTTCTCTTCTCTCTTCCTCACCCACATGAAAAACGGTTACACTTGTGATATTTCAGTTCATGACACAGAAGAATCTTATCAAAAAGACTTGAGCAATCATTTTCCCCTACCCATAAAAATTGGCTGAATTTATCTAACCTTAAAACTAGACTCCATTTATCCACAGTACCAGGCCCTTCCTTGGAAGTTGTCCTGCTAAATTAAGCAGAGTTCTTGACTCTGATGGTCTGAACAAGCGGAAGAGGGTGCCATTATTCACTTTCTCTTTTACGCAAAGATCTGCAAATCCTTCTCTTTGATTTATTTAGCAGGCTCTTTTGGTCAGACTTTAGTTTGCTCCATTATTCATATCAGAAGGCAACAGCATAAACCATCACTAATGCTAAGATCTGAAAATCCATTTTCTGTATCCTGAGTCTATCCTCAGTCATCCAGCTTGCCTACATACACACCACCCCCTTACAAAACTCTGGGCTTCAGACTGCTCACATGTATAGAGAAACAGAGACATGATGGCCCTGCTCTGTCCCTACTGTGCCTGCATGAAGCCGGTGTCCTGTACTGAATCATTGGTACAATTCTCTACCAATGGCTTTGCTGGGGGCCTCTCCAGAGTCATACTCATGTTTGTGAGATCTTATGCCCGATTTCTTGTTCTGCCCACCAAATGAAATTCTCAAAATATTGTTCTGTTGAAAAAGTCCTTGGCAGGACCAAAACTGAAGATGTTCTACTAACAGTAGACATAATATTGTTATCATTCTACAATGAAAATGTTGGGAAGCTGTCTCACCATCTTCTAACTTGTGCTTGAGTGTTACCACCCTCATCTCCCCTTCTTTCAACCAGGATCGTAAGCAGTACAACCAGGCAAAAAGATGGTAGAGTCCCAGGAGTAGAGAGGAAGAAGTCTCTAGACTATATGGCCCAACGCCTCTTTTCCTTCCATGAATTTCAAAAATCCTCTTCTACATTTGCACAAGAGTAATTTCCTTCTCTAAGAAAGGAGGCAGAACTGGATAGGTGTGATTGGGTAAGTCTGAGTGAGAGCCCATTCTAACATCTAATTCTGGCACCTAGAAGAGTGAAAGGTAGAGTCCTTGACCTTCTAAACTATGAGGATCTCCCATGCCTAGCAAATCCTGGCAGTCCTGGGCCTAGCTGGGCAAGACCAAGAAACAGATAACATGACTGAACACTTCACCTAGTGCGTTACTGGTTGAAGAAAGTTCTTTAAAAAGTACAGACTATGTAAATTTAACTAACATTTGGCATACACATATACATTACATACCTGTGTGTGCTGCAGTGTGCTAAGTTGCTTCAGTTGTGTCCAATTCTGTGCGATCCTATGGTCATAGCCCACCAGGCTCCTCTGTCCATGGTATTCTCCAGGCAAGAATACTGGAGAGGGTTGCCACGCCCTCCTGCAGGGGATCTCCGCAACCCAGGAATCGAACCCATGTCTCTTACATCTCCTCCATTGGCAGGAGGGTTCTTCGCCACTAGCACCACCGCTAGAAAAGGTAAGATGTGCTGTATCTAACTTGATAGAGGCAAAGGTGATATACTTTTATCTTAATTATGTGTCTGATACATGGTCAGCATGCAGTGTGGCTAATTGAGAAGATCCTATCTCAAAAGGAGTTTTCTTTTCAGACCTTCTTGTGCGCAATGATTGAGGCCCTGAAGAGATTAAGACAATTCTTTGTTGTTAAGTGCAGACATCTGTTGAAAGCTTTTACTTTTATATCACTGATGTTAAGTACGAAACCAACTGGGATTTGCATACTTAAATGCTATATATACTTACTGCTCAAATTTTTTTTCAAAACAGATCTTTGCAAGCTATAAATTGTATCTGTGGTGTGCTGCCAATTAAATTAACATGTAAGCTTTATGGGAATTAAAATATCTCAGAAAAATGTAAATTGCTTAATTCTCTGAAAAATTACTGAAATTGACATAGCCAGCTAAACTACATATCACAGTAGGAGAGCCAAGGGCAGTTGTTACCAGAAGAACCATTTTGTCTTCTAAGATATTTTGACATGTTCCCCTGAACTGAGCTGTCAGAAAACCGTTCTAGCATATTCCATTTGCTGAAAATTATTTGTGAAAACGTACATAAGCCCTGCAATCTTTTTGAATCAGTAGCTATGGAAAAAAATAAATAAAGCCACTAGCGAGATGAACTTCTCCCACTCGTCCTAATGGATATGCTAGGCTGGATTATTTAATCACCAGCACCATGCAACATCCAAACAAAACACGCCCAGCTTAGGATCAATGAAGCTCTAAGTTTAATTGCTTACTGCAAGGTTCCCAGCAGAAAATGAAAGCTTGCGAAGCTAACCTGAAACCAAATGAAGATAGTGTGTGCGCTCAAATGAGGCAAAGTAGTAAGTAATTCTCTGCTAAAAGAGAGGATGTGTCCATGTATTTGTGTGCACAATTATGGCAGCAGGTGGAGGGCGGGGCAGTCTCTAGCCTGACCCGTATCTAGGCCGTTGCTCCACTGAAACCATCGATGGATTACGGGCTCTCCCATAAGGAAAAAAAGGGGGGGGTGGCGGGAATAATCAGTAGCTTTCTGTCAACCCTGCTTCCCCCTCAAGCTACCACCTCTCCTCCTCATCCTCCTCATCAATCGATGATATCTACCTGTGTCATCTAACTCTGCTTCCCACGCCCTCCTTGTCTGAGAACCCATCCATTTCCGTGGCTTTGCTCTCACACCAGTGGTATCCAAATCTTAGGTCTCAGCGAGGCTGTGAGGGAGCACCTGTTCCCGGCCTCTCTCCTGGCTTATAGAGGCCCTCGGCATCCCCCAGCTCAGAGAGGCATCGCTCCAATGCATCTGTCTTCACGTGGTCTGCTCCCTGTATATCTCCACATCAGCTTCCCTCTGCACGTGTCTCAGTCCAAATTTCCCCCTTTTTATAAAGACACCACGTCATACTGGAGTAGAGCCTACCCTTGCTGCTGTGCATGCTGAGTCATGTCCAACTCTTTGCAAACCCATGGACTGTAGCCCAGCAGGCTCCATGAGATTCTCCAGGTAAGAATACTGGAGCAGGTTGCCATTTCCTCCTCTTGGGGATCTTCCTGACCCAAGGATTGAACCTGCGTCTCCTGTGTCTCCTGCATTAGCAGGCAGATTCTTCACCACTGCACTACCTGGGAAGCTCCAGAGCCCACCCTTATGACCTCATTTTAGCTTCGCTACCTCTGTAAAGACCCTGTCTCCACATTAAGACCACATTGTGAGGTCCTGAGGGTTAAGACTCCTATTGAAACATTTGGAGAGGGATGTAAATCTAACTATAACATACCTTAAAATCAGGATGTCTCAAACTAACCCCACCACCTTCCCCTAAAACGTGCACTTGGACCATGTTTGTTTGAGTCTCCCAGGCTCATCCCTATCTTTTGCTTTTCCTCACATCGAATCTGTTATCAGTCAATCCTGTACACTCTTCCTCCAGGACAGCATCTCTTAAGTCTTCCCCCTCTTTTTCATTCCCACAACCACCACACAAATTCAGGCTGAATTACCTTGCACTGAGTACATGGTGACTGTCCTTAATAAGCTTCTTAGCTCTGGTCTCTCTCTGATCTCGCTATATCCCAATTTATTTTATAAATTGCTGCCACATTAATCTTCCTGACAGACAGCTCTGACCCATTTCCCTCACGAGAGAGGAGGAAAAAAAAATAATAACTTCAAGAGCCTTTCTTACCTTGTAAATTCAGTATAAATCCCTGTCCCTGGTGGTCTCAAGTTCCCACCCTTCAGGGATTAGCCCAGCCCACACTCTCACATCATCTCTTTCCCAAACATGGCCCCATGTATTTCCGGCTGTTTCCATCAGAATCCTGCCAAGAAAAGAAACAGCAATCTCAAAGGGCTTCTTTAAAAGGCACTGAAGGAAGAGATCAAGGAGTGAGCATGGAGGGTACTGGAGCCCAACAGAGAGGGAGAGACACCCAGTGACCAGCCACAGTGGGAAGCTGGTACCAGGCCTCCATCTGAAGCAATGAGCAGAAGTGATGAGAGCTCCCTGGCACCCAGCAGAAACAAGCACCTCCTGGACACAAAGAGGTCAGAGACGAGTGAAAAAAAGCATCGAGGATGAGCAAACAGAGAGTACCAAGCCACTGCCTCTACTTACATCCCTTCTCCCCTGGGATCCTGTCTGCCCATCTCCCCAGACTAATTCACCAAAATCCTATCCATCTTTACGGGGTATATGAGTGACATGAAAGATAATTCTTTCCTGGGAAAAGCAGCACTCAAACAAAAACACACATGTGTTTAAGATTTACTGAATTCATAATTAAATGAAAGCACCAGTGTGACATTGCCACATGTTCAAAGGAAAATCCAAAGAACATATGAATATATGCATCCATCAGGAAACCCGAAATGAATGTGCTTGCTGCTGCTACTGCTGCTAAGTCACTTCAGTCATGTCCGACTCTGTGCGACCCCATAGACGGCAGCCCACCAGGCTCCCCCGTCCCTGGGATTCTCCAGGCAAGAACACTGGAGTGGCTTGCCATTTCCTTCTCCAATGCATGAAAGTGAAAAGTGAAAGTGAAGTTGCTCAGTCGTGTCCGACTCTTAGTGACCCCATGGACTGCAGCCTTCCAGGCTCCTCCGTCCGTGGGATTTTCCAGGCAAGAGGACTGGAGTGGGGTGCCATTGCCTTCTCTGATGAATGTGCTTGCTGAGTGCAAAGCTGCTCAGTATCCACACCTGCATGCCACCAGATACAATCTGCATTTTCTCTGATCAAGAATCCAAGATCCAGGAACCATTACCATCAGTTTTCTACAACTTAAAGAGTTGTAAAATAGCTCAAAGTTGAACGAAAGGTAAAGATAACTCAAGTGAGGGACTGATGGAGAACAGGGAACCCATGATTCTTTTCATTATTGGCCAAATTTAGTCTTTCACAATCTTCCCTGACTACTGGAAGGGAGGAAGAAAGGAGGAAAGGAAAGAAAAGGGTTTTGGCATCAGAAAGACCTTGGGCTCACCACCACCATCACTTACTCATGAACTGACCTGAAGTAAGTAATTTCACTACCTACAGCTCAGTTTCTTGATCTGTACAATAGCAATTAACTGCTTTATGGACTAAATGAATTGCTCTGGGAATCAGATGAATGGTGGCAATCCTGAGCCAAATAAATGGTAGCCAACATACCTGACGGAGAAGGCGATGGCACCCCACTCCAGTCCTCTTGCCTGGAAAATCCCATGGCTGGAGGAGCCTGGTAGGCTGCAGTCCAGGGAGTCGCAAAGAGTCGGACTGAGCGACTTCACTTTCACTTTTCACTTTCATGCATTGGAGAAGGAAATGGCAACCCACTCCAGTGTTCTTGCCTGGAGAATCCCAGGGACGGGGGAGCCTGGTGGGCTGCCATCTACGGGGTCGCACAGAGTCGGACACGACTGAAGTGACTTAGCAGTAGCAGCAGCAGCAACAGCAGCAACATACCTGAGGTCCTTTCGTTTTCCATCACTACAAATCATGGAGTTAGACCAGAAGCTCCTTTTCAATCTGAAAACTGTGTGACTGTAAATGCTGTCTCCTCCATGAAGACTTAGACCATCATCATTACCAGACATGGACCCCTGCTTCCTCAGCATCTTCTCCCATACCAGTTCTCTGTCTCATGTCTACTTTGTAGTAGAACATTTACTCTCTCCTTATTCCCCGTCCAACCCACCACACATAAGAAACTCAGGCCAAGGGGGAGAGAAGGGATGGATTGAGAGTTGGGGATTAGCAGATGCAAAGTATCACACACAGGAAGGATAAACAATGAGGTCCCACCGTACAGCACAGGGAACTGTATTGAATATCCTGTGATAAATCATGATGGAAAAGAATATGAAAAAGAATGTATGTATGTATAACCGAGTCGCTCTGCTATACAGCAGAAATTAACACAACATTGTAAATCAACTATACTTTAATACAATAAACTTTAAAAAAAGAAACCCAGGAACAAGCTCAGATATTTTGGAGTTCTAGCACACAGAATGGCCCCTGGTACACAGTAGGTACTCCACAAATATTTCAAAATGAACTCAAAGAAAAGATTAATCAAAACCACAGTGAGCTAAATAAAAAAAAGGAAGATATGTACAATGGCAAAAAAAAAACAAAAACAGAGAACTATCACATAACCCCACTAGAATGGCTTTTCTCAAAAAGATAAGAAATAATAAGTGTTGGTAAAGATACAAAGAAAAGAAAACTCTTGTGCAATGTTGGGAATATAAGCTGGTTCAGCCACTACGGAAAACAGTACTGAGAATCCTCAAAAAAATTAAAATAGAAAGAACTACCATATGATCCAAAAATCCCACTTCTGAGTATTTATATGCATGAGTCAAATACACACACAATGAAATATCATTCAGCCATAAAAAAGAATGAAATCTTGCCATGTGCAACAATACAAATGGACCATGAGGGTATTAAGCTAAGTGAAATAAGTCAGACAAAGACAATACTGTACGATCTCACTTATAATGAGAAACTAAAAACAAAAACAAAACCACCAGACTCACGGAGAACAAATTGGTGGTTGAAGACTTGACTCATTGGAAAAGACTGTGATGCTGGGAGAGTTGACTCATTATCTGATGCTGGGAGGGATTGGGGGCAGGAGGAGAAGGGGACGACAGAGGATGAGATGGCTGGATGGCATCACTGACTCGATGGACGTGAGTTTGAGTGAACTCCGGGAGTTGGTGATGGACAGGGAGGCCTGGCGTGCTGCGATTCATGGGGTCGCAAAGAGTCGGACACGACTGAGCAACTGAACTGAACTGAGGGAGGAAGGGGGGGTGGTGGCAAAATGGATGAAGGAAGTCAAAAGGTACAAACCTCCTTGATTTTAGTTATGAAATAAATAACTCCTAGGAATATAATACTAGGGGCTTCCCTAGTAGCTCAGACGGTAAAGCATCTGTCTGCAATGCAGGATACCCGGGTTCAATCCCTGGGTCGGGAAGATCCCCTGGAGAAGGAAATGGCAACCCACTCCAGTATTCTTGCCTGGAGAATTCCACGGGCAGAGGAGCCTTGGCGGGCTACAGTCCATGGGGTCGCTGAGAGTCGGACACGACTGAGCAACTAACACAGGAATACAATGTAAAGCATGGTGATTATAGTCAGTATGATATTACTGTATTGTGTGTGTGAAAGTTGCTAAGACAGAAGATCTTAAAAGTACCTGTTGCTGTTGTTCAGTCACTATGTCATGTCTGTTTGCAACCCCAATGGACTGTAGCACACCAGGCTTCCCTGTCCTTCACTATCTCCTGGAATTTGCTCAAACATGTCCATCGACTCGGTGATGCCATCCAACCATCTCATCCTCAGTCACCCCCTTCTCCTCCCGCCTTCAATCTTTCCCAGCATCGTGGTCTTTTCCAACGAGTCAGTGGCCAAAGTATTGGAGCTTCAGCTCCATCCGGTGGCCAAAGTATTAAAGCTTCAGCTTCAGCATCAGTCCTTCCAATGAATATTCAGGGTTCATTTCTTATAGGATTGACTGGTTTGACCTCCTTGCAGTCCAAGGGACCCTCAAGAGTCTTCTCCAGCACCGCAGTTCAAAAGCATCAATTCTTCAGCACTCAGCCTTCTTTATGGTCCAACTCTCACATCCATATATGACTACTGGAAAAACAACAGCTTTGAGTAAATGGATCTTTGTTGGCAAAGTGACATCTTTGCTATTTAAACGCTGCCTAGGTTTGTTGTAGCTTTTCTTTCCATAAGCAAGCATCTTTTAATTTCCTGGCTACAGTCACTGTCCATAGTGATACTGGAGTCCAAGAAAATAAAATCTGTCACTGTTTACACTTTTTCCCCATCTATTTGCCATGAAGTGATGGGACTGGATGCCATGATCTTAAGTTTTTTGAATGTTGAGTTTTAAGCCAGCTTTTTCACTCTCCTCTTTCATTCTCAAGAGGCTCTTTAGCTCCTCTTCACTTTCTGCCATTAAAAGTGGTATCATCTGCATATCTGAGGTTGATATTCCTCCAGCAATCTTGATTCCAGCTTGTGAGTCATACAGCCTGGCATTTCACATGATGTACTCTGCATATAAGTTAAATAAGCAGGGTAATGATACACAGCCTTTACATACTACTTTCCAAATTCTGAACTAGTCTTTTGTTCCATGTTCAGTTCTAACTGTTGCTTCTGGACCTGCAAACAGGTTTCTCAGGAGGCAGGTAAAGTGATCTGGCATTCCCATCTCTTTAAGAATTTTCCACAGTTTGCTGTGATCCACACAGTCAAAGGATTTAGCATAGTCAATGAAGCAGAAATAGATGTTTTTCTGGAATTCCCTTGCCTTTTCTATGATCCAAAGGACGTTGGCAATTTGATCTCTGATTCCTCTGCCTTTTCTAAATCCAGCTTGTATATCTGGAACTTCTCAGTTCATATACTATTGAAGCCTAGCTTGAAGGATTTTGAACATTACCTTGCTAGCATGTGAAATGAGTGTAAAAAAGTTCCTATCACAGGAAAGATCCTATCACAGAAAAAAATATAAAATCTTTACATATGGTGATGGATGTTCAACCAAACATGCTGATCATTTTGCAATATATACAAATATCACTATCATTATGTTGCATATCTAAAACCAATAAAATGGTATTTGTGAACTGTACCTCAGATAGACAGACAGACAGATGGATGGATACTAAAGCAGCCTCACAGGGAAAAAAATAAAGAAAAGACAGGACACTGGAGCAGAAAGGGATGGGACCACAATTATTGCTTCTCCTTTCCCAATTCATTCATCCTCTTTTGCATGAGTAGGACTCAAGCTGGGCTGATATTTGCAGGCTTTCCTGAGCGATGCACTTCTCTGAAGCAGCAGCGAGACTTTTAAACTCAGTAATAATACCCCGTCTTCAGGAGATGATGGTCCCCTTTACTGTCACAAAGAGGACAGCAGCAGAACTGGAGGCTTTAAGCTTCTTTGACAGCCATCAATCAGAAACAGTTCATTCCAGCTTTTCATTTGCCTGTGACTCAAAAGGAAATGTTCTCCTGACATGTCACTGAACCTACAAGCCAGAACTTGTAAGCCGATCATAACTCCCAACAATGGGCACCATCTTAAAAGACATCATGTCAGATGTGTCCAGGACCAAAGGGGATGGAGGGAATATTCTATAACGAGAGAGATAAAAGAGTGCCGAGGATTCAATTCAGTGAGTGTGGGCGAGTGTCTGTCCCTGCTAACGTTTTCAAGTACCCTAATCATCCTTCAATGTGCTGTTCTTCTCTGAAAGGACTGTGTTCTACCCAATGGGATCATAATTGTACGTGTCCCTGAAGTACTTTATGATCAAAATTTGGTAAAAAGAAATATGGAATATTTTGAAATATTCCATAAAATAAATATGAAATATCTTTCTTTCGTGTGTGTGACCAAAATTTCCACATGAAAATGTCTTTGTGTGTGTAAAATAAACACAGACTTTCAGTTCAGTTCAGTCGCTCAGTCATGTCCGACTCTTTGCAACCCCGTGAATCGCAGCACGCCAGGCCTCCCTGTCCATCACCAACTCCCGAAGTTCACCCAAACTCAAGTCCATCGAGTCAGTGATGCCATCCAGCCATCTCATCCTCTGTCATCCCCTTGTCCTCCTGCCCCCAATCCCTCCCAGCATCAGAGTCTTCTCCAAATGAGTCAATTCGCATGAGGTGGCCAAAGTACTGGAGTTTCAGCTTTAGCATCATTCCTTCCAAGGAACACCCAAGGCTGATCTCCTTTAGAATGGACTGGTTGGATCTCCTTGCAGTCCAAGGGACTTTCAAGAGTCTTCTCCAACACCACAGTTCAAAAGCATCAATTCTTTGGCGCTCAGCCTTCTTCACAGTCCAACTCTCACATCCATACATGACCACAGGAAAAACCATAGCCTTGACTAGATGGACCTTTTTGGCAAAGTAATGTCTCTGCTTTTGAATATGCTATCTAGGTTGATCATAACTTTCCTTCCAAGGAGTAAGCGTCTTTTAATTTCATGGCTGCAGTCACCATCTGCAGTGATTTTGGAGCCCAGAAAAATAAAGTCTGACACTGTTTCCACTGTTCCACCCACTGTGCCCTGCATCTGCCTTGGCTCCCCAGTGAGAGTTAAGTTCTTCTTCAAGAAACTGGCAAATACTGACGATTGCCTGGTGACAGTAGGTGCCAGGCACTGTTGCCTAGTGGAGGTCTCATCTGGGCACACGTGTTAGTGGTTCTTGCTCTGTGGACAGAACTCTGCTTGGATAATGGGCACGGAGGCAACTCTGAACACCCCAAGTCAGTAACATGGAAAACTTCAAGTTTCGATTTCCAGAAGAAACATCATTGTAGGACTCTTACTGGGCCACTGGAAGCAGGAAGAGCAGCTTTTTATCTGGGCTTTGAGGCCAACTATCTATAATGTTTAGGAAATCCCAGAAATATGGGTAAATTCTTTACCAGCCCAAGGAAAAAAAAGGGAAGCCAGAGAAGCACTTTAAAGCTGAGATGCTGGAGAGCAAGACATCACTACGAGTTTAGTTGCTGATGCTGTGATCCACAAAGATGAAAATACCCAAAGACCCCCAGAATCATCCAAAGTATGCATGTCCAATATTTGTTCACAGAATGTATTATTAACATATGATGTTCTATGCTTCTGCTAAAGGGCCCTTTATTTGTCTATGAACTTCTAAGCAGCCAATGGTCATATGAAATTTTTTTTAATCCACAATAATAGCTGATGTGCTTGTTATACATAGCGCATCATAGGTACAAAATATATATTTGTTGAAAGCATAAGGGAAAAAAGATATAGAAGAAACTATCCTTCAGCTTCTAGATTTTGAATCTAATGCATTTGTTTGACTGTTTATTACAAATAAATGACAATGGATGATATTGTGGGGAAAAAAATGTGATGGCCAGTCCCAGGGCAAGGTTTTATTACACTCATTCTTCTAAATGGTTTGAGTCTGGCTGACCCCAGGACTCTTCACAAGACAATGAGCCGCTCAGAGGTAAACAATTCCCCGTTTTTTAGTTCCCAAAAGAATTTTTATGGGACCCTCACCAATCCCAAGGTTACCCAATCACTTAATGGCCAAGTCCCCATCCCAACATTCTTCCCATAATTAATGAAGACGAAAATAAGTGGATAAAATCTCTCCACTAGATGCTCCTGTGATGCCCAGGAAATCACCTCACCATCTAGAAGCTTCTCATTTGAAGAACAGATTGTGAAATGAACCCAGGGTCTCTCCTGGGCAGCCCCTATCACTCAGACTCACTTAGCCCTTCCTCTATTCCCCTTCTTGCTTCGTTCACGTGTCTCAGTCACTTTCCTCTCATTATTTCCTCACAAGGGTGAGACCTTGCATGATGGGGAACCCAAGTAAGGTGTCAAGAATCAGATTATTCTGATTCAAGGAGAGAAGTCAGACTGTGTGTACCCGGAATTCAGAACCAAGGAGTGGTGGCAAGGAACACAAGGGGGTTAAGGGGATGCAAAGGCAGGAGGATTCAAGGTGAGCTGCAGTGGCTGGGAAAGGGGGAATGACGAGGGCTAGCACAAGTGCTGGGGTGTGAAAGAAATCTAGACCTGAGCTAGGTGGCCAGGGAAACAGTGACAGGAGGTGATGACAAATAAAGAATGAGAGGAACAAAAAGAACTGAACTAATGCGCTTAGTATCTTTAGGTTTTCAGGAAATTTTTAAAAAACTTTCATGAGCCCCTAAACTAGGTCCTGGTGGACTCAGGTGCTTTTCTGGAGATTAGGATCACTCTGGTATGTTTAAGCCAGACCCACTGGCCAATGCACAACCACTGGGAAGAAGAGCCACTGGGGGACAGAATGCACACATACTCAGGATGGTGTGTACAGAGTAGGAGGGGATGGTGTGTACAGAGTAGGAGGCCTGTTAAAACAGGCCGTAGGCAGCTGGAAATGAGAGTCCAAAGGCCAGCAGATCTGGGAGGGTTTCTTCTTTGCAAAAAAACAGCACTAGGAAAGTTCGTGTCATTCCTTTGGCTCCCAGAGCTGGATGAAGCCACAGTTACGCTTTTCAAACTCTATTACCCCAAGGATCCCAGACCGTGAGGCACAGATAAGCTCACGAAGACAGAAGAGTGAGAACTAGAAATAGGACAGCATCTTTGGGGACAACTGAAGATTTGGAGTAGACAAAGTGAAAAGAACCCCAAAAAAGTGTGACTGGAAATCTACAAAAATAACTTAAAATGTATCCTAGCTCCAGAGGCAGACAGAGGAGCTTTCAAAAGGAGAGCCAGGTTGGTAGAGTTGGTGAGGTCTCAAGGAACAGGATTGGGGGGAATATTTAGATTTGGCACAGAGGAGGTTACTGTCATATCATCTACTCAAGTGATTTTAACACAAGTGAGCTAACACTTACCTGGAGTGGTGGAGACAAGCAGTGGGTGAAGACCACATCTTAAGGAGTTGAGCGGTGAAAGAAGGCTAGGGTCAAACAAAGGAATTTTAAGACAGAAGAACTTAGCGTGATTCAAGATTGACCAGAGGGAACAAGTGGAGAGGGAGGCAGAGAAAGGATGGAATGCATGCAAGATGCCCATCGTGGACCAGCGAGCAAGTACTGTACTGAGATCTGAGACATAAGCGGGATTGCAACTTTAGAAAGGAAGAAAGAAATGTCCTTGTCAGCAGCTAGGACAAGAGGCCAGATTTAGACAATGAACCCTGTGAAGGCGACAATAAGTCTAAAATGGAACAGGTGGACTTAGATCTACTGTACAAAGAATGCTGTGCTAATAATCCAGAATTATGAGCAATTCTTCAGAGATTGTCACATACTTTGCCTTACTCTAATGCTGCTATCAGAGAAGGCAATGGCACCCCACTTCAGTACTCTTGCATGGAAAATCCCACGGATGGAGGAGCCTGGTAGGCTGCAGTCCATGGGGTCACAAAGAGTCGGACATGACTGAGCAACTTCACTTTCACTTTTCACTTCTATGCATTGGAGAAGGAAATGGCAACCCACTCCAGTGTTCTTGCCTGGAGAATCCCAGGGACGGGGGAGCCTGGTTGGCTGCCGTCTATGGGGTCGCCCAGAGTCGGACACGACTGAAGCGACTTAGCATCAGTAGCAGTAGTAATGCTGCTATTATGGGCTGAATGTTTGCATACCCTCAAGTCTCCTGTGTTGAAATCCTAACTCCCAAGGGGACAGTATCAGGAAGTAGGAGAGGTAATTAGATCATGAGGGTGGGACCCTTGTTAATGGTGTTAGTACCCTTACAAGAAGAAATAGACTCACAGACTTAGAGAATGAATTTATGGTTACCAGGAGGGAAAGGATGAGGGGAAAGGATAGTTAGGGAGTTGGGGATCAACATGTATACACTGCTGTATTTTACATGGACATCAACAAGTATAGCACAGGGAAACTCTGCTCAATGTTATATGGCAGCCTGGATGTGAGAGGAGTTTGGGGGAGAATGGATACATGTGTATGTATGGCTGAGTCACTTTGGTGTCCACCTGAAACTATCACAACACTGTGAATCTGCTAAACTCTAATATAAAATGTTTAAAAATAAGTAAATAGAAGAAACATAAAAGAGATGATTTTTCTCTCAGCTATATGAGGATACAACAAGAAGACAGGCATCTCAAACCAGGAAGAGAGTCCTCATCACGTACTAGATCTGCCGGCACCTTGATCTTGGCTCCACCAAACTCCAGAACCATAAGAAATAAATGTTTGTTGTTTAAACCACCCAGTCCCTGGTATTCTATTACAGGGGCCTGAACCAAGACAGTCACTAATCTGCAGTGTGATGCTGGGCCAAACCATTTCACCTCTCTGAGCTTTTCTTTATCTGCATAATGACAGGGGAAGGAGACACAGGGAAAGACAGGGTAATGTATTCCAATAGTCTCTTCCTACCCAAGTATCTCGGCGTTTCTACATGTGCTTTTTCCATCTAATTGTTCCATGCCAGCCTCTAAATCTTTGCTTTGCAATTATAATTGCAGACCACTTATTTTCCTTACACTGAATCCTTAATACCTAGCATCATGCCAGGCACATAGAAGGTATTCAACAAACGTTTTTTTAAATTAACAAAATCTCCATAATGGCAGAGTTTCGGGAGACAAATGCGTGCCTTGTCATCACTCCCTCTTCCCCAAGGGCTATTTACAGAAGCACAGTCACCCAGAAGTTGTAATCCTTTCTCTGGCCATTCAGCCTTGATAAAAACACTTATCTAAAGCCAAAGGACAAACAAGATGGAATGTCAAGTAAATTAGTGCCCTAAGTGTTTCAGATCCTGCCCTTCCTGCCAATGTGCACACACCAATTTCTAGATTAAGAAAAATAAGTGAAAAAAATAAGCCTGGGTCGGCTTTCCAACAGTTCCTTGGGAAAAGAAAAGAAAAGAAAATACCACAGCGCATACCTACTGATAGCTCCTCATGCCTTCATTATCAAGGGAGCAAAAAGTGCTCACCCAGAATCTGGTTTGTACTCTGTGACATTCCCATAGCTAAGAAAACTGACTGTGTCTCCTCTTCGCTGTAAACCAAAAACACACTTCAGCAGCTGATAAAGCAGGCTTTCTCTCCTGGAAAAGACATCCACCTAAGATCTGAGTTTTAGTCTTGGTTCCACACGGCTGAGCAGCTGACTTTGTACAGTTAACCTGCCTGGACCTCTATAAACTGGGGCTACACATTCTAGTCTGATCTATTTCCCTGAGTTGTACACTGGCATTTACACGTTATAATCACTCTTGTGGCTCAGCTGGTAAAGAATCCGTCTGCAATGCGGGAGGACCTGGGTTTGATCCCTGGGTTGGGAAGATCTCCTGCAGAAGGGAGTCTACCCACTCCAGTACTGCAGCCTGGAGAATGCCGTGGACTATACAGTCCCTGCAGTCACACAGTCGGACACAACTGAGCGACTTTCACTTTCTTTCACCATTAATTGCTGAATCCTTTCTGAGAAGCTTCCTATCAACAGCAAGTCAGATGTGGAAGCATTGAGAAGAAATTTATGGTGAAATATTTCATTCTGCAAAGGAAGACACATTCCTATCGGAAGAAATTCTGCAACCTGGATTAAGTCTGAAGTCTCAACCTTTGCATAAATGCAAAACTACAATACACAGCACACCCCCAGAGTAACTCCTCTGTGCTTACACAAAATGAAAGAAAAGCGAAGCACTTAGGAAAAATCAACTCCGGTATTTTACATCATAGTTTGCTTACAGTTAAGGGATTTCATCATCGCTATTCTGGTAAGCTAAGGATATTTTTAAAATAAAATAAACAACACGTCCCAAATCATGGTTGTGTGTGGAAATGATAGTGAATAAAATCCATTATGGGCTGAAGATGTATTTCACGATAGGATTCTTCTAAGTGTCCAGCATGTTCAGCGTTTACATGTATATATTCTTAATTTCTCTCACAGATAAACATATCATAGTAGGCTTGCTTCTAGCTGGTGGGAAAGCCACTGAATGGATGATAATCTTTCATCTGTGTAAGCGTTTAAAAAGAATATTAGCAAACTCACAACTGCATAATGGAAAAGAGCTAGGAGAGAGACCAACAGGGGCTAAACAGTGACAAAACTCCCCTTTACAAATGAAGAATTAATTAACTGATTAATTAACAGCAGCAGACATAACTCAGGGACAGAATCCATTCAAGGCTTTACTTTTGCTTCTTTTACAGTGATCATAAACCTCTGCAAGAAGAAGACGGAAGAAGAAAATCTTTCTGTGGACACCAAGATGCCAAAGATTCAACAATGCACTGCTGTGCTTGAATAAAAATCCAAGAAAATATTTAAGGTGCTCTACTCAGAATATACGATATGTCTGGTCAAATTCACCATTATGGCCTTTTAATGACTAACAGTTTGACTTTTTTTTTTTTTTTAAGCAGGACAGTTATCCATAATCTGTAACCATTTTATGTAGATGCGCAGGTTGTTAATACTCCCTGGGCTACCAAAAAAACAGAGAAAAAAATGCTCCCCCCTCAAAAAGGGTAAGAACTACATTCTCTCCATTCCTACTTCCATTAACATTTCTGAACCAACAACATTCTCAGATTAAGAGAATAAAATAGAAAGGAGCAAGGGCAGACAGAGGAGTGAGAAAAGGTTTGAGAGATTCTGTATTAAAACTAAAATTTAGGGGGAAAGGCATGTTTTCCATTTAGATGTTCATGCCACACCACACCAAAAAAATTCCCCTGCTCCACCAAGCTACCTCCTTCAAGGTCATTTATCATCAGCACAACAGCCTACGGATGTTTTATTAAAAGAAAAATCCCAGCCTAGGACTGCCAGATCTCTACCCAGGACCCACTTATCAAAGGTGTCGCTGGGGCTGACAGGCAGCTGTCCAGGGGCACAGACTTAACATTACTTTATATGTACAGAAGCCCATCAGCAAGCACATTACCTCGGTCCCCATTAAGTATTCTGATAACACCACCTCCATGAGCTCCGCTTAACATTTAAGCCTACAGGAAGGCCTTGAGTGCACAGAGCCTTCCAAAATTTTCTAGCTAATTTTAACCCTATGGAGTATGAAAAAAATTGAACTTAGAGATTACACTGCAACTAAATATTTTACCCACCCAAACAAAAGCTTTCACGGTACTGAGAAACATCTTTTCATGTGGCTTTTTATTAGTTATTAGAAAACCATATAGACAGTTTTCCACTAATAAATAAATAAATAAATAAAGGTAAACTGTCTCACTAGTAGGCTTAAAATACTCCTGATGAGCAAGGTTTTCCTGAACTGGTTCTTTAGAGCTGGGTGGTGGAGCAGTAGTACCACCAAGAGCATATGTAATGGTGCATGACTCGCAGCTATTAGATCAAATCACTGGCCAATCTGACGTGTACCCTGGATTTTATTCTTTCTAAAGCCCCTACCCCCCAAGCAAAAATGAGTGCAAAAAAAAAAAAAATTAGAAGAGCTAAATGGAAAAACAGGCCACTTAGAACGCTCTTGGACAAATGTACTGTTTTCACTCGTTCAGGACCCAAATACATCATCTAGGCTCTTTTTGCACCCAGAAGTTGCTATCTGGTTAATATTTCAAAACCTAAGTCTCGCTCTAATTGTGTGTGACTGTGGGGTAATTGTAAGTGGGCAGCGACAGCTTTTTCACTGTTGGGGAAAGAAGAGACTGGAGAAGCTGCAGTCTTTGGCGGGGGGATGGGAGGTGGAGGGAATCCTGGAAGGGAATATCCTTCGGAGAGGAGGAGGCAAGTGCAGGGAAAGGAAAGACCCAATGGATGCTGTAAACGCTAACCCGGCGATTCTTAACCAGAAGTTACGACATTTTCTTTTGCCAAGGGGCTCTCCAGTCCCAGCTTCGAGGGGACCAAAGCCTCACCCAGGGAAGTATCTGCAGCGTTCGGACAAATCAGCGACAGGAAGGAGCAGTGCAAAGAGGTACTTAAGGAGAAAAAATTTTATTAGTGTGAAGCCAACCTTTCCCTGCTGCCACTCAGTATGGAAATTCCGGACAGCCTCCCTGCCCTTACACACACGAACACACACACACACACACACACACACACACACACACACACACACTTTGCTGCACTCAGTGTTCAATAAGCCAACATTTAGAGAACGACGCGTTCGCGAGGTCCCCCGCCGCCCCCGCGTGCGCGTGCACAGACACTCACTTCCCATCCCTTCCACGTTCTGCGAGCAGTCTCAGCACCACCAACGGCCCAAACCCAGGCACCTCGATGTCCACGGAGACGACTCTCCCTCCCCTGAGCAGCACCTCGACTTGGGGGCAGTCTCAGGACACGTCCTGCACCCGCTTCCCCGACCCCCGCCACGCCAACTAGGCGAATCCCCGGGTTGCGTGACTGCGCGCGGGTCTAGCCCGAAAGCCGAGAAACCGCGCCGCAGCGGAATTCCGGGCAACAACCGCGTCCCCGCCGGTCCCCGCTCCCCACCGGCCACTCAGTCTGCACTGTGCCCCCGGCTGCCCCGAAAGTCCCAGCCTTGCCGACCGGTCAGGCTGGATCGGCAGCCCCCGGGTCCCCAGACTCCCGGGGCTCCGAGGCTCCCGATCTCAGCGCCCCGGGACCAAGCCAGTGCGCCGCCGGCCGCTCTTCGCGCTCCGGCCACGCTCCGTCTCCGGGCTTTACACACGGGCGCACAGACACGTACCTCCCTTCCCTCGCCCCAGCACGCACACCTGCGCCCCCCGGGAGTTGCCCGCCTCCTCCCGCATCGTCGGAGGCAGCCCCCTACCCGCCCGCGTGTCCCACTGCCGACTGCCGGCCAGCGGATGCCCCGGCTCCCTCTAGCCGCCCCCCCTCCGGGGGAACCCGAGACGCGCGGCGCTTACAGTTCGCAGGAATTGGATCTCATCCTCGCCCTCGCCCCCATCGGCCATGGCTCTGCTCCTTCTTGCAGGGGCCGGCTCCCGAACCCCGCGGAGCCCGGCGTCGCTGGCGGTGGCGGTCCCTCGCTGTGTCCCCTGCTGCTGCTGTTCCTGCTGCCGGGAGCCGGGGGCGGGAGGGGTCCGAGGCTGCTGGGTGCCGAGCGCCAGGCGGTCCCCGCCTGCAGAGCGGAGGAGGAGGCCGGCGGGCGGGGGCGGCGGAGGCGGGAGCCTCCCTGCGCCGCACTGTGCGGGAGGAGGGCGACCCGGCCCGGAGGACGCGGGCAAGCGGCCCCGCAGCCCCGCCGCGCTGGCTTCGCGCGCCCCGCCTGCCGCAGGCGGACTGCTCGGCCCCGGCTCCTCCGAGCGAGTGCGCTGAGCTGGCGGAGCCCGGGTGAGTGCCGCGGTGGGGGCGGGGAGTGGGGGCGGACGGGCGGGGAGGAGCTCGCCGGCTCCCCTCTGCTGCAGGTAATCCGCAGCCCGCTCCTCGGGGCCACCAAATCCGAGGCCCAGCGCCGCTTACTGGCCGCTCCGGGTATCGGAGCCGGAGCGCACCCGATGAGCGCGCAACCTTCCACCTGCGCCCTTCTGTTTCCCTGGGCTCCTGCACCTGCGGCCTCTGACCTTAAACCTGCGCTCGCGATTCCTTCTCCTGTGGGAGCAGAAGGGACTCCCACAGTACTTTCCGCGGCACTTCAGATTTCAGGCAAGAATCATCTTTCACCCGGATGCCCGGAGCGGATCACCTCCAAGTAAAGGTGATTTTTAAATTTAGATTAGCTCTATTCCCCGATCATCATGAGAATTCTTTAGGATCTAGTGTCGGTGCACCATGCTCCTCACAGATCAGACACACAAAATGCATGATACATAGAACTGTAACAAACTCATTCAACAAATACATGATGAATGCCAGTGCCCGATACTGGAGTATAAAATGACCGGACGGAGTTTATTAGAAGTGCTTAACTATGGATTGCGATAAGCTATGAGATATCAGTATGAATCATTGAGGCCGTCTAAATTCGGAATTGGTACTCTCTGTCCTCACTATACAGCCATTTACTTCTGAAGAAAGTCGAGCATTGTAGTTCCCGCAATCCTCCGTGCAATTACCCACCAAATTGCCGTTTTAACAAACTGCTGTAAGAAAACGCAGGGTCTGAGACAATTTGGACAGGAAAGCACTTATCTCTTGTTCCTAGTGCACGATCCCTTCATTTAAGATACTTTAAGTATATGCAAACCAAAGACTGCAAATGCCAATCCTCCAAAGATGCAGACGCTGTCGGGTGAAGGTTTCTCATCAGTTTACCTACATTGCACATTTTGCAGCATGTAACTAGTTACTAAAATCTGCATAGTAGATTCTATGCACCTTATATCCTATTTTCAGCTTTCATGAACTCTATACTTACTGAGCCAGTTTTGCATATTTCCAGTAGAATGAATAACATAAAGAATATACCTATAAATACTGTCCCTCTTGGTGAGATTAGCAATGCTCTGCTCTATCTTATGATACTAACCATATTACCAAAGTTTTTGACATATTTTTGTATATTGACCCATAATGACTAGCCAATTCTTTCTTTTTCTTAAGATTTTTTTTAAATGTGGGCCATTTTTGAAGTCGTCACTGAATTGTTACAATACTGTTTCCGTTCTTTGTGTTGTGGTTTTTCCACCAAGAGGCATGTGAGATCCTAGCTACCCCACCAGGGATTGAACACACACCTCCGCATTAGAAGGCAAAGTCCCAACCACTGGACCACCAGCAAAGTCCCAAAGACTAACCAATTCTTAAAGCATAATTTACATGAATGTTTACTCCTCAGTTCAGTTCAGTTGCTTAGTCGTGTCCGACTCTTTGCGACCCCGTGAATCGCAGCACGCTAGTCTTCCCTGTCAATCACCAACTCCCGGAGTTCACCCAAACTCATGTCCATCGAGTCGGTGATGCCATCCAACCATCTCATCCTCTGTCGTCCCCTTCTCCTCCTGCCCCCAATCCCTTGCAGCATCAGAGTCTTTTCCAATGAGTCAGTTCTTCACATCAGGTGGCCAAAGTATTGGAGTTTCAGCTTCAGCATCAGTCCTTCCAATGAAAACCCAGGACTGATCTCCTTTAGGATGGACTGGTTGGATCTCCTTGCAGTCCAAGGGACTCTCAAGAGTCTTCTCCAACACCACAGTTCAAAAGCATCCATTCTTCAGCACTCAGCTGTCTTCACAGTCCAACTCTCACATCCATACATGACCACTGGAAAAACCATATCCTTGACTAGACGGACCTTTGTTGGCAAAGTAATGTCTCTGCTTTTTAATGTACTGTCTAGGTTGATCATAACTTTCCTTCCTGCTGCTGCTGCTGCTGCTAAGTTGCTTCAGTCGTGTCCGACTCTGTGCCACCCCATAGACTGCAGCCCACCAGGCTCCCCCGTGCCTGGGATTCTCCAGGCAAGAACACTGGAGTGGGTTGCCATTTCCTTCTCCATTCCTTCCTAGGAACCACTAAATACACAATCAGGGAATCTCACAAAAAATAAAGTTCTGCATGAGAAATGGTTTTATTCTGAAATTGGCTCTTCACTTTATGTTAAATAGTTTGATCTTCCAAATTGGTGACGTATCAAATAACCTTTCCCAAGTATTTTATGCAAAGCTATGCATAGACAGTTTCCTAAACATCCATAGTTTATGTGCCTTCTACACATATGTTCAGTAAAATACTATAAAAACTCTAATTCACCAGGTTTTCATTTTGGCATTTTAACTAGGCTGTAAACTTTTCTAACAAGAACTATATTTAGTATTTCACTACTTCTCTCAACATAAGCGATACATAATGCTAAATGGCCTAAGTACCCAATGATTATCATTCACCATATAGAGTCTTCAACAGAAATAGAGAAGAGGATGGTTATAAAATAGAACATTTGAAAGAGAAGCACGTATCCCATTGTTCACTGCAGCACTATTTACAATATCTAGAACATGGAAACAACCTATATGTCTATCAACAGATGAATGGATAAAAAAGTCGTGGTACATATACACAATGAAATATTACTCAGCCATAAAATAAACACATTTGAGTCAGTTTCTAATGAGGTGGATGAACCTAGAACCTATTATACAGAGTGACGTGAATCAGAAAGAGAAAGATAAATACCGTATTCTAATGCATATATATGGAATCTAGAAAAATGGTTTTGAAGAATTTATTTACAGGGCAACAGTGGAGAAACAAACATAGAGAATAGACTTATGGACATGGAGAGAGAGGGGGAGAGGGGGACATGTATGGAAGGAGTAACATGGAAACTTACATTACCATATGTAAAATACAGAGCCAACACGAATTTGCTGTATGGCTCAGGAATCTCAAACAGGGGCTCTATATCAACCTAGAGGGGTGGGATGGGGAGGGAGATGGGAGAGAGGTTCAAAACGGAGGGGATATATGTATACCTATGGCTGATTCATGTTGAGGTTTGACAGAAAACAGCAGAATTCTGTAAAGCAATTATCCTTCAATAAAAAAATAAATTCATTCTTTCTGAAGACCTGCCTCTTGAGAAATCTGTATGGAGGTCAGGAAGCAACAGTTAGAACTGGACATGAAACAGCAGACTAGTTTCAAATAGGAAAAGGAGTACGTCAAGGCTGTATATTGTCACCCTGCTTATTTAACTTATATGCAGAGTACATCATGAAAAACACTGGGCTGGAAGAAGCACAAGCTGGAATCAAGATTGCCAGGAGAAATATCAATAACCTCAGATATGCAGATGACACCACCCTTATGGCAAAAAATGAAAAAGAACTAAAGAGTCTCTTGAGGAAAGTGAAAGAGGATAGTGAAAAAGTTGGCTTAAAGCTCAACATTCAGAAAACTAAGATCATGGCATCTGGTCCCATCACTTCATGGCAAATAGATGGGGAAATAGTAGAAACAGTAGCAGACTTTATTTTGGGGGGGCTCCAAAATCACTGCGGATGGTGATTGCAGCCATGAAATTAAAAGACGCTTACTCCCTGGAAGGAAAGTTATGATCAACATAGACAGTACATTAAAAAGCAGAGACATTACTTTGCCAACAAAGGTCCGTCTAGTTAAGGCTGTTGTTTTCCCAGTGGTCACGTATGGATGTGAGAGTTGGACTGTGAAGAAAGCTGAGTGCCGAAGAATTGATGCTTTTGAACTGTGGTGTTGGAGAAGACTCTTGAGAGTCCCTTGGACTGCAAGGAGATCCAACCAGTCCATCCTAAAGGAGATCAATCCTGCATGTTCATTGGAAGGACTGATGTTGAAGCTGAAACTCCAATACTTTGGCCACCTGATGTGAAGAAATGACTCATTGGAAAAGACTGTGATGCTGGGAAAGATTGAGGACAGGAGGAGAAGGGGACGACAGAGGATGAGATGGTTGGATGGCATCACCAACTCAATGGACATGAGTTTGGCTGAACTCCGGGAGTTGGTGATGGACAGGGAGGCCTGGCATGCTGCAGTCCATGTGGTCGCAAAGAGTCGGACACAAATGAGCGACTGAACTAAAAAAATACATAAATAAATAAACAACATTTTTGTGAACTGTAAAGCACAAAAATAGAATACTGTAAAGTTTATGGGCCTCTAGAGTACATCATGAGAAACGCTGGACTGGAAGATTGCCAGGAGAAATATCAATAACCTCAGTATGCAGATAATACCACCCTTATGGCAGGAAGTGAAGAGGAACTAAAAAGCCTCTTGATGAAGGTGAAAGTGGAGAGTGAGAAAGTGGGCTTAAAGCTCAACATTCAGAAAATGAAGATCATGGCATCCAGTCCCATCACTTCATGGGAAATAGATGGGGAAATAGTGGAAACAGTGTCAGACTTTATTTTTCTGGGCTCCAAAATCACTGCAGATGGTGACTGCAGCCATAAAATTAAAAGATGCTTACTCCTTGGAAGGAAAGTTATGACCAACCTAGATAGCATATTCAAAAGCAGAGACATTATTTTGACAACAAAGGTCCGTCTAGTCAAGGCTATGGTTTTTCCAGTGGTCATGTATGGATGTGAGAGTTGGACTGTGAAGAAGGCTGAGTGCCGAAGAATGCATGCTTTTGAACTGTGGTGTTGGAGAAGACTCTTGAGAGTCCCTTGGACTGCAAGGAGATCCAACCAGTCCATTGTAAAGAAGATCAGCCCTGGGATTTCTTTGGAAGGAATGATGCTAAAGCTGAAACTCCAGTACTTTGGCCACCTCATGCGAAGAGTTGACTCATTGGAAAAGACTCTGATGCTGGGAGGGATTGGGGGCAGGAGGAGAAGGGGATGACAGAGGATGAGATGGCTGGATGGCATCACTGACTCAATGGACATGAGTCTGAGTGAACTCCGGGAGTTGGTGATGGCCAGGGAGGCCTGGCGTGCTGCGATTCATGGGTTTGCAAAGAGTTGGACACGACTGAGCAACTGATCTGATCTGATCTGAATCCTCTATTAAGTGTATAAATACATGTTTGATAGTGATCCATATTTATTTTTTAAGGAAAACTGAAGCAAACATAGCACCCAAGTGGTGGTGAGTATATGGGTTTAATTTTACTTGGGATACTCTGATTTTTTAATATATTTTATAATCATAAAAATAGAAATAACTTTTAGGAGAAAACTACTAAAGCTGTTAAAAACTATGGGAAATTTTTACTTACATACTGTATTTAAAACACTTTTTAAAATTTGACTATTCTGGTTGGTTTCATTTGTGTATAATTTTCTATTCTCTTCTGATCAGTTGTAGCAAGAAAAAATTTTTTGATGGAAAGATCATAGAATGATAGCATGAGAACTAATCTCAATTTTAAATATGACTTTTTTAAACATTTTGTATTAGAGTATAGCCAATGTATAGAGTATAGCCATTGTGGTAGTTTCAGGTGAACAGGAAGAGACTCAGTCATACATATACATGTATCCATTACATACATGTACATACATACATACATGTAGCCATACATGCACATATATCCCAAATCCTCCTCCCATCCAGGCTGGCACGTAAAAATGAGCAGAGTTCCCTGTGTTATACAACAGGTCTTTATTGGTTTTTCATATGAAATATAGTAGTGTGTACATGACTTCCCCAAGTCCCTAACTATCCCTTCCCTCCAGCAACCGTAAGTTCATTTTCTAAGTCTGAGTTTCTGTTTTGTAAGTGGAAACAAATATAATTCAGATACAGCTTAACGCTTATGTTCCATGTCTTTAATTCTTATTATAGACTTAAGTTACAAAAGATTAGCAGTATACATTTTCACAGACGCAGAAGTCTGGTTCATAAAATAGAAAAAATATTTTGTTTATGTAGAACATTCATAAGTGTCCAATAGTTGATATCTATGAGATTTGTAATTTTTATAAAATATTTCTTTTTTAAAAATGCATGTTACATGTAATAGTCTATTTTGCTTTTTGCTACTGAAATTTATTATCTTAGAATTGCTTTATTGGAACTGATGTTGTGTTTCCCATAACACTCCATTTCAGGTCTTTATTAATTATAATATAACACAGTTTAGAGGATAATGTTTCCATATTTGTAGTCCAAATTTAGGGAGTGTTTTTCTCTATGACCCATTTTATGTCCTATAAGAGAAGGGGAGAAAACCATATTTCTTTTTATTTTTTAATTAAGTTTTTTTTTCTACAGTCACCTAATTAAGAATGAGCCAGCACAGCTCACTGTTCACTTGGCAGAACTCTAAACATCCTTAAAGGAGAAAAAATTGAAACAAATGTAAAGTTTTCATTTTGCCTTCCAATTTAACAAAGCTTACTGGTGATGTATACAGGCATTAGAAAATTACCTTGTTCTTCAAGGTTTCTATTAAAATCAGCTCTCAGCTTCTTTCCTTAAGGTCATAAAAATTAAAGACCTTAACGTGGAAGTGAGCGTCTCTGGGATTTCAGTAGGTCGTTATAAATTTAGGGTTGGAGAGGGCCTCTCACCTTAAGGTTTAGCCCTTTCTGCATTAACTCAGATTTCCAGTTTCAATATTTCCAGAAAAGGTTTCATAGCATTTCTTCTAATCCCCTCTCAGAATTTAACAGACCAAAATTTCAGAAAATGGCCCCTTTATTTACATCTTTATTCTGTGTATTCTAAAATACTATAGTCCCTATGTGTACCTGAACCAGAAAATAAACCCCAGTAGACACCAGGTACTCACCGCAAGCTGGCCTCCGGGGGCAACAGAGCTGGCAGTGACATCAAAGATAATGATGGTGATGGTGACGATAAAAGATCAATGACTACTGCACTCGGGCACCTTATTTTTATTGTTTCTTTTCATCAGCAACATCATTTTAGAGAAAAGGAGGCCAAGATTTACGAAAGTTAAGTAACCTGACCAAGATCACAGACTGCTACATGATAAGGCAGGGGTCTGAGGAGGCCAAACCTCTGCTCTTTTTAACTGTTTTGGTCTGATACTCCTCCCAGATCCCAGGGTGGAAAACAAAGAAGAGTCTAGACTAGCAGGAACTAAAAAAGGCTCTGGCAGTCCCAGGAGATTTATTGCTGGTTTCCAGCCAACGTTAAGGGTCCTGCTAGCTCTTGGAGTGCCAAGTAAATTCTGGAGGAGACAAGGATAACTATATGCTCAGAAATAAAATCCAACTCATGACCTTCCCCATAGTTTGGATATTTAGGGGAAATCTGTTTTTGAAGATTTGGAAATTATTCATCACCATCTCATCAGCTCCCTAGATTGAGCTTAAGATTATGATCTAAAAATTATGAACTTCCAGACTATAATGAGTATTCTGATATCCAGGGTCAGGATTGAACTGAATATGGATGACAAAAAGTGAAGGCTGACCCTACATGACAGGAAGTTTACTAATCAATCACCTTCTCTATTGAAAGAAGTGCTCCTGAGGAGGTGTGGACGCCCTAAAGACATTCCTAACCCAAATCACCTCAGTGGCTTCACAAGTAGGTCACTGTGAGTACTGCATACTCCCTGAGAGCAGATCTTCCTCCTGGTTTGACTATTTGTCTTGTACCATAACTCGGATCCAAAACCTACATCCTCTTTGATGCCCCCACCTAGTATGGGCTAAATGTGTGTGTGTCCCCAAAATCCATACATTTAAGCCTACCCCCCAAGTGATGCTATTTGGAGGTGGGACCTTTGGGAAGTAATTAAGTTTAGACAGGTCATCAGGGTGGGGCCCGCATGATGGGATCAGTGCTCTTATAAGAAAAGGGAGAGAAATAATAAATAAATAAAAGGTCATACAATTACACAGTGAGATGGCAACCGAATACAAGCCAAAAGAAAAGGACTCAGAATGAACTACTTTCAAGCACCTTAATCTTGGACTTCTTAGCCTCTAGAACTGAGAGAAATAATTTTCTATTGTTTAAACTATGCAGTCTATGGGGTTTTTATTAAGGCCATTCAAGCAAACTAAGGTATTTCCTCACCTTCACCACCCAACATCTCTTATGGGTAAAAAGATGTTTTCCTGATTTTTATCTTTATATCCCAAATTATTTCACTAACTTTGCAACCAGTCTTCCTGGGTTTTGTCTTTTACTGCTGAGTCATCTTCCAGACTCCCATGGAGGTAACCTCCTATAACAATGTTTCCATCTTGTCACTTTCTGGCTTGGAATTGGAGCCATTGAAGAATGGCTCCCAGACACCTACCATATTACATTCAAACCCCTCAGTTTGGCATTTGTGACCCACTGAGATACAGCCTCCTACAAACCTTTTCAATATTTATTTCCAAGCATCCCCTTCTTTTTGGCTCCAAACCAAACTACTGATTCCCAGATAAAATGTGTGCATTAATCAACCATGCTTTTTCTTATGCTGTTTCTTCTGCCACTGGGGCCAGAAAATCCTGTCAATATCTGTTTCATCCTCCAAGGAGTAATTCACAACCTACTTCTGGGCTTTGGATTACTCTAGCCAGAGAATGTAACTCTCTCTGGTGAAACACAGCCCTTCATCCTACGTTGCCCAGGATTATAGTTATGTGTCTAAGACTAGTATCCTCCCAAATGCACTAACAAGCATCTGGAGGCAGACATAGTGTATCTGCTTATCATGCTCATTCTTCCTAGGTAGCAATTAAGAATCAATTTCTTCTTAGATGCAAAGTGGCTACTAGTTAGTACTACCATCTTTAAAAGTACTTATTTGGCCGTGTCGGGTCTTAGTTGTGGCACGTGGGCTCTTTGATAGAGCACGTGGGCTTCTCTAGTTGTGGCACAGGTCCTAGAGGATGGGACTCAGTAGTTGCAACATGCAGGCTTAGTTCCCTGACAAGGAATCAAACCCGCATCTCCTGTACTGGAAGGTGAATTCCTAACCACTAGGCCACCAGGGAAGTCCCACTGCAACCATTTGCACATGACTTTCCAGTTTCACTTTCCTTTTAAGAAGATTCTATCTTTTAAAACATTGTTTATTCTTCCATCTATCACTTCCTCTACATGGACATCACTTATTAACTGCTCACAAAACAGGAGTAAACCCAAAACCTTTATGAATACAGAGTCTATTCTAGAATACAACTCATCCTTCTAGTGCCTTCTAGGTTTTCATGTAATAACACAGGACAATAGTAGGTTCTTTGAACTCACTCTTCATTCATTCATTCAGTCCATCAGCAAATATTTATTGAGCACCTACTATGTACCAGGCACCTACATAGCACCTACTATGTCCTAGTGAATAAAGCACAGGCCCCATGCTCATTGGGCTTATTCTAGGGGAGGAGGTAGATACATACAAATAAATATATACATCAAGTGCATTTGGTGCTATGAAGAAATGTAAAGCAGGGTAAGGGAATCGAAAGTAGTGAAAGGGAGCGTTTTATAGATATAATAGTCAAGGAAGGCATCTCTGATGAAGCTTCGCATCATGGCAGTAAAGACTTGAATCAAGTGAGGGAACAAGCCTCATGGGATCTAGAGGAAGAGCATTCCACATAAAGGGACTTGGTATATGAAAGATCTGTGAGGTTAGATGGCAAGTTCAAAGAACAGCAAGAAGGGCAGTATTATGGGCAGAGGAAGGGAGCGGGAAGATGGTGGGCAAGGAAGTCAGGGAGGCAGTGAACACAATACATATCCTGCCTCATTCCAAGTGGGAAGAGCCATCACTTCTTTTCATGAAAAGGTTTAGTGTCTGCTTTGAACAAGATCAGGTGGGTATCCATTTTAACATTTACCCTGAATCTCCCTGCTCTATACATGTCAAATTTCTGGCTATTGGAATCTTCCATCTGAATATCAATTCTCTTTATCTGCTGAGCTTTTCTAGGAAGTCCAACTGGATGGATTATATTTATTCCTTGTTATACTACCCTTGGTAAATGGCCAAAACAAACAAACCTATGCATTGTTCCTGTCCCAGGAAATAGGGCATAAATGTGGGCTTTGAAGCTAAATAAACTCAGTTCCAATCCCTTCTTTACCATTTACTATGAAGTAACCTGACTGTCTAAACCTCTGTTTCTCCATGTATCAGATGAGGGCAATACCTCATAAGATTGCTATGAACATTAAAGGAGATAATGCATATAAATTGTGAGCACAATACCTGGAATATGGACTCATTAAATTGTGAGTGCCTGTGTATGTAATTTACATTTAGAATTGTTAAATTTAAGACTCAAATTACCTATGTTGTCAAAAATCAATCAGATGATATGCTTAGTGAAACAACTTCAAAAATAAGAATTTTTTCTTATTAGTAGTATAAAGAGTTTCTCTGGAAAGTTTTCATCTATGACACAAATGTACTAACTTTCCCCAAACAGTCCATTATCTTTTAGAATTTTTTTTAGCTACAAGTAATAAAGACCTGAAAAGAAAGACCTTAAACAACATGAGGAATTTCTCTTGTGTAACACCGTCTAAAATTAGACAGTCCAAAACGGGTACAGCAACTCCACGATTTTATTAATGTGCCATCCTTCTTCTATCCTTTAGCTCCATCATCCTTAGTTCATGAAATAAAGTCTCATTGCTGCAAAATGGCTGTTCAGTACCAGCCATCAGGTCCAAGTTCAAGATGGGAATGAGGGTGTGTAATAGGCCAAAAGCCATTTGAATCAATCTACCATTTAAGAAACTTTCCCGGGATCCACACCAAAAATCTTGACTTCTATCTCATTGGCCAGAATTTACTTACCTCTCTTTATAAGAGAGGCTATGAAATACATGTTTTAGCTGGTAACATTGCAGTCCTCAAGATAATCAGGGTTCTGTTGGTAAGGGAAAAAAAAAAAAAATGAAAGTGAATATTGAGCAGGCAACCAGCAGATTTGGCCTCAACCTCCATACAAAGAATCCTCCTGCAATGCAGGAGACCCGGTTCTATTACTGGGTCGGGCAGATCTGCTGGAGAAGGGATAGACTACCCACTCCAATCTTCTTGGGATTCCCTTGTGGCTCAGCTGGTAAAGAATCTGCCCGCAGTGCGGGAGACCAGGGTTCGATCCCTGGGTTGGGAAGATCCCCTGGAGAAGGGAAAGGCTACCCACTCCAGTATTCTGGCCTGAAGAATTCCAAGAATTCCATGGTCCGTGGGGTCACAGAGAGTTGGACACCACTGAGTGACTTTCACTTTTTCATACAATTGTCTTTTCATATGATATACGTACATAATGTTACAATTTTATGGTTAAGAGGGTGGTCTCAAGAATGTCTACAATTCCTTAAGAAAAGAAATATATTTTATGTCATCAAATCAGGTCATCATTTGCTTAATCCCTCAAATAGAAATTACTTTAGGTAATTCTCAAAAGCCTAAAAAAACTTCTGGAATTTAACTAAAATAGACTTTTCCCCGTTTTCATCACCAGTTTATTCATATTTTTCCTGTCATGCCTACTGAATGTATTTTACATATAATGTATTGGATTTTTTTTTCCAAGTTAATACCATATTCTAGCTTCAATTTGATCTGAACATAAGAGATCCACTTGTCTGGGGTGGAAGTGCTGGTGAGAAAAGAGTAGGTTACACACACATCCAACATCATAATACTTTTGGAAGAGTGTAAAATTCAGGAGCGTTTTAATACTGACCTCTACAGTGCTTAACTGGATACATATTAAATACGGTGTTACAATACAAGCAGATGTTTTTTTATTTTGTCACTGGATATCATGAACACAGTGAAATTTCTAAAGTTGATGGACAAAGAATGTGAGTTTAAGAAAAGGAGCTAGGTACATCATGACCAAAATGATTTGTCAACCTTTGTGATGTGATACATGGGCACAATTCTATACTTACA
The DNA here is from genome assembly GCF_027580195.1 of Bos mutus. Taxonomy (NCBI): domain Eukaryota; kingdom Metazoa; phylum Chordata; class Mammalia; order Artiodactyla; family Bovidae; genus Bos; species Bos mutus. The sequence continues at coordinate 35,974,059 of NC_091644.1, forward strand.
CTTCAGGTAGCAGCTATACTGACCCAGTAAAAGAAGCTTTTTTTTCTTTTTGCACCTTGTGGCACGTGAGATCTTAGCTTCCCAACCACGGATCAAACCTGCGCCCTCTGCATTGGGAGCACAGAGTTTCAATCACTGGACCGCCAGGGAAGTTCCTAACAGGAGCTTAATTCAGCCATGAAGGATGAAGTTGCCAGAAAAAGCATCTCCCCTTGATATAGGTGTGCTCTAATGAGGGCTGAAGGCCATTCAGACCCACCCCTGAGGCCCAACCTAGGAGGTTTTACAAATGGTTAGCGAAAGTCACTCAGTCGTGTCTGACTCTTTGCGACCCCATGGACCATACAGTCCATGGAATTCTCCAGGCCAGAATACTGGAGTGGGTAGCCTTTCCCTTCTCCAGGGGATCTTCGCAACCCAGGGATCAAACCCTGGTCTCCTGCATTGCAGGCAGATTCTTCACCAACTGAGCTATCAGGGAAGCCCTTTACAACTGGTACTCTGGTGCCAATCCATCCATTCATTGACTCACTCATTCACTCACTCACTCACTCACTCAAGCATTCATTCATTATTCCTTACTGCCTGGCACTGGGCTGTCTCCTCAGAAAACAGAGGGAACCAGGCAGAGTCAGCCTTCCTGGAGCTTACTCCATGCTGTGTCAGGTACTTAGGATGGAGGGTGTTGAGGAGATAAATCAACAAGGGCAATAAGTAAGAAATGACTTGTAAACTGAATAATGAATCGGTATCATCCAGGTTTGTAGAGGGGGTAGGCATAGGAAAAACAGTGATCCTCATGATTAAGGAGCATAGGAAAAACCTTACTGTAGTTTCTTGTTTATAATTACATTGCTCAAAAACCTGTTATCAAGTGTCTACCATATACCAGGCACTGAGCTAGGTGCTAAAAACACAAATAAAACAAAACATGGGAAGATGATACTTTTTTGTCTCAGCTTCCACTAAGGCACCAGAGCCAAAACCAACAAAAGAAGTGGCAAAGACTCCCACATTTCAAGAGAAATTCTAGAACATCTACATAGGAATTACAGAGGAAGGTGCTGGAAACTGATTTTGAAGCCCTTAGTGCTAAAGGATATAAAAGGGCAGAGGTTTAAGGAGCTAAGAGAGAGACAATTTCTTTGGAGAAAACTGGACGGCTGTCCTATTTCTGAACCTACCCACCCAGTCTGGTGGAAGAGAGGCAGAGAGGAAAGACAAGGGCATTCCTCTCATCTCAAGCCATCTCATCTCAAGCCAGAGGCTAGATGATACTGCTCAGAAGGTGTGAAATAGGTTCCCTGGAGATTCCTGTCTGATTCCTGCCTGAGAAAGGCAAATAGTGAGAGACTTTCCCCGGGGGAGACACAGCCACACAAGCAGGTAACTGCCTATCTACAGACCACAGGTCTATTTTCCTGCAACTTAGCATCCTGTAGTAAAGGAGCCTGGAGAAATGCAAATCACACTACAATGAGGTATCCCCTCTCCCCAGTCACAATGGCCATCATCAAAAAGGCTACAGATAATAAATGCCGGGGAGGGTATGGAGAAAAAGGAATCTTTCTACTCTGCTGGTGGGAATGTAAGTTGGCATAGCCACTATGGAAAACTGTATGGAGGTTCCTTAAAAAACTAAAAATAGAGTTACCATGCGATCCTGCAGTTGCACTCCTGGGCATAAATTTGAAGAAAATAGGTTTACTTGGTTCAGACAGTAAAGAATCTGCCTACAATGTGGGAGACCAGAGTTCGATCCCTGGATTAGGAATATCTCCTGGAGGAGAGCATGGCAACCGACTCCAATATTCTTGCCTGGAGAATCCCAATAGACAGAAATGTCTGGAGGGCTACAGTCCATGGGGTTGCAGAGTCAGAGACAACTTAACAACTAAGCTCAGAAACTATGGGTTTCTCTTGTAGCTCAGTTGGTAAAGAATCTGCCTGTGATGCAGGAGACCCTGGTTCAATTCCTGGATTAGGAAGATCCCCTGGAGAAGGAAATGGCAACCCACTCCAGTATTCTTTCTTGGATAATCGTATGGACAGGAGCCTTGAAGGCTATAGTCCATGAGGTCACAAGAGTCAGAAACAACTTACTCAGCCACAAAAAGAATGAAATTATGCCATTTGCAGCAACATGGATAGATCTAGATATTATCACACAAAATGAAGTAAGCCAGACAGAGAAATATTGTATTATATCACTTATATGTAGGATCTATTTTTTTTTTAAAGGATACAAATGAACTTATTTACAAAACAGAAGTAGATTCACAGACATAGAAAACAACAAACCTATGGTTACAATGGGGAAGAGACAGAGAAAGGATAAATGAGGAGTTTGGGATTAACATATACACACTAGTATGTATAAACTCGGAGAAAATGGCAAACCACTCCAGTACTCTTGCCTGGAAAATCCCATGGACGGAGGAACCTGGTGGGCGGCAATCCATGGGGTTGCTAAGAGTCAGACACTGAGCGACTTCACTTTCACTTTTCACTTTCATGCATTGGAGAAGGAAATGGCAACCCACTCCAGTGTCCTTACCTGGAGAATCCCAGGAACAGGGGAGCCTGGTGGGCTGCCGTCTGTGGGGTCGCACAGAGTCGGACACGACTGAAGCAACTTAGCAGCAGCAGCACCAGCATGTATAAACTAGATAATCAATAAGGACCTACTATGTAAAACAGAGAACTATACTCAGTATTTTGTAATAACCTATAAGGAAAAAGAACCTGAAAAAAGAATAGATTGTAATACATGTAACTAAATCACTATGCTGTACACCTGAAACTAACATGAAATTGTAAATTAACTATGTGTGTGTTTCGTGGCTCAGTCATGCACAACTCTTTGCGACCCCATGGACTGTAGCCTGCCAGGCTCCACTGTCCATGGGGATTCCCCAAGCAAGAACACTGGAGTGGGTTGCCATGCCCTTCTCCAGGGGATCTTCCTGACCCAGAGATCAAATTCTGGTCTCCCACACTGCAGGCAGATTCTTTACCATCTGAGCCACCAGGAAAGCTCAAAATTAACTATACTTCAACAAAAAGCTTCTTTTTCTTTTTTTTGTTGTTGTTGAAATTAACTATACTTCAACAACAAAAAAAAAAACTAAAATAAAATAAAGGAGCCTAACCAACAGGGCTTCCTGCCCAGCACAAAGAGGTCAGAGATTGGGGGAGAGTGGGGAGGGGAGGAGAGAGCGTCCTTTAAGGAACTTCCAAGTGCAAGTAACTCAGCTCCATCCTTCCTACTCTTCTTCCTCAGCAACCCCCTCCAACCTGGAGGGGGAGAGGCTGCCTGTGGGGAGAAGGGGAGAGGAGGAAAGGACTGAAGTAGAGAAATGAGCAGCTAACCTCATGGTCCATCAGCTTGAGGCTTCTCAGCCAGCTGCCCCCACGCTCCTGGAGAGAGGAAACTTTTTAACGATGTTCAAAGTCGTAATTGTCACACGGGACTGTACTTTTGAGCATTGAACCAACACACTCCTGCAACTGAAAGGGACAGGAGAGTCCTCTAAATTACAGGGTCAAGATTTCATTCATGGAAACAGGCCCAAAGCAAGCCTTTAAATAGTTTTAAAGAGAGTGAGAAAAAAGAATAAAGTTGCTTTCCATAGGTCTCTAGTCAGCTCTGGCCTTTCAACATAACAGTTGCACAAAGATGTATGATACACAGCCTTGCCTTCAGGAAGCACACAAAACTTAACAGGAAAAAGGGGGTTAAATCAATTATAACCCAACATGCTAAATTTAGAGCTACAATTGTGGGGCATATGGAATAGAGAAAAAAGGAAGATAAATGGAAGTTTTCGATTTTTTGCAGATGTTGAAGTAGGGTTATCAGACAAAATACAGGCCCTCTGATGAAATGTGAATTTTAGATAAACAAAGAGTAAATTTGTTAGTATAACTTATGTCCCATGCAATATTTTTACTTGCTAAATCTGGTAAGGGTATGCTAAAGGGACAGAGATTGGCCCTGGGATCCCTCTTAATTGATGTAATCTGTTCTCCTTATTGCTCTTGTCCATCCTGGACTCTGGGTTCTACACACATGCCTGTCATACCTGGACCACAGCATACCTGCCACTTATCTACTGTTATATTTATAACTACTTCATTGAGAAATTGTGAGGATGCCAAGGAAGTCATCTCAATATCGTCTCTGTGCTGTGATTTCTCAGTGGTTTCTCTCCAATGCCAACCTCTCTGCCTAAATTCTGAAATTATAATCCAACTACCTACTCAATTAGGTGACACGGTGGTAAAGAATCTGCCTGCCAGTGCAGGAGATGCCAGGGACTGCAGGTTCGATCCCTGGGTTGGGAAGATCCCCTGGAATAGGAAATGGCAACCTGCTCTAATACTCTTGCCTGGAAAATCCCATGGACAGAGGAGCCTGGCAGTCTACAGTCCATGGGGTCACAAAGAGTCAAACACTATTGAGCAACTACGCACACACAACTACTCAATCCCTCCATGTGGATGGATAGCAGGCTATCAAATTCAGTGCCTCCCACACAGAGAGGGCAACTCCCAAATTTCTTTCCCAAACTTGTCCTTCTTAAGACTTCTCCCATTTCAGTTTATGGTTCTCAGTGGATCAGTCCAAAGACCCAGGAATCATCCTTGGATCAACTCTTTTTCCTTGTTCTCCACATCTTATCCATTGCCAAATCCTACTTCTAAAGATATTCCAGATTTGGTGCTCCTAACAATGCCCACTGGCGGCATCTTTGGCCAAGTCTCCCCCCTCTCCTCTATGTCAACAGCCTCTCTGCTTCCCCTCTTGCTCACTCTACTCCACCCTGTACCACAGCCGTGGAATCTTTTACAAACAAAAATTGGACTATGTCATTCCCCTGCCCCCAAACCCCTCAGCCCTCTTCCCTTTGCCCATAAAGAAAATCCATACTTTTGTCACATATCCTCAGGGTCCAGCATTCTCTGTCCTTTCTGGCTCCTCTCATCATACTTACCCTCCTCTTTATTCAGTGCATTTCAACCCCACTAGCCTTCTCTACCCATCAGAGAGGCCAAGGTCACCCACTAGCTGCTCCCTCCTATGGGGCACTCTCTCCTGGATTGATACATGACTGGCTACTCACCACTATTCAGATCTCAGCTCAAGCATCTTCTTCAAGAATCCCCCTGACCATTTCTAAGGCACCAGCCATCACCCCATCACGTCTTTCCTCATTCTTCTGCTTTATTTCCTTTGCAGCTGGTTATCACTACCTGAAATTATCTTATGTATTTTCTTTCCAAGCAGAAATCAGAATCCTTGCTGAAGTCATGATAACTAATATCTATTCCCTCCCCCTCAACCCAACAGACTTGTCATTCTGTCATAGGAAAGATAATTTTAGTTTGACAGGATTTGTTCTTTACAAAGCAATGCTGTTTACTATTGCTCTTATTAAAATATTTATAAAATAGTTTCACAATCATTTTCTTCCACCCTCTTTCCAGTTAGGGAGGTTATATTTATCAGTCTAAAGACATCTAGATTATTCTTTTCATAAACGTCTGACATTATTTTTGTTAATGTCCAAACTTATCCTCCACAGATTCTTTAACATGGAACCAATGCTTGCTCAGTACTTTAAACTGTAAATAACCAAACTTGTGAATACATATGACTCAGATTTTTTCCTTACTTTAGATTCAATTTATACCTCCAAAGTAAAACCACACAGTACTGTTCCAATACAGAAACATAGATGGATAGACAAGTTGATAGGGTTCTTTTTTAATACTTCTGTCCTATAGGTATCATTTAAAATTTTACCTAATAAACTGGGACTTTCTTGATGGTCCAGTGGTTAAGACTCTGCTTTCTGATACAGGGTGCCTGGGTTTGATCCCTTGTTGGGGAACTAAGATCCCACATGCCACGTGGCCAAAAATTAAGAAATAAATAGATTCTCAAATAAAATTGGTGGGTTCCTGACTAAAAAAATACATAAATAAATAAATAGAAATTAAATAATTGTGAAGGGACTTCCCTGATAGCTCAGTTGGTAAAGAAATCACCTGCAAGGAGATGCTGGTTCAATTCCTAGGTTGGGAAGATCTGCTGGAGAAGGGATAGGCTACCCACTCCAGTATTCTTGGGCTTCCCTCATGGCTCAGCTGGTAAAGAATCTGCCTACAATGTGGGAGACATGGGTTCAATACCTGGGTTGGGAAGATCCCCTAGAGAAGGGAATGACTACCCACTCCAGTATTCTGGCCTGGAGAATTCCATGCAATTTACCTAATAAGTAAAAATACTTTCGTTTATATATCTTATTACTAAGATATTTAGTCTTTCAATTTTCCTGTAGGAACTTTGCCTTAGTTTTCTCCTTTTACCTACTAACTTCCATCATTCTGCATGTTTCTCCTGGTAAACTGCCTCACTTTCATTCCTGTAAGATTCTCATTTATATTCCATGTACTAGAAAGTATTTTGCTTAGTCAATTTGTTTTCATTTTCCATTCTTCTGTTTCCAAGTATGGAAATTACTCTTTTGTTCTTAATAAAGCATATGCAAAAATGTCCAGTCTTCTTGCTCTGGCTTCAATTTTTATTTCTTTTTCAGTCTATAGTAATCCAATTTGCTTATCCTAAAAATGCATTTTAATTATTTGCTCATCAATCTTAATCTGTTTAGTATAAAATATCTTTAGATAGAAAAAAAAAATCCTTGTTTCCAACAATCAGCAGCGGCAAAAACAGCTTATTATTTAGGGAACTACAGCCTCATAGTAGGAATCATTTAACCCCAAATGGATGCTGGTCCCTTCACTGCTTCCCTAAATCAATCTGTCTTAGTTGGTTCAGGCTGCTGCCACAAAAACACCATAGATGGGGTGCTTAAACAACAAACACTTGTTTCTCACAGTTATGGATGCTGGAAGTTCAAGGCCAAGGTATCAGCAGATCCCATATCTCTGAGTGCCCTCTTCCTGGTTTGCAGATGGCTGCCTTCTCACTGTGTCTTCAAATAGTGGAAAGAAAGAGGAAGTTCTCTAGGGTCTCTTTAAAGGACACTAATCCCATCCAAGAGGGCCCCACCCTCATGACTTAATCATCTCTTAAAGGACCCTCCTCCTAATGCCATCACACTGAGGCTTAGGATTTCAGCACATGAACTTGGAGAGGAAAGCAAACATTCAGTCCATCACAAGCCTAAGACAAGAAGCACTTGGCAGCTATGGCTTCACAGTCTGGTGCAAACCTCCAGTCACTAAGATTCTAGGTCATTCTGGGCTCAGCAGCTTGGGGCCTGCTTCTGAATTCTATTCTGACCACTTCCTTGTCTCTTTCTAGACTGATATTGTGTCTCATGTTTTTCAGGCTCTACTCCGGCATGGGAGCTCTGCCTGAGACTCCAGCTGGCTGGTTGTGGCTGATAATCTCCCTACCTATGCTTCCAGTTGCTACCAACCCCACTCATTCTCTCCTCTCTCTTCTGTTAGAACTTCTGTTTATGTGTTGATCCTCTCCATTCTCTGTCTCCTCTCTCCACTGCACCACCCCCAATCCTTGGCAATACCACCACCATCACCTTTGGCTGGACTCTAATGCCAAAGAAGAGAAGAGCCATCAATCAGCTGGAACCATTCACCTCCAGTCTGCCTATGAAAGAGGCAATTTCTATTTTATTTAGGCAATTGAAGTTCTGGGGCCTCTGTGTCACAGAAACTTGAGCATGGCCCCTAAATTACCCAATCTCTTAATCCTAAATAAGAATTCAAAGCTATGGATAAGTAGATATTTTAGCAAAGCCACAACTAGAATAAACAGCAAAAAAGGACTTCAAAAATAAAAGAAAATACAGGGTGCAAAATTAAGCTAAATAATGACAACAACAGCAACAATAAACATCACACCAGAAATAAAATGTTGCACCCCTAAAACAAGAACGGGCACCTCTGCAAAAAAAAAAAAAATAACAAAAAATAACAAGAAAACAAGTAAGAGTTCTTAGAAATTCTAGCTCCAGTATCATTATCCACACTTGACAAAGAAAAGAATAAAGGAAGAGAATAACAACAACAACAAAAAAAACAGTTCTTAGAAATTAAAATGATAACCAAAATAAAAATTTCAATAGAAATGATGCAAGTGAAAATGAGATTTCCTAGAAGTAGAACAAATACAGAGATAGAAAATAGGAGAGAAATCGTGGGATGATTTGAGAGAATACAACTGAAACACATGCATTACCATATGTAAAATAGATGGCCAGTGGGAATTTGCTGTATGATGGAGGAAGCTCAAATTTGGTGCTCTGTGACAACATAAAGGAGTGGGATGGGGTGGGAAATGAGAGGGAGATTCAAGAGCGAGGGGGCATAGGTATACCTATGGCTGATTCATATTGATGTATGGCAGAAATCAACACAATATTATAAAGCAACTATCCTTCAATTAAAAATAAAAATTTAAAAAGAAAACAAAAGCAAAAGAAAACAACAAAAATAAAATTAATGAAATAAATTTTAAAAAAGAAAATAGGAAAGATGAAATTTCGACTCAAAAGATTAGGCATCTTGTTCAAAATAGTTTTACAGAGAGATAAATAACAAGGTCCTACTGAGTAGCACAAAGAACTGTATCCAATATCCTGTGATAAACAATAATGGAAAATAATCTAAAAGGATGTATATATATATAAAATATATATGCACATATATATTATATAATATATACACATAATATATATGTACATATATATTATATAATATATATGTATGTATAGCTTCCCTGGTGGTTCAGTGGTAAAGAATCCACCTGCCAATGCAGAAGATGCAGGAGACACAGGTTTGATCCCTGGATTGGGAAGACCCCCTGGAGGAGAAAATGGCAACCCATTCCAATATTCTTGTCTGGAGAATCCCATGGACAGAGGAGCCTGGCGGGCTACAGTCCATAGGGTCGCAAAGAGTTGGATAGGACTGACTGACCGAACACATATGCATCCAATGTATAACTGAATCACTTTGCCATACAGTAGAAATTAACACAGCATTATAAGTCAACGATACTTCAACAAAGAAAATTTTGATTAAAGAGAGAGAGAGAACAGAGAAGATAAAGGGGACAAATTATCAAACAATAATACAGAATTGAAGTAGAAATTCTGAAATGGATGACGAACCTTTTCTCTACTTTATATGTAATCTCTGTCTGAGCTTCTGGGAGAACAAAGTGTTTGCTATTTAATAAAATTTGCTGATTAAGTAGCCTAGGTCCCAGTGGGCAGAAAGTATTGGGGGAAACCAGCAGTTCAAACAGACCAAGCAGGAGCAACACACAGACTGACATGAGAGTTGCAAAACCATTGGGCAGCAGTAGATCCTTACCATGTAGCATCATCAATAATGGGATAGGTGGGGACCTAGCCCTGTTCTCATAATTAGAAGAGGCAGAATCAAGTTAGAACGTCAGTGATAACCCCTGAAAGGCCAGCAGGTTGTTGAGAGCTATCTACTTCTTTATACTCAAAGCATCCCAGTTCCTCCAAGACCCGGCACATAGGAGGAAGTTAACGGACATCGATTGAAAGAAGGAACAAATGAGTGACTAAGGAAACAAAGAACTCTCCTGGAATGGGTATTATCGGGGGGCAGGGTGCTGTTTGGAAGGAGGATCAGGTCATGCAGGTTAAAGATGTTTGTGCTCTTACAATTCAGCGGGTAGGTGGAAAGGCTGGACAGACAGAGGACAGGGGCAGAGTCAGACCACCGTGAGGCGGTAAACCCAAGCCCAGGAGGGCAACCTCCAGACTGAACAGGGAAAACCCTGGGGAAATGGAAACTAGGTCAGGAAGTGTCAGTGGAGAACTTCAATAGCCCACACATGGACTGGCGGACCGCCTCCTCTAGAGCAGGGGTAGATGAGGTTGGGATAAGCAGCAGTCATTTCAGAGCCCACAAGCAAAGGAAAGATACTGGGCTGTTCACTGAACTGGTAAGAGAAACGGGTACTGAGTAGCTCTGCACAACAGCAATCACAAGACTATTAAATTCAGTGTTCTGAAGACAGGAACAAACCAATCCCTCCCACCAGAAAACACAGCACTGACAGTGAAGAAAGCAGCCTTGGGGAAAAAAAGAGCAAATGACTTGCAGAAAATCTCTACCTTTTCCAAAGCACCTTATTAAAAACACAAGACAAATGAGATACATCAAAGTCCAAAAGATCATATTTTTTCAACAAAAATCCTACATGAATAGGTGACAGAGTGGTTTCTTTTATTTGTCTTTTTCTGGAAGATAACAGAAAAGGGGTGGGGGTGGGGAAACAGAAAAGAATCATAAAAAGGAAGAAGGAAGGAAGGGAGGGTTTTTTTTTTTTTTGCTAGGTACTCATTTAGGTTAATTACTCCTCTTTGGGGCATATAAATTACACAGAGAGAAATTAAGTTAATAATGAAACTAGCTACCATGTCTTGAGAACCACATGAAATGGGCCTGGAACTAGATACTGAAACGTGTTCCCTTCCCCTAATTAGATTTAAGTTGTGAGACATGTTGGATTTGGATTTAATTCCAAGGGCAATAGGAAACAGTCGAAAGGTCTCGAGCAAGGAAGTAACATGATCTGATTTTTTGTGTAATAAGAAACATCTTTTCTTATTTTTCTCCTTTTTAAATTGCTTTAAGTGATAGTTGGCTGTTTAAAGCAAAACTAAGAACAAGCTATTGTGGAGTTTATAGTATATTACAATGTGATGTAAAATGTTCGACAAAAATAAAGGATGGCTAGAGGCAGGGTGGGGGAGGGAAGGATGGAAGTTACTGCTACATGGCTCTTATCCTAAGCGCCAAATGCTAGGATACTATTTGAAGGTTTTTTGGCTTCCCACATGGTGCTAGTGGTAAAGAACTTGCTTGCCAATAAAGGAGACGTGAAAGATGTGTGTTCAATCCCTGGGTCAGGAAGATCCCCTGGAAGAGGGCACAGCAACCCACTCCAATACTCTTGGCTGGAGAATCCCAAGGACAGAGGAGCCTGGCAAGCTACAGTCCATGGGTTGCAAAGAGTCAGACACGACTGAAGCAACTTAGCAGGCAGGCATTTGAAGGTTTGAACTGTGATAAATTAAAGATGTATCTTTTTGATCCTAGAGCAAAAATCAATAAGTATATAAAAAGTAATAATAATAAAATGGAGGTATAACTAATAAGCAAAAAATGTAGGGGAGGGGGGAGAGTGAGAGAAACAATACAATAAGCAAAATCGATTTAAAGGAAGGAATAAAACAGGAAACAGAAACAAGGGAGAAGTTGAGACAATGTCATTGCTAGACAGAGGTTTAGGCTCTCTTAACAAGCCTGAGTCCCTTTGCTACTCCTGAGCTCTTCATACTGCATTTGTAGCTCTCCTGTTTGCCAGTAAGAGAATTTCTTCCAGGCTGGAGTTATATTAAACACTTAAGTTTTTAAATTAAAACAATAGTAAAGTGCCCTGACATTTTGTTCCTAGAGCATGTGGAGTAATATTTTCATAGTTACTCTGGCAACCACAGAGGCAAGAGTGGGCAGGAAGAAAGGAGCAGAAGGGCTGGCATGGGTGGCGGGGAGGTAGAAGGAGCACCTCGCTGTGGCGTGCTGGCTCGGGTCCTAACAGGACGGGGCCAGAAGTCCAGCTACTGCCCAGAATATGGCCCGGATCCCTGGCCTGAGTCATCATCCCGTGACTGGAGAAATGTTGACAGATTATTTTCTCATGAAACTAGCGATAAACCAAGGGATACAGGAATTAAGAGCCAGTTCTAAAAACGAAATGTTTACATAGGGCTAAACGTCAGCCTAGGAAGGGCAGTTGTTGGCTGAACCACTGTTTGTATACAATAGGTACAGGCATGGCCGTGTCCACAGATACTGATGTGCTGTCAAGGACGTGATTTTGCCAGTGGGACCAGGGTCTGGGGCAGAGTCTGAGCTGGGTTCCATTATCTCTGCTACCTCTGTGTTTATGAAACATGGCTCCATCAGTATTTCGTCAGCCACTACTGTGGACCCACTGTGCACAGCACTGAAGCAAGGGCTTTGGAAATATTTTAAAAACAAAAGCAATCAAACCAACAAAACCTCTACCCTACCCTGGCCAAGACACAATGCAAATAAGGCAAATAAACTCATGCTTATGTGACCCACACATTTTAACTCTTGAATCTTAAAAAAAAAAAAGTAATGTTAGGAAGAAAAGAAAATCCAAAACTCCTGAAGGAAGTCAACACATCTTAATATTGGGTTGACCATAAAGGCCGTTTGAATTTTTCCGTAACATCTTATGGAAAAACGTGAATGAACTTTTTGGCCAACCCAATAGTTCACAGTATTGGCTTGGCTCCATGTGGCCCTGGATGTGAATTTCAACTTTTACTTACTTTGTTATAGATCCTTGCCAAGTACCTATACTTACTGACCTTGATTTTGCAAATGTAAAAAGGAGAGGGACGTTCTTACCTCGTGAGTTTGTTCAGTCATCAGTTGGGAACCATTCAGTGGGATGCCTGGCTCTAACCAATTATCCTGGGTTTTAAATATGGGGTCGCACAGAGTCGGACACGACTGAAGCGACTTAGCAGCAGCAGCAGCAGCAATAACTACTATAACAAATACCTCATCCAGGGGGCAGAGAACACGGCCTGGGTAGGGTGAACCAAAATCTACTCCAGAGAATTCTCCAGTATTGGGAGGAAAAGTGGTGAGTCTAGGGAGTAGTTACTGCTGAAGGAAGCTGCCTGGTTTCCCCTAGGGGCCCTGCTGTCACTCAGGACCTCCTCTCACCAGCTTCACTCTGAATTGTGCTGTGATTCAAGAGGCGCAGAACTAGTGACACCTTCCTGCCTCGGGTGTGGATTAGTTGAGAAAGAGAAGCTGTGTTGGGCCTTCAAGAGAATGGTCCAGGGCCTAGCTGTAGGAAACTGTGCAAATGAAAAGTGGGGTGACCGGCAATGAGACGAGGAAACTTGTCACTGCCTCTGTAAAGCAGTAGAACCCACTTAGGCTGAAGTTGTTTCACCTCTCTGTTGGATTAGTCACCCAGTTCAAAGTATTTTTAAGATAGTGTTCTATTTATATACCCAACAGCTAAGTATGGACCTCTATGACTCCACAAATATTCAAAATTATTCCACAGAGACTAAGATGAAAACACGACTGATAAATGAAACCAGACCAGATTACCTCAACTTTCAGCTGATTGTATCTAGAAAGTAGACAATATTAACATTTAGATGACTTTTAATCACAGTCAGAACCAGAGAAAAAATTTCCATTTGTCAATCTCTTTTTCAAAAAAGAAAAAAGCCTCAGATATCTTGTAAATATTAATGTAAGAAGTGCTTCTGAATACAAATAATCTCTTTTTCCAAATGTGGTCAAATTGGTTATAAGAACAGCTAAAGTCAAACTAGTTTCCTTGAGTGTCAAATGATTCTCCTTGACTAATAGAATTGTCACATTGTCTGGTTAAACAAAGAAAATATCATAGTATGGGGCGTATGTGCTGTCACTTCTAGAATAGTGGCTTTGTGGAAAGAGAACTGGAGACCTGAGTCTAGTCTCCTGCTCTGGACAAATCAGTTAAAATGTGTTAAGCCTTCACCACAGCACAATTCAGAAGGGAATTGGGAAGGGAATTCAAGGGAAGACGAGGAAACCTCCTTTCCTTCAAGTGACTTAACATCTAGTCGGTGTCACAAAATTAAAACCAAAGGTCCAGAGGCACCCAGTAAGACCATTTGTAATGAGCTTCCACACTGATAGATAATTTGGAGAAATGGCAGGCATGAAATTTAAATGAGCAGGTTCCCAGCCTGGGTGAGCGGGTGGTCCTTGGTCCCAAAAATGGAGATAGTTGTCAGGTGACCTGGGCAGGGCCTTTCACAGAGATCTACTGGACAAATGAGGGTGGGAATAATTTCCCTCCTGCTTTATAGGACTGTTGTCAGATGATGTGAGAAATTGTTTTAAAAATAATTTTAGGGACTTCCCTGGTGGTCCATCAGCTAAGACTCTGTGCCCCCAATGCAGGGGGCCAGGGTTCAATCCCTGGTCCCAGAACTAGATCCCACATGCTGCAACCAAGAGTTCACAACCACAGCTAAAGATCCCACATGCCACAACTAAGACCCAGTGCAGCAAAATAAATAAATATTTTAAAAATAATAATGGGAAGTGAAAACACATATCTGACATAGAATCAGACAATGTTTTATTTGGTTTGCTGATGAACAGGCTGCTGTCCTTTTTGGTTGTAACTTCATTTCTCTATGCTTCATTTCAGACACACATTTTTTTTCTGACTCTAGATGACACCATTTGGGGGAACACGAACAATATATGCCAACACTTCAGCCACAGCCCCACTGCTAATGTGCTGAGACTCTTCTCTGGGCAGTGGCAACAATAACCACGTGTGAAGCCCTTTCTATTTGTAGCCTTATCACTTTGCCTGTGGATTCCTAATCTCAACAAGGTCTTCTCTAGCCCCCTATGGACAAAGTCAAGTTGCTCAGTCTAATTCCGCTACTTACCCGCAGGATAAAGACAGCCACTCAATGGATGCTGATTGCTGTTTGTGGCGTTTCTCCCTTCCCTGACTATAGTCCTCAGGTGGCTAGAGACTGAGCATCCTGTTTACCTCACAGACCTATTTTGCATAGACAAATTGACTTCCAACGACTAGATTGTTAAGTTAAAGAGCCTCTGGGCTTGTACTCGCAGAAGCTGGGGAAAAGAAAAAGACACATAAAGACAGCAGAGAGAGACAGGAGTGAATAACTGGAGTAAGAAAAAACAATACAGATGAACCTAGTTCCAGGGCAGGAATAGACACACAGACGTAGAGAAACAGACGCGTGGACACAGGGTGTGTTGGGGAGGGTGGGATGAGTTGGGAGATCAGAACTGACATATGTGCTGCTACATGTGAAACAGCCAATAGGAACCTGTGGTATGGCGCACGGGGCTCAGCTCGGTGCTCTGTGATGACCTAGAGGGGTGGGATGGGGGATGGGGCCAAGAGGAGGGAGGGGATATATGTATACATATAGCTGATTCATTTTGTCATACATCCAGAAACTAACACAATATTGTAAAGCAACTACACTCCAATTTTAAAAAATAGAGAAAAATAAGAACCAAGCCTTCCCTGCTGCATCCTGTATTTTGGTATCTCAACCCTCAGTAGTTCTTCTGTCCCAATTTCCCTTTCCTGTTATTGACATGAAGCCTGGAAAGAGGGAGGCAGTGGAGAGAGGGAATACAAAGACACAAAGGTACCATGCTGAGAGGCTTTAGGGAAACTAAGGAGAGCAGTGGCAGGCCCCTGACACCTTCCTGCTCATCCTGCTTCTGCTCTTTCCCTGTATCATTTCCAGTTAAGTTTCACCTTTCGCTCAGCTGCTTAAGCCCTTAGAAGGTGACTTCTCTAACCCCTTCAATGCTGTGGAGTTCAGCAGGGGATTCAAAAACTAAAGTCACTTTCACCTTTTCCTCTGTTCTCTTAGCGTTGAAGGAGTCTCAGACCACTGTGGAGTTTAAAACCCAGTATGTGTGCTGTGGCCTCAAAGAAGCTGAGACTCACTGCTTGAGGGGTTAAAAAGAAGTCTAGCTCAACCTTGCCTTGAAAAAAGAACTAAAGTCAAAGAAAAGACAAACATAGTTGCTTGACAAAACGGATGGGCTAGAAATTTCAGAATTGTCATAGCAGTTCATAATATTTGCACTACAATCTTCCATTTTCCCGAATTCTTAGTCCTCTACTTTTATGGCAAATCATTTACTGTCTGAGACATTTATTACCATCAGGCTACAGTGTTTAGTTCCCAAGAATGCTATGTGGATTAACAATACATGGTCACGTGTTTTCCTGAGAGGAATGACCTAAAGTGAACTAACAAAAAATTATTTATATCATGTTTAACCAATATTGGGTGCTATACACAAACTGGTATTACTAACACCAGTAATTATTGCATTACATATGTCTTGCTGGTGCTGCTGCTGCTAAGTCGCTTCAGTCGTGTCCGACTCTGTGTGACACCATAGACAGAAGCCCACCAGGCTCCCCCGTCCCTGGGATTCTCCAGGCAAGAACACTGGAGTGGTTTGCCATTTCCTTCTCCAACATGTGTCTTCAGTCAGTCAGTCAGTTCAGTCGCTCAGTCGTGTCTGACTCTTTGCGACCCCATGAATCGCAGCACGCCAGGCCTCCCTGTCCATCACCAACTCCCAGAGTTCACTCAGACTCACGTCCATCAAATCAGTGATGCTATCCAGCCATCTCATCCTCTGACGTCCCCTTCTCCTCCTGCCCCCAATCCCTCCCAGCATCAGAGTCTTTTCCAATGAGTCAACTCTTCGCATGAGGTGGCCAAAGCACTGGAGTTTCAGCTTTAGCATCATTCCTTCCAAAGAAATCCCAGGGCTCATCTCCTTCAGAATGGACTGGTTGGATCTCTTGGCAGTCCAAGGGACTCTCAAGAGTCTTCTCCAACACCACAGTTCAAAAGCATCAATTCTTCAGTGCTCAGTTTTCTTCACAGTCCAACTCTCACATCCATATATGACCATTGGAAAAACCATAGCCTTGACTAGACGGACCTTTGTTGGAAAAGTAATGTCTCTGCTTTTCAATATGCTATCTAGGTTGGTCATAACTTTCCTTCCAAGGAGTAAGCATCTTTTAATTTCATGGCTGCAGTCACCATCTGCAGTGATTTTGGAGCCCCAAAAAATAAAGTCTGACACTGTTTCCACTGTTTCCCAATCTATTTCCCATGAAGTGATGGGACCTGATGCCATGATCTTCATTTTCTGAATGTTGAGCTTTAAGCCAACTTTTTCACTCTCCACTTTCACTCTCATCAAGAGGCTTTTTAGTTCCTCTTCACCTTACATCCAAAAAATCTACATAACTTTTTATATCAGCTTAAATAATGATTGTTAAATTGCCGTGAGGATCCTAAAGCATTAAGAACTGTACGAAGAAAAATTCAGTGCTTCCTTCCTTTATATACTCAAAACCTAGCTACTAGCATTCTTAAAATTCATTTTCCAACCTTTTTATAAAATTGAAAGCCAGCACATGGCATGGAAAGGGAGAAATAACTTGAACTATAAACCGGGTAAAAATGAAGACAACCTTCCGAAGAATGGAGCAACAATGCCCTTTACAACAGTATGTAATTATGGCTTGGCTAGGAGAAGAAAAGCCTATCCAAGGCCACATATTCTAACAGATTTGGGTTTCTCTACACAGACCACTTTTTAGCAATAAGCCAGAAGCAGAGAATGTGTGTGTGTGTGTGTGTAAAATTTACTCATTCATTCACTTAATTAACGTTGATTGAGCACTAGTTTCTAACAGGCACTGGGGATAGAATAATCGATAAAAAAGACAAAAATTCCTGCTTTCATAATATTTACATGCTAGAGGGCTATACATAAGCAAATGTACAAGTCACCTAATTATTTATATAGACTCAAAGCTATATGTGTACTACTACTACTACTAAGTCGCTTCCATCGTGTCTGACTCTGTGCAACCCCACATACATATTCTAACAAGATATCTATTCCTTCCTATTTGCAGCAATATTTTAATAGTACAATCATTATAATCCATATTCCTAATTGTTTTCTGCTTCTATGAATCTTTCAACTTCTCCTAGGTGGGTACCCGAATAAAATGCTGAAAACATCAACCAAATCAGAAAAACAGCTCTCATATGCTGGCCCTTGAGTTAAACCAAGACAATATTCAAAAGTGAATTTGTAGTTTTAATTTCAGGATGGAAAACAAATGGAATGGAATAACTACTGTCCTCTCCCAAATCCCACTCCCTGGAGAGCAAAAGAGACAAAAATGGAACAAAAACAAAACAGTACAACAAATGGGGAAAGTTAGCTATCAATGAAGTAGAATTGTTGACAAATTCTGGAATATGGAATATTTGAACAGAAGAAAAAAAAGAGAGAGAGAGAGAGAGCAGAGGAAGTTACAGTCTGGAACTTGCATTAAAGAAGACTGATGTGGATGCCAGGGATACAGCTCCATCATGTCTCCAAAATCAAGAATTGATGGGGCAGGGGTGACACCTCCTAGATGGTGGAGTAGGAGACTCCAGTCACTGTCCCCCAAAAAGATCAACAATTATACAGCCATCCACAAATGAAAACACCTCTGAGAGAGCTCTGGAGTCCACTTAAGGAACCTCAGCAAGCAATACAAAGGAACAAAAACCTGAGAGTAACCACACAAGAAGAGAAGGAAGGAGCTAGCTTCTGCTGCATCTTCTCATCCTCCAAGCCAGCACTGCTTGTGCCAAAGAGTTCCCCTAACTGACAAAGGGAGAGTAGGGTGAGCGACCAGCTTCCCCAGCCTTTAGGGGCACAGCCCAAAGGTCTCACTTTGAGTTCACCCCACCCAGACTGGCCAAGCTGAGATGCAGAGATGGCTAGGAACAAGGAAGAAGAGCAATACCAGGATCAATTCCAAAGAAAAAGCGACCAGAGTTCCCAGGTATCTGCTCTGCAGAGGACCCCAGCATCTTCTGCCTCCAGTGAAACCAGCAACCAGCTTCAGATTTCACTGGTTTGGAACCATAGGTATTCATACCCACTAATCTCAGCTGCCTGAGTCCCTCTGTGCCCGCCCCTAAACCCACCCCAGCCTCCACGAAGACCATGTGCACAACAGCCAGCTCAGGCCTGTGGAAGGCCAAGATGTCAGCCGAGAGCCCCTACAGCCTCACTTCCTCCATTGCGCACTAGCACACCTGACACTTGGCACAATCTCCAAGGCCACGTGTGCACCGACGGCAAGATTTTACCACAGAAATGTACTCTGATAACCAAGGCCTACAAAGCATGTGTGGGCCAGGATTTGACCCCTTTTCCTGTCATTAGCCTATTCCACTGGGCTCATCTATAACTAGCTCCTCCATCTGCACCCCTACACACATCAAGCCCACTCTGCCCATTTCTGGCCTTCACTACTATGTACATGCTGGTGGGGAGATTGTGCGGCCAGAGGAGGGCACAATGATAGCCAGGGCCCTGCAACTTCCATAGGCCTGTGTCCTGTCACTGGCCTGTACCACTGGACTTACCTGCAGACAGTCCCTCAGGCTGTATACCTGCATGCTCCTAACTTGACTCCTGACACTAGCCTGCACTGCTGAGCACCCAAGATGAGAACCAGCATTCACAGACAGGATATCAATATGAAAACATTGGATTTGAACTATACTTTAGATGAAATGAACCTAACATACATACAGATCATCCCATCTAACAGCAGCAGAAGACATATCCATCCCAGGTACCCACAGACCATTCTCTAGGATAGAGCATATGATAGGTCACAAGACAAGATTTGGCAAATTTAAGAAGACTGAAATCACAAGCATCATTTCCAACCAAACACAATGGTATGAAACTGGAAATCAATCATAGAAGGAAAATTGGAAATTTTGCACATATTTGGAGATTAAACAACACTCTCCCAAACAACTAATGGGTCAAAGATGAAATTTTAAAAAATCTTGAAATAATAATGGAAACATAACATACCAAAACTTATGGGATACAGCAAAAACAGTGCTAAGAAGGAGTTGTATAATGATAAATGCCTATACTAAGAAAAAAGAAAAACTCCAACAATTCAAAGAACTAGACAAACAAGAACAAACCAAGCACAAAGATAGCAAAGGAACCCAAAATCTAGTAGCTCAATTAAACAACAACCATTTAATTTACATCTCACAGTCTTGTGGGCCAGGAATTCCAGCAGGGCTCTGTCAGACAGTCTCCTGTTCCACCTGGCAATGACTAAGGTCTCTTGGTGGCCCTCAGTTGGCAGGTGGCCTGATCTGAGATGGCTTCCATCATCTGTCCAGTGCTTTGGAGACAGTGGCTAGAAAGTTCACCTGGGACTCTGGATTGAACCCCCAGCACACAGCCTGTCCAGTAGGATGGATTCAGGGTCCCTGGACTTCTTATGTGACAGCTTAGGACTCCTTGAGATTGCCAGTCACACCTGAGACAAAGTGATCATAGACTGAGATTCATGCCTGGAATTCAACCAAAAAAGGACCCCAAACCAGGGGAAGGTCATGAGCTGAACCACAGAACCAAAATGGATAGAGGTGAGTGGATTTTTATTGTGCTAAAATATATATAACATAAAATTTGCCATTTTAACCATTTTTAAGTGCATGGTTCACTGGCAGTGCATACATTCACACTGTTGTGCAACAGTCACCACCAATCTTTTTCATCTTCCTAAACCTTTAAGTTTAGGGAATGTATCCATTGAACACTAACTCCCCATTCCAGCTCCTCCCCCAGCCCCTGGAAACCACCATTCAGCTTTCTGTCTGGATGAATTTGACTGTTCTGGGTACCTCATAAAAGTAGAATCATACAATATTTGTACTTTTGTGTCTGGCTTATTTCACTTAGCATAATGTTCTCAAGGTTCATCCATGATGTAGCCTGTGTCAAAATTTCCTTCCTTTTTAAAGATGAATAATATTCCATTGTATATATACCACATTTATTTAACCATGCATCCATCGATGGACACCTGGCTTGCTTCTACCTTTTGGCTTAAGATATTAAGAGATTAAATTCTTAGAGAAATGGGGATACTAGACCACCTTACCTGCCTCCTGAGAAACCTGTATGCAGGTCAAGAAGCAACAGTTAGAATTGGACATGGAACAACAGACTGGTTCCAACTTGGCAAAAGAGTATGTCAAGGATATATATTGTCACCCTGCTTATTTCACTTCTACGCAGAGTATATTATGTGAAATGCCAGCCTGGATGAAGCACACACTGGAATCAAGACTGCCAGGAGAAATATCAATAACCTCAGATATGCAGATGACACCACCCTTATGACAGAAAGTGAAGAAGAACTAAAGAGCCTCTTAATGAAAGTGAAAGAGAGTGGGAAAATTGGCTTAAAACTCAATATTCAAAAAACAAAGATCATGGCATCCAGTTCCATCACTTCATAGCAAATAGAGGGGAAACAATGGAAACAGTGATAGACTTTATTTTGGGGGTCTCCAAAATCCCTGCAGATGGTGACTGCAGCCATGAAATTAACAGACGCTTGCTCCTTGGAAGAAAAGCTATGACCAACCTAGACAGCATATTAAAAAGCAGAGACGTTATTTTGCTGACAAAGGTCCATCTAGTCAAAGCTATGATTTTTCCAGTAGTCATGTATGGATGTAAGAGTTGGACCATAAAGAAGGCTGAGTGCCAAAGAATGGATGCTTTTGAAATGTAGTGTTGAGAAGATTCTTGAGAGTCCCTTGGGACTGAGGAATCGAAAAGTGAGAAATCCAAGGTGAGAAACTTTAAAACAAATGATCTAGAAGAGTTCCTAACAACTATAAACACACACACACTCGCACACACTGCCTTTCATACATGCCCAACAAGGGCTCCCATGGGCAGCCTACAGTTGTATAAAGTGAGCAAGGAAGAGTGAGCATTCTGTTCTCATACTTGAACACATTTAAAATATTTTTCCCAACTCCCTTTGTGACCAAAGGTATAGATTTAAAAATCGTCTAGCTGAACCATTTACAATAGCCAAGACATGGAAGCAACCTATATGTCCATTGACAGATGAATGTTTAAGGAAGATGTCATATACAATGGAATATTACTCAGCCACTAAAAAATAATAAAATAATGCCATTTGCAGCAACATGAATGGACCTAGAGATTGTCATAATGAGTGAAGTAAGTCAGGCAGAGAATGAGAAATATCATATGACATATGATACAAATGAACTTGTTTACCAAAGAGAAACAGACTCACAGACTTTGATTATGAAATTCTGGTTACCAGGGGGAAAAGGTGGGGGGAAGGAATGGTTAGGGAGTTTGAGATCAATATGAACACACTCTTATATTTAAAATGGATAACCAACAAGGCCCTACTGTGTAGCACAGAGAACTCTGCTCAATGTTACGTGGCAGACAGAATAGGAGGGGAGTTTGGGGGAGAATGGATACATGTATATGTATGACTGAGTCCCTCTTCTGTGCACATGAAACCGTCATGTGCTAAGTCGCTTCATTCTTGTCTGACTCTTGGCAACCTCATAGACTGTAGATCGCCAGGCTTCTCTGTCCATGGAATTCTCCAGGCAAGAAATACTGGAGTGGGTTGCCATGCTCTTCTCCAGGGGATCTTTCCAACCCAGGGATCAAACCCACATCTCTTTTGTCTCCTGCATTGGCAGGCGGGTTCTTTACCACTAGGTCCACCTAGGAAGCCCTGAAACCATCACAATACTGTTAATTGGCTATACTCCAATATAAAATAAAAAGTTAAACAAATAAATAAACTTTACACAGCAATGTGAATATACTTAATGTTGAACTGTACAATTTAAAACGGTCAAGATGTTAAACTTTATGTTATGTGTATTTTATCACAATTTAAAATAAAATTTTTAAAAGTTATTTTTAAAAAAAAGAATGGAATAATGCCATTTGCAACAACCGGATAGACCTAGAGATTATCATACTAAGTGAAGTAAGTCAGAAAGAAAAAAAAAACAACCATATCATATCACTTACATGTGGAATCTAAAACGGGACACAAATGAACTTGTCTATGAAATAGAAATGGACTAGTAGACTTGTAGCTGCCAAGGGAGGAAGGGTAGGAAAGGACTGGGAGTTTGGGATTCAGTTCAGTTCAGTTGCTCAGTCATGACCGACTCTTTGAGACCCCATGAACTGCAGAACGCCAGACCTCCCTGTCCATCACCAACTGCCAGACTCTACCCAAACCCATGTCCATTGTGTCAGTGATGCCATCCAACCATCTCATCCTCTGCCGTCCCCTTCTCCTCCTGCCCTCAATCTTTCCCAGCATCAGGGTCTTTTCCAATGAGTCAGCTCGTCGCATCAGGTGGCCAAAGTATTGGAGTTTCAGCTTCAACATCAGTCCCTCCAATGAACACCCAGGACTGATCTCCCTTAGGATGGACTGGTTGGATCTCCTTGCAGTCCAAGGGACTCTCAAGAGTCTTCTCCAACACCACAGTTCAAAAGCATCAATTCTTCAGCGCTCAGCTTTTTTCACAGTCCAACTCTCACATCCATACATGACTACTGGAAAAACCATAGCCTTAACTAGATGGACCTTTGTTAGCAAAGTAATGTCTCTACTTTTTAATATGCTGTCTAGGTTGGTCATAACTTTTCTTCCAAGGAGTAAGCGTCTTTTAATTTCATGGCTGCAATCACCATCCACAGTGATTTTGGAGCCCAGAAAAATAAAGTCAGCCACTGTTTCCACTGTTTCCCCATCTATTTGCCATGAAGTGATGAGACCGGATGCCATGATCTTAGTTTTCTGAATGTTGAGCTTTAAGCCAACTTTTTCACTCTCCTCTTTCACTTTCCTCAAGAGGCTCTTTAGTTCTTCTTCACTTTCTGTCATAAGGGTGGTGTCATCTGCATATCTGAAGTTATTGACATTTCTCCCAGCAATCTTGATTCCAGCTTGTGCTTCTTCCAGTCCAGCATTTCTCATGATGTACTCTGCATATAAGCAGGGTGATAATATACAGCCTTGATGTACTCCTTTTCCTGTTGGAACGAGTCTGTTGTTCCATGTCCAGTTCTAACTGTTGCTTCCTGACCTGCATACAGGTTTCTCAAGAGGCAGGTCAGGTGGTCTGGTGTTCCCATCTCTTTCAGAATTTCCCACAGTTTATTGTGATCCACACAGTCAAAGGCTTTGGCATAGTCAATAAAGCAGAAATAGACGTTTTTCTGGAACTCTCTTGCTTTTTCAATGATCCACAGATGCTGGCAATTTGATCTCTGGTTCCTCTGCCTGATTAGCAGATGCAAACTGTTATTTGTCTGTATAACTGAATCACCTTGCTGTATACCTAACACACCATTGTAACTAACATACCATTGTAAATCAACGATACTTCAATAAAAAAAGAATCTTAAAAAAAAAATCATCTAGCTTAGATGAGATGGATGTAACCGATGGCGATAGCCCCAGATTCATAAGTTGTTCAAGCAGTGTTTACTGAGTGTCTTCTGTGTGCCAGCCATCGTGCTAGGTGCTCTGCCTAAACCTGTGAATGAATCAGACAAAAGCCCCAGCAGAAATATAGTTAAAAGTAAATATCATAATTAAGTGACTTATCTAATGTATTATATCACCATCATTGTATACATTAACTTATTCGTTTATTTATTTAATTACTCAACAAATATACACTAATGTTTTATCAGCAGGCCCTGGGGTAGAGGTGAACACAGGATACCATTCTATTCTGTTTCAGAGCTGAATTAACCAGCATTCTATGTGTGAAATATGGTGTGTTGTATTTTATTTTTTAGCACTGCAAATAGATGGGGAAACAGTGGCTGACCTTATTTTGGGGGGCTCCAAAATCACTGCAGATGGTATTGCAGCCATGAAATTAAAAGACACTTACTTCTTGGAATGAAAGTTATGACCAACATAGATAGCATATTAAAAAGCAGAGACATTACTTTGCCAACAAAGGTCTGTCTAGTCAAGGCTATGGTTTTTCCAGTGGTCATGTATGGATGTGAGAGTTGGACTATAAAGAAAGCTGAGTGCAGAAGAATTGATGCTTTTGACCTGTGGTGTTGGAGAAGACTCTTGAGAGTCCCTTGGACTGCAAGGAGATCCAACCAGTCCATCCTAAGGGAGATCAGTCCTGGGTGTTCATTGGAAAGACTGATGTTGAGGCTGAAACTCCAATACTTTGGTCACCTAATGTGAAGAGCTGAGTCATTTGAAAAGACCCTGATGCTGGGAAAGATTGAGGGCGGGAGGATAAGGGGATGACAGAGGATGAAATGGTTGGATGGCATCACTGACTCAATGGACGTGGGTTTGGGTAAACTTTGGGAGTTGGTGATGGACAGGGAGGCCTGGCATGCTGCAGTTCATGGGGTTGCAAAGAGTCGGAGATGACTGAGTGACTGAACTGAACTGAAATATATATATTTAAAAGCCATGAAATAAAGATTTGAACTAAAGAGAAGACTAACAAATCTGTTCAGTTTCTGGAAAGTTAACTGTAAAATAAATTAGAGTCTCCATGATAAGATGATTTAATAGCATTAAAAACGAGGATAAAATAAACTCAGTGCTCTAGCTGGGGCATTCATGCATAATTTCAGATTCATCCTTCAGTTATGTTGTAAGAGCAAGAGGCAAGACTTCCCAGAAGCCTGACAAAAATCACTGGATTCTAAAGTGTTTATACATATTTAGCATCTCAGTGATAACAACTCTCTTGCATGCTTTTCACTTCAGAATATTACTAATTTCTGGTCAGAAAGCATAGCCACAAAATTATACAGGGGAGCTTATGTGTGTCAAAATGATGAGAAATATTCTTTTGGGTAAAGTGATTTGACATTCCTTAAAGAATGGTATGTCATTCCAGAGCTACAAGAGAGAAAAGAACATTTATAAACTGTCAAGACATTAAAGAGTAGAAACTAAGACCAACCATCCTGTGTGGGTAAGAAACACAGTTAGTTCCTCCTCCAGCCCAGAAGGGGGCAGTGAGTGGGAAACTCTCAGAGCTGCTGCCATGCTCCCCTTTATGGCTCTGCTTGGAGGCCATCAGAGGCTTCCCCCACAAGGCCTCTGTCCTTGGAAGAGAGGAGCCCCAGACAGGCAGACAGGACGCTTTCATAGAACCTTGGCTCTCCTCCCCCAACTTCCCTTCTTCCCTCCCTCCAGGCCCTCTCAAGCCTCCTCTCTCTATCACAAAAAGCCACTGAGCATGTTATTGCTCCTGTTAGATCTCCGATGCAGCAGCTTTGAATAGTAGTGTAACTGCTTGACATTAAGCTTTTTGATTATAGTTTAAGTGCCTGACATTAAGACAATGATTGTAGAGGCGCCCCTTTCCAAAGACATCCACTTCAAATAAACACCCTGCCAGCTGTGGGACACAGCTCCCAGCCAAACCACCAGAAAAGGCGTTAGGCCAAGAAGCCCCCTCTCAGAAAACCCTGGGAACCCAGATACTTAATAGCGGGCCCACTTCTCCATGCCTGCATCCTCATTCCCACTCTTGGGCCTTAAATTAGCCAATAAAGAGTGTACTCCTTTAACCCTGGACACCCACCCTTGGATCCTGAAAAAGGCAGACCCCAGGTCCATGCTCTTTCTCTCTGCCTGTGACCTCACTATGTGGGTCCTGGATATGCCGTATACATTCCATGGCCTATGAGTAACAGATCTTGGTCCTCAAAGTTCCATGATGGTTGCTGAGGGGCGTCCTGCAATTATACTAAGAACCACAAGGAAGGGCTGGTCTAGCCACCACCTTGGCTCTGGAAATGCCAGTGGGAGTCACAGAGGCCCAGGTGAGCACCACAGACCTTGCTAGCTGAGAGCATCGCTACCTATAGGCTGAGAGCCACACAAGACAACTGCTGTATAAAGCACAAGGAGCCTCAGTCCCTTCCTGTAGCCTAAGCATCAGGGAGTCAGATCCCCAGACCCCCTTGAGAGCTCATCTCTCAAGTTGTCATAGATCCTAAATGCCTGAACAGGGAGAAACTCTGCTACTTCTGAGAGTGCTGTCTCCAGATGCAGGTTCATAATGAAGTCTCCACCAGTCCATCATGGAAGGAGAAAGAGGAGGGCAATTTGGTGGGTGTCTGTGGAAGGCGGCACTTTACAGCCAAAGACTGCCCTTTGCTCCATTGTTCTTAACCCCAGGGTGGTCCAGAGCTTGAGGCTGTTACTGCACGCCTCCCGGGGGCTCCACCCGTGTTCGCCACAGCGGTAACGGTGTTCCCAGGAGCCACACGGGCAGGCAGCCTGGCCTGCTCATATGGTGGCAGTGGGTGGGGCTTGGTTTTCTTCTCTCTCCTCTCTTCCCTCTCCTCCTCCTCATCCTCCTCACTGGTGATCAGAGGAAGACGGGAAGGATGTAGCTCAAGGGCCAGACTTCCCCTGGAGAGCAGAGACCCACTCTGGGGAAGCTGGAGAAAAAGGAGAGAGAGGATTAGTTTACATTGTTTCCCAAAGGGCAAATGAGAGAATAGACTTGCGGTTGCCAAAGGGGAAGGGGCTAGGGAAGGGATGGATTGGGAACTCGGGATTAGAGGGGCAGACTGGTACACAGAAGAGATAAACAACAAGGTCCTACTGCATAGCACAGAGAACGAGATTCAGTATCCTGGGATAAACCGTAATGGAAAAGAATATGTACACATGTGTAACTGTACAGCAGAAATTAACACAACATTGTAATTCAACTATACTTTGATAAAAAATTAATTTTTAAAAAACTGGGGGAAAATGAATATAACAAACTTAACAAAGCAGTCAAACAAAAACTCGCCAGGAATTCAGAAGCATAAGAAATGAGGCGATACAGGAATATAGACCTATGTCTCCTTTGTCCTATACAGAAAAATTTCAGCTGTAAGGCCCACCTGGATCCAGTAGAAGACACAAAGGTGAGTACTTACATTCTGAAGCAAGTCCTTACATATTTTCCTGACTACCTACTCACTACATTTGTCTTTCAAGGTCTAGTCTTTAAATTCCATACTGTTTCTATTCTCTAAAGAAGCAAGTCAACAGGGAGTCAGGGTAAGAGGTGAAAGGAAAAGATTGCAAAGCAGGATTCCTCGTAAGCAGTTAGTTGGGGCCTTTACCAGTGGGGAACTTGATAAATTATTTTCTCTGGGACTCCTTATTTGAGAAAATGAGGGAATTGTATTAGCTGATCTTCTTCAAAAGATCATTTTGAAGTCCACTTTGGCCTTTCCCAGCTACAGTCAAAAGGCCAGAAATGAAGCTCAGGGCAGTTCATACATGGAAGGGCTGTCATTTGGCTCCCCCGTCCCCCTTTCCCTATGCTCAGATGCCAGAGTCCTACGGAATCAACTTCTATGAGCTGTAACAATTCAGTCCACACGTTGGAGATCAGCACTCCCAGGGAAGATACCAGCAAGGCTCACATTTACCTTCCTCCATTTCCCACCCTATGGACAACTATTTAATGGCCACTTCTGTGTGCCAGGCTCTGGAGGAGATCCTGGGAACCAGACAAATAATGCAGATTTCTCTCTTTAAAGTTCACAGCCTAGGGCGGGGAATTCAAGGCCTGCATTGTCACAACAGGGCGACTGGTGCTTTGACAACACCTGAAGAGTGTGGGGCGGTCACCAGCACAGGTGTGTCGCCTGGCAACCGCATCCTGTCTAGCCCCGGGCACAAGACCCACATGACTTCTCAATAAGGGAAAACAATCCGATTATAGCAAACAGTGACGCACATCACTGTCTCCAGTGGTGATCTGGAAAGGTTAAAACTAGGCAGCTCTACCCAGTGAAGGAAACCAATAGGAATTCAAGGGGCAAGGGGGCCTTTTGCTACTTGGAGGAAGCCTTGGGCCACCTGGAGCCTCAAAAGTTCTCTGTTGGGAAAAGATCATCACCTCTGAGCCTAGGAGGGTGGGTGGGGCTTCATCTCAGGAAAGTCAGTGACAAGTCAGCTATTCCAGACATTGTCCACCCCACCACCACCACCTCCACGTCCCTCCTCCAGCACCACCTCCCTCCCCAATTCCTCTCAGCCACACCATCTCTGAGAACACAGAGGGACCACTGTATCCCCACTCCAGACGTCCCTGGGACCCTGGGACCAGTAGGCAGGGGAGCTCGACTGATAACTGACACTCAAAAGCATCAGAGAGTTGGCTGCCCAGCCTTCCCCCTTGTGGGAGGGATGGCCACCCGGGGAACATGAAACATTAATGAGAAGAATCTGAGCAGCTGGGCTTCTTTTCTCCCCAGACCAAACCCAATCAATAACATTGTCTCGGCTCCTGCCAATAAAAGGCAGGATAGAAGTGTGCATTACCCCTGGATGGCCAGAGAGCCATGAGAACTACAGAATATTTGGAGCTAGAAGGCCCCTCAAGGCCCGCTAACTGCACAGAGAGGGAAACGGGTGTTCCGAGTTTCAGTATTGTAGTCACCAGCACTGCAGGGTGAGTGGCAGAGTTTTGGTTGAGACCCACCCCTCAGGATAAGCTCTGACCCTACCAGTCAGGATCAAGAAGCCCTCCAGCCTCACAAAGCCCATGAGGAGGTGGGTCATGGGGTGACACGTGGCAGCTTTTTGTTTGAAGAAAAACCCCAAGGGGGAATAGAAAAAAAGCTAACCCAGGCTCACCCACTGCCTGTTCCTGCTTGGCCCCCTGGGCACATTGGTATCCTCTGGGCCTTGGGAGTAAACGGAAGAAAAAGACCTGGATTCCTGCTCGGTGGTGGTGGCCAGGAGGGCCTGGGAGGCACAGTCAGACCAGGGTGCCCTGGGACTGCTCCCAGCCTGCAGTTCTGAGCACTCTGGGTGGCAGGGCACGTCCATGGCCAGTCTGGGCTAATTCACTCACAAATGAGGAATTAATGACAAAACTCTTCTGAGCCATTTGAGTTTTCTAGGCATGGAGTCAGGTAGCCTTATTTAGTCTTATAAATTAAACTGTTTTTTAAATCCCGCTTTGGGAATTGACCATGCTTTGCAAAATGTAGATTTTACTTTTTTAAAAGTTTTAGGTTCACAACAAAATTGCAAAGAAGGTACAGACTTTTCCCATATGCCCCCTGCCCCCACACATGCACAACTGCCCCTCCCCTACTTGTCAACAATCCCCTCGCAAGGGTGGGACATTTGTTCGGGGGGTGGATCTACACTGGCCCATCAGCACCACTCAGAATCCAGAGTTTACATTAGGGCTCAGTGTTGGTGCTCTATTGAAGGTGATTTCTGAGGCTTCCCCGGTGGCCCAGACAGTAAAGAGTCTGACTGCAATGCAGGAGACCCAGGTTCAATCCCTGGGTCGGGAAGATCCCCTGGAGAAGTGAATGACAACACACTCCAGTATTCTTGCCTGGAGAATCCCATGGACAGAGGAGCCTGGTGGGCTACAGTCCATGGGGTCACAAAGAGTCGGACACAACTGAGTGACTAACACACACTCTGAGGCTTTTTTATTGAACCAGCAGTGTTTTCTTCCCCGTGAGTTTGGGGGAAATTATTTTTTTCTGCAAAGTGTTCTGATGGTGAAAGTTCAGCCCCGAAGTTAGAAAGAACACAGCACAATGGACCCTGTTCCCCTGCTCATGCCATATGAGGTCACCGAGTGCCACGGGATGCCAGCCATCCTGAGATCCATGGGAGAAATGAGGACAGTGACTTATTACAAGGGCCGCAGCCAGGGAGGGACAGAGGCCACCCCACAGAGGTGCTGCCTCCATGTCCAAGGGCTAAGAAGCTCTTCTCTCCTCGTCAGCTTTGTAAAAGCTTGTGAGCACAGTGCTGTCAGCAGGGCAATGGTGACAAAAGACGTAGAGCAGGTGACATCCATGAGAGGGGCCAGGCACTCCTGACACTGACAGCTCTGCATCTCCATTCAGGGAAGCTGGGCATGGGTCATGAAGGTGGGGTGACTGACTTGGCCAGAAAGACTGTCAGGAGGATACAAGGACATCTGAGGGTCACTGACGGTTTCTCACTGCTGGGCTTTTCATAATATTCCACCCCCAAACCTCTGCCTACAAAGGCCTCATCACCAATTACAATGAGTGATAGGTGACTCCCCACCTGTCCTGTGTCCCCAGCACACTCACTCCTCAGAGCACCTTGAGGAATCTGGAGCAGCTCCAGAGGAGACTGATGACCCCGAAACATCTATGTGTCTGTTCTGGGAGCTTGTTCATCCTACAAGAGAGAACCATGACCAGAGGCTCCATGATGGCCAAATACAGGGCTCCAGCCTGGACATCTGTCTCGCCTTCCAGTAGAAAGGCCATCAGGACTGTCCCATAAGGGCCCTCGGCCCTGCCTACCTCGGAGTTCTCTGTGATGTCATAGGATGAATTACAGAAGCACACGACCCAGAAGGGCAGAGAGGGGGTACTGGAGAAGAATCTGAGAAGCCTCGAGGGATGAACTGGTTGACGTAACCCAAGTAAAGACAGGTGGCTGGAGACTTTGTGACAAGATGGCAGTTTGATTTTAAAATCTACAAATAATATTGCTGGAGAGAGTGTGCAGAAAACAGAACCCTCCTACACTGTTGGTGGGAATGTAAATTGGTGCAACCAATATGGACAACAGTATGGAGGTTACTCAAAAATTTAAAAATAGAGTTGCCATATGATCCAGCAGTCCCACTCCTGGGCGTGTATCTGGTGAAAAGTATAATTCAAAAATAAACATGAAGCCCAGTGTTCACAGCAGCACTGCTCAGCAGAGTCAAAACATGGAAGCAACCTAAATGTCCATCAACAGACGAGTGGATAGAGAAGATGTAGTGCATAGACACAGCGGAATATCATTCAGCCACTAAAAAGAATGAAACAATGCCATTTGCTGCAATATGGATGGACTTAGAGATTACTATACTAAGTACATTATACAAAGTGAAGTATTATATCAGTGAAGTAAGTTAGAAAGAGAAAGACAAATAACATGATGCTACTTATATGTGGAATCTAAAATGTGACCCAAATGAACTCATCTACAGAACAGAAACAGACTCATGGAGCAGACTTGTGGTTGCCAAGG
Source organism: Bos mutus (assembly GCF_027580195.1). Classification (NCBI taxonomy): domain Eukaryota; kingdom Metazoa; phylum Chordata; class Mammalia; order Artiodactyla; family Bovidae; genus Bos; species Bos mutus. The sequence goes on from NC_091644.1 coordinate 36,005,743, forward strand.
AGGAGGAGGTGGGAGAAAAGGGTTAGGAGGTTGGGATTAGCAGATGCGAACTATTATATATAGAATAGATAGACAATGAGGACTGACTCAATGGACATGAATTAGCAAACTCTGGGAGACAGTGGAGGACAGAGGAGCCTGGCGTGCTGCAGTCCATGGGGTTGCAGAGTCAGACACAACTTAGCAACTGAACAACAAAACCTATGTATAGCACAGGGAACTATTCAACATCCTGTGATGAATCATAATGGAAAACAGTTTATAAAAGAATGTATGCATATGTATAACTGTACAGCAGAAATTAACACAACATTGTAAATCAACTGGACATCTATTTTTTTTAAAAAGATGGCAATTTGAACCTACACATTTACCTTTGTTCCCATCTATAGTGATAGGAGGGGAATGTTGAAGGTAAAAACTCCCATTAAAAGGTGGGAGAAGAGAGGTAGCTGGAAGGCTGTTGGAAGGGTGGTGTAACTACACAGAAGACCTAAGAAAGCGGAACCTTAAACCACTAGTGAAGAAAGTTAAAAAACTTCCAGTTAACATCAGAGCATCCTCAAAGGCTCAGGAGCTGGTATCACTGGTTACCTCCAGACGACAGGGACGTGAGGGGGCTGAAGTAGATCTAAACAGAATGCCACCAAATCGCTTACTGAGAAGAGCCTGAGCTCTAGTCCCAACTCCCCACCTTAGAAAAAAACTAAAGGCTTTTCTCTGAAGAAGGTCTCTAGACTGGCGAATCCAGGTCCAGCCATGGGTGAGAGCACCATACTGAAAGCGAGGGAATTTAGGTGAGCATTTATTAATAGTTGTTGAGATTCCCAGCTCTCTTTCCCAAATCAGTTCTCAGGATACTGGAAGAAGAAGGCTGGAAGATGGTTGAGGAATCAGCCTCTCTGTAAGACATGCTTAACAGAGTCTCTCAATGAAAAAGCCAGGTACATTCCCTACAGTGAATCCCACAATTTCACAAGCCCCACCAACAAACCTAGAGCTGTCAATGGTCTTCTTAGTAACCCATTCTTAATGTGAACAACCAAGAGTCACTAGATATTTGATAAAAGCCTCTAGAAGAGGTGCAAGAAACCAAAAATTTTAGATAGCAGAAAAGAACTCGAAGGAAACAGAAGAGAACTTGAAAGAAACAAAGACTATATGAGGGGAATAAACTTTAACAATTTTTCTTTAATGTCAACAGAGAGAGAAGATAATTGCTTCCATAAAACAAAAACAAAATGTTCTCAAAAAGGAACAAGCAGATAATAAAAAATAACTCTTGGAAATTAAAAATATGAAAGCAAAAATGAGAAACTGAGCAGAAGCAATGAAAGATAAAGTTGAGGCAGTCTTTCAGAAAGTGAAGCAGAAAGAAAAAGAGATGGATTACAGGAGAGAAATGATAAGAAATTTGAAGTACTAATTTAGAAAGTCTACCACCCAAATAGCAGTCACAGAAGGAGAGAGAGGGGAAAAGGAAGAAATTATGAACAAAGTAATATAATTTCTCCAAACTGAAGGACATGAGTTTCCATTTGAAAAGAATTACCAAGGATAATAAAGTTGGACCATAAAGAAAGCACTGGAGAATTGATGCTTTTGAACTGTGATGTTGGAGAAGACTATTGAGAGTCCCATGGACTGCAAGGAGATCCAACCAGTCCATCCTAAAGGAAATCAGTCCTGGATATCCATTGGAAGGACTGATGCTGAAGCTGAAGCTCCAATATTTTGGCCTCCTGATGCTGGGAAAGATTGAAGGCAAGAGGGGAAGGGGATGACAGAGGATGAGATAGTTGGATGGCATCACTGGCTCAATGGACATGAGTTTGAGCAAACTCCAAGACTTGGTGAAAGACAGGGAAACCTGGCGTGCTGCAGTCCATGGGGTCACAAAGAGTCAGACATAACTGAGTGAACTGACTGACTGACCAAGGATAATATCATAAAATTTCAGAATGCCAAGGACAAAAAATGGCACAGAAATAAAAATGGCACCAGAAACTAAAGACAATGTCAAACTGTCTTAAAAATGTGAAAGGAATATTATTTCCCACATAGAATATGATATCAAGTCAAGTGATCAATCAGATAACAGGGTAGAATAAAGACATATTTCGATGAACAAAGTCTTAGAAATTTATCTGGCATAAACCCTGAGAGCATCAATTTGAGGACACTATTTGATTTTGTGTTTCATCAACACACTGAAATAAACCAAAAAAAAAAAGACAAGGGAAACAAGGAATTCAACAGGTTGTTGGATAGTGAAGCAAGATTCAAGCAAGTCCAACTAGTCACCAGGCATGGAACACAGGCAGTCAGTCCAGACCGGAGCGCATCAGAAAGAAGATGGAATTGATATAATACACGCTGCATCTAAATACGTTGAAGAGAACTGAGACATTTGGCACAGAGTTTAGGGTTACATTGATTAGTATTGGATTAGAGACAGAAACTAAGAAAACAAGATGATTATTTACTCTAGGGCTTCCCTAGTGGCTCAGATGGTAAAGAATCTGCCTTCAATCCAGAAGACCCAAGTTTGATCCCTGGATCAGGAAGATCCCCTGGAGAAGGGAATGGTTACTCATGCCAGTACTCTTGCCTGGAAGATTCCATGGACAGAGGAGCGCGCTGGGGCTACAGTCCATGGGGTCCCAAAGAGTGGGACGCTACTGAACAACTAACACTTTCACCTCCACTTTTCATTTACTCTAAGGAAAGCAAAATATTTTAGAGGAAAGTTGAAATCATTACAGTTTACTTCATGGCTCAGCTTGGAGTAGCATTTACAAGGTCATATTAAAGTAAACTCTAAATACTGATCTTACCAAAGTTTATAAGTAGATAGTTTTGGAAGTGAGGGTAGAGGAACCAAATAGGTGGATGTCTGTAGTGGAGGAAAGGGTGAAAGAGAGATATGTCCTTATCTTCCATAAAAGAATATAAATTGATATTATCCAAAACTGAAAAATCAAGAAGTTGCCCCATCTAACGTTATGAAGTCACATACCCAAAGAGTCATCTGAAAGAGTCGAAAGCATTATCCTCTAGGAAAGAAGGAAAGGAAAACCTCTGTGTTTGGCAGTAAGTCTTTTAAAATAATTGCTTTTAAACTATGTTGTAAAAAAAATTTTTTTTATAAAATAACAAAAATCAAGGCAAGAGAGTGCTGGGCAGGACATCTTCCACAGAGGGAATGGACTGGCATTGCCTTAGCATCATAGAATGTTCTGTTTGTTATAGGACTTAGGATACAGAGCAAAAGGCAGGGTCTTTTTTTCCATTTCATATTTAATACTTAAGTGCTTAAAGTGACATAAATTGTTTTTTGTTTCTGAATGAAAAGAAACAGATGGCTCTGTAAAAGTCAGAAAATACCAGTGTCCCTTTGATCTCATCCTAGATTTTTCTGCTTTCAGCTGAATCCACTGTTAACACTGAAGGATGCATTTCTGAACCTCATTCCAGATATCTGAAAGTAGAGGACATGATCACATACTTAATAGTGAAAGCACAATTTAAGGCATGTGTCCTTCTGACAAAGGGCAAATATTAAGAGAAAGTCACCATATTTATAAACAACATTTAATAATGTTCACAAGAATAGAGTTTGCCGCCAAATAGGAAAACTATACATTGTTTTGTTTCAAAAATTTACAAATTCAGTGCCTGAAAACTCCAACAGGCAAGCAGCAAGACTAAATGAGAGTCCCACTTCCATTTACACTGTGCAAAGAAAGCCCCAAGACAATGCCGCTCCTATCCTAATAATGAGAAAAGGTCAGACAGTCTACAAAACCATAACTTGTCTTGAATCCAGCAGAGAGAAAAGATTTCAAGGCAAACAAAGGCACTGAATTCCTCAAAGAATGACAAGCCCTTCCAAGAACAGCTGGGACAGAGTAACTCTTTCACCATTGAAAGAGCACATGAGGAAAAAGAGACTGAGTCAGAAGTGGGAACAAGAAAGCAGCTAGAAAGTGAACAAATCCCTAAAGGCCACGTGCAGCTAGTCCATCAGTTTAGAACTGGTAGCTCCAGGTGCACATACAGTTTGCGGGCATCCCAAGACTTTTCCATGAGTCTCCACTCCACTCCACTCATGGTTCACAAGTGACTGGAACTGACAGGGAACCCAGAGGACCTGGGTGAGCTCCCCTCTTTAGCACAGATGTGGCACGTGAATGCAGCTTCTAGAGGACAGGCACAAAACACCACCTGGTTCCCAAGATGTTCTTCTTTCGTGAAATAAAAGCCTTAAGTTGTGGGAAAGCAGCAACAGATCTCCCCTTTCCTCCCAGCTCTGCTGAGGAAGAGGAAAAAGAAATCTGTCTGCTTCTCGAGGACAGGGTGTGCGTTAGTCGCTCAGTTGTGTCCTCTTTGTGACCCCCATGGACTGTAGCCTGCCAGGCTCCTCTGTCCATGGGATTCTCTAGGCAAGAACACTGGAGTGGGTAGCCATTCCCTTCTCCAGGGGATCTTCCTGACCCAGGGATTGAACCCAGGCCTCCTGCACTGTAAGCAGATTCTTTACCATCTGAGCCACCAGGGAAGCCCATCTACTGTTCTATACATGAAGCCTATTATTCAATAACAAATTATAAGACACACAGTAAAGCAAAGAGGAAAAAAAAAAAACCATTGCTAGGAGACAAAGAAATCAGTAGAATCAGACTCAGAGATGACCCAGATGTTGTAACTCATAGACAGGGAATTTAAAGTAACTGATTAATATGTTAAAGGATCTAGTAGAAAAGGTGGAACAAGGCATAAACATACTGGAAATTTAAGCAGAGAGACAGAAACTGTATTTTAAAAATCAAATGGAAGTTAACAATGGAAAACACAACATCAGATATGAAGAGTTTCTTTGATGAATTTATTAGCAAATCAAACACAGAAGAAAGGAGAAAATTAGTGAACTTGCATTTATATATTTTTTTATTTTATTTTATTTTTAAACTTCACAAATTGTATTAGTTTTGCCAAATATCAAAATGAATCTGCCACAGGTATACATGTCTTCCCCATCCTGAACCCTCCTCCCTCCTCCCTCCTCCCTCCCCATACCATCTCTCTGGGTCGTCCCAGTGCACTAGCCCCAAGCATCCAGTATCGTGCATCGAACCTGGACTGGCAACTCATTTCATACATGATATTATACATGTTTCAATGCCATTCTCCCAAATCTTCCCACCCTCTCCCTCTCCAACAGAGTCCATAAGACTGTTCTATTTTTAAAAAATGATCCAAAATGAAACAAAAAGAGAAAATAGAGTTGAGGGGGAAAAAAAAGAGGGTCTCCAAGAACAGGTGGACAATATCAAATTGTCTAAAACATTAGAAACTGGAGTCTCAGGGGGAAAAGAATACAGATAAAGAGGTGGAAGAGATATTTAAATAGACAGTGAATGCCAGTTTTCCATTAATGAAAAAACAACCAACTATGACTTCAAGAAACTCAGAGAACTCAGGAAGTATAAATAAAATACTGCTACTGCTAAGTCACTTCAGTCGTGTCCAACTCTGTGCGACCCCATAGATGGCAGCCCAACCAGGCTCCCCCGTCCCTGGGATTCTCCAGGCAAGAACATTGGAGTGGGTTGCCATTTCCTTCTCCAATGCATGAAAGTGAAAAGTCAAAGTGAAGTCACTCAGTCGTGTCCAACTCTTAGAGACCCCATGGACTGCAGCCCACCAAGCTCCTCCATCCATGGGATTTTCCAGGCAAGAGTACTGAAGTGGGGTGCCACTGCCTTCTCCCAAATAAAATACACATACACACAAATACACATTGGGCATTTCAAGCTGCTGATAGATAAAGGGGAAATCCTGAAAGCAGCTAGACAAAAGGATGAGCCAGAAGAGGTAAAGAGGAAGCAGATCACAAGGAGTTTTATACCCTATATAAACAATTTGACCTTTTTTCCCCCTGATGACAAAGAGAAGCCACTAAAGGATTTTAAATAGAGAAATGATTTGAGTGAATTTACACTTACAAGGGGCTTCCCTGGTAGCTCAGCTGGTAAAGAATCTGCTTGCAATGCAGGAGACCCCAGTTCGATTCCTGAGTCAGGAATATCCCAGAGAAGGGATAAGCTACCCATTCCAGTATTCCTGGGCTTCCCTGGTGGCTCAGAGGGTAAAGAATCTGCCTGCAATGCGGGAGACCTGGGTTCAATACATGGATTGGGAAGATCCCCCAGAGAAGGGTATGGCTACCCACTCCAGTATTCTGGTTTGGAGAATCCATTGACAGAGGAGCCTGGCAGACTACAGTCCATGCGGTCGCAAAGAGCTGGACGTGACTAAGCAACTTTCATTTCACTTTCACACTTTACAAAGAACTCTCTAGCAGTAGTGTGGAGAGGTACTTGGAGGAGGCAAATCAGAAGGATGGATAAATGTATGGTGGTGTGTTTCCATAGTGAAATAACACAGAGCAGTAAAAATAAATGAACTAAACATATTACCATGGATGAATTTTATAAGCATAAGATTAAATGAAAATATCAACTTGTTTAAGAAAACATATGATACAGCTGAAATAAAGTTTTAAAGTGATACTGCTCAGGAATTAGAAACAAAAATAATCATAAAAATTTAAAAGTAAAATAGCCTGGGGAAAGAGTAGAGTATATAGAAGAGGGTAATCAGCCATAAGTATGCAAGGGTTTTAAAGATATTAGTGATATTTTATTTCTTATTTGCAAATCATATATTTGATGAAAGGTTAATATCCACAATACATAAAGAACTCTTATAGCCAAATAGCAAAAATCCAAACAATCTGATTAAAAAATGATCAGAGGATTTGAGTAGACATTTTTCTAAGGAAGACATACAGATGACCAACAGGTACATGGAAAAGTAATATCAATAATCATCTGGAAAATACAAATCAGAACCACAATGAGATATCACCTCTCACCTGTTAGAATGGCTATTATCAAAAAGATAAGAAATAACAAGGGTTGGCAAAGATGTTGACAAAAGGGAAAATTTCTGCACGGTTGGTGGGAATGTAAATTGGTGCAGCCACTATGAAAAACAATGTGGAGGTTCCTGAAGAAATTAAAAATAGAACTATCATATGACTCAGCAATTTTGTTTCTCTACCATATGATTCAGCAATCCAGTTTCTGGGTATCTATCCAAAGGATATGAAAACACTAACTCAAAAAGATGTATGCACTCCAACATTCATTGTAGCATTGTATACAATAGCTAAGACGTGGAAGCAACCGGAATGCCACTGATGGATGAATGGACAGAGAAAATGTGAGATACATACACAGAGAAGAGTGTCATTCAGCCATAAAAAATCAAATCTTGTCATTTGCAACAACATGGATGGACCACAAGGGCATTAGGCTAAATGAAACAAGTCAGACGGAGAAAGACAAATGCTGTATTATCTCATTTGATGTGGAATCCAAAAAAATAAAAACCTGAACTCATAGATACAGAGAACAGATTGGTGGTTGTCAGAGGTAGGGAGTGAGGGATGGGTGAACCGGTGAAGGTGGGCAAAAGGTACAAACTTCCAGCTATAAAATAAGTTATTTTTTATTATGGGGATGTTATGTACTGCACCGTGACATAGGTGATAATACTGTGTCATATATTTGAAAGTTGCTAAGGGAGTAAGGCCTTAAAAGTTCCCATCACAAAAGAAAAAAATGTAAGTATGCATCATGATGGATGTCAACTAGACCTATTGTGGTGATCATTTTGTAATATTTGTATAATAGTGAATAATTATATTGAAACTAATATAAAGCTAAATGTCAAATTATATGTCAACCCAAGAAAAGAAAAAGAAAAAGCAGGTTTAAGGTTTTAAACTTAAAAAAGAAAAAATGGACAAATAATTTAAATAAACATTTTTCCAAAGACATAAAAATGGACAAAGAATTTAGACCTTTTTCCAAAGACACAAAAATGGCCAATAAACACATGAAAACATACTCAGTATCATTAGTCGTTAGGGAAATGTGAATCAAAACCCCAATAAGATACCACTTTATACTCATTAAGATATCCAGAATAAAAACAGACAATAATAAGTGTTACCAAGGAGGCAGAGAAATTGGACCCCTCGTATTAATTGTAGGGATATAAAATGGCACAACCACTTTGAAAAACAGCAGAAAGTTCCTCAAAAAGTTGAACATAGACCCAATAATTCCACTTCCATGTTAGGTATATACCCAAGAGAACTGAAAACACTTCAGACAAATACTTCTACATGAATATTTATGGAGGCATTATTCATAATATCCAAAAGATGGAAAACACCCAAATGTCTATCAATGAACAGATAAGTAAACAAAATATGGTATATTCAAACAGTGGAATATGAGTAGGCCATAAAATAGAAATGAAATCCTGATACACACTGCAACATTGCATGAACCTTGACAGCATTATGCTAAGTGAATGTGAAGCCAGTCACAAAGGACTATCTAGTGCATCACTATATTTACGTGAAATGTCCAGAATAGGCAAATCCATAGCAACAGAAAGTAGATTAGTGCTCACCAGGAACTGGGTAAAGAAAAGAGTAGGGAGTGACTTCTGAAGGGTATGACATTTCTTTCAGGGTAATGAAAATATTCTGGAATTAGATAGGGTTGATTGTCATACAACCCTGTAAAAGTAGTAAAAAAACCACTAAACTGAATGCTTCTAAAAGGTGAACTTTATAGTATGTGAATTGCATCTTAATTCAAAGTAAATCAGTGAGAAGAAAATGTTGATAAAGATGACGTTAACAACTCTTTCTCCATAGCTTTGAAGGATGTTACGATACTGACAGAAAGACAAAGTTTGAAGACCGAAGAAAGGACTCAGATGGAGGAAGTGATGGGAAAAGTCCGTTAAAAGGCTGATGGGACGGAATCTAGACCAGTACCAGAGAAACTAACTATAGCAAGAATAATGCCTCCCACCCATGGGCAGGAGCGGTGAAAAAGAATGAGAACTGCAAGTATACAGCTGAGTGGATCTGTGGAAGGTCCAGAAGTTGAGAAGTTTGCCAAGACACTGTAGCGGCCAGATTTGATCTGGGGCTTGAAGGGAAGTGAGCTATCAAGGGTAATTGATAGATGCCTTCAAAGTTTTGAAACTTAGTGCCTGAAGAACACTGGTTAGAAAACAGAACTGCTTTGGGGGATATTGATGATGTCCATTTTGAATATGTTGAATTCAACGTATTGGTAAGACATTTGGGTGAAGATGCTTAGAAAGCCACTAGAAATTCAGGGTTTCAGAAAGTGGTCACAGGTAGAGATGGGTTCTTGGAGAGAGATACACACAAGTAACAGCTGGAGTTGTAAGAGCGAATCATCTCCTTAGGAAGTCAATGGAGAAGGGAGAGATATAGGCCAAGGGAAAAGGTTTGAGTAATGTGTACTTTTATGGAGAGAAGAATTCAGAGGGATCCATGGAGACTGAAAAGGAGTAACCCAGAATAAGTAGAATAATAGAGGTAAAAAGCACCATAAAGCCACTGAATGGAAAAGCTTCAAGGATGAACTGGGGTGTGATGGCATAAAATGTTGCTGAAAAGACAATAATAACTACTAGAATCCTATTGAAAAGTATGAGATCTTCAGTAATTCTGAAGCAACAGTTCTTTAGGAAAAGTTGGAGTGGGATTCAGAGTCCTGAGATCAAAGTTTAAATGCTGGGACTACAGAATGTGACAACTCACTGCTCTTAGCTTTACATGAGGACAAAGCCAGAAGGATCTTTTCGACAGATAACGCTCAACACAGTCTTACAATATGACTGTAGACTACAGGGTAGGGCACCACGCACAAGTATTTCAGCCTGAGAGCCAACATCAGACAAAAATATTCTCTGGGACTTCATAAAACAGAAGAGAATATCATTGCCAAAACGGGCTAGGATACCACATGGTCCTATCCTCTCCACATTTAAATAAGGAAAACCAAAAATCTTAATATGTGATTACGTTAATTTTCCTAAGAATCTGAAGCTTTCTGGTAGCAGAGCCAACTTCATAATTAAGGATCTCTGCTTTCCTTATTATTGTGTCTCCCAAGAAAATACCACTCATTTCTATAAAATAACCCCCAGTGCCCTTTAAGAAGTGAGAAGGGAAGGCAGTAGAGACACATGATGCCCAGAAAAATCTGTTTCTCAGGCTGGCCTGTTGGAAATCTGTTCAGCCTGTTTTGCAGAGGTCATCCAGCTGTGAAAGCAGATATTTGTTCCTTTTTGTCATTGATTTGGTGAGTCTAGTAGAAGATTCCCTTTCTTTCTCTCTCACAATGAATCTTACTGCCATGTGTCATCAGGATGCCAATAAATGACGGCATTCACCCAACAATATAATCAGATCACCTTTAGACAGTGCTTAATGCCCACCTGGAGGAATAAGTCCCTCTGTCCCATACCTGCTTATTTCACCCAAGATCAGAGCTATGTCTCAATTTTAGCAAAAGTCCTCTTTTTCTCTCTCTCTTTTTTTTTATAGTTCTGTAAGCTGTCTATACCTAAATTTTCTTGCCTTTACTTTTTAAAATAACTTCACTGAGATAGAACTTCACTGAGATAGAAGATATCAATACAATTCAATGGTGTTTAGTACATTCACAGAGTTATACAACCATCACCACAGTCAATATTAGAACATTTCCATCACCTCAAAAATAAACCCTATAGCTGTCATTCTCCTACCCCTCCCACTCCACCCAACCCTAGCCTTGAAAGTGAAAGCGAAGTCCCTCAGTCGTGTCCAACTCTTTGCGACCCCATGGACTGTAGCCCACCAGGCTCCTCCCTCCACGGGATTCTCCAGGCAAGAGTACTGGAGTGGGGTGCCATTGCCTTCTCCAGGGGATCTTCCTGACCCAAGGATCGAACCCAGGTCTCCCGCATTCCAGGCAGACGCTTTAACCTCTGAGCCACCAGGGAAGCCCAAGACCCTAGCCTTAGGCAACCATTAACCTACTTTCTGTCCCTATAGATTTCCCTATTCTGGACTTTCATGTGAATAGAATCATATAACATGTGCACTGTGGCTGGCTTATTTCACTTAGCACAACTTTTCAAAGATCATGATGCAGCATGTATAAGGACTTCATTTCTATTCTAAGACCAAATATTATTCCATTGTATGGCTATGCCACATTTCTTTTATCCTCCTGTCTGCTGATAGACATTTGGGTTGTTTTGGTGCTGTGCTGTGCTTAATTGCTCAGTCGTGTCCAATTCTTTGCAATCCCATGGACAGGCTCCTCTGTCCATGGGGATTCCCCAGACAAGCATATTGGAGTGGGTTGCCACGCCCTCCTGCAGGGAATCTTCCCAACAAACCCAGGTCTCTCTCATTGCAGGCAGATTCTTTACTGTCTGAGCCGCCGGGGAAACCAAAGAATACTGGAGTGGGTAGCCCCTCCCTTCTCCAGGGGGTCTTCCTAACCCAGTCAAACTGGGGTCTGTTGCACTGCAGGCAGATTCTTTACCAGCTGAGCTAACAAGAAGCCCTTGGGTTGTTTCTACCTTTTGGCTATTATGAATAATATTGCTGTGAACATTTGTGCACAAGTTTTTCTGTGGACGTGTTCTAATTTCTCTTGGGTATATGCCTAGGAGTAGAATTGCTGGGTCATAAAGTAACTCTACGTTTAATCATATGTAAGAACTGCCAGACTCTTTTCCAAAGCAGCTGGAGAACCTCTTTTTTAAAGCTGTAGATTTTTAAAAAATTATTTTTCAGATACATGTTTTGACAACTGGCAAAAATCTGGAGGAAAAAATAAAACTCTAAGCTGAAATAAAAATAAATAAATTTTTAAAAAGCTCCACACTGAAAATCCTATAAAACATCAAATAAGCTCTAAAATTAAACTATTAAAGAAAATATGGATGGATATTTCTATCATCTCCAGATAGTAAAATCTCTGTAATCTTGGTATAAAAAGGAAAAAAAAAGAATCATAATTTGACAATATAAAAATTGCTAAGGTGCTAAGTCACTTCAGTCGTGTCCAACTCTGTGCGACCCCATAGACAGCAGCCTGCCAGGCTCCCCATCCCTGGGATTCTCCAGGCAAGAACACTGGAGTGGGTTGCCATTTCTTTCTCCAATGCATGAAAGTGAAAAGTGAAAGTGAAGTCGCTCAGTCGTGCCCGACTCTTAGCGACCCTATGGACTGTGGCCTATGAGGCTCCTCCATCCATGGGATTTTCCAGGCAAGAGTACTGGAGTGGGGTGCCATTGCCTTCTCTGAAATATTAAACAATACTAACTGGCAAAACAAACACAATTTTTAAAAACTGAGACAAACAACAAACTAGGGAAATCTCCCCGTTATATATAATAATCTAGGACTGATATCCATAATAAAAAAGAGAGTTCTTACAAATCAATTTAATATTATCACCTAACTCCCATATGCCCTTGCTCAAACAGGGGGCCCATGATGACAGCTTAGGTCTTTGAATATCAGTTTTGTCTTAGCTTCCTGGGGCTGCCGTAACAAAGTAACACAAACTGGGTGGCTTAACCAATAGAAAAAAATTTTCCCTTTGTTCTGGGGACCAGAAGTCCAAAATCAAGGTGTCAGCATGGTTGGGTTCTGGTGAAGGCTCTCTGCCTGGCTTGCAGACAGCCACCTTCTGGCTATGTCTTCACACAGCAAAGAGAGGACACGCAACCTGGAGTCTCTTCTTATAAGAACACTAGTCCCCTACCTCATGACCTCATATAACCTGAATTACCTCTCAAAGTCTTCCAATACCATCATATTTGGGGTTAGGATTTCAACACATAGATTCAGGGGTGGGGGTGGGGGCACAAACATCTAATCCATCACACATGCCAAGTAGGGCTCAATCCAACCGTCATTTATTGAAATGTCTGGTATTTTTTCCTTGATCACTCCCTATGGGTTGGATGTGCCATGTACATCTGTCATGATGTTCTGGGTCCTTCCTTTTGAAGACGCAGATTCTCTTTCAGCTAATGGGTTTCAGATCCAAGATCTGGTCAGGTCTGGGAACAGGCAAGGAGTGTGATTTTTTTACTGGGATGGTTTCTTCCGATGGTATAAAGTGAGTGGTATCCTTGTTGTTTGCCCATCTTTTTTTCTTCCAGGGTCCCATGTTCCAGTAACCATCTCCTACCTCTCTTCAATCTACTTTTGTCACCAAAGCCTGCCTTATCTAATGATATGTCCAGATCTCCTTGATCAGACACTCTCATAACACAGTACCACATGTAATCAGTAAGTTCCTGTTGGGGAGCTAGGAGCTGCAAGATGCTGGGAAGACCTTACAGCCTCTTTGGGACATAGTCCTTTTCCCGTGTGGATCCAAACTGGTCACGTCTTTCTATCTGTACCCTAAAACTTCACTAGAGGTGAGCCACGTAGGAAGGCTATGACCCTGGTCGAGGCACTTCTCTTGGGGCTCAGATTGTCTGCCCACAAGCCCCTAGTGACTACAACCAAAATCCTTCCTCAAGTGGGGTTCTGGTGATGCATCTCCAGCTCTGTCACAACGTTTCATTGGAAGGAGTTTCCAGGACATTTTTCAAAGCAGAAACCCTCTCCTTGTATTTAATCTCCTCCCCATGGGAAAGGACAATATTCACTTCAGGGCCTCCTTAGGCTTAAGGCCTACCTTCTGCTCTTTGAAAAAGCTTGAGGGATAGGGGTAGGGTAGGATAATTGTTAGTTTTGAAATCCCACTAGGAGATTAAAGAGAGAAAAGGAATTTTAAGGGAGTTTGGGAGACTGTCCTAAGCTAATGACCCCTTAAGAAAAGAATCCAGTAACCTAGCAACAATCTAGTCTACCCTGAAGGTGGATCCAAGTGTCGACACACTCAAGCCACAGGTCCTGAAAACAGACAACAGATCTGGGATCTGAATCTTGTTACATGAAGTCAGAGAGTTAATGGTCCTTGAAGAGTAGCATTTCTGTACATGGCCAGATCTATACAGGTGAACAGTGAAAGAAAGGGGGAGAACGAGGACAGTATACCGAAACCTGAGATGAATTACCAGATGTTTAGTGCATGTCATCAGTTCAGTTCAGTCGCTCAGTCACGTACGACTCTTTGCGACCCCATGGACTGCAGCACACCAGGCTATTCTGTCCATCACTAACTTTAGAAGCTTACTCAAACTCATGTCCATTGAATCGGTGATGCCATCCAACCATCTCATCCTCTGGCATCCCCTTCTCCTCCTGCCTTCAATCTTTCGCAGGATCAGGGTCTTTTCAAATGAGTCAGCTCTTTGCATCAGGTGGCCAAAGTATTGGCGTTTCAGCTTCCGCATCAGTCCTTCCAAAAAAATATTCAGGACTGATCTCCTTTAGGATGGAATGGTTGGATCTCCTTGCAGTCCAAGGGACTCTCAAGAGTCTGCTCCAACACCACAGTTCAAAAGCATCCATCACCCTTTTGCTAATATACATATGATTTAAATAGCATCTAACAGTTCCAGATAGACCATATAGAGTTAAAGGAGGAAATAATGATGTAAGCCTTGATGTCTACCTAAAAATGAGGAAGAAGGTGGCCTTCTCCTCTCCCAGTGTTTCTTTGATTATAAAACCATAGCCCTCTTTGTTCTCGAGGCTGCACTACCTTGCCTGCCTGTTTGTATCTCTCACAAGCATCCTACGCTAATAAACTCATTCTTCACCTGCCACTTTGCCTCATGCTGAATTCTTTCTGCATTGAGACGAAGGAACCTGAGCTTCAGTTAAGACCTGATACCAAGTAAGTGGTTTTAATTAAAAGACAGTGGGTTTTGGATCTCCCCGATGATCCAGTGGCTGACTCCGTGCTCCCCATGCAGGGGGCCCAGGTTTGATCCCTAGTCAGAAAACTAGATGCCAGATGCAGCAACGAAGGTCAAAGATCCTGCATGCCACAACAAAGACCTGGCACAAAAAAATACAGCAGGTTCAAGGGCCCTCCTAAGTCAGAAATTGTGGGCTCAAGTCCCAGTCTCCAGCGCTCCTGGACTTGAGTTATTTCCGAGGAGGAGAGCAGCTTCATGAGGATGGAAAGCCACCTCTCTGTGACCACAGCACTTCTCTTCCCCTTCAAAACACTGGCTGTTCAACTCCCAGGACAGAAGCAAAAACAAAATCCTTAAGTCAAGATCTGGTATAGGGGAAGCAATGTGGGAGGCTGGATGCAAGGAAAAGAAGGAAAGAAAAGCCCGGTCTTCATCTCATGGGAACCCGCAAGCCCTCTGCGTCAGCCACATAGAAGCTGCTTAACAAATATTACTTGGTGATGATAATGATGCAGCAGTTCTCAACAGAATATATTCCCTTGTCACTTTTTCCTTGCTGCTCATAATTACAGAGAATGATCATAAAACACACACACACACACACGCACATGTATATTTTTAGCTTCCTATTGCAAAGCATTTGGCAAGCTGAAAATTCCTGCACCAGCCACCTGCAAGGACCATCTTGCAGCTCACAGGAATGCAGCCTGCTTGGAAATAGCAGCTGCTCAGCAGTCCAGGGCGATGCCACAGAGGAGTGCAGGCAGGACCTTGAAGACAAATGACCCAGCAGGTGAATCAGCAGGTGCAATTCTAAGTAGCTGAAATATATCAAAGAAGCAGATGATAGAAGCTGAGCAGCGGGAAAGGGACTTCAGAGTCTTACCTTTACCCAAAGAGTTCTGGATTCTCTTCTGATCCAAAATGCCCAAAACCTGGAACAGACAACTTCCAGATCTAGAAAACAATCAAAAAGATATTTTAATCCCAAATTCCTAAAATATACATATTAGTACATATAAAACAGATAACCAACAAGGACCTACTGTATCGCACAGGAAACTATACTCAATATCTTGCAATAACACATAATAAAAATAATCTAAAAGAGAATATTATATATATATATGTATATATGTATATTCTATCCATAATGGAAAAATCCAAATGAACATTTTGACCAACTCAATATATATGTATGAATATACATATATATAATTGTGTCTGACTCTTTGAGACTCCATGGACTATATAGTCCATGGAATTCTCAGGCCAGAATACTGGTGTGGGTAGCCTTTCCCTTCTCCAGAGGATCTTCCCAACCCAGGGATCAAACCCAGGTCTCCCACATTGCAAGTAGATTCTTTACCAGCTGAGCCACCAGGGAATCCCAAGAATACTGGAGTGGGTATCCTATCCCTTCTCCAGCAGATCTTCCTGACCCAGGAATCATACTGGGGTCTCTTGCATTGCAGGTGGATTCTTTACCAACTGAGCTATGAGGGAAGCCTACATATATATGCATATATATGTACACACACACACACACACACACACACACACACACACACACACAGGGCTTCCCAGGTGTGGCTCAGCTGGTAAAGAATCCGCCTGCAATGCAGGAGACCCAGGTTTGATTCCTGGGTCTGGAAGATCTGCTGGAGAAGGGATAGGCTACCCACTCCAGTATTCTTGGGCTTCCCTGGTGGCTCAACTGGTGAAGAATCCGCCTGCAGTGTGGGAGACCTGGGTTCGATCCCTGGGTTGAGAAGATCCCCTGGAGAAGGAAAAGGCTACCCACTCCAGGATTCTGGCCTGGAGAATTCCATGGACTGTATAGTCCAGTTCAGTCACTCAGTCACGTCTGACTCTTTGCAACCCCATGGACTGCAGCACACCAGGCTTCCCTGTCCATCACCAGCTCCCAGAACGTGCTCAAACTCATGTCCCTTGAGTTGGTGATGCCATCCAACCATCTCACCCTCTGTTGTCTGTCCATGGGGTCCCAAAGAGTCAGACATGACTGAGTGACTTTCACTTTCACACACACACACACACACACACACACACACACATATATATATATAAATTATTCATTCACACTGCTGCACAGCAGAAACTAACACAACATTGTAAATCAACTGTATTTCCATAACAATTTCTTAAATTAAAAAAATTATCTGTTTTAAAGAAACACACATCACACCCATCCAACACCAACAGTCAAGTCTACCTAGGGTCATCTGTGCCAAGGTGGCTGAATAGCTGAGGCTAGGACAATCAGGCATTCGTGAAAACAAACACAACTTCCATAGTTAGGGTTACACTTGCAACTTAAAGGTTGTAACCAAATTTGGTTGCAGATCATCACAAAATGCTGGCTAAGTTTACAATTGCTTGGAAAACTTGCTTTTACTGGACTTCACTAGTTCACTACCGTGGTTGCTGTTCAGTTGCTAAGTCATGTCCAATTTTCTGACCCCATGAACTGCACCAGGCTCCCATGTCCTCCACTATCTCCTGGAATTTGCTCAAACTCATGTCCATTGAGTCGGTGGTGCTATCTAACCATCTCAGCTTCTGCTACTCCCTTCTCCTTTTGCCTTCAATCTTTCCCAGCATCAGGGTCTTTTCCAATGAGTCAGCTCTTTGCATCAGGTGGCCAAAGTATTGGAGCTTCAGCTTCAGCATCAGACCTTCTAAAGAATATTCAGGGTTTATATTGATTCAAACAAATCAGAATTTAAGTCAGAATGACATTTTAGATCTTTCACTTCAGTGTCATGGACTGGGAGCCTCAAAAGACAAAGGTGAGCCAAAGGTGCGGTCTGATTAAAGCCAGAAAAAAGTATAAAAGCTGCATCTGTTCTTCTCTCTCCCTCTCTCTTTTCTCTCCCTCCCACTCTCTCTTTTCTTCCTTCCTCAAACATGTTTTGGTTATATTTTTTCTTTGACCTCTATAAAGTTAGACACTTTCTTTTGAAATATGGGAGTGCAAATGCTAAAAGTATCAGATCATTTTTGTCCCCATTTTGATTTTTAAAAAATATTGTACTAAAAACACTGGAACAACAACATAGGAAAGAAATGTTCACAACTGCATTATCCCATCAGCTTTATTTCTTGCTTCCTTCCATCATTGTTCATAGAATTGAATGCATGGCATAGCAAGAATCATATTTTTAAAAGTTTTATTGGAGTAGAGTTGATTTACAATGATGTGGTAGCTTCTGCTGTGCAGCAATGTGAATCAGTTATACACACTACACACACACACACACACACACACACACGCACACATATATCCACACTTTTTAGATTCTTTTCCATATAGGCCATTACAGAGTATTGAGTAGAGTTTCCTGTGCTATAGAGTAGGAAGAATAACATTATACATATCATTTTTCTCTTCTGCATTTTTCACTTTATTCTGAATCATCACCTTTTTTCTTGTTGCTTCAGCTCCCCTTCACCGCACATACTAGAGGATAAACTGAGTAGAAGCAGGTATTCGGTCTGTTTTGCTCACTGTTTCACTGTCTAAAATAGTGCTTGGCATATTGTAGGCATTCAATAAATATTTTTGAATGAATCATCATCTTTATGATTAGACTTTTTAACAGATGCTTAGATCCCATTGAGTAGATAATGTGGCTATTTCCTGCTGCTGAACATTCAGGGGGCTTCCAACTCTTCACTCCCACATGAGTAATAAAACAGCAGCTATCACCAGACCTATAGCTTTTTTCTTTTACTTGAGTTATTTTCTTTCTATGAAGTCTCATGAGTGGGGTCCGTGGTTGAAGTGACTTTAACATTTTTATGCTTCTTGACATGAAAAAGAATTTTCCAGTGTAGGCTGGAATGCAATGCCTGGGTGCATTATCAGATAGTTTTCCAGCTGATTCCTCAGGGTGAAGACCAGGTCTGAGGACCAGATGGGAAGTGATAACAAGACATTTGCAGGTTGTACATCCTGGGAGCTCTCACTGCCTTCAATCCTCTGTTTTAAAGTCACCAAAGGCTTTCCTGGTTTGTGTGTTCCCAAGTACTTCCTTAAAGCCATCAGTCAGTCAGTTCAGTCACTCGGTCATGTCTGACTCTTTGCAACCCCATGGTTTGCAGCACACCAGGTCTCACTGTCCATCACCGACTCCCAGAGTTTAGTCAAACTCATGTCCATTGAGTCGGTGATGCCATCCAACCATCTCATCCTCTGGCATCCCCTTCTCCTCCAGCCTTCAATCTTTCCTAGCATCAGGGTCTTTTCCAATGAGTCAGTTCTTTGCATCAGGTGGCCAAAGTACTGGAGTTTCAGCTTCAGCATCAGTCCTTCCAGTAAATAGTCAGGACTGATCTCCTTTAGGATGAACTGTTTGGATGTCCTTGCAGTCCAATGGACTCTCAAGAGTCTTCAACACCACAGTTCATCAATTCTTTGGTGCTCAGCTTTCTTTATAGTCCAACTCTCATATCTATACATGACTACTGGAAAAACCATAGCTTTGACTAGATGGACCTTTGTTGGCAAAGTAACATCTCTGCTTTTTAATAAGCTGTCTAGGTTGGTCATAGCTTTTCTTCCAAGGAGCAAGCATCTTTTAATTTCATGGTTGCAGTCACCATTTGCAGTGATTTTGGAGCCTCCCAAAAATAAAGTCTGTCACTGTTTCCAATGTTTCCCCATCTGCTTGCCATGATAGAGCCATCACCTCTATCTTATTGGGTTTAAATCATTAAGTGTAAGCCAGGAGCTGGATCCTGTTGAGCAGCTGAATCTGACAGAGAGTTGGACTGCCCAGATGCCTTTTGAAGCTCTTGGATTTCATGTGGGCTGGAGGCAGGCTTCACACAACTGCAACCTCCATCTGCTCCTCTGTTATGGGCTATCATCCTCTGTGTGGGCATTGCTTACTCTGGACAAGAAGTGTCTATGTAAAAATTTTGCCTTGCCACCTACTCCTTCACCACAACTGCACCTGCGCTCAGTCAAATCACCCATCACTCTACTAGCCTGTAGAGGAAATTCATACAGAACTTACAGTACAGTTCCTCCTATGAGTTGCCAGTTACCCTGAAATGGGCTGGGAAGATATTGGATATTCGTGTGAGAAACACCTGTTTGATTTCCAGCTCTGAGAAGCTGTAAGAGCACAAGGGAATCACTCACCACTCAGCATCCTCAGTCTCCCTTTCTGTCACATCTCTTTCAGAGATACACCTGCATCTCTCCTGGTTGGGCCAGAATTGCATGAAACCAGGTATGTGAATGCTTCACAAATTTGGAAGGAATGATGCTAAAGCTGAAACTCCAGTACTTTGGCCACCTCATGCAAAGAGCTGACTCATTGGGAAAGACTCTGATGCTGGGAGGGATTGGGGGCAGGAGGAGAAGGGCACGAGAGAGGATGAGATGGCTGGATGGCATCACTGACTCGATGGATGTGAGTCTCAGTGAACTCCGGGAGTTGGTGATGGACAGGGAGGCCTGGCATGCTGCAATTCATGGGGTCACAAAGAGTCGGACACGACTGAGCGACTGATCTGATCTGATCTGATGAGACACGGAGCACTGTTACCACTATGATGCCAACTGTGAAGTACACGAGAGCCCTCGGGCAGCAGAGGGTGTTGTTTGCCCTCCCAGCACCCATGCCAGGCTCCGTCCTTGCTCACTGAATCCCAGTTGTGTTCAGGCAGCAGGTGGCTTTCTGTCTGGTACCCTGGAATGATCATGACTGATTTTAAAGGAGTCATGGAAACCCTGTCGCTTCTTTGCTGGTTTGAGACAAGCATGTGAGCCAATTCACACTTATGACACCAGAAGTGAAGCATTGCAGGGAATGGTGGTCAGTCTCTCTGATGGGATATTCCTCACTGACATAAGAAGGGAGCCTTAGGAGGAAACACACTTCTCCTCCATCCGGCTCAGGTGTTGCCAAGAGAGGCCCTGGTGCTGGGCACTGCAGCTACCTTCTGGCACCAGAAAGGGAGAGCCAAAAGCAACACACAGGGGCTGATCCAGGGTCCTGATTTGGTTGAACCAGTGCATTAACCATCTCTGGAACTGCCGATATCCAGATTCCTTGTTATGTTCAATTTGCTGGGGAAAAAAAATCAGATATTCTCTTACCTAAAGGCATAAGGTGAGAAACATGATCAGGCTGAGGGAGTCCTGCCCAGCAAGCTTAGTTCCTTGTCTTCTTGCTTTTACCTACTTTGCTTGATTGTGGGTTACTCTGAAAATTACAATAATTAATAATTAATAAAGCTCTGAGGCAAAACCAAAATCATATGTGAACTCAGAAGTAAGTGGCTGCAGGGAAATAAAATGGTGATATGAGGAATGAGTGAGCTGTGGACACTGAGGGCAAGCAATGGACTGGGAGGTCTGCCACCACGGCGCTGAGGAGCAAGGACAGAGAACAGAGCTGGCAAAGAGAGAGTTAAGGGGAGACGGGGGCTAGACGGGAAACTCTGGGGAGGAGAAAGGCCTCCACCTGGAATGCTACTGCACACCCCTCTCTCTGCGTGAATGACTGGATGCTACTCCCAAATGCAACTCTTATTTTCTTGACGAGGCTGGATATTTTGTCTCCACGCTCATAGAAACATTCACTGGAACCTTCGGCTTTGTACGATGCTGCACCTTAAGTCATGGGACTGTGCTAAGTATACTCTTCGGCTCATGACATGTAACCACCCTTGGTCCTCACTTAGTCCTTTCTACTTGTGTTCCTTAGTTCCATTACGTAATAAACACTGCTAAGCCAATCTCACCCAAGAGTTAAAAATTAAAAAAAAAAAATCTACCGCTGATACACACCTATCTGGGTGCTTACCTGTTATCATCTCACTTTGCGGCTTGCCTTCTATGGGCAGTTAATACCTTGAATTTGTATTTATCATTCCTACCCTTCATACTTCTCTTTTGCTTTATCCTATATATGTGTATATATAAATATATAATCAACATGTTTTTTTAATTTTCCTGGTTAGCTAACATCACATAGCTAAGAGTCACCCAAGTTGTGGCATGTGGCTGGAGTTCAGCTATTTCTCTGTGGTATGACATTCCATTGTGTGGATATGCCACAATTAATCTATTTTCTTGTCAAAAGTCATTGGTGTTTTTTTTTTTTAAATATCTAGAACAGAAATTCTATGAACAAACTCCATCTTTAGAAACACAATCGAGAAAAATACCTTCAAAATACAGAAGAGGCAGATCTCAGTCACATATACAATGGATAAACAAATAACCAGGAGCTCTTTGGATAGTTAGACAAAGAATTTAACACATGAATAGGATTACTCAAGACTTAAAAAACTGTCTGTTTAAATAATTTGGGGTATATACAGTCAGTTGAAGTACATGAACAGCAATGAGAATAAATCTAAGGTTTCATTTTAAAAAGATAAAATGGAAATGTCGTTTATTTATCATTAGTTAGGCCAGTGATCCATGACTGCATTTTGCTGAAAACTAATTTATCTTGGAAAAGTAGGGCGTGGCTGTCACAGATGAAACGAGGAAGAAAATTGAAGCAGTTCTTGTTATATTTGGGTCAAAATATAGTTTGATCTCAATTTTCTAGGTCATCTAGGTAAAACTTGTCCCTGGGATGGAAAGGCTCAGTAATTACTTTATTTCACACTGCTTTTTATGATGGAAAATAAGTACATATTGGTTTTCCTCTGAAGGAACAACTTTGATCCATTTGAGCATTAATAGTGCATATATTATACATTAATTATTCATTCATTTTTTTAAATCAACAAGATGTATTGAGCACTGTTTTACATGCAGAAGAAAGGTATGTTCTGAAGAGAAATAGAACAAAGAAGGGAGAGAGGGTGGAACATCTGGGATAGCTTCTCTTAGAAGTGACATTGGAGGACATGTAAAAAGGATAAAAGAGGTGGGTATTTTTTTTTTTACATTTAAATTTATTAGCTTTTTTGTAGGGGCTTTCCTGGTGGCTCAGTGGTAAAGAAACTGCCTGCCAATGTAGGAGATGCAGGTTCAATGATCCCTGGATTGGGAAGATCTCCTGGAGAAAGAAATGGCAACACACTCCAGTATTCTTGCCTGGAAAATCCCATGGACAGAGAAGCCTGGCAGGCTACATACAGTCCATGGGGTCACAAAAAAGTTTGACATGACTCAGCAACTAAACAACAACAAATAGTTGCTTTACAATGTTGTACAACAAAGTGGCTTAGCTATAAGTACACATATATCCAATCCCTCTTGTCCCTCCCTCCCGCCTACCCCTATCCCACCTTTCTAGGTCATCACACAGCACCAAGTGATGTGCTAGACAGCAGCTTCCCACTAGCTATCTGTTTTACACATGGCAGTGCACATACTTCAGTCCCAATCTCCCAATTTATACCCCTGTGCCCACACATCCATTCTCTACATCTGCATCTCTATTCCTTCCCTACAAATAGGTTTCAGTTCAGTTCAGTTCAGTCGCTCAATCATGTCTGACTCTTTGCCACCCCATGAATCACAGCAGGCCAGGCCTCCCTGTCCATCACCAACTCCCAGAGTTCAGCCAAACTCATGTCCATCGAGTCAGTGATGCCATCCAGCCATCTCATCCTCTGTCGTCCCCTTCTCCTCCTGCCCCCAATCTCTTCCAGCATCAGGGTCTTTTCCAATGAGTCAACTCTTCGCGTGGGGTGGTCAAAGTATTGGTGTTTCAGCTTCAGCATCAGTCCTTCCAATGAACACCCAGGACTGATCTCCTTTAGGATGAACTGGTTGAATCTCCTTGCAGTCCAAGGGACTCTCAAGTGTCTTCCCCAACACCACAGTTCAAAAGCATCAATTCAGTGCTCAGCTTTCTTCACAGTCCAACTCTCACATCCATACATGACCACAGGAAAAACCATAGCCTTGACTAGACGGACCTTTGTTGGCAAAGTAATGTCTCTGCTTTTGAATATGCTATCTAGGTTGGTCATAACTTTCCTTCCAAGGAGTAAGTGTCTTTTAATTTCATGGCTGCAGTCACCATCTGCAGTGATTTTGGAGCCCAAAAAAATAAAGTCTCACACTGTTTCCACTGTTTCCCCATCTATTTTCCATGAAGTGATGGGACCAGATGCCATGATCTTCGTTTTCTGAATGTTGAGCTTTAAGCCAACTTTTTCCACTCTCCACTTTCACTTTCATCAAGAGGCTTTTGAGTTCCTCTTCACTTTCTGCCATAAGGGTGGTGTCGTCTGCATATCTGAGGTGATTGATATTTCTCCCGGCAATCTTGATTCCAGCTTGTTCTTCTTCCAGCCCAGCATTTCTCATGGTGTACTCTGCATATAAGTTAAATAAGCAGGGTGACAATATACAGCCTTGACGTACTCCTTTTCCTATTTGGAAAACAAATAGGTTTACTGTTCCTTTTTTCTAGATTCCACATATATGCCTTAATATGAGATATTTATTTTTCTCTTTCTGAGAGGTGGTTATTTAGAGGAAAATATTTTGAGGTAGAAAAAGACAAGCACAAAGATAGGGGCATCCCAGGGGCTCTGAAGAAAACAAGGGGCGTAGGAGGAAATGAGGAGGAGATGGCATCAGAATGAACACTAGGTTCTTGCAGGACTTGGTGAGGACCCCAGGAGGTTTCTGAGCAGGAGAAAGAAGTGATCTAATTTCCATCTTCAGAGGCTCACTTGGCCTGCCTTTACACCTGCAGTCAATGAAATGAAGGGGTGAAAGCAGAAGCAGCAGACCGAGTAGGAGACTGCTGTATAGTCCAGAGAAGTGATGCCTACGTTACTCTAGGTGATAAGAGATGGGACTGGGGGTATTTTTTCAATGTAGAGACCACAGGACTTGCAGATGGCTTAGTGAGGCGTGGGAGATGGAGATTCACTTACAACCGACAGGGTCACCCATGAGGTCTCTGCAACTTTAACAGTCAACACCTAATCCCAAGAAGTGGGTTTTCTCAAAAAACCTCCACCTTTATAGGTTCCTGAGTGAGGTCAGAGCATCTGAGTGGGAACAGGAAGCACCCCAGAGGAGACAGCCACTTACTTATATTCTGTGTTTCTTACTGCCCCTGCCCATGTTAGAAGCACTTAGAAGTGTACGTGTTTATTTAAGAAAACTTGGAAAACAGAGAAAGAAGAAGAATAAAAACAACCATCCTTCCACCACTGAGCAATTGTAAAGCCGTGTTGACATTCAATGTAGGTTCCTCCAGGCTTTGCAAATAGGCACTCACACTTACAATGATTCTCACATTAAAAAATGAGAGCAGGATCACACTCCTATGCAATTTTTTTCTTTTTAGCAATCTGACATCATCTCTATTTTGACAGTGATCCATTGCAGTTTTGCTTAAACTTGTCTCCTACCCAAAATTATCCTTATAATTTTTGAAACAAATATGAACTGGGAGATGATTTCACTCTCATTGATCTCTTAAAAATATGAAACTGACCTAACAGATTGACATTGTTCTCCACTTTAGTCTTAAAAGGGAGGGCATTCAATCATCAGACAGGAGAATGGGGCCAGGGCTCTCTAAAGAGCCTTAAACTCTTCCACGGTATGACTTTCAGACACAAGAATCTTGAGATATATATATATATGTATATATGTGTGTGTGTGTATATATATATATATATCAGTTCAGTCGCTCAGTCGTGTCCGACTCTTAGCGACCCCATGAATTACAGCGCACCAGGCCTCCCTGTCCATCACCAACTCGCGGAGTTCACCCAGACTCACGTCCATCGAGTCAGTGATGCCATCCAGCCATCTCATCCTCTGTCGTCCCCTTCTCCTCCTGCCCCCAATCCCTCCCAGCATCACAGTCTTTTCCAATGAGTCAACTCTTCGCATGAGGTGGCCAAAGTACTGGAGTTTCAGCTTTAGCATCATTCCTTCCAGAGAAATCCCAGGTCTGATCTCCTTCAGAATGGACTGGTTTGATCTCCTTGCAGTCCAAGGGACTCTCAAGAGTCTTCTCCGACACCACAGTTCAAAAGCATCAATTCTTTGGCACTCAGCCTTCTTCACAGTCCAATTCTCACATCCATACATGATCACAGGAAAAACCATAGCCTTAACTAGATGGACCTTTGTTGGCAAAGTAATGTCTCTGCTTTTTAATATGCTATCTATGTTGGTCATAATTTTCCTTCCAAGGAGTAAGCATCTTTTAATTTCATGGCTGCAGTCACCATCTGCAGTGATTTTGGAGCCAAAAAAAACAAAGTCTGACACTGTTTCCACTGTTTCCCCAACTATTTCCCATGAAGTGATGGGACCAGATGCCATGATCTTCGTTTTCTGAATGTTGAGCTTTAAGCCAACTTTTTCACTCTCCACTTTCACTTTCATCAAGAGGCTTTTGAATTCCTCTTCACTTTCTGCCATAAGGGTGGTGTCATCTGCATATCTGAGGTGATTGATATTTCTCTCGGCAACCTTGGTTCCAGCTTGTGCTTCTTCCAGTCCAGCGTTTCTCATGATGTACTCTGCATAGAAGTTAAATAAGCAGGGTGACAATATACAGCCTTGACGTACTCCTTTTCCTATTTGGAACCAGTCTGTTGTTCCATGTCTGGTTCTAACTGTTGCTTCCTGACCTGCATACACATTTCTCAAGAGGCAGATCAGGTGGTCTGGTATTCCCATCTCTTTCAGAATTTTCCACAGTTTATTGTGATCCATATAGTCAAAGGCTTTGGCATAGTCAATAAAGCAGAAATAGATGTTTTTCTGGAACTGTCTTGCTCTTTCCATGATCCAGCAGATGTTGGCAATTTGAACTCTGGTTCCTCTGCTTTTTCTAAAACCAGCTTGAACATCAGGAAGTTCACGGTTCATATATTGCTGAAGCCTGGCTTGGAGAATTTTGAGCATTATTTTACTAGAGTGTGAGATGAGTGCAATTGTGTGATAGTTTGAGCATTCTTTGGCATTGCCTTTCTTTGGGATTGGAATGAAAACTGCCCTTTTCCAGTCCTGTGGCCACTGCTGAGTTTTCCAAATTTGCTGGCATATTGAGTGCAGCACTTTCACAGCATCATCTTTCAGGATTTGAAGTAGCTCAGCTGGAATTCCATCACCTCCACTAGCTTTGTTCATAGTGATGCTTTCTAAGGCCCACTTGACTTCACATTCCAGGATGTCTGGCTCTAGGTCAGTGATCACACCATCGTGATTATCTGGGTTGTGAAGATCTTTTTTGTACTGTTCTTCTGTGTATTCTTGCCACCTCTTCTTAATATCTTCTGCTTCTGTCAGGTCCATACCATTTCTGTCCTTTATTGAGCCCATCTTTGCATGAAATGTTCCCTTGGTATCTCTAATTTTCTTGAATAGAACTCTAGTCTTTCCCATTCTGTTGTTTTCCTCTATTTCTTTGCATTGATCGCTGAAGAAGGCTTTCTTATCTCTTCTTGCTATTCTTTGGAACTCTGCATTCAGATGCTTGTATCTTTCCTTTTCTCCTTTGCTTTTCACTTCTCTTCTTTTCACAGCTATATGTAAGGCCTCCCCAGACAGCCATTTTGCTTTTTTGCATTTCTTTTCCATGGGGATGGTCTTGATCCCTCTCTCCTGTACAATGTCACAAACCTCATTCCATAGTTCATCAGGCACTCTATCTATCAGATCTAGGCCCTTAAATCTATTTCTCACTTCCACTGTATAATCATAAGGGATTTGATTTAGGTCATACCTGAATGGTCTAGTGGTTTTCCCTACTTTCTTCAATTTCAGTCTGAATTTGGTAATAAGGAGTTCATGATCTGAGCCACAGTCAGCTCCTGGTCTTGTTTTTGCTGACTGTATAGAGCTTCTCCATCTTTGGTTGCAAAGAATATAATCAATCTGATTTCAGTGTTGACCATCTGGTTATGTCCATGTGTAGAGTCTTCTCTTGTGTTGTTGGAAGAGGGTGTTTGCTATGACCAGTGCATTTTCTTGGCAAAACTCTATTAGTCTTTGCCCTGCTTCATTCCATATTCCAAGGCCAAATTTGCCTGTTACTCCAGGTGTTTCTTGACTTCCTACTTTTGCATTCCAGTCCCCTATAATGAAAAGGACATCTTTTTGGGGTGTTAGTTCTAAAAGGTCTTGTAGGTCTTCATAGAACCATTCAACTTCAGCTTCTTCAGCATTATGGTTGGGACATAGACTTGGATTACTGTGATATTGAATGGTTTGCCTTGGAAACGAACAGAGATCATTCTGTCATTTTTGAGATTGCATCCAAGTACTGCATTTCAGACTCTTTTGTTGACCATGATGGCTACTCCATTTCTTCTGAGGGATTCCTGCCCGCAGTAGTAGATATATGGTCATTTGAGTTAAGTTCACCCATTCCAGTCCATTTGAGTTCGGTCCTAGAATGTCGACATACACTCTTGCCATCTTTTGTTTGACCACTTCCAATTTGCCTTGATTCATGGACCTGACATTCCAGGTTCCTATGCAATATTGCTCTTTACAGCATCGGACCTTGCTTCTATCACCAGTCACATCCACATCTGGGTATTGTTTTTGCTTTGGCTCCATCCCTTCATTCTTTCTGGAGTTATTTCTCCACTGATCTCCAGTAGCATATTGGGCACCTACTGACCTGGGGAGTTCCTCTTTCAGTATCCTATCATTTTGCCTTTTCGTACTGTTCATGGGGTTCTCAAGGCAAGAAAAGTGAAGTGGTTTGCCATTCCCTTCTCCAGTGGGCCACATTCTGTTAGATCTCTCCACCATGGCCCACCGTCTTGGGTTGCCCCACGGGCACGGCTTAGTTTCATTGAATTAGACAAGGCTGTGGTCCTAGAGTGATTAGATTGACTAGTTTTCTGTGAGTATGGTTTCAGTGTGTCTGCCCTCTGATGCATATATATATATATATATATATATAGAGAGAGAGAGAGAGAGAGAGAGAGGGGTGGGGGATGGGGGGACTTCCCTGCTGGCTTTCAGTGGATAAGAATCCACCTGCCAATGCAGGAGACACAGGTTTGATCCCTGGCCCAGGAAGATTCCACGTGCTGTGGAGCAACTAACCTTGTGCACACCAACCACTGAGTCTGTGAGCCGCACCTACTGAAGCCCGCTCACCCTAGAGCCCACACGCTGTGGCTACTGAGCCCGCGTGCTGCAACTACTGAAGCCTGCGTGCCTAGGGCCTGTGCTCTGCAACAGAGAAGCTGCCACAACGAGAAGGCCACGCACCACAACTAGAGAAATCCTTGCACGGCAACACAGCCAAAAACTAAACTAAAATAAATAAAAAACAAACACAACGAAATTGTGCCATTTGCAGAGATGTGGATGGCCTGTCAAACAGAGTGAAGTAAATCAGAAATCACATATTAATGCACATACTAATACATGGAATCTAGAAAAATGTTATAGATGAACTTATCCTCAAAGCACAAATAGAGACAGACATAGAGAACAAACGTATGGATACCAAGGGGGTAAGAGGTGGTGATGGGAGGAAATGGAAGATTAGGATTGACATATATACACTATTGATACTGTGTATAAAATAGGTAAGTAACGAGAACCTATCGTATAGCACAGGGGACTCTACTCCATGCTCTCTGGTGACCTAAATGGGAAGGAAATCTGAAAAAGAGGGGATATGTGTGTGCTTAGAGCTGACTCACTTGGCTGTACAGTGGAAACCAACACAACATTGTAAAGCAACTTTACTTCACTTTATAAAAACGAAAACACCCAAATTTGGTCTCTCCCATTTCTGTCTAAATCATAAACCCATATAAAAAGCATTTATCTTTAAAATGAGAAATTAAGAATGGATTTTTTTAAAAAAACCAACACCATATTCTGAGAAGCTTTAAAGTCTAACAGTCTAAAACTTCCAGGCTCACAGCACTTGGGTTCCTCATTTCCTCCCTTTACTCTAATAGAAGCCTTTTCTCCCATCCGAGTACTAAAGTACTAACCTGGACCAACTGTGCTAAGCTTCTGAGATCAGATGAGATTGGGCACATTCAGGGTAGCATGGCCATAGACTAGAAGGCTTTTCTAACAACCAAAGCTGGTAAGAGCCCAGGGCTCAGCTCTGTCATATGACCTCCCTGGTGGCTCAGACGGTAAAGAATCCACCTGCAATGCTGGAGACCTGGGTTCAGCCCCCAGGTTGGAAAGATCCCCTTGAGGAGGGTATGGCAACCCCCTCCAGCATTCTTGCCTGGAGAATCCCCAGGGACAGAGGAGCCTGGCAGGCTACAGTCCATGGGGGTCACAAAGAGTCAGACATGACTGAGTGACTAAGCACTTGAGTGGGTCAGAGGCAGAGCTGGAAACAAGACAAAGTTACATTCCAGGACCTCAACCATAGGACGCCAGTAAGTCATTTCCCAGTAAATGTTGTTTCTTTATTAGCATTGGTCTTACCAGCACTAATTTATTCTTATATATGAGGACTTTATACTCCCTTGTGCATGCATGCACGCTAAGTCACTTAAGTCATGTCCAAAGCATTGTGATCCTATGAACAGCCAGGCTCCTCTGTCCATGGGATTCTCCAGGCAAGAATACTGGACTGGGCTGCCATACCCTCCTCCAGGGGATCTTCCCTGCCCAGGGACCAAACCCATGTTTCCTGTGCCTCCTGCATTGGCAGTCAGGTTCTTTACCATTAGTGCCACTTGGGAAGCCCTCTATACTCCCTTACTGATAAAAAAAAGTGATGCTTGCAGAGCCAATAGAGTTTTATAGCTCTGAAGATGTGGGCTTCTACTTTCCTTAATAATTTGTGGAATTTCATTGTTTGCTTTCAGTTCAATCCAGTTCAGTAGCTCAGTCGTGTCCGACTCTTTGTGACCCCATGAATCATAGCACACCAGGCCTCCCTGTCCATCACCAACTCCCGGAGTTCACCCAGACTCACGTCCATCGAGTCAGTGATGCCATCCAGCCATCTCATCCTCTGGTGTCTCCTTCTCCTCCTGCCCCCAATTCCCTCCCAGCATCAGAGTCTTTTCCAATGGGTCCACTCTTCACATGAGGTGGCCAAAGTACTGGAGTTTCAGCTTTAGCATCATTCCTTCCAAAGAAATCCCAGGGCTGATCTCCTTCAGAATGGACTGGTGGGATCTCCTTGCAGTCCAAGGGACTCTCAAGAGTCTTCTCCAACACCACAGTTCAAAAGCATCAATTCTTCAGCGCTCAGCTTTCTTCACAGTCCAACTCTCACATCCATACATGACCACTGGAAAAACCATAGCCTTGACTAGACGGACCTTTGTTGGCAAAGTAATGTCTCTGCTTTTTAATGTGCTGTCTAGGTTGGTCATAACTTTCCTTCCAGGGAGTAAGCGTCTTTTAATTTCATGGCTGCAGTCACCATCTGCAGTGATTTTGGAGCCCAGAAAAAGAAAGTCTCACACTGTTTCCACTGTTTCCCCATCTATTTGCCATGAAGTGATGGGACCAGATGCCATGATCTTCATTTTCTGAATGTTGAGCTTTAAGCCAACTTTTTCACCCTCCACTTTCACTTTCATCAAGAGGCGTTTGAGTTCCTCTTCACTTTCTGCCATAAGGGTGGTGTCATCTGCATATCTGAGGTGATTGATATTTCTCCCAGCAATCTTGATTCCAGCTTGTGCTTCTTCCAGTCCAGCATTTCTCATGATGTACTCTGCATAGAAGTTAAATAAGCAGGGTGACAATATACAGCCTTGATGTACTCCTGTTCCTATTTGGAACCAGTCTGTTGTTCCATGTCCAGTTCTAACTGTTGCTTCCTGACCTGCATACAGATTTCTCAAGAGGCAGATCAGGTGGTCTGGTATTCCCATCTCTTTCAGAATTTTCCACAGTTTATTGTGATCCACACAGTCAAAGGCTTTGGCATAGTCAATAAAGCAGAAATAGATTTTTTCTGGAACTCTCTTGTTTGCCTTAGGGGAGCTTAAACACTCAGGATGAAAAAAAAGCACTAAGTTCAGAGCTTCAATGGGAATACTGAATGAGTTATACCCATTATCACATCATTAAAGGTCTTCCCAGGTTCCTGGAACCTATCAAGACAGTGAGGAAAAAAATATTTGGATCAGTCAGCTATATGTGTTAAGCAAAGCAGTGGCTTTCATAGAAAACCAATATCTTCATAATTAGCCAATAAGTACAGCCTATAGAAAGACAGAAATCTTAGTGCCAATCCTTGTTCTGCCTTATTAACTGAGCAATCTTGAGTAAATTACTCAGTCTTTCTGAGTCTTATTTTTCTCTTCTGTAAAAACGAGAAGTTCTGATGATGAACCAAGGACATGCCTAGAGAAGTATTTAGCATAGTGTATAGTAATAATATAGTAATAATTAATAGTCAATATCTGGTAGATGCTGTTATTATTACTATTAATATTGTCATCATCATTATTATCTTCCTGTCATTATTCCAATTCACCCATCCTAAGTAACTGCCATCCATGCTGGCTTGTTTTCCAGCACCTTCAAGGATCAGTAGGCTAGCACATTATGGCAGGGTCTTTTAATCTTTCTATAGTTCAGTTTTTTTCTATCACTTCTCGGCTCATATAGTTCTTGGCTGACCTGAGTAAGCCAAACAAGCTCTCCTAGTTGTTCTCTGTGGCCAGAAAGGGTCAGCGTCAGTCTGTTTGGGAGTCTAGTTCTTTTGGAGGAATAAACAGCAGAGAATGGAGACACAGCTTGCAGTGAAGAAACTAGGCTCCACAGAAAGATATCTGAGACTGAATAGAAGAGCGAGAGTGGAGTTTTCCTAAGTATCAGGGATCTGGAATGACTGGATACTAACACAAAGGCTTGGGAGAGCTCTGTGTGCAAGCTTTGAAAAGGACATGCCCTCTGGCACAGTGTTGCATCTCAACAGCGCAAAAGAGGACTAAAAAGCAGAAGGTCCTTGTGGTAGGCTGGAAAATGGCTCCCCAAAAGACATCCAGGTCAAATCCTTGGAGCCTGTGAAAGTGAAAGTGAAAGTGAAAGTGAAGTCGCTCAATCATGTCCGACTCTTCGAGACCCATGGACTACAGCCCACTAGGCCCTCCGTCCATGGGATTTTCCAGGCAAGAGTACTGGAGTGGGGTGCCATTGCCTTCTCCATTAACAGTGGCTAGGCATATTATATTTACTTGGAGCTGGTATACTTGGTGACAGCCTTAGTGCCCTCGGACACGGTGTGCTTGGCCAGCTCCCCAGGTAGCAGCAAGTGCACGGTGGTCTGGATTGGAGCCTGTGAATGTTACCTTAATTGGAAAGAGGATCTTTGCATATGTGGTTAAGGATCTTGAGATGGGGAGATAATCCGAGACTATCATCAGTTCAGTTCAGTTCAGTAGCTCAGTCGTGTCCCACTCTTTGCAACCCCATGAATCGCAGCACGCCAGGCCTCCCTGGCCTCCCTGTCCATCACCATGGTGAGAGCTAAATGCCAACCCAAGAGTGCTTATAAGAGAAAGAGAGAAGACAGAAAAGAGAAGATACAGAGGAGAAGGTGATAAAAAGATGGAGGTAGAGACCGGAGTGATGCTACATGTCACGGAATGTCAACAGCCATCAGAAGCTAGAAGAGGCAAGAAAGGACTCTCCCTTAGAGCCTTCAGAGGAAACACAGTCCTGCCGACAGCTTTGTTTTAGGACTTCCAGTTACAAGAACTGTGAAGAAAACTGCTTTTTTTCTTAAGCCATCAAGTTTGTGTTAACTTGTAACAGCAGCTACAGGAAACTTATACAATCTTCCTTTCAATGTCCTGGGAAGCATATGTCTTAACCCTCAAGAACTCCTGAATGATCTTAGAAAGTGGTAGCCTCCCTCACAATCTTTCTTGCCCTCAAAACACACAATTGAGATTGAATTATTCACAAGCCTGATAAACAGGACTTGGAGCTAAACCTAAAAGTGATTTTAAAAAATAAACCTAGGTGCCTTTTCTTGGACCTAATTATTGTGGAGTAAACCCTTTCCTGCTGCATCCAGGGATGCTTACAAACAGGCTGCTGTCATTAGGTTTCTCCTCCCCTCCTGTCATTGTCCCTACCTCCACGGCTGCAGGAAATTCCAGGGAAATGGGAAGAAAAGCAACAGTCTCTTCCCAGGGATCTTAAGGTAGCATACCTCATTCCCAGAGGACCCCATGTATCAGGAAGTCAGGAATAGCTCCTCCTCCCTGCAAAGGGTAAGGCTTTTCTATGGAGTCAGTGGAGGCATACATGTTAGGAAGGTAACCCCATCTCACCTTGGTTCCAAATTCTCTAAGAAACTAATCCCGCCAGCTCTTTCCTCTCCAACCCAGCATCATCAAGGAAGAAACTCCAGGAGTTTAGGTGCTTGTGCTCTGATGCAAAGTCTGTGCAAAACCTTCCTCATTTATTAATTTATCAACATCCTGCCCACATCTCTACCCAGTGATCTTTGAAGCACTAATGCATTCTGTACAAAATTTACAATTAAATTAGTTTTCCTGGTTTCATCCTTTCTTGTTATTTCCTGCCCAGTGATCACCAAACATCCTAACCTTTTGGAGTCTGTCTTTGATCTCTCCAGTGATGTGAGCTCCTCTGCCGGTACCACCTACATCTACTCTGCCACTGATTCTCTTCTCAGGTATTTTTTTCTAAAAATGCCAAGTTATCCTAGACCTAAGCTAACAGCCTTATGAAACTCAGCTCAAAATCCATTTCTCATTTTTATTTCCTGGAACCCAGTGGCTGTTCCCTCACTTCTCATATCTAACTGGCTTTTTTCCCTGATGGGAAAAATCTTTACTAAAGTCTAAGCCCTTCTTCTTCACTGGAGCTTTTTGGCAGATCCTACTAGGAGATCAGAAAGCTAATTTTATACTCATTGATAGACCTTTCACTCTTTCCCTACCTAATGATATAAAGAGTAATGGCAACTTGAGCTGGTATGTCTTTCCTTCCTATAAATATAAAGCTCTTGAAATGAATATGGGAAAAATAATATGGAGATGAGAGGATGGGCTTGATACAAACCAGTGTGCCCTTACCCTTTCCCTTTCTTCCTCACGACCAGGAAGGTTGCATGTGGAGAGCTTCGCAAAGGAAGCAGACAGCAAAAGCAGTTTCTTTTCTTGATTTGCAACAGCTACCATTTGCACAGGATAACCGTGCACAGTAGATTTTGTTGAGGTATGGGGGGCTGGGAACTGGCTTGCATTGTGATCCAGTGCACCAGATAATTGGGAGTAGAATTTTAGACCCCTTTCTTCAGAGCTCCTCAGCTCTTCCCACCGTCTGTGGCCTTTTCTACCTAGGGTCCAGCATTCTGCCATATTTCTGGGCCCCGTCTTCTCTTCAGATCTTCTATATCCCTTCTTAAACACCTTCCACTAGCACTCTGAAAAAAAAAGTGTTAATTGGAGTCTAGGTTACTTTACAATGTTGTGCTAGTTTCTGCTGTATAGCAAAGTGATTCAGCTACACCTACACATATATGGCACCCCACTCCGGTACTCCTTACTGGAAAATCCCATGAACGGAGGAGCCTGGAAGGCTGCAGTCCATGGGGTTGCTAAGAGTCGGACACGACTGAGCGACTTCACTTTCACTTTTCACTTTCATGCATTGGAGAAGGAAATGGCAACCCACTCCAGTGTTCTTGCCTGGAGAATCCCAGGGACGGGGGAGCCTGGTGGGCTGCCGTCTATGGGGTCGCACAGAGTCGGACACGACTGAAGTGACTTAGCAGCAGCAGCAGCGTACATATATCCCCTCTTTGTCAACACAGAGCACTGAGTAGAGCTCCCTGTGCTATCCAGAATATTCTCATCTGTTACCTATTTTATGCATAGTATCAATAGTGTACATATGTCAAGCTCAATCTCCCAATCCATCCCACCACCGCCTCTCTCCCCTTGGTGTCCATATGTGTGTTCTCTACATCTGTGTCTCTATTTCCGCTTTGCAAATACGTTCATCAGTACCATTTTTCTAGATTCCACCTATATGCGTTAATATACAATATTTGTTTTTTCTTTCTGACTTATTCTGTATGACAGACAGTCTCTAGGTTCATCCACATCTCTGCAAATGACACAATTTCATTCCTGAAATTATATTTTTCCTATTGAAATACAGTTAATTTTATAATGCTGTGTTAGTTTCAGGTGTACAGCAAAGTGATTCAGTTCTATACACACACACACACACACACACATATTCTTTTTCAGATTCTTTTCCTATATAGGTCATTACAAAATATTGAGTAAAGTTCCTTGTGCTGTATAGTAGATCCTTCTTGTTTATCTATTTTCTGAATAGTAATGTGTACCTTCTATTCAGAGACTATCAAAGTGGCTTTATCTCTCTCTTATTCTATTCAAGTCATACTCTGAGAGCTGTCATTTCACAGGCCAAATGGTTTATCAGGCAGTTTTGCTAAACAATGTTTCCTCCCCTACAAGGAATTCTGCCCCCAGGGTGTGCCTATTTCTCATCACTTCATCTTCATGTTTCTGTGTTTGTGGAATATACAGTTCCCTTCTCCCAACTTTTGTTGCTTCCCCCTCTTATGCCAGAATGAGGAAAAGGGAAGCCTCAAAGTTTGTGACTGACTGACAAAAGCCAGGAAAGCAAAGAACTCAATAGATGTGAGCTGTGAGACGTGGAGCGGTACTAGACAATGAAATTTCTCTTATCATCACCATGAACACTCCACACCAGGGGCCATAGATGGGCCTGGCTCACCACCTAGGTGGGCCAGGTGGTCTAGCAATTAACTCGCTGAGTCCTCCTACCTTCTCACTGAGCATGTGAATCCCAGGTAGGGAGGGAGGGAAGCTGGGAGAGAAAGAGGGAAGGAAGGAAAAATGGGAGAGAGGAGGATAGGAGGGGAGGGGAGAGGAGAAGGAAGGGAGGAAAGAAGGATGGAAGAATGTCCAGAATTCTAGGGAGGCACTGAGCCCAAAGGAGAAAAACTGCACAGTAGAATAACATAGCTTTACTACTATGAAAATCCTGATGGGTTGTGAGAAGGAATTTTCCCGTTTCTGACATCTTGACATCCTGGGGCTGCAGGAAGAGAGTTATGACAACAAATTCCCTGAGCAAAGCAGACCGGAGAGGACGCTGTCCCTTCCTGTTGCGAATTTGTACAAACTAAAAATCAGCAGGAGGCCGGGCAAGCTTCGAGATCTACCTGCAGATCCCGACCTATGTTTAGCAGAGGTTCTTACATGGAACTCTCCCTTGGGTCACTGTGCCTAATCCCACAGTGGCTCCTGCATGCCTCTTAAATTACCCAAATGTGAGAGGAAAGTTGGGCTGGAGAGTGGGGCCAAGAGTAGACAGGAATTGTCTCTACTCTATACAACTCTTCTGTAAATCTAAAGTTATTTCAAAATAAAAAATTAAATTAAAAATCAAAAGTGTCCTTCCAGGGCTAAAACCCCATAGGATGCACACTGCACCTGGTCCTCTAAGACCTGACTGGCCTCTCTTTTTGATCTCATCTCCTAATTCTTTCCGTCTTAGTAACTCTGTTGGCCTTCTTTCTGTTCCTCGAATCTCAGAGTTCTTGACATGTAGGTTCTTTCCCCCTGGCATTCTCACATCTTCACAAGGCTGGTTCCACTGCTTCCTCTGGGTTTCTGCTCTAGCACTGCCCCCCCGCCCAGAGAAGCTTTCCTATGCAAAATAACACCCCATCTAATCCCTGTCACTCTGAATCCCTCAATTC
Source organism: Bos mutus (assembly GCF_027580195.1). Taxonomy (NCBI): domain Eukaryota; kingdom Metazoa; phylum Chordata; class Mammalia; order Artiodactyla; family Bovidae; genus Bos; species Bos mutus. The sequence continues at coordinate 36,043,243 of NC_091644.1, forward strand.
TGCTTCATTTTTAAAATGACATCATCTTATAATTTTATATATTATTGTTTGTTCATTGTCTGTCTTCTCCATTTGACTTAAGCTCCATTAAAGCAGGAAATGTGTCTGTCTTCTTTGCTGCATCCAGAGCCTAGAAAAGTCCCTGCAGAACAGCTGTTTCATAAATATTTATTGACTAATAAATGAAAGAATGGAGACTTATGGGAAAATGAAGTGCCAGGAATGACCATATCTTTGAAGAAGAGGAAGTCTGGGCTGGGGTGGTAGGCTTGCCCTGTAATATCCTTTATAGTAATTTATAATGTCATAGGAATGTCCCCGGTGGTCCAGTGGCTAAATCCTGGTGTGAAAATCCAAGCTCCCAATGCAGGGGGTCCAGGTTTGAACCCTGGTCAGGGAACTCGATCCTGCATGATACAACTAAGAGTCTGCATGCCACCATTAAAGATCCCACATGCATCACCGAAGACTGAAGGTCCTTTGTGCTGCAACTAAGGCCCAGTGAGGCCAAGTACACAAATAAATAAATATCTTCAAAATGTAATATATAATGTCATAAACCCCCATTCATCTTTGCTCAGATCCTCTCAGAGGATAGGTTCCATCAAAGCAAGGCAATAGGGATTCCCCTGGTGGTCCAGTGATTAAGAATCTGCCTTCCAATGCAGGCGACTCAGGTTCAATCCTTGGTCGGGGAACTAAGATTCCACATGCCTCGGAGCAACGAAGCCCACGTGCCTCAACTACTGACCCCCGGGCCACAACTAGAGTGCATGCACCATAGCAAAAGACCCGACGCCACAAGGAAGATGCTGCACACTGCAGCTAAGACCCGAGGCAGCCGAATTTTTACAAAGGCAATAAACCAACCACAAGAAATAACAATGGAAAACAAGGGCATGGCTCAAGAAAGAGGATGGAGAAAACCAAACATGGGATACTAGGAGCCCCAGGGGAGGAAGGTCAATAGGACCCTCAGAATGATGGTTCATGGAGCTGATCAGCCTACCCAAACTGAAAGATGCCTACAGCAGGGAGTCATTCAAGGAGAACACATTGACAGACTATCTGATGCGGGTAAATGTTTTTTTTTTTTTTTTATTCTTTTATTTTATTTTATTTTTAAACTTTACATAATTGTATTAGTTTTGCCAAATATCAAAATGAATCCGCCACAGGTATACATGTGTTCCCCAGAACCCTCCTCCCTCCTGGATTACTAAACCAGCCCCAAGCATCCAGCATCATGCATCGAACCTGGAAATACATGAGCAAATGCGGGTAAATGTTTTTGAATAAAATTGCCACAGACAAAATTGGATTACTAAAAGTACTTAGAAAAATAAGCAAATGAATAAAAGTACTCAAAACAATGAATTAGTTATATATATATATATGAAAGTGACAATGTTAGTCACTCAGTCGTGTCTGACTCTTTGCGGCCCCATGAACTATAGCCCAACAGGCTCCTCTGTCCATGGAATTCTCCAGGCAAGAATACTGGAGTGGTTAGCTATTCCCTTCTCCAGGGCATCTTCCTGACCCAGGAATCAAACCCAGGTCTCCTGCATTCCAGGAAGATTCTTTACTGTCTGAGCCACCAGGGAAGCCCCTTCATACATATACATATCACGTTTTCTTTATCCATTCATCCCCTGATAAATACTTAGGTTATTTGTGTATTTCGGCTCTTGTGGGTACTGCTGGAATAAACATGAGAGTGAAGATATCTCTTCAGTGTTCTATTTTCATTTCTTTTGGATATATACCAGAATTGGGATTGCTGGATCGTATAGTAGTTCTATTTTTAATATTTTAAAAAATTAGTTTTATACTGCTTTCCATAGTGGATGCACTAATTCACAATTGCACTAACAGTGCACAGGGTTTCCCTTTTCTTCACATCCTCATCAATACTCATCTCTTGTCTCCTTACTGATAGCCATTCTGCTAGGTGAGAGATGGTATCCCATTGTGGTTTTGATTTGCATTTCCCTAATGATTAGTGATGTTGAGCATCGTTTCATGTACCTGTTGGCCATTTGTATGTCTTCTTTGGAAAAAATGTCTGCTCAGTTTCTCTACCCATTTTCAAATCTGATTTTTTTTTTTCTATTGAGTTGTATGAGTCCTTGTATATTTTGCATATTAACCCCTTAATGGATGTGTGGTTTGCAAGTATTCTCTCTCATTCATAGATCACCATTCCGTTTTGTTGATGGTTTCCTCTGCTGTACAGAAGCTTTTTCATCTAATGTAGTCCCACTTGCTTATTTTTGTTTTAGTTGCCTTTGCTTTGGTGTCCCATACAAAAATATCATTGCCAAAATCCAGGTCAAGGAGCCTACCAAAAATCACCAAGAGTCTCTTTCGTGCTACAGCAATGGAAAACTTTACTCAGTTCAGTTCAGTTCAGTTCAGTTGCTCAGTCATGTCCGACTCTTTGCTACCCCATGAATTGCAGCACGCCAGGCCTCCCTGTCCATCACCAACTCCCGGAGTTCACCCAGACTCACGTCCATCGAGTCAGTGATGCCATCCAGCTATCTCATCCTCTGTCGTCCTCTTCTCCTCCTGCCCCCAATCCCTCCCAGCATCAGAGTCTTTTCCAATGAGTCAACTCTTCGTGTGAGGTGGCCAAAGTACTGGAGTTTCAGCTTTAGCATCATTCCTTCCAAAGAAATCCCAGGGCTGATCTCCTTCAGAATGGACTGGTTGGATCTCCTTGCAGTCCAAGGGACTCTCAAGAGTCTTCTCCAACACCACAGTTCAAAAGCATCAATTCTTCTGTGCTCAGCCTTCTTCACAGTCCAATTCTCACATCCATACATGACCACAGGAAAAACCATAGCCTTGACTAGACGAACCTTTGTTGGCAAAGTAATGTCTCTGCTTTTGAATATGCTATCTAGGTTGGTCATAACTTTCCTTCTACTCCCATCTTATTTAGTCTCACAGCAGCTCCACACTCAGAGGACCCCTTCTGTTTCTTGAAAAACTATTCTTTCAGCTTCTGTGATGTTCTCCTGGGATGTTACTTTGTTGGTGACAGTAAGTGATAGGCTGAAAATAGCCTCCCAAATATATCTGTGTCCTAATCCCCAGACTCTGAATATGTTACTTTATGGGGCAAAAGTGACTTCATGGGTGTGATTAAGTTAGGGATCTTGAGATAGAGGAGATTTTCCAGGATTAGCTAAGTGAGCCTAAATGTAATCACAAGTGTCCTTATGGGAGGGAAGGAAAAGGGGAAATGACTACTGAAGAATATGGTGAAGTCACAGCTCAGCAAGATGCTACACCGCTAACCTCAAAGATGGAAAAAAGGACCATGAGCCAAGGAGTGCAGCTCTAGGAGCTAGAAAAAAACAAGGAAACAATTCTCCCCTAGAGCCTCTCCACCCAAGGAGTACGATCCAGCAGACAGTATGGTTTAAGCCCAGTGACACTGATTTGAGATTTTTGACCTCCAGAACCAAAAGAGCCTAACTGTGGGGTCAACACCATGTCTGCGGTAATTTGTTAGAGTGCAACAGGAAACCAGTATACTTGGAGTCACCCTGTGGCTTTCTCTTCCCCTGTAAGTCCTTTAAACTCTAAGTGCTACAGGGTTCAGCCCTGAGCCGACAACCTTTCCCATTACACTTTCCTCCCTGATGGTCTAGTTGATTCCCCACCCCCAACACACAAACTGTTGAATGAATTGATGAATCAGCTCCCCTAAGTGCTACCTGACAGCAGGCTTTCATATCTTGACCTTGGGGAATAGGAAGTCCGGTTTTTCCAGAAATATTTGGCACTAACTTGTAAAGGGATCTTGAGTAAGTCACTTTACCTCTCACTGTCCACTTGTTCCCCATGAGATATCGCTCACCTTCCCATCCTGAACTGGATGGACCACGTGCCTGTGAAGGAAGGCAGTCAGTCAAAAGAGCCTCAGCCTCACAAATACAAGATGTCTGTCTGCAGGCGCTTCCTGTGCAACGACTGTATTTATTCTAGAACCTAGAATTAGATTTAAGAATGCTCCCAGGAGGGCCCCGTGTTCTTCTGCCATCTGGGATCTTAACTGCCTGAGCTGGAGCCATGGGGATGAAAAACAGCACCGTTTCTAGAGTCCAGAGCTGCTTGTCCTTGAAAATTTCTGCCACCCAATTCCCTTGTCAAAGGGCTCAGTATTGAGACATTCCTGGTAAATCTTGAATGACATGGTCAGGATGCTGCCCAGCTCACCTAACATGTCACAGGAAAAAACAAAACAAGAGGAAAGTCTTCGACAAAGGGCACTGGTGTGAGAATGAGTTAGTACTTTGAGAGAACATCGTGTTGCACATGTGGCCATGTTGAGGGCACATCATCATGAAAAGGGGAGGTGAGAAACCCCCAGCTCAGCATGGCAAGGCACGCTGGAGCCCTTAGATGGATGGGTTGCATTATCTGCTGAAGATGGATTTGCAAGTGCAGAAACTTTTTACTTTATGTGGGATGTACCTAAAGGATGCACTGTTAGAAAACTCCATTTGAGAAAATGTTAATTAAAAAGGAGACACAGACATTTTGGACACAGTGGGGTAAGGAGAGGGTGGGATGATATGAGAGAACAGCATTGAAACATATACACTATCATAAGAAAACAGATAGCAAATGGGAGTTCAATGTATGATGCAGGGAACCCAGTCAGTGCCCTGTAACAACCTAAAGGGGTGGGGTGGAGATGGAGGTGGGAGAGGGGTCAAGAGGGAGGGGACAAATGTATACCTAATGCCAATTCATGTTGACGTATGGCAAAAACCATCACAATATTGTAAAGTAATTATCTTCTAATTTAAAAAAAAGATACTTTCCTTTTTTTCTTCTTCTAATCTTGCAAATATCTGTTCCTGTATTTAGACCCATTGCTCTGACTGTATGAAAGGCAGACCTCAAGTATGTAAAAGATCAGCCCTGCTGAGCATCATCTGATAAACATCAGCAGGATCTTAGGGACGCAAGCCAGGAGGCGGGTTCTTTGATGTCTGGCCTGCCAGGTGTGGCTTCTGCTGCTCTGTGTATCCATATGTTTGGATGGAATTAAGCTGCTTGGTTTGTGGATAAGCCTAAAACTCAGGCTTGATAAGGTCTTCAGTCTAGAAGTAGGACTTTTGGATCATTGATTTCAAGTTCCTATGACCTGAATGCAATATGTGAGCCCTTGTGTTCATGGAGACCTGATTTCCAATTTTGAATGTTTTCGTTCCTACCTTCCCACACCAAAGCCTCTCCCCAGAAGTAATAACCTTTGTTTCCCGAGCTTTGGGAAGCATTGAACCACTTCCAAATAGTCGTGGGGGTCAGGGGAGGGGGAGGCAGAGGAGTGAAAATAACTTAATGGTTCTGTGCTGAGAACAGGCCTTCTATTCCCTGAAAGATTCCTGAGAAAAAGACAAACAATTTGAAGTCCTGCTCAAAATTAGCTCCCATACGTCATCTTGTGCTTGTGTTCAGTCACTCAGTTGTGTCCAACTCTTTGCAACTCCACTGACTATAGCCCACCAGGCTCCTCTGTCCATGGGATTTCCCAGGCAAGAATACTAGAGTGGGTTGCCATTGCTTTCTCTGGGGAATCTTCCCAACCCCAAGGATTGAAGCTGAGTCTCCTGCATTGGCAGGTGGGTTCTTTACCACTGAGCCACCTAGGAATGATAAATTCAGTAGGGTGAAGACATTCTCTCCAGAGCATACAGTCTAGTAGGTTTTTTGTGAACTACTTTGTACAGATATTCACTCATTCATTTATTCAGTGTGTATTTATTAGCTTTCAAGACAGAGGTCCATAAGTAAATGGGGGCACAGTGCTCAGGGCCAGGGAGTCTTGGCTTGGGCTTCCTGGAAGGCCTGGACATGGTGGGGATTTTGAATGGCACCCCCAATGGCATGAAAGCAATAGGCGCTGGAGAGGAAGAAGGCGGAGAAGACAGGAGGAGAGTGGGAAAGCACCCAGTTGATGGCGTCTTCCTGGAGCCACGGCATCTACCGTGTGCGGATGAATGACATTCTTAAGTTTGTTTCCATTTGCTGAAGCTGCTCTGTAATATCAATAGGCCCTGATGCAGGTAAGCTGCCTGGTTTATGGATACACCAAAAACTTAGGAATCTTGATTAGTTTTCAGATCTACAAGCAGGGCCTCTGGATCATTTGTTTCAAGCTCGTGTGACCTGAACACAGTCCATGACCCTCTCTACAATGAGAGCTTCATGAAGGCAGGGACCAGCCCAACAAATGCAGATGGTACTCTGTGTCCACTTCCCTGTGACTCTTCTTTAAGGTAAGATCCATGTTCTCTCCCACACCTCCAGCAGCGCCCGCTCTGGCTCTGCATCCTTGTCACCCTCTGTCTCATCCTTGGCCACTTGTGGCCATCCACCATGGCCTGGCTGCTCCTTATCACATGTTCACTCAACACGAGATTTTGTATTTCCCCTACCATGAAAATTCTTCCCTAAGACTTTGATAATTTTCCCACTCAGGTCTCAGTCCCAATGTCTCTTCCTGGATTCACACTTCTGGAAATGGCTCTTCCCCTGAGAGCAACTGAGAAGACTGGTAAAGATAGAACTACATCTCTGTGGAAGCAGCAAAAATCTACTAAGGCTTAGAACTGCAGGTCTAAGAGGGAAGTGTGGCTATAGATGAGTCTGGCATCTGGGACCACTGTTTCTCAGAGGCATACAAGAATTTTGAACGTGGAAGTTGAGCACCTGACGAGCTGAGCAGAGTTCACATACCGAGAAACTAAAGATCATTTAAGAGTATATTCTTTCAGATACACGCCATTGTTCATTCCAACACTGTTTGAGTAGCCAGGACATGGAAACAACCTAAATTTCCATCAACAGATGAATGGATAAAGAAGATGTGGTACATATATATAAATGAAATATTACTCGACCATAAAAAGAATGAAATATGGAGAAGGAAATGGCAGCCCACTCCAGTATTCTTGCCTGGAAAATCCATGGACAGCAGAGCCTGGTGGGCTACTGTCCATGGTGTCACAAAGAGTCGGACACGACTGAGCAGCTTCACTTCACTTCTTTTCTGTGAACTCCTACTCACATTAAAAAAAATAAATAAATAAAAAATTTTAAAAAAGAATGAAATAACACCATTTGCAGCTACACGGATAGGACCTAGAGTTTATCATACTAAGTGAAGTTAGACAGAGAAAGACAAATATCAAATGATATCACTTACATGTGGAATCTTTAAAAAACAAGGATACAAAAGAACTTATTTAAAGACAGAAGTAGACTCACAGACAGAAAACAAACCTATGGTTACCACAGGGGAAAGGGAAGAGGGATAAATTAGGAGTTTGGGCTCAGCATATACAGACTACTATATATAAAACAGATAAACAACAAGGACCTACTCTATAGCCCAAGGAACTATACTCAATATTTTGCAATAATCTACAAGGAAAAAGAATCTGAAAAAGGATAGATATACATACAGATATGGAAAATGGAATCACTTTGCTGTACGCCTGAAATTAACACGGCATTGTAAATCAATGATACTTCAATTAAAAAATAAAATTAAAAGAGAGAAATTATAGGCTTCCTTCATTCAATTAAAAAATAATAACTAAAAAATTTAAAAGAAGATAATAATTTCTACTAACCCACAGCAATGAGCAGGACGTATCAACAAATCAGTCTTTTTATGTTTCTTCCTTAAAACATACACTGCTACTTTATGAATAGTTTTTAAGAAAGAAAGAGAGGGGGAAACACTATGGGCTTCAGAGGCTGCTGAGGAGGAGGGGCCTAGGAAATATCCTGAGCTATTAGTTACCTTGGGAATAAGTGTGAACCAAGAGACCAGGCTTCACAAGATCTGAAGGTCAGCTTCAAATAATTTAAATCCGTGATTCAATTAAGGCAATCTGGAATTACGAGTGCTTGTAATTTAGATGCCTGCCAGAAGCAGTACATCCTCTCTGGAAGACTATAACAGCATTAAAAGTCCCAAATTAGCTCTCTATATTTTCCTGTATAATATCTGGCACTTATTAAAACATAATTAGATGGTATGGTGATGGATGGAAACTAAATTTTTGGTGGTAAGTACACTGTAGTATAGAAGCAGAAATATAATGTGCATGTGAAGCAGGTAATTTAATAAATCAAACCTACCATTTATATATATATATATACACACACACACATATAAATATAATTAGCCATGTAGGAAGATAAAGCATGACCAAAAATAAAGGGAAAGATAGAAACAGACCTACAACAGGTCCATTTAATGAAGCAGACACAAATGTTAAAGTAACCTTGATAAATATATTTAAGAATGTAAAAGACAGGATTAAGAATTTTGATGAATAAGTGGAAATCATGATTCAAAACTATAAAAGATGAACCAAATATAAATTCTAATAGGGAAAACTACTATGACTGAGATTAACACCATATTGGATGGGTTTAACATTGGATTCAACATTAAAAAAGAGAGAATTTATAAAGTAAAAGCCAGGCCAAAAAATGTATACTTAGTATGAAAAACAGACAAAAAGAATACAAAAAATAAAAAACAAAAAGGACATGGTCAAAAGTTCTAACATAGTCAAACTTTTGTCCCAGATAGGAAAGACAGAAGGAATGGAGCAAAAGTAATGCTTAAAGAGATATTACTTAGCTGATGAGAACCCATGGCTGTGTGTGTGTGTGTGTGTGTGTGTGTGTGAGAGAGAGAGAGAGAGACAGGGAGAATTTCTATGGCCGTGGGGCTTCCCTGATGGTCCAGTAGTTAAGAATTCACCTTCTAATGCAGGGGACATGGATTTGATCCCTGGTAAGCAAATTAAGATCCCATATGACTTGGGGCAATTAAGCCCATGCTCCTTGGAAGAAAAGTTATCACCACCCTAGACAGCATATTAAAAAGCAGAGACATTACTTTGCCAACAAAGGTCCATCTAGTCAAAGCTATGGTTTTTCCAGCAGTCATGAATGGATGTGAGAGTTGGACTATAAGGAAAGCTGAGTGGTGAAGAATTGATGCTTTTGAACTGTGTGGTGTTAGAGAAAACTCTTGAGAGTCCCTTGAACTGCAAGGAGATCCAACCGGTCCACCCTAAAGGAGATCAGTCCTGAATATTCATTGGAAGGACTGATGCTGAAGCTGAAACTCCAATACTTTGGCCACCTGATGCAAAGAACTGACTCATTTGAAAAGACCCTGATGCTGGGAAAGATTGAAGGAGGAAGGAGAAGGGGACGACAGAGGATGAGATGGTTAGATGGCATCACCAACTCAATGGACATGAGTTTGAGTAAACTCCAGGAGTTGGTGATGGACAAGGAGGCCTGGCATGCTGCAGTCCATGGGGTCGCAAAGAGTTGAACATGACTGAGAGACTGAACTGAACTGCAATTACTAAGCCCATGCTCCACAAGAGAAGCCCCCATATGCCGCAACTAGAGAAAGCCAGCACAGTCAAAAAAAAAAAAAAAAATTATATGGCTGTGCAATATCATGCAGGAGAAAGGCTATATTGATCTCAGAATTTTAGCCCCCATCCAAAGTCCAGCCCCACCCCCCAGTCATCAGAGTCACCTACGTCTCCCTCTTATCCTTCTCTCAGTCTGGGATGTTTGCTGTGGGAATCAATAGTGCTCTCCACCAGAATTTCTGGTTCTCCTTCTAAGCACGGTAGGATTGCACTTCCCTGTCCCCTAGAAGTCAGTGGATTGCACTTCCCTGTCCCCTGGAAGTCAGATGTGAGCAGGTGCCTTGCCTTGGAAATGATATGTGACCATCGCTTGTCTTAAGGATAAATTCAACATATGTTCTTGTCTCCTTTTCTCAGTGTCAATATAGAGCCTCCATTAGCCCTGTTTCCAGGTGATCACAGAGGCAGAGCTTCCTGCTGATCTGTGAGGATCACTTTACACACATGAGAAACCCGTACTGTTTGAAGCCACTGAAATACTGGGGTTGTCGCCACCATATAACACAGCCTACCCAGGCACGGTATAACACTGCCTTTTCCATCTCGTCCTCACCATTTCCTTCCTCTTTCAACCCAAGCCATCAGGAGATCTTTTCTTTCTTTAATTTAGGCAATAGAATCTTTCTTTCCCTCTAGGACCTTTTCTATATATATATTCCATTAAAAAAATTATAGATTTGGCTGCACTGGGTCTTAGTTGACGCATGCAAGCTGAGTCACCCTGTGGTATGTGGGATCTTCGTCCCCTGACCAGGAATTGAACCTGCATCCCCTGCATTGAAAGGTGAATTCTTAACTACTGGTCAAACCAGGGAAGTCCCTCTATTCTTATTCCTATTCCTCTTTACTGAAGGTGGACATCCCTTTCATTTCTAAGAATGCACCTTTTATCAACTTCCTGTGTTACAGATAGCTGTAGCTTGACACAGCCATGGAAATGTCTCAGGCAAATGACTCAAGATCCTATCTTGGGGGAAAATCTAACTTCCTCATCTCTCTGGCTGTCTGAAGCCCAGCCTTCTCTGAACTTCAACCATTCTGCAGCAGTTCTGGTTGCCACTGCTGGCAGATGGAGAGGAGCTGCTCCAGGTTTTGCGTGCATGGGGAATTCAGCCGGAGGATCCTACTGGCAGAGGCCGCAGTCAGTTAAGGATTCTGGGCCATCACCTAGCAGGCTGCTGGCATGTGATAAGTGTAAACAAACAAACCACAGGCTTTGGATGATAGCTTGAGAACTGTATGAAAACAAAGCAGAAATCTAAAAAAGAGGGGATAGATGTACACATACAGCTGATCCACTTTTCTGTACAGCACAAACTAGCACAACATCATAAAGCAACTATCGTTCAGTTCAGTCGCTCAGTCACGTCCAGCTCTTTGCAAACCCATGGACAGCAGCACGCCAGGCTTCCCTGTCCATCACCAATTCCCGGAGCTTACTAAAACTCATGTCCATCCAGTCAGTGATGCCATCCAACCATCTCATCCTCTGTCATCCCCTTCTCCTCCTGCCTTCAATCTTTCCCAGCATCAGGGTCTTTTCCAATGAGTCAGTTCTTCGCAACTATACTTCAATGAAAATTTTTTTAAATATAAAAAAAAAGGTAATTTTTTTTCAAAAAGGATTATACTATAAGCACTGTTTTATAATCTAATATTTTAAACGTGAAAATATACTATGGCCACTTCAATGTGATTAAATATTCTTCTACTGTAAAAAAAAAAAAAAGAAGAAAACTGAGAAGAAAGAATCCTTCTTATGATGGCCTGGTTGTGTGGTGAGCATCCTGTTCCGTGAACAAGGACAGAGGCTGAAGCAAGAGGCTTCATCTGTTTTTTTTTTTAATGCCTGAAATTAGCAGCCTGGATGTGTATCTAGATATGAAAGGGCATTCCTCTCGGATCAGCAAGGGTGAAGGAAATCCTCTCTGATTTGCCAGACAAGATGATTTTGTGTTTGTCAAGTATTGTGTTTTTAAAAGCTCCAGTGGGTCTCTGAATTCTAGTGCTTACAGTTGCTAAACACACAGACCCATTTTCTACAAACAAGAGGATAATGAAAGGCTTCTGTCCTTTCCAGGCACGAGGATGAGTCACAGAGAGCGTCTGAGGAAGTCCAGTCTCCTTGGGGGACAGGTGGAGTTCCTCCCCCGAAGGGAACTGGTCCCTGCTGGGCTCAGGTGGCTGTTTTCTGCCTACAGTTCTATATCCCATCTCCCAGCACTCAGTCTCTGAATGCCCCACAGCAGGAACCCTGCTCTTTTCACACAAAAGTTCAAAATCCCCTTTCTTTCTCTCTTCCCCACGGGCACCTAGCAGCAATTTATCTCCACAGCATGCCACAGCTGGAGCACAGGAGGGGTTCTGACTCTGAGGAGTGGCAGCTGTTTTAGGCTGGGCCCTGCCCTGGAGAACACTCTGGCATCCTTACCTCCATGGGGCCACATCGTGCCTCTCCTTATAACACTCAACAGTTGGTGAGGATGGTGGCTCAGTTCTCCAGGCAGAACTGAAACAGCTGCCATTCGATGAACTATTTTAAAATATACTGGTGTTCCTTAGAGGCAGGGAGGTGAGACCGGTAGATTTCTTTGGAATCCGGGAAGAAAATGAAATGTGGTCTGTCTGCCCAGCACCAGCCGTGTTCGTGGGCAGAGCAGGTGGCTGCCTATATGTTGGTCTGTGAAGGGTGCCAGGAAGATTCCCAGCCAAAAACCCAACCCTCCCCCCAAGCACCCAACTGGTCCTGAGATGCTAAAATCTACCATCCTTCATTCCATCATCCTTTCCTTTACAGGCTTCCCTCCTTCTGCGTCCTCTTTACAAATGCAAGGAATTTTAGGAGACGAAGATCCTTTCTCATTAATTCTGTTCTGGACTGAATTGTGTCCCTCCAAATAACCCCCAGAACCTCAGGATGTGATGGTGTTTCAAGAATGGGCTTTCAGGGAGGTAATGAACGTTAAATAAGGCCATGTGGGCGGGCGCTATCCAGTCTGACTGGTGTCCCTCTAAGAAGAGGACATTTGGAGATACAGAAAGATGCCAGGGATGTGCATGAACAAGGACAACATGAAAAGGCTGCCAGAGGGTGGCCATCCCCAAGCCTAGGAGAGAGGCCTCAGGAGCCTACCCTATCTGCACCTTGATCTTGGACTTCCCGCCCCCAGAGCTATGCAAAAATAAATCTCTGCTGTTTAAGTTGCTCCATCTGTGGTATTTTATTACGGCAGCCCTAGCAAATGAATACAGTCCTTAATGTAAATTAGTTTATCCACAGAAACAGACTCACAGACATAGAGAATAGACTTCTGGTTGCCAAGGGGGAGAGGCGGTCGGGGAGGGGGATGGATTGAGAGTTTGGGATTAGCAGATGCAAACTATTACATGAAGGATGGATAAACAGCATGATTCGACTGTACCGCACATGAAACTACATTAAATATCCTTTTCCATAGTGGAAAAGAATATGAACAAGAATATGTATATATATAACTGAGTCACTTTGCTGTACAGCAGAAATTAATACAACATTGTCAATCAACTATACTTCAGTAAAATACATTTTTTAAAAATCCTTAAATTAGTTTATCCAACTCTCTTCTCTTTGCCAACTCATCGAGGTTTGGAGTGGAAAAGGGAAATAGGATCTTCCCCAGAAGAGAAGGTCTGGAGAAGATTCCTAAAGGATTATAAGGGAGTTGAGCAGGTGGGAGGCTGATGTCTTGGACTGGAAGGAGAGAAAGATAAAGCGTCACCGCAGAGCTTAGACGCAAACGTAATACCATTGAGTCCCGCTAAAGACAAACATCTTTGTCTTCCCAAGTTTGCTGCATCTGACCCTGTACATCTCACTGGCTCCCCCAAAGTGTACGGCTCACCGTTCCTCTCCACCCAGCCCCTACCCCAGTCTGTGTAATCTGCACTTTGCTAGGAACAAAGAGACAAACCACACTCCAACCCGTCAGGTTTGCATCGCAGCCTGCTGAAGCGCAGCTGGGCCACCCTGAGAGCCAAGGCTGTGTCTTAGTCCTGCTATAACCAAGCAGCACCCCGTAGGTCCTTCTAAGGCCAGACCCCTTCTCCTGCCTCTTGTTTGTAGAAAAGCTTTTGTGTCCCGGACCTCCCCTTAGCCACAAAAGGCTGGCTTAGGATTTGAGGACTGGAAGAATAGGAGCATGTAGTAATAGTATCAAAAGGTGCCACTGAGCCAGGAGAACTGGTAACAATTTAAGTAATTGATCAGCCATATAGCAGAATCACAGAATCTTTGGTCCTTCCCTGAAGGACATAGATAACAATGTCTGATACACATTCCTGATTTGCTTTACAGATATTAAAATCCTCATCAGATGGAAGAAATTAACTACATGATGAACATGAGCACATAGCCCCCCAGGCTCCTGGAGCCTAGGGACTGATGATATTACCTCTGTGACACCACCCTATGACCTTGCCAACCAATCAGAGAACTGTGCACTCCCTGTGCAGTCTCCCTCATCTTACCTTTAAAAACTCTTCCCTGAAATCCATCAGGGAGTTCCGGCCTTTTGAGCACTAGCTGCTCTGTACTCCTCGCTTGGCGCCCTGCAGTAAATGCTACATTTTCCTGCACTACAACCAGGTGTCAGTAAATTGCCTTTACTGCACAGGTGAGAGGGCTTCCCGGGCAGTGCTAGGGTAAAGAGTCCGCCTGCCAATGCAGGCAGACGCAAGAGATGCAGATTCGATTCCTGGGTCGGGAAAATCTCCTGGAGAAGGGCATGGCAACTCACTCCAGTATTCTTACCTAGAGAATCCCACAGACTGAGGAGCCAGGTGGGCTACAGTCTGTGGGGTCGCAAAGAGTCAAACACGACTGAGGCAACTTAGCACACACACATGGTAAGAGGACCCAAGTTGGTTTAGTAACATTCGTTTTAGTCCTTGTAACACCTAGTATCTATCCCTGGGTCAGGAAGATCTCCTGGAGAAGGGAATGGCAACCCACTCCAGTATTCTTGCCTGGGAAATATTCCCTGGATGAGTGGAATATCTACTGATTGAGTCAATATGACCCTGCTTTATTTCTTGCCAAAGTGAGGTCTGGATTAATTCAAAGCACATTCAAGGACTTACTCCAAATATCCTTCAAATTACAGCCTGAAGATCATCAGTGACCTGGCCACCCATCTGGCCAGTTTCCTCCTGTGTTGGTCAAGAGTTAGGGTGGCTGCTCAGCTGGCCCGCCTGCAACAGAAATTCGGTCATAACTGTGTTCGGAGCCACCCAATGTAGGCCCTTCACTGTAACAATAATCTGAAGAGGTTCTTCAACATGGGGCTTCCAGTGACAGCAACAAAGCTAGGTACTAAAGGCAGGGTCCTTTAGTATGCCTTTTAATAAAGTTATCGTAAGTGTACAGTCACACACACACACACAACACTCAACACTAAAGAACAGGAGATCACCGTATGGTTTTGGATACAGTTCTGATTCAGCCTCTGGATGAGGCTTTGTCCTCCTTCTTCAGTGAGGCCAGGACTGGCTCAGAAGGGCCCAGTGCTTGGTTTCCTACTCTACTCTATCTTGAAATTTTTTATAATTTTTGAACAAGGAACCCCACCCTTTCACCTTGCACTGGGCCTCACAAATTACATCCCTGGTCCTGAGAGAGGCCCCAATGTTTTTCTGTGTATGTGTGTTCAGTTGTGTCCGGCTCTGTGCAACCGCATAGACTGTGGTCTGTCAGGCTCCTCCGTCCACGGGATGTTCCAGGCAAGAATACTGGGGTGGGTTGCCATTTCCTCCTCCAGGGGATCTTCCTGATTCTGGGATAGCACATGATTCTTCTGTGTCTCCTGAATTGGTAGATGGATTCTTTACCACTGAACCACCTGGAAAGCCCTATCTGTTAATGAGCTGATATATAAATTGTAGAGAATTCTCAGACTTGGGGTCTGTAACTCGGAAGCGCACCCGGGGGTTTCTGCGGTCAGGAAGGAGCACTGACCTGAAAGCGGGTGCCTCCTCCTCTAGGAGGGCCCGAAGCTGCAGTGACTACGTCCAGCAGGGTAGCTAAACAGAAACTATGCTCAAGGTCACAGTCAACAGAGGAGGGTCTGGAAAGAGGCCTGGCCAGCACCGCAGAGAGTCTCACTGTCACTGGAGGGCCCGGGTGAGAAGCCAGGAAGTTTGGTGCAAAACTGCTGCAGGGCTCCTGGGAGCAGTGCGCAGACCCCATGGAGCAGGAGCTGCCCGAAACTGGTGGAAGGGTTCAGGGACCTGATCAACGGGCTGGGCTTAGGAGCCGACTCCCCTTCCCGCTGAGAAACCGGAAGAAAACTGGTAGCAGGGAACTCAGGAAGGGAAAGGACGGGATCTCTGTAGAGCCCCTTAGGGCCTGCCGGAAAAGGATCTAACCTCCTGGGTTAACTAGTGCCCTCTGGCGGCCGGTGCGGAAGAACCCAAACTTGTTACGGTGGAGCTGGCGGCCAGGAAGAGCCCAGTGACAGAGCCCAGCCAACAGGTGCATGTCTTTATGCAAAGTCTCGAATTTCTATCAACAGCATCTCCGTAGCTCTGGCTGTATCTGCTCTTATGTGCTGCAAATTTTGGCCAAATGGTCATCTTCAGTGTTTGTACTGCAAACTTCTCTCCCCAGCGGGGTAAAATCAATCTTTCTCCTCCTCCTCTTCCCCCTCTTTTTCTCCATCTCCCTTTCCCTCCCTGCCCCAGATCTTGTTGGCAATGAATTGTAGCCTGAAGGCTACCGGAAAAATCTCTTGACTCACAAGACCTATGTCCACCCACAGAGTGTCCTGCGCTTGTCACAACCACCCGCTTGGCTGGAGCAGCTGGCTTGAAAACTGCCCACCTTCTCCTCGTTGGGGCTTGCTGTTCAACCATTTCATGTCCATGTGTGTTATATATTCACTCCCACTGCAAAGACTTGCTTTGTATAAGAAATACAAATAGAGACACATGCATTATATTCTGGATTTATTCTCTAAGATTCCTGCCAGAATCTATTATAAATAAACCAAAATCTGATGGATAAAAATCTCCCTGAAAATTGTCTGAGATCTAAAGCATGTAGTCAACATATCCACACATGAACTGTGAATCAGTTTGGTAATTTGACCACAGCTCATGGGTTTTTTGTCCTAACTGGGTGCCAGGCACTGTGCCAACCGTACAATCACATCATCCTCACAACCACCTAGGAGGAATGTTCCTTAACATCTCTGTGTTATAAAAGAAGCAGCTGAAGCTCTGAGCTTGAAGGACTTGCCAAACTCTCATGGCTAATAAGTGGGGGGAGCCAGGACTTGATGCCTGAATCATACCTGTCTGAGCATCTCGACAGAGATGGAGGCAATCTCTGATTCAGAGGGAATCAGTCCCAGGGAGGCTAACCCTATTGTTACCCTCCCAGGACAAGCGCTTAAACCCAGCCATGGTAACTGGACCCGGAGCTGCTTAGCTCATAGGTTTTCTCTGCTGCCGGGTGGATTCTGACAGCTTATTACATTACCTTTATCTCTGTACTGTTTCACTGCTTCCTGGCATTGGCTGTGTGTTCAGGCAGATTTCCCTGACTGCTTTGGAAATGTGCTGCTTGAGATCATTGAATCAAAGGCAATGGTCCACAGCTTCTAGAAGGGAATGCCCAGTTGTCATTAACCCCTAGTTCTGTCTCTGTATGGACCTACCCACCGTTTCATGGTATCTGCTTCAATGACTCAAACCCTGGGGGTTGTATTTGGCTTGATTCACTTTCCAGTTTGTAAATCTGATGAGGCAGGCTATTGCAGAATCAGATCTCATTGCCTTAAAATGTGTTCCACTAGGGTGGTAAACAGTGTTGTGTCAGATCAGTCAGTGTATGTGTGCATGAGTGTGTGTGTGTGTGTGTGTGTCCTGCCCACCCCATCTTCCCTGTCACCCAGATTACAATCTGGGGTCATCTTCAGTTTGCCCGCACACACACACATACCACAAGCCTGCATCCTTTCCTCAGGTCCCCAAGTGTCCTTTTTGGAGTCTCCTCCTTTCCTCTGATCCCAAACTACTCTATGAGCCTCCTGCCCTATCTGCCTTCATCATATTAGGGCTGAATCAGCATCCAGAAATAAGGTCAGCCATGTGACAGGTCTTCTCAGAACCCCACAGGACTCGGTCCCTAGTCAATATTCAGTAGCTCTGCATCCTAAGTCCTGCAAAATCTGTCTCCAGATTTACCCCCCAACCCCATCACCTTATAATTCATCCCACTAACCTGTTTAAAACCAACATTTATTGAGCCTCTGCTAAAGCCAGGGACCCTGCACCTGGTAGGGCATGCTGGTCATGGGACAGGAGCCTGTGAAGTCATGGTCCTAGAGCCCCTTTGTCCTCCCGTGATTCTGCCCAGGGCTGGCTCTGTTCCCCCTGCTGTCTTTCTTGCCCATTAAAATCATTCTTATTTTTCAAGCCAGGGGTCTAGTCTCCGTGACATTGACCCTAATCCCTTTGAAATTCCCTCCTGAAGCCCAAGTACCTGGGTTTTAGTACTAATTTGCTACTAACTAGGTGTGTAAATCTGAGGAATTTAAAAAATCTCAGTCAGTTTCCTCCTGAAAAATTGCAATAATAAAAACACTTCCTCACAGAGATGTTGAGAGGATTATGTTACAATGGGTACAAATGAATACAAGTGAGATTTTGTCCTTAGAGTATTGTCCTTAAAGTAAGAGATGATTTTTAGAATCTTGGTTCCCACATGTTGCTTTGATGCTATTTACCCTCAGATCATTCTGCCTTCCCTTTCTATCTGCTTCCTCTAGTTGATTTTTAGTTTCTTGAGGCCAGAGGCTGTCATTTATCTTTGTATTACAGTGTCACTGAATAGCAAACTTTAACCATAGTACACATTTAATAAATGTTGGCTTACTTGAGTTTGATTGCTACACAATTATAGATATGTTGGGAAATTTTAAGGTCATTTTACCCATTTTCCTGCTTCAAGTAGGACTTTCCTAATTCTAGGTAGAGGAAAGTCTAGCCCATTGGCAATCTATTTCACTCTTTTTTGAAACAAACTGAAAACCTTAGACATTATTTTGTGCAGGCATAACAAATGAATGCCCTTTTATGTGCTGACTCCAATCAATTAATAATGTCTTACTTGAGTGTCGGTAGTGCTACAGTTGATTAGTCATGTCTGCTCCTTGTGCAAGTTGGGCAGTTAGTGATGTGCACTAAATCTTGCCCCAACTTAGTCCATTGTTCTCAGTTGCACACGAGGAAATGAATGTCCAGAGACGTTGGCCATCATCCTCAAGGCCACAGTGTTAGTCAGAATCAAGGTATAAACTGGAGGAGCTCAGGTCTTCAAACCCTGTGGACTTTGTGCATCGCCTGGTGTGAAAGTGTTAGTTGCTCAGTCATGTCCAACTCTTTGCAACCTTCAGTGTGTTTTAGAGAGACTGGAGTTTGGAAAAAAAGAAAAAGATTCAGTTGTGAGTCGACAGCCCACTTACCTGTGGATTTACCTGTCATTCTGTGGCCTGGGGATTGTGTCGTTGAATCACAGCTTGTGAGCGGCACTGGCCTAGGGGAGGAGTTGCCTGTTCAAACCGTGGGCATGTCCTTCTCTCACACCACCTGTCTCAACCTGGAATTGCCAGATGGAGCCTGCCCAAACCACAGGATGGCAAGGCTGAGTCCTGGCTACTTCAGAAGCAGAGAGAACTCAAATAAATACACGAGAATGTTAAACTCTTACAAAATAAGATTAGGTGCGTGGTATCCCCCTGAGGGAAAATATCCTCTTCTTCATAATGTTGAGTTGGTGATTTCAAATTCAAAATGGCATTATTGAAAGGAATTCTTGATGGGTTATGTGGCAGGGGTGCGGGAGGGAGCCAGGGATTATTCTGAAAGATCAAAAAAATTAAAAAGTTGGAGAATTTAGGATTTCCAAAGAAGCTGAAATTTCTAAAAGAATTCAAAATACATACTTTATGTCAATAGAATTTAGACTCTTTATATACAGACTAAAAGGAGATAGGGGAAGACGGAGGCACCAATACACACAAAAAAGAGCACTAAGAGGCCAAATGGGGCTTCCCAGGTGGCGCTAGTGGTAAAGAACCTGCCTGCCAAAGCAGGAGACAAAAGAGACTCGGGTTTGATCTCTGGGTGGGGAAGATCCCCTGGAGGAGGGCATGGTAATCCAATCCAGGATTCTTGCCTGGAGAATCCCATGGACAGACGAGCCTGGTGGGCTACGGTCCACAGGGTCGCAAAGAGTTGGACATGGCTGAAGCAATTTAGCACACTTGCACTCAAGAGGCAAAACTCATTAATAATCCGCATCTGCTCTCAGGAATAATTAATATTGCAGCTGCAGACCATGCAGTCCTATTGCTGAGTCATATTGTATTACAGTTCTTACCTCAACACAGCTTGATGCCAACTATCAGATGACATGCTTCATTGTTTATTTTAGTATGTAAACAGTAGTTTGTAGCATTGTGGTATATTACATCTGGAGAGGAAGTTAAAGATGATGGCCCACAGATGTCCCCAAAAGGTGAAAGTCCTTAGCTGAGGCCACACTGCCAGTCAAGGCAAAGTTCGCCCATAAAGCTAGGCGTCTCCATTCAAAATCTTTCTGCTATCCAGTATACACATCCCAGAGCTACACATTTTCCGTGGAGATAGGGATAGACCATCGAAAAGAAAATCTCCGAAGAAATTTTGTTCATCCCAAAGACCAATATTTACATCACCTGAATTAACAATTCTGTGTGTTACCTTTTTCCTTGATATAGCCAAATAATTTTCATGGACCCACCTATTGGGCCCCAGAGAGCTCTCCTAGCCTTCCTTGCAGGTAAGTGGAAGAACTGGCACTTGTTGATTGCCTATTTTGTGCCAGGGACCACCCATATTATCTTACCAAACCTCACCATTTATTTTTAATGACCTGATTCTTTGAGAGAGTTGGTCACTTACTCAAGGTCGTAAGACTAATTAATAGTGGAGATGGAATTTAAAGCCAGGTCTCCAAATCCTGTGGACTGTGTGCATCGCAAAGTGTGAAAGTGCTAGTTGCTCAGTCACATCTGACTCTTTGCAACCTCATAGACTATAGCCTGCCAGGGTCCTGTGTCCATGGGATTTTCCAGGCAAGAATACTGGAATGGGTTGCCATGCCCTTCTCCAGGGGATCTTCTCGACTCAGGGATCAAACCTGGGTCTCCTGCACTGCAGGCAGATTCTTTACCTTCTGAGCCACCTCCCTGTGGCGACCTCCTAAAACCTGTGTGGTTAAAGGACATTTGCTGTGTTCTATCAGAAAAGGCAGGGAGGGTGGGAAGGAGGTGGGAGGCAGAGTCAGGCACTCTCAGTACTCAGGTACTCATGTAAGATCTCAAGAGCATGACTTGTAAGTTTGATTCTCACCTTCCTGCTTTCTGCAGCCTTGGAGTCACAAGGAGCATGGGAAATGTTTATCTGACCTCTCCCCTGATGAACTGGAACCAACCATAAGGTGATGGTTAATTTTATGAATCGACCTGGCTGGGCCACAGTACCAAGTATTTGGTCATCTGTTGCGATCCCCCGTTGAAGGTATCTTTTTTAACTGAGATTTACATTTAAATCAGTAGACTCTGATTTAGTTAATCAGATTCCCACTCATAATGTGGGTGGGCCATTCAATCAGTTGACAGCCTCAAGAAAGAGACTGAGGGGCCCCAAAGAGGAAGGAATCCTGCTTCCAGACTGTCTTTGAGCTATAGCATCAAGTCTTCCCTGGGTCTCCAGCCTCCCCGCCCACCCTGAAGATTTCAGACTTGCCAACCTCCATAAGCTTGTAAGCCAATTCCTTAAAGTCGCCCTCTCTCTTTCTCTCCAACCCCACCCCACCCCAATCTATATCTCCTACTGGTTCTGTTTTTCTGCAGAACCCTTGCTCGTGCACGTGGAGTGAGCCCGCTGGAGCACCTTAGGTCTCCAGCAGAGGCCTCCTTGGAGCCTGCCCAGATCTCTCTTCTCCAGGCCCCACCCTGATCTCCATTTGTCCTTTCCTGGTTGGGGTGGGGGGTCGGGAGGAGGGCCACTTCTGCCCAAACCAGGGCTGTTTCTGCCTGTTCAGAGCAGCTGAGAGCACAAGATGGGGGGCTGACAGTCCAACTCCTCCCACAAGAAGCTCCAGCCCTTTGTATGTGGGGCTAGGGGGATGGTCTGTAACCAGAGATTCCATTTTACCTCTCCTGCAGATCTGAGCTTCTGCCCCTTGGACAGCAGAGGGGAGGGAACCCCAGAGGTTAGGGTGTATGACCAGCTCCTCAATCCACACCACTCACACATTTCTGGTTGCCAAAGGAGAAATATCAGGGTCCATATGAACCACCAGGGGGTGCTTCTTGGCCCCAAAGACATAAGTTCCAGTGGGAACGTGGGACCTGGAAGTCTCACGTGGGACCTGGGCCAGGGTTCCATCCAAAGCAACTTAAACCTCTTTGTTTCCTTCTCTGTGAAATCCTCTCATCTCTCCCTCTGTTGATTTGAAAGTCATCCATTACATTTCTAATCTTTTCATCTACAGAGTAAAGCAGTAAATTCAGTTGAACCATGTGAAACTGCCAGTACTGGGACATTTTTAATTTACAAAAACTGGGAATTTCATGTGGTCCAACAGGTTCCCCCAGCATAAACCAGGATCTGTAACACATTTCTTATCTCCCTCAGGTACACAGACTTTCAAGCCCCACTTCCTTCATCTCGACATTGTACGTTGAATATTATCTGCAAATTTAGGCCCATGTTTCTAATAAAAAGCTGCTTTTGGAGCAAGAGTAGCTTTACTTACTGTTTCTCACTGTTCTCTTGTATGACCCTTGCTGCTGCTGTGTTCTTCCATCTTCTAACAGGAACACAACCTTTAATAGTTTTTCAGTGGAAAATACAGGTGATGACTTCTCAAAGGCTTCATGTGACTTACAATGTCTTTATTTTGCTCCCACTTTTAAGTGATTATTTGGCTAGATATACAAGTACACTTCACACTTTTTCCCTCAGGTATTCGTCCCTCACGTCCTGACGTCCAAAGTTCCCAATAAAGAATCTGTTGCTTTTGCAAAATTGTTTTTGTGTTCAAGACATCCAAATAGTCTCTTTTCAAAGCTACATGTTCTTATTTCATAATCACCAGCTTTAGGGATGTGACACCTTCCTTTATTTCTTTAAAAATTGTGTTTGTTTTCAAAGGTTTTGTTTGTAATAGCTTTAATTCATGTACCCCTATGTTCATAGCTACACTAGTCACAATGGCCAAGACACGGAGACAATCTAAGGGTCCATCAACAAAGATGTGGTATAGATACACAATGGCCCATTACTCAGCCCTGAAAAGGGTGAAATAATGCCGCGTAGCGACACAGATGGACCTAGAGATTATCATTCGAAGTGAAGTAAGTCAGAAAGAGAAAGACAAATACCATATGACATCACCTATACGTGGAATCTAAAATATGACCCAAATGAACATATCTACGGAACAGACTCACATACACAGAGAACAGACTTGTGGTTGCCAAGGGGGAGCAGGAGGTGGGAGGCAAAGATTAGGAGGTTGGGGTTAGTAGATGCACACTGTTATACACCACATGGATAAACAACGAGGTCTTACTGTATAGCGCAGGGAACCATATACCAATACCCTGCGATAAACCATAAGGGAAAAGAATTGTTTAAAAAAGACACGGCCACTTCTTTAACAGAGCCAAGCCCAGCCTCAAGCCAAGCCCAGCCTCACCACCTACCACTTCAGGATGAACAACAGAATTTTCCTTCCACAGCTGATTAGAAAACAGAAGCCATCCTGTGAGGCCAGCCCCTGCCTCCATCCCTCCCTGGCTCCTACTCCGGCTTCCAGGTTAAGTTAATCTTAGTTGGTAGAGGCTTAGGAGAGAGCAGGCTGCCAACACGTAGCTCCAGGGAGGGGCCTGGAAGCTGGAACTTGATCTTTGCTCCTTATAAAGCTACACATCTTGTTCTGAAGCATAATGTTCGGATTTTTTTTTTTTTTAAAGCTTCAGAAAGGAAAGAGAAAGATAAAAAGAAAGGCAGGCAGGCCAACAAGAAAGAGCCATTTCCGTCTTCCTTCTCTTTTAAAACCATCTCTGGACGCATTCGTTGGCAGCCCTGCCAGCTGCTGAGAGTTGGCAGCAGGCTACAGTGAGGAAATCAAATCTCTGTTCCTCCAGAGATATTTAAATTGTGGCTTCACCTGAAAGAGGAGAGACAGCAGCCCACAAGGCAACCTCCCGCTTTTTACAGAGCTCTGAGAAGCAGCTGGGTCCTGTTTCTCAGGCCTTGACAACACTTCCTACTCCTTCCGCCTACAGGAATATTCTGGAAAAAGGTGTTAGTGCACCACCTCTCCTTCCTTGCAACCAGAACCCAGCGAGGTGCGTTCACTGGTGTTCTCAGTAGGCTGAGAGTGTCCCAGGAACTGAAAGGGGATGGAGGAGAATAGGAATCCTACCCTCGTGCATAATATTATAGCTGTCCACTGCTAAGAATACACTCTTCATAAGAAGACTGATAAATTCGGCTTATCTGTACACAGAAGGATACATTTACATAGCATGAACATAATACAGAATAGCCAATATATATTTTAAAACCAGAAAGCTGATTCAACTTTGTGTGGCAGTTTGGAAAACTCAGCATTCATTTTCCAATTAAATACATGATGTAAATACATATCAAAAGGCATGCAAGTGTTTTTAATCATTGACCCCAGAATAGCACTGCAAGGAATGTGCCCTAAAACCACCCATTCAGTGAGAAAAAGAGCCAGGATGTTCAATGATTGTTGTTGTTAAACTGCAGAACTGGATATTGTCAAATTGTGCCACAAAGAAAAATGGTTAATTAAGAGAAATCAGTGTGTTGTGACATTATGCAAATATTAAACAATGATCATGATTTACTATGATGTTATGGCATGTCAGTTGTGATTATTAAGTTATCACATGGGAAATATTTGTGATATGCTGTTAAGTGAAAGAATTGGAAAATATATCTGGTATGTGGCCCAGCCTGACTATTTTACAGCAAATTTTTCTGCAGACAGGCATGCCAGGAGGGTGTTGCAGAAAAATGAAATTAGGTGTTTTAAAGTAGTAGGAATATGAGCAAACGTTTTCTTTTGATTGTGCCATGTTATTTTATTTTTTAACTTCACAATATTGTATTGGTTTTGCCATATATCAACATGAATCTGCCACAGGTATACACGTGTTCCCCATCCTGAACCCTCTTCCCTCCTCCCTCATGTTATTTTTAAAATTAAAATGGAAACAAAAAGCAATGAAAATTTTAGTTAGCTCTCTGCATTGATGCATTAAAAAAAAAAAAACTTTTTAACTCGTAGGTAGTTCATCTAAGTACTAATCATTTCCATCCTTGGTTCTAGGGCCTGAAGAAAGGCTCTGTAGAAGGAAAATCAAACTGAGAAGCGTCAGGGAGGAAAGAAGAGAGAATTGAGGAAGTGGGGATGCAGGGGAGAAAATGGTAAGGAAAGATATCCAACTATCTCATCTTTGCTCTCTATTTGCTTTTAAAGTTTTGTCTTAAGCTGAGCTTATTTCTTTAACTCCCTCAATCGATTCCTCCCTCAAGTTTTTTTTTTTTCTGATTTCATAGCTACCTCTACCCATCCTGAATATCAGATTCTCTCTTCAATTACTATTATTGTAAACAAAGATCTGTGTGTGTGTGTGTACTTAGTCGCTCAGTTGTGTCCAACTCTTTGGAACCCTTTGGACTATAGCTCCTCTGTCCATGGGATTTTCCAAGCAAGAATACTGGAGTGGGTTGCCACCTTTTCTCCAGGGGATCTTCCCTACCCAGGGATAGAACCTGCATCTCCTGTGTCTCCTGCATTGGTAGGAAGATCCTTTACCCACTGAGTCATCAGGGAAGCCCAAACCAAGATCTATGGATTTTAGTAAATACTCATAGAAATCAGCCTGGCAAATGACAGAGCAAAATGAGTGTCTTCTTTTCAAAGATGACTGCCATCACCCATCAGTTTCTTGCAATAGAGATAATGCTTTAAAACTTGGCAACGGTTGTTCTCTTACCTTTCTAATTGCATGGCCTTCTCCCAGCTGGTCCAGAGCATCCAGGCACAAATTGGAAGAAGGAAATGTTTGGGGGAAGATGAACAATGTCACAGAAAAAAGTACAGAGAGAAAGACTTAGTTAATATTCAGCTTTTGACATGTAAAGTAGGATTAACTACTAAGGCAAGGTGTTGCAACTAGGCTACAGGTTTAATAGAGGATTTTTAAAATAGCTTCCTCTCATCCACTGGCATATTAACCATCAAGCCTGGATGACTCGGATCATAGAGTCATCCATCTAACGAAGAAAAGGCAAATCCATTCGTCCATAACAGTTACTGCGTGGGAATGACTTGAGAACCTGCATTCCTCTCTGGTAGAAGCAGAATATGACCATTGTAAGTTGAATTGTGTCCCCCCTCCAAATTCACATTTTGAAGCCCTAAAACCCCAGTTTATAACTCAGAATGTGATCTTATTTAGAAATAAGATCTTTGCAGAGATAATCATGTTAAAATGAAGTAATAGGGTGAACCCTGATCTAATGTGTATGTGTGAGTGGCTCAGTCATGTCCCACTCTTTCTGACCCCATAGACTGTAGCCCACCAGGCTCCTCTGTCCTTGGGATTTCCCATGCAAGAATACAGGAGTGAGTAGCCATTCCCTGCTACGGGGGATCTTCCAGACCCAGGGATTGAACTCAGATGTCCTGCATTACAGGCAGATTCTTTACCATCTAAGCCACCAGGGCAGTCCAATCTAACATGACTGGTGTCCTTTTATAGAAGGAAATCTGTGCAGACAGCTATACAAGATCATAGGAGCATGAAGATGGTTATCTAAAAGCTAAGGAGAGAGGCTGAGGACAGACCCTTTCCCAACAGCTCTCAAAAAGAACTGCTTCTGCCAACACCTTGACCTCAGACTTCTTCTAGCCCCCATAACTGGGAGACAATAGATGTTCTGTTGTTTAGGCTACTCAGTTTGTGGTGCTTTGTTATGGCAAACCTAGCAAACTGAAACAATGACAAAGGAAGAGAAAAAGACATCCCTTCTTTCCACTGTGAAGGGCCAGAGGAAGAAGAGGAAAGGGATGCTCCTCTGCTCTTCTGGTTTGGGGCTCCAGAAGAAGGCCCAGGAAGAGGCCTCCTTGGACCAGACTGTATGCTACCTTAGTCAAGCAGACTTGCCACACAGGATGGTCAGGTGAGCAGGCCTCGGGCACCTGTTGTCTGGGCTTTCCTCTGTTCTAGTGAGGTATGTTTGGAGAAGGCAATGGCACCCCACTCCAGTACTCTTGCATGGAAAATCCCATGGACGGAGGAGCCTGGTAGGCTGCAGTCCATGGGGTCGCTAAGAGTCGGACATGACTGAGCCACTTCACTTTGACTTTTCACTTTCATGCATTGGAGAAGGAAATGGCAACCCACTCCAGTGTTCTTGCCTGGAGAATCCCAGGGACGGCGGAACCTGGTGGGCTGCCGTCTATGGGGTCGCACAGAGTCAGACACGACTGAAGCGACTTAGCAGCAGCAGCAGCAGCAGCAGTGAGGTATGTTGTAGGGGAAGAAAAATAATTTTCATTTTTCCTCTACCCTTCTAGGTTCTAGGTTATGTTCCTGTAATAAAAAGACAGATTAGCAGGAGCAAAACAAATGGAAGCTTAGTAACAGGTGTACTGGATACCTCCCTGAAATGGCCCGAACCAAGCACCTTAAATATCATCTCCAGTTAAAGATGAAAGGAGACACTGGGGGTACAGGGCAGGGGATGCCGGTTATGGGAGGTTATCAAGCAGAGCACGGTAAACTGGGCTGTGGAAGTTATGCAGGTTAAGTTGCTGTCATCTCCACTGATGAGAGTTTCCAGATACTAGAAACATTATCTGGAATGTCATTCTCCTCTTCCTGGTACAATCTTACAAATGGAGGTGTCCCTTAGAAATATAAACATCTCTTTGCAAAGATTCGGACACGACTTAGTGACTGAACAACAACAACAACAAAAAGGTAAGTTTTCATTTCAGAGATTTTCCTATGTCTGCTGTTCCTTAAAAATAAATAGCTCAGGAATTCCCTGGTGGTCCGGTGGTTGGGACTCTGTAATCTCACGGCCCAGGGTCTGGGTTCGATTCCTGGTGGTGAAACTAGGAACCTAGTCAGTACAAGCCACACAGTGTGGCCAAAAAAGAAACAAACAAACAAAAACCAGCTCAAGTTAATCTTTATGCCAAAGAGACACATTTGGGGTGGTATATTTTATTCCTCTTCAATATACGAGACCCCCATGGCTGACAGCATCTTTAGGGAGAGGGGTGAGCAGAGGAGGTCCCAATAGCAGGGATGAGGAGGCTCTGAAAGGTTATCTCATTGCCCAGGCCAGCGGGAGGCACAGCCAAGCTTCAGAAGGGATATGTCCAGACTAGGTGCTAAGCAGATAGAGACCGATTCACAAGTTAGATTTCAGCTGCAAACAGCAGCAGCTCCCAGATGGACAAGAAACGTCACCCCCTCAAAGAAGAGAACACTGCTGAGCACCCCCGAAACCCTCCACACCACAAGAGAGGCATGTATGCCTCACTCGCTCCATATACTATCTTAGAGAAAGAAGGGGGCAGAAAATACATCTGAGAGTATGAGTGTTTTTAGTCAAGAAGCACTGGGCAAAACCAAATGATCAACAAGCCGGGATGGACATTTAATTATTTTTCCCCCCACACCACCAAGTTGCATTGTGAGTATAAATTCTCCAGTGTGTACACAAAATGCCTCATGATCAGAGGACTCGGGGACGGTGGGGGCAGTAGAGTGGGGCCGTTCAGCACCAAGGTCACCATTTCAACAGAACAACTTCAAGACACACACACACACCGGAGATGGTTACAGTGGCCCACCTTGTGCTTTCAGGAAGGGATTGGGTGCATTTGAAGATTCTCAAAGCATTTTGGTGTCACTAGCTTCAAGTCATGGGGTTTCACAGCCTGGAAGAGAGCTAATGAAAGTCAGTATCAGCTCCGCAGACCTGCTGCCACCCACCATCCAATCAACCAAGGCCTGTCCTGGTCTATCAGCCACAGTAGATTCTCAGGCAAGGGACTGGTTTGTCAGCGAGAAACTGTCAGGGCTGAAACTGAAGTGGGCAGAGTGGTGAAGGGCTACTGAATCCTGAGCTGGGGTGTGCCAGTGGGTAGGCTCCCCTGTGAACCTGGACATCATCCAGCTGGTACTCTTCCTACCTGGGATGAGGAAACCCCTCACAAGAGGAAACCCACCAACCCAAAGCCTTTTTAGGTTGAGGAGGCGAGTCTTTATGAAATGTTCACTGTAAAGAAATGGTTCTTTAGATTCAAAACCAAAGTGAACAGTGTGACGGAGATGGGTCTTCAGGAGTCCTGGGTATCACAGCTCTTAATAGAAGCTTTTCCCTCAATGCAGCCCCAAGAACTAACTGCCCATCACCCAGTCTCACTTCATAATAAAAGCAGCCAGAAGACATGGTCATGGGCTTCCCCAAAGACTCAGTAGTAAAGAATCTGCCTGCAAATGCAGAGGATGAAGGTTCGATCCCTTGGTCAGGAAGATCCCCGAGAAGGAAATGGCAACTCACTCCAGTGTTCTTACCCGGGAAATCTTATGGACAGAGGAGCCTGGCGGGCTGTAGTCCCAAGGGTCACTAGAGTCACAACTGAGTGACTGAGCAGCAGCAGACATGTTCATTAACCAAGTAATTACTAGAAACTGCTAGCAGTTCAAAAGGTCATTCTCAGTGGCTGGCACACAGAAGGAGCCTCTAAGACAACAGGTGCTTTTCTTCCTGGGCATTTGGACCTCCCCAAGTGGGAGGCACTGTGTGGGGCACGAGAGGGAAGAGAGTGACACGCAGATATTCAGACACAAAACCCGAGGAAAAGAGAAGCAGCCGTGCATACTGCAGTGATTCATTCACACATCCACTCAAAATGCATTGCTAGGACACTGGTCGGTGCCCGATACGATGGAGGTGTGGAAGGTACAACAGCAGGCAAAGCATCCCTGCCCTTGGGTAGCTGATGCTCTAGTACAGGAGACAGACTGAACCTATGTGGACTAGAATATCAGGTGGTGATGTGTGTTAGCCGAAATCTGGTTAGCAGGCTAGGTGGTGATGGGGTGGAGGAGAGAGGAGCTGCCCTTTTATGAGTCAGTAACGTCTCTCTAAGCGAGGACATTTGAACAGGGACCTGAGTCACGCTGGGGAGTGTGCCACAGGACTCTGTGTGGAGAACATTTCGGCAGGGGCGACCAGGACCTGGGAGGCTGAGAGCACAGTGGGAGACGAGGACAGACAAGCACCCAGGGGCCAAGTCACACGGGGTTTAGACCTGATTCTCAAGGAGAGAAGTCACTGAAGGGTTTTGAGCAACGAGATCGATGGATGAGATGTGGGTGTGAGAGAAAAGGGGGACAGGATTGGGGCCTGACCTTGGAGGGGCATCTGTTGGTGCGGGGATGGGTGGGGTTGGGGGCGTGGGTATAGTGCTTCCAGTGAAGGTCGTTGAGCATTCAGAGGCAGAGAGCGAGAAGGAATTACATCCGTGTCTTTTCCCACTCTTCTCCCCCTTCTGCACAAACTCCTCTTCCTTCATCGTTTGTCTTCATTAGCTTGTGCTCTCCTTGCTCTCTTGCTCTTGCATGCATTTCTCTTTCTCCTGTGGCATGAGTTTCCCAGGGACACACCTGCGCCCGTAC
Source organism: Bos mutus (assembly GCF_027580195.1). NCBI lineage: Eukaryota > Metazoa > Chordata > Mammalia > Artiodactyla > Bovidae > Bos > Bos mutus. Next base: position 36,073,586 of record NC_091644.1, read on the forward strand.
CCCGCTCCATGGGGTGCCTCCTATGGTATTTTCACAATCACATAAGCAAATTTCTTCTTGCTGATGAAGTACAAATGTCAGAATTTGAAATATTCTTAACGTGAACACTGTTCCTCTCTGCACACAAAGCCCCTTCCCCAAATCTTCCAGATATGTTGCTAAGTCTTAAGGTTTTGAGGAAGACTTCATGCCCGCTGTCAAAGCATGAAGTTTAAAAGGAGGGAAGACAGGAGGACTAATTCCTTTCCCCCACCCACAAGACATCAGTCTTCTGATTTTCCTTCATCACCTGTTTCTGTATTTATTCCTTTATTCCTTCATCTCCATGTCAGCGTTCAACAGGAACAAGAGTGAGTCATGAAGTTTACTTCCATTTCCAAAACTTTGGAATGAAGAGAAGAGAAAAAAAATTTTTTTTTTTTTTTTTCCCTGAGCTCACAGTGTAAACCAGCCAGACGGGTTTGTAAAATGATCACATCTCTCGACACTCTGGCGGCTGATTTGCCTGGTGCTGGATGAGTGTCTTTTCCTCTCTTTCAGTCAACTCAAGTAAATATACAACACTCAGTCAAATTACATCCTTGAGCAGGGGGAGAGGCTTTGAGATGTTTTCTTGTTAACTATTTACCTTCATCTGTCTGTTCACAGTTTCGGAGACAGATCGCTCAGTCGTGTCCGACTCTTGGCGACACCATGGACTGCAGCCTACCAGGCTCCTCCGTCCATGGGATTTTCCATGCAAGAGTACTGGAGTGGGGTGCCATTGCCTTCTCCAGAACCATCAGAATACAGTTACTAAAAGGATTTTCAGGGGCCGGCAGGGGACAGGCTGCAGCTGGAGGCTTGTTACGTAACTTTTGTTACATGTCTCTTTTCAATTTCAAGGTGTTCAGCAGACACTGACTAATTAAGATAGGAATTGATTTATGTGCTTGGGTATCCCACTCTGCTGTGATAAGAATTACATGCTCTGAGCTGGAAAACATTCCTATTGCTTCTTTGGTAATGCTGAAGCCTCACTGGATGATAATGACAGTCCTCTGTTCTCAGTCTGTGATAATGCAGTAAATGAGAACATGATCCATGGAGCCTTCATGCTCACATAATCCTCTGAATGGAGGGACCCCAGACCAGTGGCTTCGACACATCTTGACCCTCCCTGGACACGTCCAGTGACAGCCAGTTCATGACTGTTGGGCAGCTGTTTGCTATAGTTCGGCTGGGTCTGAGTCAAAGGGATTTATTCACACAGGTAATTCCCCTTTGGAGGATCCCAGTGGGAGACATGTAACTCCAGGTGGTACCTGGAAGGACTCTCATCCAAATCTGTTCTTGTCCAAGTTCAGAACTCTCCCATCAGAGCTTGCTCTTTTGAGGTTAAGAGATTGTCATCATTTTTCTCTTTCTTATCTTTTAGCAACCATTTTGTGCCAGCCATTGTGTTATCCTCCAGAACCCAACTTCAATAAGATCTATATTTGTCCATCAGGAGCTTACGATCTAGTTCATTACATTTTAATTACTTTGAAATGGGCAAAACAGTATTGCTCATTTAAAATAAAGTTATACTTATTTGGCTGTGTCGGGTCTTAGTTTGTAGCACACGGCATCTTGAGCTGTGGCACGTGGGCTTTAGAGTGCTCGGGCTCAGTGGTCATGGTGTGCAGGCTTAGTTGCAGCATGTGGGATCTTAGTTCCCCAACCAGGGATCGAACCCATGTCCCCTGCTTTGCAAGGCAGATTCTTAACCACTGGACCACCAGGGAAGTCCCAGTGTTGGTCATTTATAACTTTCATCAGTCACACATTAATTTATTCAATGAAAATTTATTGACTAGAAGTTATAGTCTAGTAAGAAGACAATCCTGAATAAATCATTGTAACAGAAAGTTACAAGTGCTGTAATAAAGCCCCACTTAATACTCGATCCTTCTTAAGGTAACTGGGCAAGGAGAGCTTTAGAAATGTTACTGCAGAAGACCTAAGGGCCCTGAACACCTGTGGAGATGGAGAAGGATGCTGCCAGAAAGATCGTTAACTCTCTGATTCTGGTCAAGAGTAGCTCAGCCTGATGACAGCTGATTGACTCCAGGAGTCTTTGCACAAGAGCTATAATCATTTTCACCCGTGAAGTTGATGTGGCTAATGAGAGGTCTTGTGGTATTGCCTTAATGAGGTGAAACAATTAAGCTGTAATTAGCACATTTATTATTTTCATATGAATCAATGTTTCTAAAGCCCCTGAAAAGAATTTAATCTCAAAAATAAATTAAGCCCTTTTGCCAAGCCCCTTCATACTATTAAACATGCCAATTTTTTTTTCTTGGTATAAATCACAAACTTCATCCTTCACATAGTCCCAAGTATATAAACAGCCAGGCTAAAAGTAATTCTGTTTTATTGTAAATTGTTCCCTGGGCTTTCCTGAAAATCCAAAGGCATGGCAAGGAAGAGTAGATATCCTGCTAGAATCGAATTCTGATGAATCAGGATGAAGGAATTACGTTTTTGGTAAAACCGGAGATGATGCTTTCTGGCCAGAACTCCTGCCTGAACCAGCCCAATGCAGGCAGGCAGGCAGGTTTGTGTTTTCTCCAATCACTCGTTGCCTTTGCACATTCATCCATCAGGCTGAACAGAGAATCAATAACCAGTTGCCTAGCAGGATTTTTTAAGGTTATCACTCCCAATCCTTCATTTGATGGATGCTTAATGTTGATCATATTGACTGAGAGGTGAAGAGTTGCCTTCTACTGCAGGTTTGATGAGTTACCATTTTCTGCCAGATAAAGAAGTTTCTACAAAGGAAGAAAAATTACTTTTCTGGGATCTGCTCTTGCTCTACAGAAACAGAAATGTAGCTAAGAGGCTTAAAGTGGAAACACCAGACAATTCTGGCTGCTCCGAGGACAGTGCCTACTTCTGACAGAAAATTCCTCTTGTTTTGTGCATACATTTTGAAAATCACTGTTCCTTTTCATTGGAAAGAATTTTTAAAAGATATTTTCTTTGAAAATTCTAAAGCAAAGCAAAATCTGCTAGACACCTGGGTTATGGTCTTAGAATAATTCTAAGTAAGAATCAGAGTATACCCAAAGATGTAACTATCGAGATTCTGATTAATTTTACAATGAATTCTCATTTATCCAAAATGTTTCCAAATGTTGGGATGTTTTTTTAAAATTCAGATTAAAAAGAGATACCAGAGAGTGCCAGCTTTGGCGATGGTCATGCCTCCTTTCCATATTTGTAATTGCTTTCTCCAACAGTGAGAAATGTGTATTTTATTAACAAAAGTAGTTTTATTTCAGTTTTATTGAGGTATAATTGACAATTACAATGTATCCCCATTTCCCCCACTTCTGAGCCCTTGGGTACCACCATTCTACTCTGTTACTATGAGCCTGATCTTTTTTTTAACATTCCACCAGTAAGTGATATCATGCAGTATTTGTCTTTCTCTGCCTGGCTTATTTCACTAAGGATAATTTTTGTCTATGTTGCTGCAAATGGCAGGATTTCCTTCTTTTTATGGGTGAATAATATTCCTGTGTATGTGTGTGTGTATTCTACTCCTTCTTCAATCAGCGGAAACTTACGCTGTTTCCATATATTGACTATTACAAATAATGCTGCAGTAAACATAAGGACGTGGAGGTACATATATTTCTTCAAGGTAGTGATTTTATTTCCTTTGGCTGATAACCCAGAAATAAGACTGTTGAATCACGTATTAGTTCTATTTTTAAATTTTTTGAGGAACTTCCACACTTTTCCATAGCAGCTGTAGCAGTCTGCATCCCCTCTCCTAGTGTACTAGGGATCCCTTTTCACCACATCCTTGCCAACACTTCTTGTCTTTTTGATGCTAGGTATTCCAACAGGTACAAAGTGATATCTCACTGTGGTTTTCATTTGCATTTCCCTGATAATTCATGATGTTAAACACCTTTTTAGGTGCCTGTTGTCCATTTTTATGCCTTCTTTGGAAAGTGTTTATTCAGGTCTTCTGGCTATTTTTTAATTGGTTTGTAATTTGGATACTGAGTTGTTTGAGCTATTTATGTATTTTACATACTATTAATCTCTTATCAGATATATATCATTTGCAAATATTTTCTCATTTAGTATGTTGTCTTCCATTTTGTTGGTGGTTTCCTCCACTGTGGAAAAACTTTTAAGTTAAAGTTCCATTTGTTTATTTTTGCTTTTGTTTCCCTTGCTTGAAGAGACAAATCCAAAAAAAACAGTGCTAAAACTTACATAAAAGACTGTACTGCCTATGCCTGTACCTAGGGGTTTTATGCTTATTGCTTTACATTTTGGTCTTTAGTCCATTTAAAATTTATTTTTGTATATAATGAGAAAAAATGCTCTAATTTCATTTTTAATGTAGCTGTCCAGTTTTCCCAATACCAACTATGGAAAAAACTGCTGTTTCTTCATTGTTTACTTTGGCCTCTTTTGTTATAAATTAATTTCCTCATTGTTTACTTTAGCCTCTTTTGTTATAAATTAATTGACCATATGTACATGGATTTTTAGCCTTTTCATACTGTCTGTGGGGTTCAGGCAAGAATACTGGACTGGGTTACCATTTTCTTCTCTAGGAAATGGATCATGGATAAAGCAAGGGAATGCCAGAAAAATATCTACTTCTGCTTCATTGACTATGATGAAGCCTTTGACTGTAAATCACAACAAACTGTGGAAAATTCTTAAAGAGAAGGGAATACCAGATTTCCTTACCTGTAGTCTTACCTGTCTGTCTTACCTTACCTGTCTGTCTCCCAAGAAAGCTGTACATGGGTCAAGAAGCAACAGTTAGAAGTGAACACAGAACAGTGGGCAGGTTCACAACTGGGAGAGGAGTGTGACTAGGCTGTATCTTGTCACCCTGTTTATTTAACTTATATGCAGAATACATCATGTGAAATGCTAGGCTGGATGAATCACAGGCTGGAGTCAAGATTGCTGGGAGAAATATCAACAACCTCAGATATGCAGCTGATACCATTCTAGCAGCAGAAAGTGAGGAGGAACAAAAGAGCAAAAGCCTCTTGATGAGGGTGAAAGAGGAGAGTAAAAAAGCTCACTTCAGCCCCTATGGAGCCCTGCCTGGTACCCCGATGCCCTTCCCAGGGGCCCCACTGGACCTGGAAGCCAGGGCTTTCCTTAAGAAGTTGCTTGAGCAGAGCAAGACTTCTTCCTTGGTGGCAACTTCTCGCATGGTACCCCAACCTACCCTGCAAACCCTCTCAGCCTCCTACCTTGGGTCAACCATGTTCCTTGCCCTGGGGATGCTAAGCTTGGTGGCCGCCTGGAGAGACAGTGAGACCAGGGCAGGAGATGCAGACACCTGAAGTTACAAAGGGAATATTGGGCTATCTCCAACCAGGAAGCAATCCCTCACCAGAACTTGACCTGCTGCCACCCTGATGGTGAACATCCAGCCTCCAGAACCACATCAAGCCCTGAGCCTTTGGAGTGGGAGCACTGACTCCAACACTCTAAACTACCAGAGAACTAACCCTAGGGAGTATCAAAGAGTGAGAACTCACACAAAGGAAACCACATGAATACAAGACCCAGCATCACCCAACCACCAGTAGCACCCTGAGCAGGACACCTCATCTAAGCAACAAACAAAAATACAAACCCACTCATCAGCAGACAGGATTATCCCCTCACTCAGCCTTGCCCATCAAAGGAAAAACAAACAAACAAACAAAAACTTAACACAAATCTCACCCTATATGAAGCTTATAGAAACTACTGGACCAAACTTAGGAGGGCAGAAACCAAAAGGAAGAAAGAATTCAACCTTGAAGCCTGGGAAAAGGAGACCTCAAACTCAATAAGTTAAAAAAAAAAAAAATGATGAAAAGGCAGAGAAATACAGCACAAATGAAGGAACAACTTAGAAACACAGAAGTCCAAATAAATGAAAAGAGGCAAACCACCTGAAAAAGAATTCAGAATAGTCATAGTAAAGATGATAAAAAAAACCTTGAAAACAAAATGGAGAAAATGCAAGAAACAATTAACAAAGACCTAGAAGAATTAAAGAATAAACATACAGAGACAAACAACACAATTACTGCAATTAAAAATACTCTAGAAGGAGAGTATCTGAAGCAGAAGAACAAATCAGTGAGCTGGAAGATAAAATGATAGAAATAACTTCTAAAGAGCAGAATAAAGTAAAAAGAACAAAAACAACTGAGGATAGTCTCAGAGACATCTGGGACAATATCGAATGCACCAACATTAGAATTATAGGGTTCCCAGAAGAACGGAGAAGGCAATGGCACCCCACTCCAGTACTCTCGCCTGGAAAATCCCATGGATGGAGGAGCCTGGTAGGCTGCAGTCCATGAGGTCGCTAAGAGTCGGACACGACTGAGCGACTTCACTTTGACTTTTCACTTTCATGCATTGGAGAAGGAAATGGCAACCCACTCCAGTGTTCTTGCCTGGAGAATCCCAGGGATGGGGGAGGCTGGTGGGCTTCTGTCTATGGGGTCGCACAGAGTCGGACACAACTGAAGCGACTTAGCAGCAGCAGCAGCAGAAGAAGAAGAAGAAGAGAAAAAGAAAGGGTATGAGAAAATTTTTGAAGAGATTATAGTTGAAAATTTCCCCAACATGGAAAAGGAAATAGTCAATCAAGTCCAAGAGGCACAAAGAGTCCCACACAGGATAAACCCAAGAAGAAACACACCAAGACACATAATAATCAAACTAACAAAGACTAAACACAAAAAAAGAATATTAAAAGCAGCAAGGGAGAAGCAACAAATAACATGCAAGGGCTCAAGAGCTGATTTTTCAGCAGAAACTCTGCAGGCCAGAGGGGAATGGCAGGATATATTTAAAATACTGAAAGGGAAAAATCTACAACCAAGATTATAGTATCCAGCAAGGATCTCATTCGAAATTGATGGAGACATAAAAAGCTTTTCAGACAAGCAAATGTTAAGAGAATTCAGTACCACCAAACAAGCTTTACAACAAATATTAAAGGGATTTATATAGTCAAGCATATTCAAAAGCAGAGACATTACTTTGCCAAAAAAGGTCTGTCTAGTCAAGGCTATGGTTTTTCCAGTAGTCATGTATGGATGTGAGAGTTGGACTGTAAAGAAGGCTGAGCGCCAAAGAATTGATGCTTGTGAACTGTGGTGTTGGAGAAGACTCTTGAGAGTCCCTTGGACTGCAAGGAGATCCAACCAGTCCATTCTGAAGGAGATGAGCCCTGGGATTTCTTTGGAAGGAATGATGCTAAAGCTGAAACTTCAGTACTTTGGCCACCTCATGCGAAGAGCTGACTCATTGGAAAATACTCTGATGCTGGGAGGGGTTGGGGGCAAGAGGAGAAGGGGACGACAGAGGATGAGATGGCTGGATGGCATCACTGACTCAATGGACGTGAGTCTGAGTGAACTCCGGGTGTTGGTGATGGACAGGTAGGCCTGGTGTGCTGCGATTCATGGGGTCGCAAAGAGTCGGACACAACTGAGCGACTGAACTGAACTGAACTGAACTGATATAGTCAAGAAATACAAGAGAAGAAAAAAGATCTACCAAATCAACCCCAAACAATTAAGAAAATGGCAAAAGGGACATATATATCAATAATTACTTTAAATGTAAATGGATTAAATGCTCCAACCAAAAGACACAAGCTGGCTGAATGGATACAAAAATAAGACCCATATATATATGCTGTCTACAAGAAACCCACTTCAGACTTAAAGACACATGTAGATTGAAAATAAGAGGATGGAAAAATATATTCCATGCAAATAGGAAACAAAGGAAAGCTGGAGTATCAATCCTCATATCAGACAAAATAGACCTTAAAATAAAGAAGATTACAAGAGATAAGGAAGGACACTACATAATGATCAAGAGACCAATCCAAGAGGAAGACATAGCAATTGTAAATATCTATGCACCCAACATAGGAGCACCTCAATACACAAGACAAACACTAACAGACATAAAAGGAGAAATTGACAGTAACACAATGATAGTAGAAGACATTAACACCCCACTCACACCAATGGACAGATCATCAAAACAGAAAATGAATAAGGAAACATAAGTCTTAGATGATACATTAGATGAGATGGCTCTCACTGATATCTTCAGGACATTCAATCCAAACACAGAAGAATACACCTTTTTCTCAAGTGCACACAGAACATTCTCCAGGATAGACTACATCCTGGGTCACAAATCAAACCTCAGTAAATTTAAGAAAATTGAAATCATAGCATCTTCTCCGACCACAATGCTATGAGACTAGATATCAATTACAAGAAAAAACTGTAAGAAACACAAACACATGGAGATTAAACAATATGCTTCTAAATAACCAACAGGTTACTGAAGAAATCAAAAGGAAAATCAAAAAGTTTCTAGAAACAAATGACAATGAAAACATGACAATTCAAAGCCTATGCTGCTGCTGCTGCTAAGTCGCTTCAGTCGTGTCCAACTCTGCGCAACCCCATAGACGGCAGCCCACCAGGCTCCCCCATCCCTGGGATTCTCCAAGCAAGAACACTGGAGTGCACTGCCATTTCCTTCTCCAACTGATGGGATGCAGCAAAAGCAGTTCTAAGAGGGAAGTTTATCGTAATACAATCCTACCTCAAGAAACAAGAAAAACATCAAATAGACAACCTAACTTTACACCTAAAACAACTGGAAAAAGAAGAAGAACAACAACAACAACAACAAAAAAACAAAATTAGTAGAAGGAAAAAAATCATAAAGATCTGAGCAGAAATAAATGAAAAAGAAATGAAAGAAAAATAGTAAAGATTAATAAAACTAAAAGCTGGTTCTTTGAGAAGACAAAATTGACAAACCTTTAGCCAGAGTCATCAAGAACAAAAGACAGAAGAATCAAATCAACAAAACTAGAAATGAAAAAGGAGAGGTTACAACAGAAAATGAAGAAATACAAAGGATTATAAGAGACTATTATGAACAACTACATGGCAATAAAATGGATAACCTGGAAGAAATGGACAGATTCTTAGATAAGTTCAGTCTTCCAAGACTGAACCAGGAAGAAGTAGAAATTATGAACAACCCAATTACAAGCACTGACATTGAAGCTGTGATCAAACATCTCCCAAAAAACAAAAGCCCAGGACCTGACGGTTTCACAGGAGAATTCTATCAAACATTTAGAGAAGAGCTAATGCCTATCCTTCTAAAACTCTTTCAAATAATTGCAGAGGAAGGAACACTTTCAAACTCATTCTATGAGGGCACCATTACCCTGATACCAAAACCAGACAAAGACAACACAAAAAAAGAAAACTACAGGCCAATATCACTGATGAACATAGATGCAAAAACCCTCAACAAAATTTTAGCAAACAGAATTCAGCAACACATCAAAAAGCTCATACAACATGAGCAAGTTGGGTTTATTCCAGGAATGCAAGGCTTCTTCAATATACGCAAATCAATCAATGTGATATACCATATTAACAAACTGAAAGATAAAAACCATATGATCATCTCAATAGATGCAGAAAAAGCTTCTGACAATATTCAGTACGCATTTTTGATTAAAACTCTTCAAAAAATGGGCATAGAAGGAACCTCCCTCAACATAGTAAAGGCCATATATGATAAGCCTATAGCAAACATTATTCTCAATGGTGAAAAACTGAAAGCATTCCCCCTAAGATCAGGAACAAGACAAGGGTGTCCACTTTCACCACTATTATTCAACATAGTTCTGGAAGTCCTAGCTACAGCAATCATAGAAGAAAAAGAAATAAAATGAATTCAGATTGGAAAAGAAGTAAAGCTCTCACTGTTTGCAGATGACATGATACTGTACATAGAAAACCCTAAAGATAGTATCAGAAAATTACTAGAGCTACTCAGTGAATTTAGCAAAGTTGCAGGATACAAAATCAATACACAAAAATTACTTGCATTTCTATATACTAACAATGGAAAATCAGAAAGAGAAATTAAGGAATCAGTCCCGTTCACCACTGCAACAAAAAGAATTATATATCTAGGAGTAAACTTACCTAAGGAGACAAAAGAACTGTACACAGAGAATTATAAGACACTGGTGAAAGAAATCAAAGATGACATAAACAGATGGAGAGACAGTCCATGTTCCTGGGTAGGAAGAATCAATATTCCGAAAATGACTATACTACCAAATGCACTATACAGATTCAATGCGATCTCTATCGAATTACCAATGGCATTTTTCACAGAACTAGAACAAAAATTTCACAATTCATATGGAAACACAAAAGACCCCAAATAGCCAAAGCAGTCTTCAGAAAGAATGGAGCTGGAGGAATCAACCTTCCTGACCTCAGATTATACTCCAAAACGACAGTTATCAAGACAGTATGGTACTGGCACAAAACCAGAAATATAGACCAATGGAACAAGATAGAAAGCCCGGAAATAAACCCATGTACCTATGGGTACCTTATTTTTTGACAAAGGAGGCAAGAATATACAATGGGGCAAAGATAGCCTCTTCAATAAAAGGTGCTGGGAAAACTGGACAGCTACATGTAAATGAATGAAATTAGAACACTTCCTAATACCATACACAAAGATAAACTCAAAATGGATTAAAGAACTAAATGTAAGACCAGAAACTATAAAACTCTTAGAGGAAAACAGGCACAACACTCGATGACATAAATCAAAGCAAGATCCTCTATGACCCACCTCCTAGAGTAATGGAAATAAAAACAAAAGTAAACAAGTGGGACCTGATTAAACTTAAAAGTTTTTGCACAGCAAAGGAAACTCTAAGCAAGGTGAAAAGACAACCCTCAGAATTGGAGAGAATAATACCAAATGAAACAACTGACAAAGGATTAATTTTAAAATATACAAGCAGCTCATACAACTCAATGCCAGAAAAACAAACAACCCAATCAAAAAGTGGGAAAAAGACCTAAACAGACATTTCTCCAAAGAAGATATACCGATGGCTAAAAAACACCTGAAAAGATGCTCAACATCACTCATTATTAGAGAAATGCAAATCAAAACCACAATGGGATATCGCCTCACACCGGTCAGAATGACCATCATCAAAAAGTCTACAAACAATAAATGCTGGAGAGGGTGTGGAGAAAAGGGAACACTCTTGCACTGTTGGTGGGAACGTAAATGGATACAGCCACTATAGACGACGGTATGGAGATTCCTCAAAAAATTAGGGATAAAACCACCATATGACCCAGCAATCCCACTCCTAGGCATATACCCTGAGGAAACCAAAACTGAAAGAGACACTTGTGTCCCATTGTTCACTGCAGCATTATTTCCAACAGCTAGAACATGGAAGCAACCTAGATGCCCATCGACAGATGAATGGATAAAGAAGTTGTGGTACATAGACACAATGGAATATTACTCAGCCATAAAAAGGAATGCATTTGAGTCAGTTCTGATGAGATGGATGAAACTAGAACACATTCTAATGTACATATACAGAATCTAGAGAAACGGTTCTGAAGAATTTATTTACAGGGCAGCAATGGAGAAACAGACATAGAGAATAGAATTATGGACTTGGCGGGGGGAGAGGGTGAGATGTACGGAAAGAGTAACATGGAAACTTATATTACCATATGTAAAATAGATAGCCAAGGGGAATTTGCTGTGTGGCTCATGAAACTGAAACAGGGGGCTCTGTATCAACCCAGAGGGGTGGGATGGGGAGGGAGACGGGAGGGAGGTTCAAAAGGGAGGGGATATATGTATACCTATGGTTGATTCATGTTGAGGTTTGAAGAAGACAACAAAATTCTGTAAAGCAATTTTCCTTCAATAAAAAAAATTTTTTTTAAAGAAAAGGCATTTTAAAAAATAAAGAAAAAACTCACTTCACTTCAAACTCAACATTTAAAAAACTAAGATCATGGCATCCGGTTCCATCACTTCACGGCAAATAGAAGGGGAAAAAGTGGAAACAGTGACAGATTTTATTTTCTTGGGCTCCAAAATCACTGTGGATGGTGACTGCAGCCATGAAATTAAAAGAAATTTGCTACTTAGAAGGAAAGCTATGACAAACCCATTACAAACCTATTAAAATGGAATCTAATTAAACTTAAAAGGTTTTGCACAACAAAGGAAACTATAAGCAAGGTGAAAAGACAACCCTCAGGATGGGAGGAAATAATACAATCCCACTACAAGGCATATACCCGAAGAAACCAGAATTGAAAAAGACACATGTACCTCAATGTTCATTGTACCACTCTTAAAAAATTGTCTTTAAAATGAACAATCTAACCCAACATAAAACAATGAGACTTTTGCACCAAAAGAAGCAAGTGGGTTATGCTTATATGGATGTTCAAGTTCATAGGTATTCTCATCTGTATTCTATATATACCCTGTACCTAAAAAAGGGGGATTGAAAAATGTGCTTTTCAGCACTCTCATTGTCTGCAGATCAGAACAGCCTTTTGAAAAGTAATTTGGTTAAGCATACCAATATATAGTTTTCAATGTAATGTTTCTTTGAGTAATTTATCCTTAGGACATACTAAGAGATGTGGACAGAGGTGTAGTGTTCATTTAGTCTCATACTTTTGTAACCTACAATGGCAAAGTTAGCAAGAGCCAAATGTTCTATAAGGAGGAATGGTTTTATAAGTTATAGTATCTATTTAGAACAGTTTGTTATGTAGGAATAAAAAAAATCTTTGAAGACTTTGATTTAAAATAAAAATAAAAAATACTTTGATTATTTTTGATAATCAAATGTTGGAAAAAGTAATATAAAAATAGATATGTATAAACCACAATCAGATACCACTGTATACCCATTAGGATGGCTATTATCAACAATAAAATAACAAATGTTGCCAAGAAATTAGAACCCTTGTGCACTGGAGGTGATAATGTAAAATGGTACAGCTGAAAACAGTATGGAAATTCCTCAAAAAATTAAAGATAGAACTACCAAATGATTCAGCGATTCCACTTGTGGTTGTATAACAAAAGGAAATGAAAGCAGGAATGCAATCAGATATTTGCACACCCACATTCATGGTAGCATTATTCAAAATAGCCAAAAGGCGGAACAAACCCAAGTCTCTATCAATTTACAAATGGATATATAAAGTATGGTATATATATACAATGAAATATTATTCTGCTTTAAAAGGGAAGAAAATTCTGACATATGTTACAACATAGATGAACCTTCTGGACATTAAGTGAAACAAGTCACAATGGGACAAATACTGTATGATTCCAAATATTTGAGGTACCTAGAGGAGCCAAATTCATAGAAACAGGAAGTGAATGGTGATCGCCAAGGGTTGGGAGTAGGGGGAGAGGAAATGAGGAGTGTTTAGTGTGTATAGAGGGTCAGTTGGGGAAGATAAAAAAGCTCAGAAGATGGATGGTAATGATGGTCACACAGCATGAATGTACTGAGTGCCACAGAGCTGTACAGTTAAAAGTGTAAAATGGTAAATTTTATGTTACGCATATTTTAACAAAATGAAAAAAAACTGGTACATGCAGATATATATATATATATATATGTGTGTGTGTGTGTGTGTGTGTGTGTGTGTATTATGTATATATATAGGGGCTTCTCTGGTGACGCAGGTAGTAAAGAATCTTCCTGCAGTGCGGGAGACCCAGATTCAATCCCTGGGTCAGAAAGATCCCCTGGAGAAGGGAATGGCAACCCACTCCAGTATTCTTGCCTGGAGAATTCCATGGACAGAGGAGGCTGGCAGGCTATAGTCCACGGAGCATATATAATATGAATATATAGGTACATATACAGAAACATATAAGTCATATTAAAAAATATATGTGGTAAGTAGATTGATGGATACAGAAATTGATAGATTCATGGTATATTCATCTCCTTTCACCGCTATAACAAATAACCATGAACTTGGTGGCTTAAACAACACATATTCATTCTCTTACAGTTCTCTGTGTGGTCAGAAATCAGTATCACTGGGCCAGAATCAAGGTGTCAGCAGGGTTGCCCTCTCTCCAGAGGCTCTGGAGAGAATCCACTTCTCGTTTCTTTTGCAGCTGCTGGAATCTGCCTCTGTTCTGTGACTCACGGCCCTTTTCCTCTATCCTCAAAGCCAGAGGCACAGTGACTTGCTACAGTGGTGACTTTGCTTCCTCTTCTGTCAAATCTTTGCCTGGGTCCCTCTTCTAAGGATACATGTGATTGCACATAGGCCCCACTGGGTTATCCAGAATAATCTCTCTGTTTCAATGTTCTTAACTTAATTCCATCTTTTGTCTTATAAGGTAATATTCACAGGTTCTGGGATTACAACATGGATATCTTTTAGGGCTATTATCAATAACCTCAGATATGCAGATGACACCACCCTTATGGCAGAAAGTGAAGAGGAACTCAAAAGCCTCTTGATGAAAGTGAAAGAGGAGAGTGAAAAAGTTGGCTTAAAGCTCAACATTCAGAAAACTAAGATCATGGCATCTGGTCCCATCACTTCATGGCAAATAGATGGGGAAACAGTGGAAACAGTGTCAAACTTTAATTTTGGGGGCTCCAAAATCACTGCAGATGGTGACTGCAGCCATGAAATTAAAAGACGCTTACTCCTTGGAAGGAAAGTTATGACCAACCTAGATAGCATATTCAAAAGCAGAGACATTACTTTGCCAACAAAGGTCCGTCTAGTCAAGGCTATGGTTTTTCCAGTGGTCATGTATGGATGTGAGAGTTGGACTATAAAGAAAGCTGAGCGCCGAAGAATTGATGCTTTTGAACTGTGGTGTTGGAGAAGACTCTTGAGAGTCCCTTGGACTGCAAGGAGATCCAACCAGTCCATCCTAAAGGACATCAGTCCTGGGTGTTCGTTGGAAGGACTGATGCTGAAGCTGAAACTCCAGTACTTTGGCCACCTCATGTGAAGAGTTGACTCATTGGAAAAGACCCTGATGCTGGGAGGGATTGAGGGCAGGAGGAGAAGGGGATGACAGAGGATGAGATGGCTGGATGACATCACTGACTCGATGGACATGAGTTTGGGTGTACTCTGGGAGTTGGTGATGGACAGGGAGGCCTGGCGTGCTGTGATTCATGGGGTTGCAAAGAGTTGGACACGACTGAGCGACTGAACTGAACTGAACTGAATCAGCTTACCCACACATGGGTGGACAGAAGGAAAGAAAGAAGTAAAGATGATGAAAAGAAATATAATAAAACATTACTAGTAGCTAAGTAGGGATTATAGATATGAATTGTTCTCCTCTGCATACTTTTATATAGTTTACAAGCTTTTAGCAATGAACAAATTTTATAATGAAAAATGCTACCTATTTTTGGACTTCCCTGATGGTCCAGTTATTAAGATTCTGTGCTTCCAATGCAAGGAAACTAAAATCCCACATGCTGTGTGGCATAGCCAAAAAAAGGGAATAAATGCTACTTATTTTTAAGTGGACTTTAGCTAATTCAAACATAGCTTAGTGTATTTGAGGTGCTTTTCCAGGTGTGGGATGGATTTTAAGAACCTACCCATCATTCTCATGACTGGAATAATTCATTTGTAAAATGTCAATCCTGTAACAGGAACATTGTCTATAACTGTAAACCAAAATAAGTTTCCGACTTATGTCTATTCAATCTGGTCAAAATTAAAATGAAATTTCTATAAAGAGAAGATTAATATACAAAAACGTGAGGCTACATTTGATAAGATAACTTGACAAAATGCAAATCACCTTCTCTTAATCCACAGTGGCCTCGACTGGCACCCAGTTGGCTCATCCATGATATTTATAGCTCCCTCTGGAAAATTCCCAGTATCACCAAGATTCTGTTTCTTGTCCCTGAACTTCCCTTGTGCCTCCAGCATGCATAACTAGATTCACATACATTGTCTATAAATGAGGTATGTTTGATGTGGTGTTGTATTCATTTTTTCATAAAGCATGGAAAAACATCAAACATCTCCCAAGCGTCTTTCTTATCATTCATTAGTTAATGAAGATTTTTTGCATTAAGCCAGGCCCATGCTGGGTGCCCTCTGTGGAGGACTTCATCCCAGCTCTTGTTCTATCCTGCAAGGTGAAGGCCAGCATCACGGTCATCTTACAGAGAGAGAAGGTGCAGCCTACAGAGGCCGTGTACGTTGTCCATTGTCACCCAGCTAGTAATTGTTGGAAGTGCGGGGTTGGGGGAGGCGTGGGTGAAGAACATAGAACTTACATGACAGCTGATCTACACACTTGTCCACTGAGAGACAAAACTGTTCATCGCAGGTCAGACAGTTCATTAACAAACACCTAATATCTGTTCTCCTCAAACTCTTCAAAGTTTCGAAACACACAAAGAAAGCAGAGGAGATGGTTCTTGCCCTTTTCAATATCCTACAATCGAACTGGAGACATAATACATATACCCTATGACGGGAGTAGAGTTACAAAGCGATACTGTATACCCTAGAAAATGCCACACATGCGTGACAGAGGAAGGACCAAGATCTTCAGACTGAAGCAGTGATAAGTGTGGAGTCCTGCCCCAAGGCCACAGAAGCGGAGCCCAGAGCAAAGATCACCTCTGAAGCTGACTGAGTCCCATTGTAACCATTGCCAAAAGCCCTCCTGAACATCACTAGCAGGCTTCCTGACCCCAAATTAGGTAAAAATGCCCACCCCAATAGTCATCCTAGAGTGCTCTAACCTATCACCTAATGCCAACCTTCTTCAGGAATTTTCTTTGTCTTGAGGCCAAAAAAATGGCTACTAACCCATGAAAATCGACACCTCTCCCTGGTCTGTCAGGAGGTCAGCCTGCTGCACTCACAGCAACCTGCGACACATTATCTCTGCTCTTGGTTCTTAATAAACTCACTCCCTTCTGAAATGCCCTGTGTCTGGAAATTCTTTTCCAACCCATGTTTGGACTCTGCCTCAACACCAACAAGGGACTTTATAGCAGGTAGTTGGTAGTTAGAGGCATTTATCTCTACCAGGCATGTGAGGGCACAGGGGTTTAATGTGATAAGCCAGGGTTCTTCAGTTGATTTTACTCATCACAAATATCCTTGAATGACTGAACAGAAATGATGTTTTAAAGTAAGGTGGAACTTTTACAAATTTATGTTACCATGAAATGACTGACGTTTTGGCGCACCAAGTCTCAAAAAGCAAATTTTTAGAAAAGAAAAATAGAGGAAGACAAGAAGGGAGCTGTGATTTAGGGCAATGGCAGGAAGGCGCGGTGCATCTATAAATCTCTGAAGAGCAGTTTGTTGAATAAATGCTTTCCCTTTGGAAGGCAGATGTTTATTGGTAAATACTTGTCAACACTGTGGCTAGCTCATCTGCAAGGGGAGATGTCTGGGCACTTTTGTTCCCCAAAGACCATCATCAGATAAGGAGAAGGGAAACTTGATAGCAGGCTTCCCTGTGGCTCAAATGGTAAAGAATCTGCCAGCAAGGTAGGAGACCAGGGTTCGATCCCTGGGTCAGGAAGATCCCCTGGAGAAGGGCATGGCAACCCACTCCAGTATTCTTGCCTGGAGAATCCCATGGACAGAGGAGCCTGGCAGGCTACAGTCCATGGGGTTGCAAAGATTTGGACACGACTGAAGAACTGTCACACCACACCAAGCTTGACAGCAGCTCTTGGACCTGTATTCACAAAGCAATGCTGAGCTGACAATGAGCTGTTGTAGGCTCACTGCTAATCCCAGACCTTTCCTTCTAAGATAGAGTGATGCTTATACACACGTGATGCACACATGCACACACTCCTCTTATCTGATTCTGGCATAGCAATAAGATTAATGTTCAGAAAAAATTCTGTCCCCAGGGCATTGTACCAGTGTTTTCCACAGTCGAACTCAGCATACTGATTTCAATCTGGGTTAAGCAAGGAGAAATAAAACCAAGCTTGGATGATGAAGCCTAAAACTTGAGGTGGTTAGGGTGACAGAGTGTAAGGAAGGTTACAGTTCCCTAACTGCTGGGAGTTGCATTCAGAAACTGCAGTCAGATCTTGGCAAAGAGGCCAATTAAAAACATGGGTTACAGAGACATGGATGGACCTAGAGACTGTAGTACAGTGTGAAGAAGTCAGAAGGAGAAAAACAAATGTCAACTATTAATACACATATATAGAATCTAGAAAAATAGTACAGATGAACCTATTTGCAGAGCAGAAATAGAAACAAAGATGTAGAGGACAAATGTATGGACACTAAGGAGGGTAAGAGGGAGGGGTGAATTGGGAGATTGTGATTGACATATAGAGAAGGAAATGGCAACCCACTCCAGTGTTCTGGAGAATCCCAGGGACAGGGGATCCTGATATATGATTGTATATATGATTGACATATGTATATATGTTTGACATATATACACTATTCATATATATATATGTTTGACATATATATACTATTTATATATTTATATATATATATATATATAATAGACAACTAATGAGAACCTATTATATAGCTCAGGAAACTCTACTCAATGCTCTGCAGAGACCTAAATGGGAAGGAAATCCAAAGAAGAGGGTATATATTTAAACATATAGCTGATTCACTTCACTGTGCAGCAGAATTCAATACATTATAAAGCAACTATATCCCAATAAAAATTAAAAAATTAAAAACATGAGTGGTGAATATTCCTCAAAATAATATATTTGAATCTGCAGTGGAAGGTGTTCAAAACTTAAATGATATATGCACCACACCTTAGCCCCCAAAAGGAACAAAACTGAGTTAGTTGAAGTGAGGTGGATGAACCTAGAACAGGGTAAAGTAAGTCAGAAAGAGAAAAACAAATATCGTATATGAACACATATATATGAAATCTAGAAAAATGGTACTAGGGAACCTATTTGTAGGCAGGAATAGAGGCAAAGACATAGAGGACAGACTTGCAGACAAAGCAGGGAAGGGAGTAGGTGGGACAAATCAAGAGAGTAGCACTGAAGCATATACATTACCATGTGCAGAAGAGCTAGTGGGATGTCGCTGTGTAATACAGGGAGCTCAACTCTGTCCCAGAAGGGTGGGATGAGGGGTGGAGGTGGGAGGGAAGCTCAAGAGAGAAGGGATATATGTATATATATATATGGCTGATTCAAGATGTTGTACAGCAGAATCTAATACAACATTGTAAAGAAATTATATTCCAATAAAAACAAAACCTGAATGATACAAAGTACTGCTGATATAGTTGCTCTAAGCTCTGCAGAGAATGTCACTCTCTAGGAGGCCAGGGAATTTGACTCATTGCAACCTAGCCCTTAGAACAGGACCTGGCCCAATAAATGTTTGATAAATGAACAAATAGATGAATGGACTGAATGAAGATAAGTATCTTCCCTCTTGGGGATCTCAGCCAAAGCAAAAGGAGAGGTAATTTGCCCATCAGCATTTTCTCTAACAACACAAGCACTGTTTGAGCTCATGGGAAGAGAAGTTTACAAGGTAGATGTAAGTGGTTTTTCCCCTGTTATAGCAAATTTTAGCAGGACCTTGATAGCAAGGTTCCAATTAAATCTACAAAATAAGCAAGGTTTTTCAGATTCTTACCCGAGTCATCCTAGTGGCCTGTATTCATAAAATCAAAGTTGATTGGCCACATACCCATCCCACAAGAATAAGCACCCACATCTTTTTTCCTACAGAAGGCTTTGTCCCTCTAAATTCTTTCTACTCTTACTGCATTTCTCTGCTTTAAATGGAGCATTACTCTTTCCTACTTTCCCCCCTCCTCCCTGCCCTCAAGTATGCCCACAAATATTGGCTACTTACATGACCCAACCCTTTGTAAAACTCATTCTTGCTTCCCACCACCCAGAAATCTTAACATTCCCCACCACACACTTTGCGAGTCAAAATTTAAGGGTGGCATCTAAAGTCAAACCTCACTTTTCACTTAATCAAACCCAATAATTACTCTGCTTTCTGAAGTCAAAGCCTACTGCAAATTCAATACAAACCATCTAAAATTAGCATTTGCCTTCCCCTCAATGCCAGCGGTGCTGAGTGACTCAGCCCTGCCAGGCACCAGCCCCTTCAGCTTCCAGGGTCTGAGCTGACACCCTTGTCAGGACACATTCCTTGGTTTTGTAACCACGTTCCTTCTCCATCTTCCCATTCACCCCAGTGAACCTCCCTGACTTCAGCACCTCTCTCTCTAGTTTAAACCATGTCAGGCCTGGCTCTTCTGCCAAGGATGAGAGCAGACAAAGATAAACTCTGTTTTCTGACAACAGGGGAGGGAAGGATTTCTCTTCATCGACCTTCTGCTTAAAGGAAAGGAATCACACTATCATCCTTGGGGGGCCAGCCTTCAGATATAGTAATGCATATGGTAAAATGTACCTAATACTGAAATGCCACTGGATTTCCATGAGTCTTGGATGATGAAGAAGGAGGGTGAGGGAATATTACAATACTTACGACTCATCATTATGGATATCAGTGATCACTGAATTGTAGGCTTTGGAAAGGTCATTGATGAATGCAGATTTGCTTTCTGCTCTTGTTTCTTTGCGCTAGTCATGTACAGCCTGTCTCTGGATGCTGGAAGAGCTCTCTGGAGCTAGCTGCTTTTTAAAAAAAGATATAATTAACATATAATCTTGTGTAACTTTAAGATGTGCAATGTGTTGGTTTGATACATTTCTATAGTGTTATATGATTGCTACAGCAGTGAGCTAAGGCCTTTATCACATCACATATTTATCATTTCTGTGCTGAGAACAGTTATGTTTAGTCTCTTAGCAACTCTGAAATTTATAATATAGTATGGTTGACTATCGGAGAAGGCAATGGCAACCCACTTCAGTACTCTTGCCTGGAAAATCCCATGGATGGAGAAGCCTGGTAGGCTGCAGTCCATGGGGTCGCTAAGAGTCGGACACGAGTGAGCAACTTCACTTTCACTTTCATATGGTTGACTATAATCACTGTGTGTTGCCTTAGATCTTCAAAACTTATCTAGTTGCAAATTTCTACTTTTAAACATTACCCCAATTCCCACCCCATCCGCACCCCAGCCCCAGGTCCTGATAACAACCATCCAATTCTGTTTTTATAGAAAAGTTGTTCTTTTTCTGGGGTGGGGGGAGGATTCTACTTTTTTTTTGATTCCTCACATAAGTGATATCACACAGTATTTGTTTCTTCTCTCACTTCCTAGCTGGTTTCTTGGTGTTTAGTCCTCTAGTATGATCTCATCCATTCAACAAATATTTAAGTTTTCCACTATGTGTTTAGTAGAATTTCTAAATTTGGGTTCTGACATTGAGATGGGCTGGGACCTGGGACACTTTAATGCAGTGGTTGCATCTGGACAAACTACTTCTGGAGCAACAAAATACAAAGAAACTATAAGGGACTAAAAATAACTGCGTGCATATGCAGTTGGGGCAAATTATGGACAAAAAAAAAAAAAAAAAAAAAAAACACCCAATAACTGCCACTTCTGAAGAGCCAGGAGCAAAAGCAGGTGTCAGGAGTGAAAGCAGGCACGTGCCCCCTGCACTCACCACCACCAAAGGGGTGGGCAAGCCATCTAAGCCACCCCTCTGACCCGACCCATGGACACACCCTACCATCACCCCACATAAGGAACCAGCTCACTCCCAGGCGGAGCGAGCAAGGGAGCCTGTTACTTGCTGTTGCTCCCCCATTGCTGCAGCAGAGCCCCAGTAAAGCTTTGTCTGAATTTCTTGTCTGGCCTCTAGTCGATTTCTATTGACTGAGGAAGGCCAAGAATCTGGTTGATATCAGCATTAACTATTACAAATGATCAAGGAAGTTCACTGAGTACCTTATCTAATAGAATAAATAATAAACCTATGCTTCAACTTTCTGGTAAAGTTTTGGTTTTGTCCGTTTTCCCCACAATGGTTAATCGTAGCCCATGAAGTAGAAGTCTCACAAGGTCTTTCTCTGGTCTCATCTGTCTGTTGGATGATAACACACAAAATGAAGCAGGATTAGGTTTTTTATTTTCACCTTACTGATCATTTTTCTAACTATGAAAGAGAGTTTTACCCAAACTCATCCCTCTGCTAAGTGAAATGGACTCAAAAATTTATATAGGGGAAAAAAAGTTGTATAGAGATGCCCCACCTCTTTCCTTCTATAATGCAATTTTTTTTTGGGGGGGGGGGTGAAGGTAGGATGTATCCACTCATTAATATTTGACTCATAACTTTATTCAAGATGATTAATTTGAAGGCACAGTGGAGGGAAATAGAATTCTACAGACTAAGAACCAGTCTTGGTTCTACTAAAGACCAAGCTGGTCCTTCAGCTTCCTCAACAGGTTTAAAGTGCATGTGTTAGTATTTGCCCATAGCAATGTTAGGAAAAATCAGATGATGGCCAGATGGAAGGCTTTATATAAGACAAGCCATTGAGATATGTCTCAAAGCTAATTGCTACTTTTCAGTAAAGAGTTATGTTATTTTTAAAATAACCAAGTACTTTTGACACTAAGAATCTTCTCACTGGAACTTTTGAAATTTTCTTGATGTGCTCATTTCAGCAGAGTCAAATACCAGCAACAATCTATCATATCAGGCTAAACATTTCTTTACTTAATATTTTAAATTTATTGAAATGGCAATGCCACTAAGCCAAAGTATCACAACTGAAAAATTAAGCCAATTACACCTAATACCTTATTTTTTAAACTTTCTAAAATATAAAATGGTATTTTAGTTATATCATGTAGGAATGTTTAAGATGCTAACCAAAAATCTTCAGGGGCTCTGGAGTGATATACTTTATAGTTAATGATGTCCTTTATGCCGTAATCAACTTTGGACAGTTGATCCTTCTGAGAAAAGCAGAATATAACATTCATACATTTCCTTTTGTTTTTAACTTGAAAATTGTAAGTTTTGTAATCTTATTTGTATAGTTCTATTCTGGTTTTGTACCAGTATAGGTGAAATAAGCTTGAAGAATTTGTCCCTGATTTTATAACAATACACAGGCAAGCAGTGTTGTAATCAATAAAACTAGTATAACTCACACTGAGGGGAGATGGGGTGGGTGGGGTTGTCTGTGAGAATATGTGCCTTTTAAAGGGGTACAGGCTTGAAAGACACTGATCTATACACACATTTCCTTTTTAAAATAAATTTGTTACCTTTGAATCTTATCACTGATTTAACAGCAATAGTTACAGTTTCATTCTAAATACATTGAGGTTAGTATCTTAATAGCAATTAATTCTAAAGAAGAGTTAAAATAAAGACAATGGTTTTAATGTGCACTATATAGCTTATGTTGGCTGAATTTTATAGATTACAGTATGCGCTTCCCTGGTGGCTCAGCTGGTAAAGAATCTGCCTGCAATGCAGGAGACATAACATGGGTTCGATCCCTGCGTTGGGAAGATCCCCTGAAGAAGGAAATGGAAACCCACTCCAGTATTCTTGTCTGGAGAATCCCATGGACAGAGGAGCCTGGCACGCTACAGTCCACGGGGTTGCAAAGAGTCGGACATGACTGAAGTGACTTAGCACGCACGCATATGTAATTTAAAAATGAACCTGTTTTGTTCTCCTGTGTTTACATATACTCATGTATATGTGCATTTAAGTAAATGAAAAGGAAAGTCTAGATTTTTAGATTCATTATTCAAATACAATCATATTCAGAAGCCAAATTATACAAAACTAAAGCAAAGTTCAGGAAAAGCATAGAGTTTTGCAATATTACTCTGCTCTAGATTTCAATACCAGCCCTCTGTCACCAGGTTCTTGGATTTCTTTCAAATCCCCCATGAAAAGCAGCTGATCTTGCTCTAGGATGTAACAATCCTACACTTTACACTAGAAGGCTTTACACTAGGAGGAAGAAATCTTTTCATCACACTCCAGGAGAGGCCTCGTATATAGAAAGCTCCACCTCTGTATCACCTTCTTTTGCTTCTGCTAAGATCGCCCAGCCAACCTTCCACCATCAAAGGCTTGCATAAAACATACTTCTCCTCTAGGTTGAGGTGTTTTATGTTTAATCTCTGAGGAGAGTTCACCTTTGTTAATATCAATCTCTCCCAAGTTTCCCTCAGTCTTTCATCCCAAACACTATCCATAAATTCTGCATACATTGAGAGGAGACACAAATGGATTCAAAAGCCTTGGACACATTTACTATCTGTCTTGTGGGCCCGTTTTCAGCAGTGGCAGCTCAGATGTCTGAGTTGCTGCCACTTGGTCCCCATGTCTTCCCAGAGCTTAAAGTATTTTTCACTAATGATATTTAGCACTATTCACCAAGACAACTGAATTTCACATATTTTCATTGAAAACATGCACAAAATAAATGCCTATTCTTGTTTTTGGCCACACCAAATGGCACACTGAATCTTAGTCCCCTCATCAGGGACTGAACCCATGACTCCTGTATTGAAAACATGGGGTCCCAACCACTAGACCACCAAGGAAGTTCCAGCCTTCTTTTCTATAAAAGGATAATATCTCATGATTAAAGAGAAGTAACTATTGGAATTCTTTCAGATAATCTGGAATGAAATGTCACTTTATTCTGGTTTCTTTCTGGAAGAAATAAAACAGACTTGTAAAAAGTTCAAAGTCCTTTTCTCAGTGGCTGCAAGCTCCATACTCTGTAGGTTGCCATACGTATCTGCACGGTGGAAGACAGGAACTGTGATAAATACCATTCATGGGTCTGTCTGGTTTTTGTTTCTTCCACTTTATGGAATATCTACTCTCAAGGTTCTCAAAAACCATTTAATCTGTAATCCTTTCCTAGACAATAGTTCTAGAGATTGCTTGCTTTGTGAGTCTCCAAAAGAATATCATAACACCTAAAAGCAAGGCATGAGGCAAAACATATCTTTGAAAGTTACATTTGAAGATGGGAGAATGTAAATGAAATCAGATAGAAATTCTAAGTGTTGAGAAATGACACTGAATTTAGGGGCTAATTCACTTAAATGCAAAAAATTTTCATTCAGATTAGTCAAAATAGCATTTATTTCAGGCTGGATTTTGTTGCCAAGCTAATCTTTCTTACAGTATCTTCGTTGTAAACATTTGAACAGTGCAGAAAGTGAGACATACCTAAACCATGAGGTCCTCACCCCTTCTTCCTATCCCCCAGAGAGGTTTAAGAATTTTGTATATCTTCGTGGATATTTTCACTGCATACATTTCTTGAAAACACACACATTATCATAATATACTTTCTGTTCTGCAATCTGACAACACATGGAGCTGATCTATAGTAAGAAGCTGTAGTGAGGCGGTTTTCCTGCAGGGCTGCCAGTGTGCCATCTTTACTGGTAGTTAAAAAAATTTAAGTTGGGTGTGGAAGGTGCTAGGGCTCTGATGTCCCAGTCTCCTTCTGAGCAAAAGAAATCATCACTGCTTCTCTCTGCTCATTTAGAAAACTCTGTAGCAAACTACAGGGTGGGTGCTGAGTGAGACTCTGGGTACTCTGAGCCCAGTCAGAGGCATGGCCCCTGCCCTCCAGGAGCTTCTTACTCTGCTCTCCTGACAAACCACCGCCCCCAGAAAGCATCTGCTACTCTTGGAAGACAAACTTTACTGAGCACCTGTCACAAATCAAGAGCTGTTAGACACGGCATAGATGAACAAGGTTCCAAACCTGCCCTTCAGAGAGCAGGGTCAGACTCTAGTGGAGACATATACTATCGCTATCGTGAGAACACTGTGAAATATGCAGCCTGCTGTAAGGAGGTAAGACGAGATGTCATTTCACTTAGCTCTAAGGAGGAGGGGAGCAGAGGGTTGGGAAGCTTTCCTGAAGTTCAAAGGTGGGATAATTTCAGGCAGAGGGGACAACGCAAGCAGACACCTGCTTCAGGACAGGCGGGGAAACTGCAGCAGTTTAGGGCTGCTGAAGCATGTGCAGCAGGGTCAGAACACGGAGGTTTTTTTCACACGTGTGTCTGAGACACTGAGGGGTGGAGGGGGACTGGTTTAGGCAGAAGGATTGGTGTGGGCATAAAGCATCAGAGCACTCACATTTACAGCTAAAGGAAGCCGGGAAACTAACCCAGAGACTGTGGCAGGGGGTCCAGAGGAGAAATTATGATACTAAACCAGGCATGGATATTTAGTGGGTAAAACCATCTGGGTGTGAGAATGAATTGGATGTGAAGTTTGAAAGAAAAAAAAGACAGGTTTTGGAATAACCCCAAGGTTTAAAATGTTGGTGATCGGTAGATGATAGTCTTTTTTGTTTGTTTGTTTTTGCATTACCTGGTACTTACTCCTCAGGATAAAAGCCTTTTTCTATCTTAAACGCTTTCAATTCTATCTTCCCATCCCATCTTCTTAAGACAACGGAGTAACCTGCCTCACCTCCTATTGTCTTCAACCTAGTGCAGTGTGCCCCGGTACCCACAGCGCCCTCCAAATGCTCCACGAGGGTCACGCGTGAGGGGTCCTGTTCCCAGAGCTCTTGGCAGCAAGAGGCTCTGTGATCAGATCTTGAACTCTCTCTTCCTTCGCTTTGCCCGACGTGGCCCCCTCTCCTGGTCTCCTTTACTCTGCATGTCGGCTCCTCCACTGGCTCTCCCTCGTCCCTGGTCCCAGAATCAAGTTCATCTTCTCTTCAGATTCTCCAGATGCCATCCCATCCACACCTCCATCTCCGTGATGAAGATTCCCAGCCATTCTTCCAATTCCAAAGTCAGGTGTCCAAGTGTCCTAGGCCGTCAGGGCCCATTTGCCCAGAACGCCTCTCTCCTCGTCTACATTCTCTGCTTGTGCACAGGGTACCACCAGTGATTATCCTTCAAAGCCTTTATCTGGAGCCACACTTGGGTCTAGCTGGACACAGGCACAGATGCTCAGTTCTCAGCTCCCACCCCCCACCTTTGCATTGCTGTGTTCTTTGTCCTTCCTTCGTTTAAAAAACATATTTGACACATAAAAAACATCTACAAAGTCAGCACCCCACATTCTGGCTTATTATTCCATTCTTTCCTTTATTATTTTTATAATATGTAATACATACAGAACTCTGTAATATTAAGCTAGTTGTGAAGCATAATAAATAACCATAAACCTACAACCCCAAAACCTGAACATTACTAATAACCAGCGTCTAACCATGTGTCCGTGATATCTGCTCCCTCTGTTTCCCTCTCAGAGGTTTGTTTTGGCTTATCTTTTTTTTTTTTTTTCACACTTTTAGTTTTACCATTTACACATGCATTGAGAAGATGCTCTTTGGTTTTGCTTGGTTCTGAGCTCAATAAAAATAGTCTCAATCATATCCTGGGACTTTTTTTCTTTAATATTTTCAGAGATTCATTTTTCTTGTCGGGTATAGCTGTGATTCACTTATATTTTTACTACAGAATAATATTCCTTACTGTTAATACACCTAATTTACTTAAATGCTGTCCTGTAGACAGGAAGGCATTTCAGTTTTTCCAGTTATAAGTATCATGAAGACGTTACTATAAACATTTTTGTACATATCTCCTGGTACACAAAGGCAGGCGTTTACTGGATACATAGCTGGAAGGTGGACTCATAAGCTAGAGTCCAAAGTGTGCAAATGTTCAACTTGGTGAGGTGTGGTTGTTTTCTAAAGCAGGGGCGCCTGTTTACAGATCATGAAATGAGCTCACACGATCTTCTTTAGCACCTGGTGCTGTTAGATTCCTTAACTTTGTAAATCTTATGGATGTAACTTAACAAGCTCATTGTGATAGTAATTTGTATCTCACAAGGTTTCTATTGATTTATAAGCCCCATGTATTTTCTCTTCTGTGAAATGCCTCTTCAAGTCTTTTTCATTTTTTTTCCTTCTTTTTGGTTTTTAAAAATTACTCAAAAAAGCTTCATTTCTTAAATTTAGCTTTCTGACTCTCTGCTTGATTTTCTGCTCCTTGGTAAGGGAAGTGCACTTGATCCTGTAACAGACATATATCCACACAGAAAACCAGGCCTGGCTGACATGTCTTTTTGCTTTAGACCACCTCATAAAGAACCTTAGGTCTCACAGCACAAACTCCTTGAAGGTGGCCTGGGCACACACCACATGCGGATTTTAGTGCTATCCCAACTTTCTTGGTATAAAGGTAAACGATTCTATTACCAGGGGTTAAGGACAGCCTAGTCTTGTTAAGAGGCTGTATTGTAGGAAAGCTTATAGCGGCATAATCAAATGCTGGACCGTCCTGAATGCCTCTAGATACCATCCTGGGAAGAGGAAGTCTGTTTCCTATTATTTAAAAAATAGGAATTCTCTCTATATTCTTCTTACTACTTCCTTCTCAGTTAACAGTATTGTAAATATCAAGTCTTGGTTTGTCTTTTTACTACACTAAATTGTTTACTAGCTTAACCTAAGTGCTAGTTTGAATATATTTGACTTAATCATCTTTAATGGTTAGCATATGTCTCAAGAGATTTGTTCCTGCCCACAGGAACAAATTTTTTCTTCATGCAAACATTTAAATATTTGCTTTTTGCAACTCAGACCTTAACGTATTTGGGACTGATTGCTAGGTGAGACGTGAGGCGTGAACCGAGCTTCATTTTTCCGTAAGAA
Source organism: Bos mutus (assembly GCF_027580195.1). Classification (NCBI taxonomy): domain Eukaryota; kingdom Metazoa; phylum Chordata; class Mammalia; order Artiodactyla; family Bovidae; genus Bos; species Bos mutus. The sequence goes on from NC_091644.1 coordinate 36,102,181, forward strand.
TAACCGTTGTTCTAAAACTACTTACGGAGTCACCCTTCGTCCCCCACTGACCTGCCATGCCATCTCATCATATCTCAGAGGTCAGTATATATGCATGGGCTACTTTCCAGGCTCCTCATTTCACTGCACTGCTCAGAACGCCTGCACCACATACACCACAGACTCCACAATAAAACTTACCATCTTGTAAGTCTCCTCAACCTCTTCATCATAGTTAGAAGCATCCAGCTATCTTAGTCCTTTGCCATTCCACAAACATTTAAATATCTGCTCATCACATTCAGCAAACCTCTGTTGGAATTTCTGCTTGAAATGGCGTTGAGTCTACAGATAATTAAGGGGGAGATCTGACACCCTTACAACCTTCAGTATTCATGAACAAAGGCAGTTCTTCACTTGTTTCTACCTTGCTTCTTCACCTTTATACTTCAAGTCCCAAATCAGGCCTTAACCTAAAACACTGCCCGCCTTAACCATCTGGTTAAGGTATTGGGGAAAGTATTTCACCTTCCCAACTAAAAGTGTGTCTTTTATGTGCAAATTGGGGTGAGTTTGAGGTTTCTGTTGGAGCGATGGTAGAATTCTTCCTTACTGAATATATCAAGAATTTGAGAAGAGTAAGATGATATTGGTTTGAGACGCACTGGGTTTGAGGTGTCTCTTGTATACTGGATGCTTGCTATGCTATGTTCTTCAGGACAGAGGAGTCTGGATAAAGATACTAGTTTGATGAGATTGCCCACTGAAACTACATGACTAAGAAGGTAACTAGTGATGGGATCGTGAGGACTAGGATTTAAATGGATAGAGGAAGAGAAAATTATGAAAGAAGCTAAGAAATAAGAAACATGTAAAGTTAACCAGAAAAGTGAAGTCAGGAGGAAACAGGGAAAGACGATTTCTGAAGTGGTCAACATTGCCCAAATCCAGAGAAGAAAAATCACTAGAATAGCCAATGTTAGATCTTAACAGATCTAACAATTAAGAGGTCATTTATGACAGAAGAGATGGGTTTTAAAAAAAAAAACACTTAACTTCACTGAGTTAAGGAGAGAATGGGAAAAAGTGGTTGGCGTAAAACAGACACTCAGATACTTGTTGAAGACAAGCCTGAGAAAAATGGAGAGAAGACAGGCTAGTCTCTAAATGAGCCCAGCTGTGAAAGGAAGGAATAGCAGAATGTCTCAGAGGAGAAACAGGACATTATGAGACCTGACCTCTACCATCATCCCATACATTGGCCTCCATCCCATACACAGGTAGCAGAGTGAGCAAGCTGCCAAACAAGTGCTTCTTTAGAGGGAAAAATAAACATGGGATCCCTAAGGGGAATGATGAGAGTGAGCGAGTGGATGTGAGAGCCATGGATGCTGACGACAAGGTGACGTTCTAGATGACAGAGACACAGAAAAGACTCCGGGTACAGCATGGTCACCTTCCTGCCTTTGAGGTCACCTGACATAAATTAAAGAAGGGGTTTTCCTCAAGCTATCTTCTATATTCTTTAATGAAAATACAGGGGCTCAAACTTGAACAAATTGGTTTTGTCTTTAGATAAAAGGCATCCATCACAGGATCAGATCAACAATACAATGAAGGAAGCCGTTCTGTCACATTATGAGTTGAGAAAAGATATGGTAAACATTTAATGAAACTGGGAAACTTTTAACAAGTGTGATTCAGATAAAATAAATTAAAATATTAGGAAAAGATTATTCTTTCTTATACAGAAGGATGTGCCAACACCTAGAGTAACAGAGCTGCTACGGAAGAGGAATAAGTCCTCCAACTGAGCATCTAGGACAGATTAAATGGACCCTAAAGAAAGCATATAATTCTCTTTTTAAAAGAAAGCATATAATTCTCTCTTTAAGGGCCAGTGATGCCTGAAAAGCCATGTTACTCTTCAGGAACACATGTATATGCTGTTATATAGGATTATCAACTGCTAAGCTTTTTCCCCCTTTCACCTCCAACATACCTGAGTGTATATTTGATGTAACTGCTTTGGGATGAGGCCAGCTTATACCACGAGGGGAGAGGGGACTGTCTTACAGGAAATGAGATCTGATGATGCCAATGACATAGAAAGTAGCTTCTTACTCCAGTCACTGTGTTCAAGTGTGTTCCAGAAAGGGTACCTAGTATACGGAACCAGTCATTCCCACGTGCACTTCCTGAATGTCTTTTCACCCCATCAATCTCTTATTCCCTTTCCTTGAGTACCTACCCTGTGCTGAGCTCTAGAGACCTCACAGAAGCTGCTGTCTATCAAGCTCTCACTATATGCCAGACCCATGTTACCCGCCTTACATGCGTTCTCTCATTTAATCCACGTCTCATGCCCACAAGAGAGGAACTAGTATCACTGTCCCCATTTTACAGATGAGAAAATTGTGTTAAGAGAACTGAAGTAATTTGCCTCCGTCATACAGCAAGCATGTGGCAAAGCTGAAACTTGAATCCGGGTGTGTCTGACTTAAAGCCCACGCTCTCAACCATCTCCCTGCACTAACCATGAACAAGTCCACGTGCTGTTCCGATACCGTACAAGTTTGGAGTTGGGGCAGTGCAGAAAAGGAAGAACTGAGAAGTGAGGCTGCCCGTCCACCCACTCTGCACAGGACGTGCAGCTGAGCCTGCTCAACTCTGGAACAGGACCCAGGGGTTAACCACCCTTAGCAGCCGCTGCCTCTGCCTACCTCCTTCCTCCCCCTCAGGGAGAGGGAATAGGAAATTATGAGAGAACAAAATGCTTGGAGAATGCTGTATTTAACTCGCTAGGGCAAGCAGCCTGAGCGCCTCTAATAAGCCTCAGAGAGAGTGTGCCTTTGGCTAAAGGGATGCCTTTAAGCATCTCCTGGAGGATTCAGGAAAGGAGGTCTCCGGGAGAGAGCAGAGTGATGCTTCTTCCCTGTCAGAGTAACAGCTCTAACCACTCAGATTTAAATGTCCCATTGCTCACAGCATCACTCTGCCAAAGGGTCACATTTTCTATTCAACTGAAGTGACCTCCTAGGTCTGGGATAAAAATGAAAAAAGTCTGACTTGCTTTGAAATGCAAAAGACCTCCATCTCCAGCTTGTTCTAGTCCCCAAGGGACCAGGGACACCCCTGGAGTCTGACTCGCTGCTCTTTATTCAAAGTCCAGACCCTGGTCTTCTATAAGGTCCCCCCAAAGGTCCGCACCCTGGAGTGGTGCAAAGGGCAACCAGATGCAGATGGGCTCCTGGCCATTGCGCTGTTATGATTATAATAGGCACTTTGGACTGTTTCCCTGAGGATCACCAAGTACAGACAGGTTAAAAAAAAAAAAAAAAGTTAGTCTGTATCATATCCCAAAATGGGTCCAAGCCATTTCTCAACCTCGGCCACAGACATGTTCTTCCTCGAAGCATAATCCTCAATCTGCAAAAGATTAAAGGCAGTTTGTTAAAACAAAATGATATGACTTTCTGAACTAAAGTTCGCTCAGCATTCACTAAGATACTCTAAGTACTTTCCACGTCTTATCTTAATATTAATAGTGATCCATTGAGTTAAGCAGAGACAGATATTTATTTATTCACTAGAGTGCCTTATTCTCTGGGCAGAAAAACAATATGTAGTAACTATCTGGTGCTTAGAGGCCTGGCTGGGGTGAGAGGGGGAGGGGAGGGGAGGGTGGTCTATTTATACCTGGGAGGACTAGAATTGGAGTAATGAGTTGAAACCAAAGCAAGACATTAGTGGGGGTAAATTTCTTCATCTTTTGCCTCTCATTTTATTCTCATTCACATGTAAAATAGCTTTAACAGTTCCATTTAAAACAAGACAGGCACCAAGGGATGCCGCCTACAATGAAACAGCTAACTTACCTGATCCTTGGAAATTTTCCCCACGGCAAAATACTTGGACTTCAAGTTGGAGAAGTAAAGGCCAGATACTGCTGAAGCAGGTGCCATGGCCAGCGATTCTGTTAACCTAATGCCTGAGGAGAGCACCATGAGGAAAAAGGCACATTTATTCAGTGCTGAGACAGGCCTGCCAGTTGCTGGCACCCAATAAAGTCTTATTTACAAGTGAGTGAGAGTGAACTTGTGCCTTTTAGGTGGACACATGATGTGGCATGAAAGCCGTGAGCAGAGTAGTATAGCAAACTCCCACCAAGGGGATGAACAAATTTAGGACATGCAGATCTCCTGTGACCAGGGCAGGGGTGGGGAGGAGGCCTGGAAGACTGTACACTCTTCCCCCGCCCTCCAAGATCAGTCACAGAGGCTACACCCGGGCCTTCTAAACAAGGACCCCAACCCTGGAGTTGAGGACACCATCTGGGACTGCAGAGGCTCCTGTGGGGCCAAGGTCACTAAGGGATGACTGACAGCTGGGCCCCACTAAGCAAGAGCCCACGTCACGGCTACCTAGCCTACGCCATTCACTTTCTGGACTAGGCAACAGGGCAGTGTGAAGGTTTAGTGCTTTGCCAAAGGTCACCCCGCTGGCTTATGGGTCCTAAATCCCCACCGCCCGGCTCCTGAGCCTGTGCTGAGCCTGCCAGCCCAGATTCAACAAGCCTCACAGCTCCCCACGTGCACCTACATTCTTTGATTCTCCAGCGTGGATGGCACGCTTCTGATGACCTCCACTAACAGTGCGTTAACAGTAGTGTAGATATAAAGAGGAAGGGAGCAGAAGGGAAGGATGAGAGTTCTGTGAGACCAAAGTCCAGGGATGCTCCTGGAAGGAATGGAAGGACAGAGCGATGTGAAGTGTGTTACTTACTAGAGGTTACAGAGGTCACTCACTAGTGGAGAGGCTGAAAACAGTAACACACATATATTAAGGAATGGGGTAGGCGATGTGTGAGATGGTATGAATCAGCTAAGCTCCCATCTGTTGTGGTGAAGGGAAAATAATAAACTGATAAACCTAAAGATGGAAATGTAAGACCACCACTTGATAATATGGAGGGAAGAGGTCCCATTTCTACAGGACCTCCATGTGCAGAAATTAAAATCTGTTTCTTTTCCTCTTGTTGGAAAATAATAATGTTATGGAGGTGAAGTGCTAGAACAGACTGTGAGCAGTGAGGAAAGGGCTTCCTCAGTGGCTCAGTAGTAAAGAATCTGCCTCCAGAGCAGGAGCCGCAGGAGATGTGGGTTCAATCCCTGGGTTGGAAAGATTCCCTGGAGAAGGGCATGGCAACCCATTTCAGTATTCTTGCCTGGAGAATCCCATGGACAGAGAAGCCTAGCAGGTTACAGTCCATGGGGTCACAAAGAGTTGGACACGACTTCAGCACACGCACACTGAGGAAAGACGCGATTGGGGATTTTACCATAAGCCCCTCTCCATGTTTTCCCCGTCACCCCTTCATGCCTCTCCTTCGCTACTGTGTGTGTCACCTGAGGAAGATTCATGCCCCTCTCCAGCACTGACCTGTGCGCTGCTCCACGTCCGCCAGCCTCCACATGGTCAGCTTCTCAGTGTGGTCAGGCTGGCTGGGATAGCCGGGCGCCGGCCGGATGCCCTCGTAGCGCAGTCTCCGCAGGTCAGCCACAGCCAGCTGCTCACCACTAGAGTAACCCCACAGCTCCCTGCGGACCTGCTCGTGCAGCTCCTCAGCGAAGGCCTGGGACCAGGACACGGAACACACAGCTCAGGCAGAGGTGGGAGCCCCTCTCCTGCCTCCATCCTGCCTGCTATCCCACTCGCCCTGCAGGCAGGGAAGATCCGCAGAGGGACAAGTGACAGCCGACAGTCTCAACTCATCTGTAGTGTCACCAGCGGCTCTGGGGCTCAATTTTGGTCTCTGTCTGGACTCTGAAAGGTCATAGTCCAAGATCTGAGCTCTGAGGCCCTTCAAACTTTCTCCTGACTCTCAGGTTCTGGTTTACGGTGGCCAGGAGGGGTGGGTGGATCGTGACAGTGGCCTCGGGAAAAGGGAAGTGGCCCCCACAGCAACATAGGCTGCCCCACCCCACAGAGGAAGATGAGGGATCTAACGAGGAGTTCACCATCAGAACTAGAAGCTCTGAATCAGAAATCTGTTTGGCTTTTCTCTGGCTCTTCTGGAAAACATTGTATCAAGGCTCTGGGGGCCGTTCCAACTACAGTGTTGCTGAAGGCTGCTCTGTGCCCAAAGATGAGGCATGAGAGCAACTCATGAATTCAAGATCTAAGAGTACACGTGTTGTTAGAGCCAGGAGTACACACGCACTCAAGCACACACATGCATAAACACACATGCCCGTCCCGTCCCTGGCTCCCAGCCCTGGACCCTGGCCTCAGGGCACCACGGTTCTACCTCGGCCAGCCGGTCCCCCAGCGCCTTGACCATGATGCTGCTGTAGTCATCACACTCCTCCTCATAGGCCTTGCTCAGCTCCTCCACCCCAAAGCAGGCAACGGCGAACAGGCCCAGGTAGTCGGGGATGCCTGAGTGCAGAGGGGCGATGAAGTCCGAGAGGCAGAGGTAGGGGTCCGAGCTGGCAGAGTCCTTCTCGGCCTTGAAACGCAAGGAGTGGGTGGAGCGGCCGTTAGCATGGATGGGGCGCTAACACACAGCAAACAGCAATCTAGCATCTTCCAATGAATACAAGCTTCAAACGGGGCTGCCTGTTGTGTTCACCCCAGTATTTAGAAGAGTGCATGATATATAGAGTGTTCAATAAACACATGTTGAATAAACAAATGGAACGAGACTTATACGATATGATGTACACACAGTTGAGAAACCAGTTAACCTCACACACTCACAAATATCTACTGAATGCCTACTGGAACTGGAACCCTAAACAGTTACATAAGATATTTTTTTTTCTCTCCAAAAGTGTTGTCAATTAGAGATCAACATTAAATCCTGAAGTTATGTTCAAAAGAGGTCTACTTGGTGTATAAGCCTCTACTTTGCATTGACAGAAGCAGTTCAACCAACGGCCAAGGTCAGCAACACAGGGCCACATGCTGCCAGCCATGGGTGGTGGTGAGTCATGAGACAGCTAAGGACACTGATTAAACAAAGCAGGATCTGCTTCTGGGGTTCTCTCCTCAGGCCAGGCAGCCATTCTCCCTGTTTTCCATCTCCAACTGATGACTGACTCTTCCTGCTGCTAAGTTGACAAGCAAACTCTTACACATGTTTCACAAGCAACACATATTTGCTGAGAAGGTAAATAGTGAATGGCTAATATGTACTGAGTGCTTACTATATATCAGGCATTAGTTGGTGCTTTATATGAACTAATTAATTAAATCATCTCGATAACCCTGTGAAGTAAGTGATACCATCAGTTCCATTTTACAGACAAGAAATCTGAGGCAGCAAGGGCTTGAAGAACTAGTTCAAGGCCAGAGAGTCGCAGGTCAGATCCACAACCAAGGCTCCTGACCACTAGGCAGCATTACTTAGGACAGAACGAATAATCAGTAAGCAGCCAGCCAGAATCTTCGTAGTTATTTGCTTGCCAGCTCTAGAAACAAGTACAGTTTAATCAACACGGGCAGAAAATGGTTAAGCGGCTGCAGGCAAGAAGGTAGCAGACAAAGGCACATGGGAATGTCATAGACCCAGGGCCAGCCCCGCAGGGAGAAGCTGCCTTCCAGTTGCACTCGGCCCATCAACTGCTCTTTGCTAACAAAAGCCAGAGGGAGAGGCAAAGCTTCCCGGCACCATAAGGAGAGACAGGTCATAGAGCCCCACAGCACTTTCAAAGACACAGTGATCAGAGCCACTCAGAAGAGAAGACCCCCCGCCAGTGCAGTGAGTCGCTATAGTCAGAATTTTCCAGTGTACTGGAAAAAAAGCACCTCCTTAGAAATATCTATCCAGGTAAGTATATACGTACTGAGGTCATTACATTAAATGCCCTAATACCGTCCATCATAGACTGCCTGGACAGGAACGGTGCTGGGTGTAAAAAGAGATCAGAGGACACAGGACTGAAGGAGGGAACTTCAGGCCAGGGAGGAGGTTTCTGAACTGAGTTACTTTGGTAAAAGGAAAGTCACTAATTCCCTAGTGAGGCGGGGCGAGAACTTAACATCAGAATCCTCTTGTGTCTTGCGGTATCTGAGCCTGAGTGCACAGTGAGGATGTGCCGGGCCTGGGTGCACACAGCAAGGCTGTAACTACTCCCATTTAACTTGTTAAGGTACCTTTTAATGTCCCCAGTTTAAGGATTCCCTCAGATGTTGTTACAGCTAAAATATCTGTCATTATGAATTATATGGTGGTTATGATGAAAAGCAATACTATAGTTTTGAAGGACTGAGAATGGTAGTTAAGACCCTGCAAAAATAACTTTCTACCACCCTTTGTTAATGACTGGTGAATTCTGGTTCCAGTTGATTAGGACACCTTGTTTTTTTATAGCAGCTGAAGGGACATGCTTAAAAACTTGCATGTTTAATGGCAGGGGCACAGAGACGGAGCCGTGTGCAGAACAGCCTGTTCTCTGACCCAGGAGGAGCCAGTGGTGTGAGGGTGTGGACAGGCTGGGCTCCCTCCAAGCTGTGGGGCTTAGCGTACTCTCCACTGGACCTTGTGTTCTCCTCTGCACATAGACACTGCCTGCCAACAAGCTGAGTGGAAATTAAACAAGATGCTCCATCAAGTGCCCTACTAAGCAGCTGGCCCCCAGTAGACATGCAGTGGAAGTCTGCTCCCACCTGTTTTCTCCTTGAGAAAGGGGGCCACCAGCCTGGTTTAACAACAGGCCTGGACCCAAACCGACATTCTTGAGCAAGTGAAAGTCCACCTGTGTGTGACCCCGAGGCAACAGCAGCGTTACTCCTCACCCATCCAATCTGACAGGAAACATCTCCCTCCTGCTGGTGCCTGAGGCCCAGCTTCCAAACCCGTGTTGCCCCATTCTCTCCATCACAAAGCCTCGGGCTCATGACTGCGATGGGTCATCTGGGGTGAGGGGGCGTGGAGCCAAGCTAACACAAAGCTCAGACTTATGCCAATCTTGTTTATCCGTGCCCGCTGGCAGCACGGCCTCCATACCTGCTGCCTGAGCCCGTAGAAGGTGGCTATGGGCTCCGAGGCCTGTGGCACTGCGCCTTCCGCGTACAGGTGGATATCATCCTGAATGCTCTGTGCTGGCCAGAACCCAACCACACCCCTGGCCTGGAGCTTCTTCTGACTGATCAGTGCCTGCAGCATATTTTGGGCATCATCGTAGACCTTTTTGGCCTCTTCACCTATTAGGAAAATATAAGAATTCACTTAGAGATTCAATAGCACCCACTAGAGAAAGCTTTTTAAAACTACTACTTGTCCCCAGTTTCCCTCCTTATTCCTCTCTTCTCCTCTCAAACATTTTAAGTCAGTATTTGCAGTCAGCACAGCCCCAGGTGCAGCAGCTGAGGGTTCAGCGGTTCTGCTAAGTACAGCTCCCAGACATAGTCGGCTCAACCAGCTCACACCACTCAGATTTTTCCATTTAACAAAAGGCAGGGCGCCAGCTCTCACTCCCTGCAGTAACGTGTCAGACAGAGTGACACAAAGCAGGCCAGATCCTCCCGTCACCGCGTTCCCTGTGCACACACAGCCCCCCTGACCTCGCCGTGACCCCTGGGGTTCAGAAGAGCCTGCAGAGTGGAGTGGGGTTCGGGTGCTGCAGGGATCCCACAGGCCTCGCCTGGCTACAGCAGTGCCAGCAGGGCCTCAGGGCTCACCAGGGCCTGGCCGGCCAGCTCTACTTTGGCCTCTCTACTGCTCCCTGTGATCACCCCAGAGCACTTCAGAACTAGAGCCCCTTTCTCACTACTGCACCCTGGGGAGCCTGAGAGCTGCTGTATCCCTGAATCCTAATATGAACCCCAGGGATCCCTCCAGGAAGGGGGCAAGGGGCGGTCTCTCAGGCTCCTCTCAGCCCTAACCCCACATGTCCAGCAGTCCACTCCTCATCTCGCTCTGAGCTGGCTGTTACTGAACCCTTTGAAGGGCTTAGCCTTCATGGGCTTAGATCCCATGTCTCTGAGGCAGGGCTGGAAGACAGAAGCAGATTATCTATCGACTGGCTTGTTGCCCCCAACCCTTGCCTCCACTGGGCACAATGGACTCCTTGCCATTCAAATCAGCCCAAATGCCCGTGCCTTCCCACTTGGTCTCCTCGGCCCGGAGTGTCCTTACTTCATCACCATCTCACATTCCCAGTCCCAGCCTCAGTAACTCCCACTTAATCTTCAAAGAGCAGTTCAAACCATCTCCTCCAGGAAGCCTTTCCTGATCTTCCAGTTTGAGCTTGAGCTCATCTCCCGGTGTGGTGTCCACAGAGGCCTGGGCTTAGCCCTGAAGCAGAAGCCCGGTCTGTCATACGAGAATCACCCTCCACGGCTGCCCCAGCCAGCAGGTACCAGATGGCAGCCATGATACGTCTTCTCTGCAGATCCCCAATGCCCAGCAAGTAATGGATGTCCACAAAGATTCAGTACAGAATGGGTAAGCGAAATGCCAAGTTTAGTCAATAAATAACAATCAACCCAGCAGTTTAAAAACCATCAAAAGACTGAGCAGGTAAACAATATCCTATATCATATTGTAACAATGAACTCTAGGAATCTGCTGGAAGCCCAGGGGTTAGGACTCCATACTCCAAGGACCCAGGTACGATCCCTGGTCAGGACCCCACAAGCTTTGAGGTGCAGCCAAAAGAAAAAACAAAAAACAAAAAACAAAACACTCCATCCAGCATAATCCAAACCCACTGCTCCACTACCTATTCTCATCTTCAAGGGCCCAAAACAATGTCTTGAATATCAGAGCAGGACGGAAGCACTTATGGTACTAACCTACAGTTTTGTCGTCAAATATCTTGGGAAAGCCTCGGTTCGGGTATTTGCCCCGGAGCTGCCAGACGTCGAAGAAAGGCTTCCAATCAATGTAGTCCACCAGCTTCTGCAGGTCGTAGTCTTCAAAGACCCGAGTCCCGAGGAACATGGGCTTCACTGCAGGAAAGGAGTAGCCGTCAACCCTGATGATGCCAGGGCAGGCCTGTGGCTCAGCACCCTTTGTGCCCAGAGCCACCTATGAGAAGCCTTCCTGGCCTGCTCCATCCTGCTCTGTCAGCTCCCATGCCCTGCCTCCCTCCTGTCACCCAGAGGAGTTGTTTTACAAAGAGGGGAACTCGAAATTACTGTGGAGAAGACCTAATTCTGCAGCACATCTTAAATAAAAGTCTTCTTCCCCTGCAGCTGATTGACTACATCACCCTTGGAAACTTCCCTCAACCCCTCCCCTCACCCTCGCCCAAGAAAAAGGCAGACTGGGCTCACCTTCACTTGTACAGAGGAAGATAACACTAAAAGAAAATGCACAGGGGAAAGACACATAGAAGAAGCCACACCCATCAAGTTTTAAAACATGATCAATAATCTATATTGCCTACTGATACATATGGGCTTCCCTCATACTCAGTTGGTAAAGAATCCGCCTGCAATGCAAGAGACCCTGGTTTGATTCCTGGGTCGGGAAGATACACTGGAGGAGGGATGGGCTACCCACTCCAGTATTCCTGGTCCTCCCTGGTGGCTCAGCTGGTAAAGAATCCACCTGCAATGCGGGAGACCTGGGTTCGATCCCTGCATTGGGAAGATCCCCTGGAGAAGAGCAAGGCTACTAACTCCAGTATTCTGGCCTGGAGAATTCCATGCACTGCATAGTCCATGGGATTGCAAAGAGCTGGACACGACTGAGCAACTTTCACTTTCACTGACACATATACACATGATCAAAGTCTAAGGAAATGCATGGAAGCCAGGCGTCAGGTTCAGGGCCTGCCAGGGAGGCAGGGGCTCACAGGATTTCTACTATGTATTGCTCTGTCTTTTTAAAATGGGCAGTAGGTTCCTTCTTAGGTGACTGGTAGGGGTACATGGATATTCAATACATTCTCCTTTGCACTGCCTTGTGAGGCTTAAGTGAAATACTGGTGAAGACTTCAGAGACAGACGGTGCCCCTGGGCTTCCTGGACACCACTGCTGCCCCCTGTGCCGCCAAGCCTGGGGGGGGTCAGGCCGGGGTCCAAGGTCACTCTGCTGCCCGCTTCCCAGCCCTCACATCCTCAGTTTCCTGATCTGCAAACAGGGATCAGAGAACTTAAACTAAACCACCATGCTCTGGTGCTCAGTGATAACACAGGAAGTCTCAAGAGTGTTTTTCTCTCATTAGGTGGTATAAGTGAGAGGTCAAAGTATAGGAAAAGTATGCGCAGCTTCTTAATTTTGCCTAGAAATCTCTACCTTTTTATATCACTCATGGGAGCTTTTTCCCATGTGTTCTGGTCATTTTTTTACTATACAGGACAATCCCTTCCTTGTAAGTATTTTATTCTGCTGATCTGTTTGGTAATTAAAAAGAAACTACAGCTGTTCTCCTGACTGAAGTGTCCTCTTGCTTGGAAAGACAGGGAAACACTGGTTCTGGGTGACTGAAGGGTGTTATTCTTGAATGAGCTTGTTGGTCAGAGCTGGAGGTTTGTTTGAGGTTTCTAGGTTTACCATCGAAGACCTAGAAAAGAAGAACCCTTCCTTTTCCTTTTATTGACTTCCTGAAAATATGCCAGGACTGGGCTGTCCTTGAGGGGCCCTGCAAGGGGGTTTGGAGAAGGCAATGGCACCCCACTTCAGTACTCTTGCCTGGAAAATCCCATGGATGGAGGAGCCTGGAAGGCTGCAGTCGCTGTCGGGGTCGCTGAGGGTCAGACACGACTGAGCGACTTCACTTTCACTTTTCACTTTCATGCATTGGAGAAGGAAATGGCAACCCACTCCAGTGTTTTTGCCTGGAGAATCCCCGGGATGGAGGAGCCTGGTAGGCTGCCGTCTATGGGGTTGCACAGAGTCAGACACGACTGAAGTGACTTAGCAGCAGTAGCAGCAGCAAGGGGGTTAAACAGCTCTTGAAAACTGCCACCACTGACACCTGGAACTGTGGACCTTGAGGGAACTATTTCTACTGAGATGTATTTTGGACATTTGACTTGACTAAAATAGATTTTCCCTTGTGATATTTTCCCAATTTCATAGCGAAAGCTGAAGACAAAATCATCAATTGGGCTGGTATAGTAATGCATATTTTTCAAAGGTTTACACATATTATCTTATTTTATTCTCACAACATTTCCATAAAGTAACTCCTTTCTTACATTTTAGAAATTGTCACACATGGAAGTAAGATGTTCAGGGCCACTCAGGGATTCAGAGACAGGAGCCAAGTTGGGATTAGAACCTGGGCCTCTTAATTCCCCATGTGCCTTCTTCACGCTAAACGCAGCTGGACTAAATCTAGAACCCAGCTCATCTACGTTTCCAGTTTAATACCCATCACTCTGCTGAGCATGTGTAGAACATGGATGAGATAAGGAATGGAAGCAGATGAGAGGTATTACCTTGGAAATATGGATTCAATTAATATAACCCCTGTTCACCCTGTCTCAGTTTTGCATTCATATCTCATGCCTCTCTGAACCTATCAAAATATCTTACACATTATAGTGAACACCTATGCAAGGCAAGAAAGGCTAGAAACCAGAAGGGAAAGAAACCAAATGAAAGAAATCATAAGAGGGAAGCGTCCAAGTGAGAATAAGAGTGAATAGAAACAGAAGAGCCTGCTTTGCTGCAATGTTTTAGTCTCTTCAACATGCAGGAATTTGCAATTTCAGACATTCCATGTCTGTACTTGGGCCGGCTGGGACCCAGGCCAAAGCGGTGACACTGCCATCCAGGCAGGTCTCTAGAATGGCTTCCAGATGAAGAAGGCCCACTCAGGCACAGCACAGAGGCAAGAGTGCGGTTTAGAAGACACAGCAGAGATTGAATGTTAGTAACCTTTCCAGTTATCACTTGAAATTCCATTTCTTCAAATTAAAGCGGAGATAATAACACATTCATTTCAGGGTTGTGTCAAGGACTCAGAACTGCTGCAGTTCAATCTCAGGACAGTGTTTGGTTCTCTATAAATGGCACCTATTGACTTTCACTTTCAATCATCATTGTCGTTCATCATCACTGCTGAACATAATTAAGAGTTTCCAGCTGCCTGTTTGATTCTGCTGACCTGGAAATGCAAACCTCTCTTCAGCTCAGAGCTATCACATGCACTTTTCTCTAACCCACAGCCCAACAGACCTGGAGGAGGCTCTGACAGCCAGTCAATATGGAAACCATTTTCTCTAGCTTGCCTTAAGGTTAAGTATCTTCTCTCCTGTGAAAAAAAGAAAAGTTATTCAGTCAGAGACTTAGATTTTCAGCTGCTATTATGAAAGTATGTCCAAGGAAGCTAGTAAATATATTTTACAAGAAAACAAAAATTCATACTCTAGAAAACTCTTCCTGTTACATCTAAAATGGCTTCACATCAGCACCAGAACAATAGAGAGTAAAGATGCAATCCACATCCAGTACACGTGGATACATAAATGCAAGGCAGACCTGCAGCCTTAACTGTAAGGTAAATAAGCGTGCAATGGGGCAGACTCCTGCCCGAACTTTACCTGAGGCTGGGGTTCACTGGGGCCACTGACTGCCCTGAGGCCCAGAAGGCAGAACCAAGAAACAGCCAACTGTGGGCAGATTAAGGAGTGGGCAAGCCAACCACAGTGTCTTGGTCCAGCCAACACCTCAGGAACGTATTCCTTTCTCACTGTTGGTCGTCACACTGCACTTACCGGGCCATCCCCAAAATGCATCCCCTATCCACAACACAAAGCCCAGTAAGCAGATAACCAGGAAGAAATATCCTGACAACCTCTAAAGCGTAATCATGCCTGATCTCCACAGATCCTCTGAAGCTCCTCTAGAGAAGGATAGTTCTCGAAACACTATTCTGCACAAAGAGTGCTGGATGATCAGGGAGAGAAGCTTACAATGTTCCTCACGTCTTCATTCTCTTCCATTATTTCCTTAAGAATAAGGGTCTGTGGGAGTCATTTAGGCACACTGTCTCAGTTCCTGTCTTGCTGCTGCCTCTGAGCTCATGTTTTATTCATTCTCATAACTCGGGTAGCAAACAGCACCCAACACCTACTGCTTACTCAATATATGTTTGGCAGAATAAATAAAATTAATTTTAATATAGCCAAAAATTATTGGGAACAGTAAAGAATGCTGATGTGAAGCAGAAAGTAGGACTTTTCTAAAATGATCCCAAACCTTCCCCTCTTCCAACAGCAAAATAAAGATAATAACTGTAGGATCGTTCTATTACCCAAACAAGAGGGGGGTTTTTGTTACTTACCTTGAGAGATTCATAATGGTCCTGTCTAATATCTTCATATTCTTCCAGGATCTCCTCAAAGTACTCATCTTTTAGATTCTCATCTAACAGTTGAGAACACTGGAAATGCAAGATCAAAATTCAGTAACCACAGAGCAGCGAAAGAAGATAAAACAGGCATAACAATGGTCAGTCCTGAGGTCACAACCTTCAGGAAGCCTTCCCGTGTTAACGTCATTTCCTCCCTTTACCAATTATGCCAGTTTCTGCCTGGCTGTACAGTAAAGGGTTAACTCAGTAGGCTGGGGACGTTTCAGTGCTGCACATTCTAAAGAGAGGACAGTTCCTGTGAGATAAATACTAAGCCTCCAGTGATAAAGAGTGTCTTTGTCTACCTGGGGCCTTGGGCTATCCCAGATTGTTTATGCTAACAATGTGATTTATGGGGGGACTTGGCTTGTGCTCTGTCTGACCTCTGGAGCGGTTCAAGACTGAGTAACTAAGGTCAGTCAAGTGAGCAGGCCACACCTACGTGACTGGCTTCCAGTAAAAGCCCAAGGCACCCAGGCTCTGTTTAGCATCCCTAGCTGGCAATGTTCCATCCATGCTATCACACATTATTAGCTGAAGTATCAAGCCCTGTCCATATGACTCCATAGGGAGAGACACCTGGAAGCTGGTGCCTGGCCTTTTCTCGATCTCACTCAATTTTAATCTGTATCCATTCATGGTAATAAACTGTGATTGTGAGTTTAATAGCATTTCTGAGTTCTGTGAGTCACTGAATAAATCACTGAAACTGAGGGGGTTCTGGGGATCCACAACACACTGGGTAGGCACCCTCTCTTCAGGGTTTCAAAGATACTCTGTTTCTCTCTCCATCACTGCACTTTTCACAGGCTTCCAGCATCTGTCTACGTGTCTACTTCCATCCTTACTGAATGTTTGCTGCCAGAATGAGGTTGATCTTCACAGTCAACCATGAACTTCTGCTAAAACAAGAAAGGAAACTGATTGGGAAATGTGAGGCTACTCAGTAAACTATAAAACAGATTCAGCCAAGAATATTTATGACTACGATTACCAAGGTGGTAGAAGAATCTCTTCCACCAAAGCTCAAAATATAATCACCAAGAAGAAAGACATGGTTGCCGCTAATCACATCAGTTCCAAAATCACAGCTCTGCCCTATCCCTGCATCCTCCAGCAGGATTTTCTAACACACAAACAGGCAGGGAAGTTCAATTTCGTTATTGGAAAGGGAGGAAATTAGGCTGGATGACAACTACAGTGCCCATCAGCTTTAAATGTCTAGAATTCTATGTAAATTGCCAAAGTATCTCTAATAACAATCCAATGACCTATGAGTGAGTATAAGACCAAATCGCTTTATTAAGGAACAAAATCAGAAAAGGCCATTGTGATAAGCCTCAAACTAGGCCCCCAAATGGTATTCACATCAGTCTTACATGAGCCTCGCCTCAGTGGAGTTCTCCTTTAGGAAACTCAGTAGAGCTCACGAAAACAAGAAGGAATGCCTACTCCCGAGTCCCCAGAGTACATGCAGCCAACGCTTTGAAGATTTTAAAACATTGTTACATTCTGCTAGATTTTAAACTCTGGGAAAGTAAGCCTCACTATTTCCAGAACTTGACAGCACCCAACAGGAACTACTGGGGAGATGGAAGGTGCTGCTTCCGTTGGCTGGCCCCTTCCACACCCCCCAGGGAACCCCTGCTCCCAGAGGTATGGTGACAAGCCCCTTCCTGCCCAGGCTGACTTGCTCAATGAGAACAAGTTCATGGTCAATTATATGGGTTGTTCCATATGATCAATCACAAAATCAGAGTCAACTTGGGTTTTCATGCCAACCATCTGACACAGTACAGCTTTTCTTTTCCTCTTTTTCCTTCTCACAGCAAATTACAGCACAATGAGAGGGAATACACTGAAAATAAATTCTGGCATCTTGTTTTTTATTATAAAAAAAGAAAAAAGCAAGGAGGCATCCCCCAATCTAAATCTCCAACTATTAAGCAGTTACCATATTTTGGAATCTTTCAAATAAATACATGAGACAGTAGCCAGAGCATAAGCCTGTGTCGTACTCACTGCAGTGAGATCAAAAGACTAAACCAACTATCCATCTAAACAAATCAGCCTAAACAAACTCTACCAATGACTCCCAAGATGTGTCACCAGCAGTTACCCAACTGATTTATCATCAGGCTTATATCTGAGTGATTTCAAAGGTGGCTGTTCCTTTGTATATGAGAAGAACCAACCACAGTCGGCTGGACCACACAGTGAAGAACACAGATGCCCCTGCCTCCTCCTCTGCTGGCTTCCAGCTGGGCCCATGGTGCTTAAGCTCTTCAGGACAATGGAAGAGTGTCCTAGAGCTGGAGTCAAGAGGCCAAGTGCTTCCCAGCTTTACACCCTGACCTGTAGGGGCTGTATCAGTCCTGTGTACTCAAATGGGTTCAACAGCCTGGTCTTCAAATGGGAAAGTCAGTCGCTCATTAGCATTTGAAAATAGCACTAGCCTTAAAGAGAGTTGCACTGGTTACTCAACCATGGACCTGAAATAAGCTCCTAGGAAATACAATCCAAATATAAGATATAAATAGTGTTTCAAAATTGAGTTGTAGAAATGTACTTTATTTGCACATTAGTCTATGTAAATTTCAAATTAAAAAACTGCAATTTTATGATTTCAGCCCAATTTAATTTTATCCTTAATAAAGGAGACTTATTAAACATTAACAAAACAAGTTTAACTAATGCAGCACAGAGTAAGGCCACCTGCGTTCCGATCCACACCTGCTACTTGAGGGATCTGTGGCCTCAAGAGTTACTAACCTCTTTGTTCCCGTTTCCTCGCTTCTAAAATGGGGATAATGAAAACATCTACTTCATGAGAATTAAATAAAAAGTCCATGTAAAGCGCTTAGTGCAGTGCTGGGCACACTATAAATGTTTAATAATGTTAGCGGTTACTGTACAGCTTTAATTCACAGGTCTGAAAGAATTCCTTTGGAAAATGGTTCGGGAAGTGTGGCAGCCCTCATCCAGGCTGCGGGATAGCGCATGGAGTGTCACAAATCACCAGGCCCTCAGTGACCTTCCTTGCCTGCAAATGTGACGGCTGGACTAGACCGTGCTGTGTGTGCTCAGTTGCTTCCGTCACGTCCAACTCTTTGTGACTGTAGGACTACAGCCCACCAGGCTCCTCTGTCTATGGGCTTCTCCAGGCCAGAATACTGGAGTGGGTAGCCATGCCCTTCTCCAGGGATTGAACCTAGGTTTCCTGCATTGCAGGCAGATTCTTTACCCACTGGGCCACCTGGGAATCCCTGGACTGGATTAGTGATGTTTAAATTGTGCTCGTTTGACGAGAAACAGGAGTGGGATGAGGGAGGCGAAGGGGTCACCCTTATTTGCCCACTGAGTTTCCAGAGAAGATGTCACTTGCAAAGGTTTCTGTGGCAAAAACATACTTGGAAACCACTGGATCACATGGTCACTCAGATTCCCAACAGCTATTATGTCCCATTAGTCAATGAATATAATGAAATACATAACAAGAGAAAATGTTAGGCTTCATGATAGAGAAAAGCAGGAAAAACCACTAAGGTAAGTTGTTTATTATGTTCACTAAACTCTGCGTTTTCAACATATATCTGTGAATGTTTTTCTGTCTTCAGGTAGGGTCAACTGGCCCATTTCAGTTTAAACGTTTTCTATCTGGAAATGGGTTATTAAAAAAAAATTCTACATTCCTCTTACTCAACCATAATAAAGAATGAAATTTTCAGCAACATGGATGGACCTAGAGATTATCATACTAAGTGAAGTCAGAAAAAGACAAATATCAAATGATACCCTTACATGCAGAATCTAAAACAGAACCCAAATGAATGTATTTCGGAAACAAAAACAGAATCATGAACACAGAGGACAGACTGGCGGTTGCCAAGGGAGAGGGAATGGGGGAAGAGGTGGATTGGGAGGTTGGCATTACCAGATGTAAGCTTTGTATGTAGGATGGATAAACAACAAGGTCTCGTTGTATAGAACAGGGAACTATATTCCATAATGGGGAAGAATATTAAAAAAAAAAAGAATGTATAAATATGTGTGACTTGATCACTTTGCTGTATGGCAGAAATTAACATAACATTGTAAATCAAGTATACTTCAATTAAAAAAACTGATAAATTTCTACATTCCATTAGGTAGAGTAAAGAAAGTGCCCACTCATATTTGTAAATATTTGTAAATGACTGAAATCCCCCTCTGGGTTGGTGTCCTGGCATCATTGCTCTGCTGCTCAGACCAGCACTGCTGATGCTGGCTCAGGAAGAAGTCCCTGAAAGCACAGGACACACTGACCCACCCTCCTCCGGCAATGCAGATACCTGCAGTGACCCTACCACAAGCCCTAGGATAGTCTGACAATTTTTTAGTAGAATAGGACAAAAATAAACAGAAGATCTTGAGCAATACCCTTAACTCTCAATGCTCTCTGTTTTTTCGTTACAACAGATCCACAGTAACATGAGGCCCACACTTACCACCACCACGCTCTTGGATGCATCCAGGACGTGGATCACGGGCGCACTGTATCTTGGGGCTATTTTAACTGCTGTGTGGGTTCTGAAAAGAGGGTCAGGGAGAAAAGCACATCCATCAGGGCTGACAGTTGCTACACAACTCCTGTTCAGAACCACTAGAGATAATGTGTTTTACAGTGCTTTCCAGAGAAAAATTTCACAGTACTTATAAATAAATATTGAACATCCCTTGAAAAGTGAGAATGACCTTCTCCCCACCCTAACATGGGGAAGCCAAGGGGAAAAGACATGGATTTTTGGCCCAGGCAACAAAGACATCTAGGATCAAAAGAGGACAATGTCCTCAGCTCTCTGCCAATGGGATCATACCTGTGACCTCACACTCATTAGCAGCCTGTCTGAACTAAGGGAGCAGACTGGCCTGGTGACTGCACTTTGCTGTCATAAAGGTCAAAGTGGAGTTTTTTTCCTGCAGATGAACTGGGCCACCAGCCAGAGACCCTGGAGAAGCAGACAGTGGCAGGGGACATGGGATACCACTCCCCAGCTACTGCTCCCCGCCTCCCACCAGGAGACACCAACACTCCTCCAACCCAAGCCCACCTTCTACTTGTCGGAAGGAAACTCGGACCTAAATAAACTCAACACACAGTAATAGAGAGAGGTCAAAGCAACAAGATTTTATCCTAACACTGGCTCAACCCCCAATTTCTTTCGCCAAACCTGAAAATGTCAGTTCTGAGGAAGAAACACTCTTTAATGCTTAAAATTACCTGATTTTACCAACAAATTGCCCTCTGATTGCTGAATGTTTATAACAATAGCACAGGCTACATATCTGCTATTTTAGTATAGAGCATAACATATTAAAGTGAGAACTGCAGATATATATACATCCTTCCTTACTGCATGTGGTTAATCTAGGGCCCTGAGGCTGGGACAGAAGTGCAGACTTTGCCACAATTCCATGCACAAGGGTGATAACCATAGTTCCCACTCCCACTAAACGGACAGTGTTTCCAGTCTTCTCTCCTCCTTCTTTCCCCCTTAAAGCAGCAGCAGCTTTCCCCAAGTCACATACTTTCATATTCTTTCTCCTCAACTAAAATACATTCCCATTTGGAAAGATGTCCAGAATGTGCTATTTTATGGGGAAAAACTAAACTAGCAAAAACAGTGTGTTTAATAGAATTTTATTTAAAAAATAAACAAAATACTACCACCCTCAACCTGCCCCAACCAACCAACCTTAAAGTGTCTGTATAATAGAAAAAGCAAAGACAGATACCAAAATGTCAGCATTGGTTACCTGGAGATTAGAACTGGGACTGAATCTGGGAAGGAAGAGACAAAAGTTTACTTTCTGAATTGTTTGACATGTTCTAATAAGTGTGAATTGCTGAGGCAATTTTTGAAAAAAAAAAAAATTAAAGGTGTAATATCTGAGTGTGTTTTTAATAGGCTTCTAAGGAAAGACTCTAAAAACTCATTCACAATGAGACAGACAAAACCTCTAACATTTCACCAGTCCCCTTTCTCAGCATATTTCCCTACAGAAATAGAAAGCAAAGGATGAAAGCCATAAGCCACAGAACTGGGCTGTAAGATGGAAGTTCAGCCCTAGACCAGCTAGCACAGAAGGAGCCTTCTGAACTGGGAGGGTGGAGTGGCCACTGGCAGGGGGCACTGCACCGCAGCCCTGGAGCAGCCTAACGAACGCCACGGACTCCTCATGACCATCTGTGCCTACTGTGTGCTTGGAGACCAAAGATTCTGAAGTTATCCTGGGTAGTCTATGAGGCGGGGAAGATTTTCAAACAGGAAGAAAAGTTATAAAGAAGGAGTTGCTTCTAGCTTCAAAACAGAACACAAGTCAAGACTCTGTATGTTTCCTCTTCCTCAGAGGCTTAAACACACAAATATACCTATGTTCTTTTCCTCCACGAAGCTCCCCCAGGAAGCAATAGTTTAGGCCCGATGTGATTTCAGTGACATTTCTTTTAAAGCTAGTTGGTAAAAACTGAAATGTTTAAATCAACATAATTGATATTTAGTATGTATCCAAGGTTTCTCAGTGCAATTCTGGTCATTGTCTATTTGATGGTCTGGAAAAGGGCGCTGAGAAGAAATGGATGGATTTCATGATTTAAAAAAACAAAACAAATCAAAGTGCTCCTTTCCAACATAAAAACTGCCCAAGATGGATGAGTACAGGCATGAAGTTTGAGTTTGTCCAGCTATCAACAATAAATGCTGGAGAGGGTGTGGAGAAAAGGGAACCCTCTTACACTGTTGGTGGGAATGCAAACTAGTACAGCCACTATGGAGAACAGTGTGGACATTCCTCAAAAAACTGTAAATAAAACTGCCATACAACCCAGCAATCCCACTGCTGGGCATACACACCAAGGAAACCAAAATTAAAAGAGACACGTGTACCTCAATGTTCATCGCAGCACTGTTTACAAGAGCCAGGACATGGAAGCAACCTAGATGTCCATCAGCAGACGAATGGATAAGAAAGCTGTGGTACATATACACAATGGAATATTACTCAGCTATTAAAAAGAACACATTTGAATCAGTTCTAATGAGATGGATGAAACTGGAGCCTATTATACAGAGTGAAGTAAGTCAGAAAGAAAAACACTAATACAGTATACTAACACATATATATGGAATTTAGAAAGATGGTAACGATGACCCTACATACAAGACAGCAAAAGAGACACAGATGTAAAGAAGAGACTTTTGGACTTTGTGGGGGAGAAGGCGAGGGTGGGATGCTTTGAGAAAACAGCACTGAAACATATATATTACCATATGTGAAATAGATCACCAGTCCGAGTTCAAGGCATGAAACAGGGCACTCAAAGCCGGTGCACTGGGACAACCCTGAGGGATGGGATGAGGAGGGAGGTGGGAGGGGGTTCAGGGTGGGGGACACATGTACACCCATGGCTGATTCATGTCAATGTATGGCAAAAACCACCACAATATTCTAAAGTAATTAGCCTCCAATTAAAATAAATTAATTTTTTTAAAAAAGAGTACTTCTGGTTTGACATTAATTCCACTTTTTTCTAAGCTTCCATTTATGCGAACTTCTCCAGGTGGAAGAATACTTCTTTCTGAAGTCTGAAAAAATGCAAAACACTGGAATCTCTTCTCTCCTTCCTACATACCCAGAGCAAAGGGGTAGAGGCTGAGGCTGAATCTCAAATGCATCTCTGCTAAATCACTAGTCAACATCTAGGATTTAATTAGTCACCTCCCATAGTGACCAACTAACCACGGCAGTGTCGTCCCTAGCCCAAGGTCTCCCACCTTGCCACCAGTGTGGATTAGGCCTCATCCATGCTAAGTGGTTAGGTGTCGAATATGGAGGTCTTCCCTGAGCCTGTGGAACTGCTGGCACCAAGTCACCCCCAGCTTCAGGCTGGAGCTGATCTAAGAGGGCATAAGAAGAAATTCTTTCACATTCTGAAAAAGAACACATACTCCAAGCATCTATTTCATGTCCTACCCTATCCCAGAATTAGTGTTTTACATAAATGCAGAGTGACCAAAACTTAAAATGTGATGAGAAAAATGAAAGAAAATGGAAAATAAATCTCAGGAAAATTAAGATAGAATCAAGAGTGAGATTAGCATATAAAATTCATTCCATGAAATCCTATACAGAGGAAAATATTATCAGTTATGTGATTCAGCACCATACTTTGGAGCAATTTAAAAAAACAAAACAAAACTCAGAAAATTACCTCCCGCTTTGAGCAATGTGACTTCCTGTTGAATTCTCCAAGTTAAATTACACAAAAGATAATTGAAAAAGACATTTTGCAGCTATTGGCTTTAAACCAGTTAAAAAATTGAGAGCTAACTGCCAGACTTTTGCCCTTGAGAAGTTCTGTAGCTAAAAGGGCCAGATTTCTATTAAAGTCATTTCTAGTTTGTGATACAAGATCATCTGTATTACAGGCAGGACACTGTTCAGTTTTCTATTCTCTTATTGCTACAGGTTTAAAAGGGCCACTCCAAGCACATTTCTACTCACAAATGATCCCAGATCTGTATAAGCCTTTCAGTCTCTCCAAGGATCCATCCTCAAGCCTCATTTTGAGTGTCTGGGGGAACAGTTCTAATTCTCTCATGCTACCTACTGCAGGCCCCTGAAGTCTGGGAAAGCCATACTGCTATTCCCCTCAGAAATCTGCTTTCACGAGAACTTGGAAGTCCTGAGCCTCCATCTGCTCAAAAAGGAGTTAGTAAAGGAAAGAACTGAGCCACTGCTAAGCCCTCCCTTGACAGGTCTGTAGGAGGTGATGATAAGGGTTCTCAGATGGGTTCTGAGACATTCAAACTCCTGAATGCGTTCTAGCAAAGCTGACTTTCCTGGGGCAGATGGCTTCTTACACAGATGCGAAAAGCACTAACCATAAAGGAAGAGATCCATAGATCAGACTTCATGAACATGAAGAACATCTGTTACCCCAAATACCGCTAAGAAAATAAAAAGTAAGCCATATTGGAAGAATCTGTTGCCATTTCTCTCTCTCTCTTTCTCTCTCTCTCGATTTGATCCCTGGGTCAGGAAGAACCCTTAGAAAACGGAATGGCTACCCACTCCAGTATTCTTGCCTGGAGAATTCCGTGGACAGAGGAGCCTGGCAGGCTACAGTCAATGGGGTTGCAGAGAGTCAGACACCACTGACAGACTAACACTTTCTGAGAAATAGCTGCATCCCATGTGAATAAAGAATGCATACAAATTAGTAAGAAAAATGGTAAAATACCTAATTTAAAAAGAAAAAATTCAAAAAGCATATCCTGTCAATATACATATGAAAATGTACTGAACATCATTAGTCAGCAGAGAAATATAAATGAAGATCTTATTAAGATATTATTGCATACATACTAAAATGGCAAACACTGAAAAAGGTGTAGAATAACTCGAAACCTCATAATTGCTGGTGGGAGTATAAATTAGTACAATCACTTTGGAAAAAGACCCTGCAATAAATATCTAATGCAGATGTTGTTGCCATATAGTCACTAAGTTGTGTCTGACTTCTGTGACCCTGTGAACTACAGTACACTAGGCTCCTCTGTCCATGGAATGCAGATGACCATATGTATGTTCTGTGACCCAGCAAGTCTGCTTCAGGGAAGATACACATTTATAGCAGCATTCCATGTTAACAGTCCCAAACTGGAAAAACCCAAATGCCCACGACAGTAGCATGGATAAATAAACCAGAGGGCATTATACAATTCAATATTTTACCACAAAGAGAAAAAAAAAAAACACACCAAAAACCCCCAACTACTGTAACAATGAGTTTGGGGCTTAAAGACATAATGTTGAGCTGGACACAGAAGAATATACACAGTAGATGGAGTATAAGTAGTATCAGTGGAATCCACTCATACAAAGCTGCAGTGCAGGCACAGCTGGAGAAAGAGATGGCTACCTGCAGGCACGACTACTGGCTTTTATTTTCTAAATAATTTTTCAGAAACTGTAACAGGCAAGGAAGAGAAGAGAACCAAAAAACTCATCGAAAAACAGAATATTGGAGTTAAAGAGACCTGGGAGATCATGGGAACCAGATGTCTGTCTCCTGGGAGGAACCTTCAGTTTTCCAGATGAAAAGAACAGATATTCTGTAAGAGCATGAAGACTGTTGGTCATTACCGATCTAATTGATTACTTGGTATACCAGGTTATAACTGTTAAGAGTCATTTATGGCTAATGTTGCCAATGATGTATCTTGAGAGGCTAGTCATGTTACTTCCGATTATTTTTTAAGGAACCTCTTTAATCTGTGGCTCTTACTTGGTGAGAGATATAATAGAATTAACTACTGGTCTTGGGCTTTTCTGGTGGCTCAGTGGCAAAGAAGCTGCCTGCCAATGCAGGAGACACAAGAGACGCGAGTTTGATCCCTGGGTCAGGAAAATCACCTGGAGAAGAAAATGGAGCCCACTGCAGTATTCTTGCCTTGGAAAACCCACGGACAGAGAGACCCGGCAGACTACAGTCTGTGGGGTGGCAAAGGGGCTGCACACAGCTTAGAGACTAAGCAACAACAAGGCTCCAGCTTGAAGAGGCAGCAGGATGTGGTTTCCTGATGTTGAACTTCCAAGTGTAGAGTCCTCATAAAATCTTTCTTATTTGCAAACTAGCATCACATTCACATAACTCATAATGCATTTCATTACATCTGCTCATTTAAATATTTCTTTATTCCTATTTTATAACCATGATTTTAAAAGGTCTTTCATGTTGACAGTAATCTATAGATTCTCTTACCATTCTCTTTACTAAGCTAATGACTATTCCCACTATAATCATTCAATTACCCAAACTATGCTCATTGAAATCCCAGTTATTGATGGATAGTCATATTCCTGGAGAACAATCTGTCACATAATCCTAGTAGGTTAAGTTCTTCATGGAAAAACAAAGCCAGTTTTCTAACGTGGGCAATAACAGCCACACTATTGAGTTCTCCAAGTATGAAAAGGAATTAGTGGAGATAGAACACTGTAACCACTCATGAAAATGTTCTATTCAGATTATAAGTAGGAGGATGGTCAATTTTATGTGCCAATTTGGCAAGGCCACGGTACCCAGTTTTTGGTCAAACAACAATCTAGATGTTTCTGTGAGGATATTTTTCAGATGTGATTAACATTTACATCAGTAGTCTCTGAGTAAAGCAGATTGCCCTCCATAATATGGGTAGGCCTCATCTAATCAATTGAAGACCTTAAGAGAAGGCTGTATATTGTCACCCTCTTTATTTAACTTATATGCAGAGTACATCATGTGAAATGCTGGGCTGGATGAAGCACAAGGTGGAATCAAGATTGCCAGGAAGAATATCAATAACCTCAGATATGCACCCTTATGGAAGAAAGCGAAGAGGAACTAAAGAGCCTCTTGATGAAGGTGGAAGAGGAGAGTGAAAAAGCTAGCTTAAAACTCAACATCCAAAACACTAAGATCAGGGCATCTCGTCCCATCACTTCATGGCAAATAGATGGGGAAACAATAGAAACAGTAAAAGACTTTATTTTCTTGGGCTCCAAAATCACTGCAGACAATGACTGTGGCCATAAAATTAAAGGACGCTTGCTCCTTGGAAGAAAAGTTATGACCAACCTAGACAGCATGTTAAAAAGTAGAGACATTACTTTGCCGACAAAAGTCTGTACAGTCAAAGCTTTCCAATAGTGATGTATGGATGTGAGAGTTGGACCATAAAGGCTGAGCACCAAAGAATCAATGCTTTCAAACTGTGGTATTGAAGGCGGCTCTTTAGAGTCCCTTGGACTGCAAGGAGATCAAAACAGTCCATCCTATAGGAAATCAGTCCTGAATACTCACTGGAAGGACTGAAGCTCCAGTATGTCGGTCACCTGATGTGAAGAGCCGACTCACTGGTAAAGACCCTGATGCTGGGAAAGATTGAAGGCAGGAGGAGAAGGGGACGACAGAGAATGAGATGGTTGGATGGCATCACCAACTCAATGGACATGAGTTTGCGCAATCTCCGGGAGATGTAATGGACAGGGAAGCGTGGTGTGCTGCAGTCCGTGGGGTCACAATCAGATACGACTGAGCAATTGAGCAACAACAACAAAGAGAAAAGACTGGGGTTCCCAGAGGAAGAAGGCCTTCTGCCTCCAGACTGCCTTTGGACTCAAGATTCAACAGCAACTCTTGCCAGGCCTCCAGTATGGCCACCTTCTCTGCAGATTTCAGACGTTCTTGCTTCCAGAATCACATGAGACAGTTCCTAAAATCAATTTCTCCCTGTCCCACTCCCCTCATGCCCCATGTACAGACACACATCCTGTTTGGAGATTCCTAACTACTATAAGTGGCTTAACATACAGTTGTTTCTCGTGTGAAAGGAACTCTGAATAGCTTTGGCCTGGCCATCTACTGTATTTTGTATCAGAAACAAACTGCATGCTTGTGCGTCCATGGGGACCAATGCTCTATCTGGGCACTGCTCCCTGCCAAAGTGAGCTATATGGGGCATAAGGAATGTGTCATAAAAAGTCTACCTCTAATTAACATACCTCTCACCAACTATCATTATGATCATGACCCCAGGAGATATCTGACAAAATGAACAATGATCATGTGACCAAATTTGAACTTTCTCTTCTTTAAATTATTTGACCCAAAGGTTCCCAAAAGGTCTCCTTTTCAGAAACAACTTCCCAAAGTGATCCTCTGATTCATTTTCTCTCAGTCAGCTTTCTATCTCAACTATTACAAGGTCAGAGTTTCTTCAATAGAGCTTGTAATTACTCAGACACCTGCTTCAAGACAGAGAGTGGGCTAAAATTCAAGCAATGCCTTTGTGCTAAAACACACATCTTCACTCAGTCTGATTGCAGGAAGTATAAGTGTTCATTAGAAGCCTCAGGAACTGAACAGGAGGTGAGAGGATTAAGGGAAAGAGGATTACAGGCCAAAGGAATCCAGAAACAGGTGTGGGGGTGGCATTGATGGAGGAGTTTCCTGCAGCAGGCCCCCAAATTATTTTGGCTCTTGAGGTACGAAGACTGGAAAGTTCGTGTATTTATATAACACGGAGCCAAGGTACTACGCGTAGGAAAAACCTCAGGTTTTATCACTGTTTTTAAACACTAGCATCTATGAAAATTTCAGTGAGGCAACAAGCTCATTAGCATGACTCACCTGGAAGTGGTAGCTCCTCCGATCAACAATGGGATCTTTATAGCTAGTCTCTCCATTTCCTTAGCGACAAAAATCATTTCATCCAGGGAAGGAGTGATGAGTCCTGACAGGCCAATTATATCTATTATTTAAAAAAAGGAAAAAAAGAACAATGACAAGGAGGATGGGAGAAAAAGAGTAAAGGTATGAAGACTCATTTTCAAAACTCTGTAATAAAGACCACAAGCCAGAAGATAAATTCCCAATTTCTATTAATAATTTTGAGACTTCTTTTCTGATTGGGGGTTTTCAATTTATTGTTTGCTTTTGGTAGTAAATATGATTTGCAACTTCAAGTTGCAATAATCTGCTTGCCACTGTTTCAGGAAAAGCCACGAAACTGTTAGTTCATGATTTCCCAGATGGGATATGCCACAGTGTCAGAAGAAATATAAGAACAAATACACACAGAGAAAAATAAAATCTAATACAAATTGTTCTAAGAAGCCTGTCCCATACCCCTTCCTCAGAACTATAAAGGAGCTTCACGGTTACCTATTCACCCCTTTAGTCCCCGTTATAAATGGAAATGACAGAACCCTCCAGGCTGGAGCTATCACTTGAGTGTCTGCATGTCCCAGTAACCTCCATGGGCGGGGGCATCACCCTTCGCCGACGGACACTGGGAGAATACAATTTACTGAAATGCCCAGGAACCCAGTTGCATAGTACCTGCTTTGTGGTCTAGAGCAGCCTTCAGTATCTTGTCACATGGAGTCATGACTCCTAAATCAATAACTCTGGGGTACAGAAATGAGATGTGAGATAATTAATGAGATCCCATTAATTATCAAAAAAGCTAAAGGAACATTTTTATTTAGCCATTAAACACCGCTCTCATGTAAACTGGAATCACACTGAAAAGCTCACCAAACATTGACAACCAACTCAGTGATGACTGCCATTGATTAGGAACTGACCCTGGGCAGGGGCTACACTAAGCTTTTTCAAAGACCTTCGCTGACACAATCCACAGAGCATGTAATTCACCCGTTTAAGGTAGCTTTTGGTAGAGGACATTATTTTCTAAGCTCTGGTAAAATGTATATAATACATAATGTGCCACTTTAACCATTTTTAAGTGTACAGTTGAGGGTCACTAGTTAGTCACAATGTTGTGTAACCATCACTACTATTTAATTTCAAAACTCTCTCATTGCCCCAAACAGAAACTCTATAATCCCTCAGCAACAAGTAACCTTTACTTTGCCTTCCATCTCTATGAATTTGCCTTGTCTGGATATTTCTACAAGCGGAATCATACATCATTTGTCTTTATGGGTCTGGCTAATTTCACTTAGCCTAACATCTTTAGGGTTCCACCCCCACTGTAGCCTAAGTCAGAACTTCATTCCTTTTTAAGGCTGAATAATATTTCATTGTATGAATGTGCCAGATGTTTATTCATTCATCTGTCAATGGACACCTGGGATATTTCCACTATGCTAAGCCTTCTATATAAACAATCTTGTTTAACCCTCACAGGAACTGTACGTGGAAGCACGATCATGGGGTCTGTGTCTTTTTCTTGGGGTGGGGGGGGGTTGTTTTCATATATTTATTTCATGTATTTATCCGAATATATACATGGGATGGACTGTTATAAATGGGATTATTGCACTAAACAATATAAATATTTTTATGATGTTTGATTCCTATTTTAAATTTGATTTTGAGGTAGGTTTTACCAAAGAATACTTTTTCTTTAATTCTTGAAAACATGATTTTTACATTTTTAATAAAGAAGGGTCCAGAAAAGCATGTGCCAGGAAGTTAAGCATTTTGTCCAGCCAGACAACTCACTAGTAGCAGAGCTGGGATCTGAACCAGGATCTGACACGAAAACGCGTCTTCTTAGCCATGGAGGCCAATAAAGACGTTAGAGAAGTTCACTCCCTCAATATCTACTGAACAGGATACCCTACATGGAAGCCAACAAGAAGGATAAGGAAGAAGGGATCAGTTCCTGTACATGAAAAGCTGATGAGAAGGGAATCTCCCATAAGTCAAAGGAGAGGGAGAACGAATGAAAGAACAGCTAACAGGAGAGATGAGCAAGACTCAGAGGAAGAGCAGACCACGTGGGCACGTGAGGAGAGTGGGACTGGGCAGAGGAAGCCCGGAGCGTGCTTTCCACGGAGCTGCGACTCAAGGAGGGGATGGCTTCCTGGATCTCAGAGAAAACGGGATTTCAGCCTTGGAAAAGGTTCTGTAAACTACTCTATTCTAGATTTAGAGAGTATCAAGGATGTCCATCACTTTGACAATTTAATTTCATCATGAGCATTGGTTATAAAGATGTTTTAAAAATTACAGTGCACATTTTCTTTTGTTTCCTCATGTCAACAATTCTTAAATAACTAAATAGACAAAATGATTTTTAGTTAAAAAAAAAAAAAGCAATGCTTAAGTACCACTACCTGACATCATAGCAGCTGTTAACAGTGGGTGTTGAACACCAAGGGCAGGAAGGAGCATTGTTTCTCATTATATACCTGTTTATATTTAAGTTGGATTTTTTAGCTTGTTATCATAGTACTTAAAAAAAAAATAAACTAGCACAAAGAGAATCCTCAGAAAGTGGACAATTTCAAATCAATGATGACTCTCTTCAGTCTAGTGGATTAGCACTAATCCACTAAAAAACATGCCACAGAGGTTGATGAAGGGGCACTGCAGGTTATAACGGGGGTGAGGTGGCCCCTTTCTTTCTCTTTAGCACACTGCACATAGGCCGGTAACTGGGTTTGTTGAACTATGACTAAATACAGCCTATAACACCAAGTGAAAGAGCATATCGCTTTTACATCAAGACAAAGAGGTATGGATTTCAAAGCTGACTGCTTTCAACATTGTATGTTGTATTTTAAGAATTAAAACTCATCAGTATGACGGCAAGAATCATCTCACTCTCAATCCTTTTTCTTGTTTCAGGTGCTCTATCTTTCAGGAACGTGTGCCTGCTTGCTTTGTTGGAGGAAAAATAAGGAGACCTTGTGGTCAGATAGAAATGGAGGAAGGAGAAAGCTGTAGGGAGTGAGCTCAGAGAGGGAGAAAAGGGCATCTTAATGGTGATTACTTAAAATTTCAAAATATTAAGTTTGAGTTTTTTTTAAGAAATCTAAATGGAGCTCTCAGGTAGTCATCTAGATCTGTAAGCCTGCAGCCCAGGTGAGCGATCCAAGCTGGAGATAAAACCTGGGACTTGTTGGCATATTACATGGCGTTAAGAAGTCCTGAGACCATGTGTAAAATATTCAGAAAAATGAATTGCCAAAAGTGGGTAGGGGTTGGAGAGAAGGGGTTGAGGGAAGAGTGGGAAGAGGAGGGGAAGGGGAGAGATCGAGATGACAGGGGAGAGGAACAGAAAAAAAAAATTCATGAGACTGAATGAGATGATCTAAGACTGTCTGTCCAGACCTATTTTAATCAGATCTGACTTATCAAGATCCCCAGGTGGTCAGAAGGTTCACTGAAGTCTGAGAAGCAGTGCGGACAGACGGAGAAGAGGTCCCAGGGTTAAGCCCTGAAGAATCCCCTTTTCGGGGGTCACACAGAGAAGAAGCAATCAGCAAGAGAGGTGACCAGATGTTAGGGAGGTTAAGAAGAGGTCTGGAAACAATGAACTGGGGGCCTAGAGTATGACGAGTTCAACTTCCAACTTATTAGGCTGCTTTAACAAGTTTTGTTGGGAAACAGTCAAATATATCACTGCTTAGAGGAGCACTTTATAATGTTTTCCATGCATAGAAAATAGTACTTATGGCACTGGGATACAGGAAGGAGGCTACTCGCCACCAGGGTCAACCAATCTAGGACTGGGGCTGTCCTCACTCACACCCTGGAGAAAGAAGGGGATCCGTATGTGGGCACATGTGAGTTGAGAAACTGCTGGCAAGTTCTGAATTAGAACACAGTGTGCTGAGTGCCAGGCAGGAGGCCTTTACAGTGTGCTGTGAGAGGCCATCTAACCTGGACAACAGTTTTAGGAGGATTCCAGGAGGGTACTATCGCCTGAATCTTGAGCAAGTATTAGCCAGGTGAAGGAAAGAAGAGGGCCATCCAGTAGAGACTAGCACAACGAAGGTCTAGAATCATGAACAGCTGGCCCTGGGGAACTCTGGCTGAAGGAAAGGATCCAAAGCCTGGGTCAATCCCATCCCTGCCTGCCGCCACCCTTCCCAACCCCTCCCCATTTTCTCTCCCCTTTACTACAACTCCCTGCTTCCCCTGCATACATCTACACCTCCCTTGGCTTTCTCTTGATTTCCCTTCTGCACTCTGAGCTATACCCCATGTCTGTAAGTCTCTTCTTATACACATTCTTTCATTTTGCCACATGAGAGATTAAAGAAAATAAAAATGAATGCTATGGAAATTTCAAACTTTTACATTCATCATTCTAAAGTGGTTATAACAGAGCTGTAAACATTAGCATTTAATTTGGGCTTCTAATTCAGACAAAATATAAGCTGCACCAAATGCCTTAGCAAAGGCATCCAAAACTATTTAAGAATATATACAATTTTGAAAATAAATCTTTTAATAGATTAAGCCCCTTTTACTCTCCAGAAAGAATTAAAAAGTAAAATAAAACTAATTTTTCTTAGGGTGCCTCACATCTGTTAAGTGAGGTTAAAGGAGGCAGTGTCTTCTGATCCTGCAATTCACATGTATCACCACTAGATGGGAGTACTGTACCAGTCTGCAGTCCCAACCAAGATTTCCAAGCTTGTGGTTAAGCTGTGTGTTAACAGATAAAAGGATAAAGATGTGATAGATGCATACACTGAAACCATTAAGAAGCCATAAGAAAGAAAGAAGTCTTTCCACTGAAACAATGGATGGACCCTGAGGGCATTATGCTGAGATAAGATATACAGTGAAAGAAAAATACTGTATGACAGGCTTATATGGGGAGTCTAAAAAGCTGAATGCACAGAAACAGAGTAGAAGAGGTGTTACTAGGGGCTGTAGGGTGGGGAAAATGGGGAGATGTTGGTCAAGGGTACAAACTTCCAGCTGGAAGATGACTAAGTTCTAGGGATCTAATACACAGCACTCTGAACAGAGTTAACAACACTGCATGCTATGAGAGTGTTAACCACAAATAAGAAATGGTAATTATGTGATGGGTTAGCTAACACCATGTGCTGATCATACTGCAAATCAAATCAACGTTTTACACCTTAAGCTTACTCAATGTTGTATGTCAATTCTATTTCAATTAAGCTCCAAAAGCACACACACACCAGTTGAAAGCATCTAAATAATTATCAAGAGAACCTGTGAGGTGCTAGCAAAGATTAGTGTACCCTTGACTTAAATACACTCCTTTTCCTCACTTAGCTGAAAACTCTAGCATTATACAGTTTTAAAGTGTTCCCTTCTTAACCATATATTATTTACCCATATATTATTTACTAGATATTTATATTAAGAACCAGTGATTAACACGAAAATACGTCTCAGATAAGTTTCACCAGATCCATATTTTTAAAAGTACTAGATGTATATTTAATTTTAAATTTTGTTATTACATCCTATTTTTTCTTATCCAATTAAACAGGGTGCATTATGTTAAATGGGAAAAGTCTAAATTTGTCTTTTTATATAATAATTATTAGAGTATTCTAAACTCAACTTTATGTATTCAAATATCTGATCAAAATACGTTTAAATATTCTAAATTATTTCTAAAGAGGAATTAAACTGGAATATTAATACTAGACATTGCAGTTAAAGTTGCTTAAAACTGGAATAAATATTGAAAGCTAAACTGACACAGTACAGAATCCTGACTTTTGGACTCAGAAGCCCTGAGGATGGCCTGCCGCTTGCTAGCTGTGTAAATGAGAAGTACAATAATTGAGGCAGGCAAAGCAGGATCAAAACCACAAAAAGAAAAAAAGAATGAAGGACAGGAAAAAAAGAAAAAGAAAGAAATCAGGACAAGAATACAAAGGGGAAAAAAAAGGAAAAAACAGTTATATAAAAGCAGCATTATATAAATTGTGAAGTGGTAAATAAATGTTAGGCATTAGTAAACTCTAATACCTAAGGTGGACATATCCCCAGATCTATTCAAATTCTCAAATCTGCAAATTCTATTGCATCATCCCCATAAAAAAATGTGCTTTTTCTGTCTAGACAGAACTATCACTTTGAGTCCTTTTTACTTCTTTTTTCCCCACAAAGAACTCTTAGCATTTCATGAGATTTACTGACCAGTGACAAAGAGCCGGGAATGAAAAAGTTGTATTAGCATCTGGTACTAGATGGTTTGCTAGACTCACTCAACTAGCTGGGTGATTCACCCAGGCATTAGCCTGCAGCACGGATACATAGTCAAAGTATACATTTCACTGCACAAGGCCTATCTCAGGGGCATCTGTCTACTACCTGACATCATAACATTAAACCCATCAGTGTAGAGAGTCCATGTATTATGAGACACAAGACTCAAAGGGGTGTTTGACCCCCAAAGAAAAAAGGTTTGCACATTCATTTATTTTTTACAAAAAGAATAAAGTTTCATCAGAAGATGTTTCTCCAGTTGCCATTATTATGTGAGTGCTCAGTCAGGTCTGACTCTTTGCAACCCCATGGGCGGTAGCCCACCAGGCTCCTCTGTTGATGGAATTTTGTAAGCAAGAATACTAGAGTGGGTTGCCATTTCCTACACCAGGGGATCTTCCTGACCCAGGGATTGAACCCAGGTCTCTTGTGTCTCCTGTATTGGCAGGCAGATTCTTTACCACTATGTCACCTGGGAAGCCAGCAAAAAATAAGCGATCCTTCAGTGTACAAGCCAGAGGAGATGGGTGTGCTGGAGGAAAGCGTTCGGGTTTAATAAGTCGCTTTCA
Source organism: Bos mutus (assembly GCF_027580195.1). Classification (NCBI taxonomy): domain Eukaryota; kingdom Metazoa; phylum Chordata; class Mammalia; order Artiodactyla; family Bovidae; genus Bos; species Bos mutus. The sequence continues at coordinate 36,137,601 of NC_091644.1, forward strand.
CTGATGACATCGGGCTCCAGTAGCACCCTGGAGAAATGCCACAGTTCTCCCTGGCCTCTTAAAATGTCTTTACTGGAGGAAGAAACATTACTGGTATGATTCTCTCAGCTACTTACCCATTTTTCATAATACAAAAGGATAAACACAGACGATGATATCTCAAGAATTGCTTTAGAATTGCTTTAGGGAGCTTGCTTACAAATTGCTTTTTTTCAGTAGTTTTTGTCTTATTATCACCATTGAATATGTACCTGGCTTTTTAGCCTGACAAACAGTAAAGTTCCTGAATGGAGAAAAGTCAACTAAATCATCTGGGTGTCTCTGATACAATTCATGGTAAACAGTAGATGATCTATAAACATTTATTGGCTGAAATGAATTTGAACTAATTGAGATGAATGCAAATAGAAATCAACAGCATAGGATTTGAAAAGATGAGACAACAGCAGAAATGTCAAGAGATTTTAGGAAGCCAACACTTTATCAAATATTTATTCCTCATCCAAATACTTATTCTATACGTAAAAATCTTACTGTAACAACCTCCACTGTCTCTCTGGAATATTTATCTTTAAAAAAATAATAAATGTATTCCAAGAAAAATATTCCTTGTTTCCAGGACTAGGAGAGAATGCTCCATCTTTTGATAGTGAACAAGCAGCCAAACAGAAGTGCCTGTGAAGACAGTCAGAGAAGAAGGTGCCACTCTGCCAATGCTCCTTCATCTCCAACCTTCCTTAGCTGCATTTAATTAGCCTTGAACACAGACATGGATGAACAGTTTGAAAGCAGGGAGGGCCTTAGAGGGTGATGGCTGTCTGACAGTGGGAACTCTCTAACCCTGACCCCAAGGGGGCCCAGCCGCAGCTGCAGTTGTTTCTCCTCTCTATAGAGAAAACAGCACATGGAAAGAAGTTCACGCCTCAAAAGGACCGTTGGCTGGATATGGACCAGAGAAGACATTAGTTATATCAGGCTTTTCATTACAAAGAATACGTTGAAATCCAAGCAAAACACACTCTTACTGTGGGTCATGAGCTCTCACACAGAAATAAATTGGCGCTAAATAATTATTCAACTATAATGAGAGATATAAGAAAGGGATTTTACTTGTATACAACATTCAAAAACTAGCTTCATCAATACTAAGAGGCATGCATGGTTCTCTTCTAAGCAAAGGAAAAAGAACGGTCAAAGCCTTCTTATAAAACTCCATTTAGCCAAGGTCTTAATAAGATCTTGGCTTTAAAATCTGGCAGCTTATTGAGAGTAAAAAGGAAATATGGCCATGGGGTGGGGTCCAATGTTTGAGCCTCTGGCCTGAAGTCAATTCCCCAGAAGCCTCTGGGTTGTTTGACCCTGCTTGAATACTGTTTTCTATTCTTTTTGTCCTTACCGAATGTACACCATTAAATAATTGTTAAATTACTTCATTTGAAAAGGTATGTTCAATGTAGAAAATTCAAAAACATGTGAAGAAAAACAACCTCTAACATCCACAGCTCTTCCCTGCCCTTCCCACCCAAGACGTATCACCTGTTAATGCTTTTACTTTAAATAAGAAAGGGGCTCAGGTAAGAAAGGTGGGTCCTAATTTACCTGAAATTATTGCAGCCAAGAACCACTCCAACTATGTTCTTGCCTATGTCGTGTACGTCACCTTTAACAGTAGCCAGCACGATGGTGCCTTGGTAAGGGTCCTGGAGAGGAAGTCAAACAGCTCAGCATTGCTAGGTCACCTGGTTCTCTGGAGCCAGGCAGGTGTTGGCACAGAAAGCAATTCAATACAACCAAGGCAACCCTCAAAGATGGACCCAGAACCCAAGCCTCAAGCTCTGTGCGAAGAAGGCTGTAAGCTGCAGCAACCCCCCAGGTGGTTCACTGAGGGGGCTTCAACCCAGATCATGAGTTCCATCATCTCAAAAACAGTTTAAGTTCAAATACAAAACAGTCCCATCACTGAAGATCATATTTGTAACCCCCAAGCCTATCTGACAAATGTTTAGTAAACGTTAGCAGTAAAGGGAGAGGGAGGCTCTGGTGAACTGCATGTGCCCCGTTAGAATGGGAAGGACCACAGCAGGCCAGGGCAGGAGGGCTCAGACTATATTCTTCAACACCGTTGTTCCATCACAATCTCCTCCCTCAAAAAAAGAAAAAGAAAGAAAAGAAAAAGACATGCAAGGCAAGTGGGATTTTTATGAACACTACCGTCAGAGCCATTCACAAACACAGATAGATTTAAGAATTCAGAATCTTAGGGGCCAAAGCTGACTGAGCTTCACAGGGAGCTAAACAAGGTCAAAAGCTTAACGATTTACTGTGGTGGCGCAGCCAACAAGAAGGGAACTAAATCCAGCAGTGGTGCCAAGAACACGACCAGCACACAGAGAATATTCAGGTAAGACGTTTTCCAAAACCAAACAGTATCTCAAGGGCAGGGTCGAGCACACTACCTGCCACGTGTAAGAGCTCTGTAAATAGCTGATAGATGATGAACGAACTGGTTTTGTCTTGAAATCATGGCTTTGTTTAGAAAATAATGTTTCTATTAAAAATTTCATAAAGCCACGTTCTATAGAAAATCCTAGGGTATTCTGATACTTGGTAAAAAAGTTGTTTCACTTCTCTGCTTCATCGTCAATGACACAGTCAAGCCCAATGGCTTAGGTCCCTACCCTCCTGCCCAGTAAGAGTATCCAGAGCCAATTCCTCACAAGGTCCACAGGCCCCAACAAAATGACTTGCCTCATCTTCTATTTTGCCAGTAAGCACTTTGGTTTCTTCTCTCTCTTTTTCCATGAAGGGAATAAGGTGACCCACGGCCTTCTTCATGACCCGAGCTGACTTTATAACCTGGGTAAAATATACACAGAGTCAAGCATCTTTACCAAAACACCTGGATGGTTACACATGGTTGCTTGTGAAATTTTAGCATCAATTATCATGCATGTTATGACCTCAGGTCAGCCACCCTTGAGTCCATTTTTGACAGTGGGTGGATGAGGAATGAGTTCATCATGAGGAAAATTAATCAGTCAGGTACAGAAGAAGAAAAACAAGGCTGGAAATCAAATGTTGCAGTTTCTGTCCTCTGAACTTCTGCATGTTATTTTTTCTCCACCTAGAAGGCCCTCTATCATTTCCTGAAGTTCTGCACATCCTCCAAGTGTCAAGCTTCTCCTCCAAAAGCCCCTTCTCAGCCTTCTCTTCTCAATCCCCAGTGTCACAATTCACTTATAATTAAGGCTTATGCAAAAGGAAAAAGAGGCTTACAGTCTACAGAATTAGAGAAAAATTTTGTAAACATAAATTGGATAAGGGATTAATATCCAAAATATATAAAGAACTAATGCAACTTTATAATAATAATAATAATCTGATTAAAAAATGGACAGGAGAACTAAAAAGGTATTTTTCCAAAAAGGATATCAAAGTGGCCAATAGGCACATGATAAGATGCTCAACATCACTAATTGTCAGGGAGATAACAAATACAAATCACACTAAGATACCACTCACACATGATAGCTCAGGGCTTCCCTGATAGCTCAGTTGGTAAAGAATCCACCTGCAATGCAGGAGACCCCAGTTCAATTCCTGGGTTGGGAAGATCTGCTGTAGAAGGGATAGGCTACCCACTCCAGTATTCTGGCCTGGAGAATTCCATGGACTGTATAGTCCATGGGGTCACAAAGAGTAGGACATAACGAGTGACTTTCACTTTCATATGTTAGAATGGTTACCATCAAGAAAACAAAAACCAACAGGTGCTGGTGAGGTTGTGGTGAAAAGGGAACTCTTATGCACTGATGGTGGGAATGGAAAACAATATGGAGGTTCTTAGAAAAATTAAAAATAGGTCTACCACATGATCAAGCAATTCCACTTCTCAGTATAAACCTACAGGAAATGAAAATAGGATTTCAATAGGTTTATCAGAGCATTATTTATAACAGCCAAGACATGGAACAACCCAAATGCCCATCAACAGGTGAATGGATAAAAAAGATGTGGTATATATACAGAATGGAGTATCATTCAGCCATGATAAGAGAGGATATTTGGCCATGTGCAAAAAAACGCAGATGGATCTTGAGGACATTATACTAAGCAAGATAAATCAGAAAGAGAAAGATAAGTACTGGATGATCTCACTTATATGCAGAACCTAAAAGAAGTCAAACTGGAAAGAAAAAACAAAACAGAGTGAAACTGTGGTTACCATGGGATAGAGATGGGAGGGTGAGACTGATGATATTTAAGGGTACAAACTTGTAACAAGTAAATAAGCCAAAGGGCTCTAACACACAGTATAATGAATAGACAATCATGTACTATAGTTACATAGTGTGATAAATATTATTTCAATGGCAATCATATTAAAATATGTATCACTGTACACCTTAAATTTACAAAATGTAATATGTCAAATTTGTTAAATAGATAAAAAAGAACAGGGACTTTCATAAAAGTTCACGAATGTATACTAAAATTTATGAGAAGCAGGATGAGAAAACAGGGTATTTGTACAGTCTCAACGTTTCTCCCTACAAAAAAATTTACAGTGGAGAAACATAGAAGACACTCGTAACAAAATGATCAACGTTAACCTCACCAGGCTTCCTGATATGAGAAGGGCACAGCATTACTCTGCGTTATTCTCACCCAAAATGAGAAAACATCAGGAAAATTCAAACTGAGAGAGAGCCTATCATTTACCAAACTGTACAATACTCTTCAAAAGTCAAGGTCATAACTCAGGAACTGTTCAAGATAAAAGCAATGTGGGATTATGGAACACAAAGAGAAGAGAAGAATAGCAGAAACACTGGTGAAATGTGAATAAGGTCATTAGTTAACATGATTATATCAGTATTAATTTCCTGGTTCTGATAACTACACTCTGATCAAGTAAAAAGGTTAACATTAGGGAAGAAGTTGAGGGGGATACATGATCACTTAAACTGCATCTGCAACTTGTAAGTCTAAAGTTTACTCAAACATAAGAAGTTAAAACAATAAGTTGACATCATGAAAAAAAAAGACTGTGAAACTATCCCAGACTTGGGGAGACTAATGCAGGACAACTGAATGTTCCCTGAGTGTGGTGGCGGTTTCACAGGTACAGACATGTTAAAGCTTATCAAACTGCATCCTTTAAACATGCACATTTTATTGCATGTGAATTATAAAACAGTAAATCTATAAGAAAAGATAAATGCTATGAAGGAAAATGGGGAATGGACGATGAATAATTAAATATAGAATAAATTTTAAAAATCAATTATATTTCAATTTTAAAAAGTTAAAGAAAAAAAAAAAAGAACAGGGATTTTTCGTTTTTTGTATGCCTCACAGACCTGAACCCAGAAGTCTCAGAAAGTGCCAGTGTTAATCAATGTGGTCGGTAGCTGCTGTAAATCAAAATAAGAGTAAAACTACTGGTTTTACTTGAAACATATTATTTAATGCATGTCATTATTTAAAATGGTAATGATCTTTTCAAAATATTCATCCTTAAGGATGAACACTGGCTGGTCAAATCAAATCTTAACATGATTGACTTTACACTAGTCTTGGGTTTTATTTTAATTTGAGGGGTCGGGGGAGAGACTTGTGCTGGGGTAAGAGATGGTACAGAAGCCCAGAACATGAAGACTAATGCTGGGAATGTCCAGATGACCTCTAACATCCACATCACCCTAGATGGACTTTTCAGACTATGCCTAAAAGTGAATTCAGACAAAGAATGAACAGAATCACACCTCAATGCCCCTGGGCTTTCATCAAAATTAAACCAGAGAAACAGACTCAAATTTACTATTTATTAAAAGATAAAGGCTCTTTCCTTCAATTGTGAAACTTTTTCCCCACCATTTGCCAACCTGAGGTAGAAACATTTTTCCAGCTCCAAAAAGATCACCAACAATTTTCATGCCATTCATCAGCGGCCCTTCAATTATATTCAGAGGTCGGGGATATTTTTCCTGGTTTAACCTGGCTTCCTCAGTATCTTCAATAATATATTTTTCAATGCCCTACAGAAAAATAAAAAATTAGGGAAAATTCACAGGATATATTGGCTTAAGTTCAAACATCCAACAACAAATAAATAGTTAAGAGTGTGGGTTTTGGAATCAGACTGCATGTGTTCAAATCCTGGCTCTTATCACTAATTTAGACAACTTATTAAGCATCAGGTTCCTCATTTAATAATCATACAATACCAACCTCACATGGTTATTTTGAGGATTAAATGTGTAAAATGTAAAGTGCCTAGATGGCTTTATTGACATAAAGCATTTTATTGATATAAAGTGAAAAATTAGTGACAGAAGGAGTACTAATAAATTCAAATTCATAATAAAATACACTTTTTATCCTAGTGGTTTACCAGATTACATGTAAACAAATATCTCCTGTGAAATCACTGTTTTCCCACTGACAGGCTGGGTGCAGGGAGGACTCAGCCTTCACTGATCAAGCCCTAATCCTCCAGTGCCCCCAGTTCAAGGATCCAAACTAGTTCTACAACCTGAAGTAGGTGAATCTCAAAAGTTCCAAGAAATTAAAAGTTAAATTCTAGAGACCAAAACAAACAAACAAATAAGCAAAACAAAACCCTGAAATTTCCAGACTCACAAATGAGGAAACCGAAGCCAAGAGATTATCTATCTGGACTAAAAGTCTAACTACAGCAGAAGAGCCAGAACTCATTTGTTGATCAAGAGACAGCCACATGGTCTAGAACAGCACTTCTCACCTCGGGCACTACTGACAGTTGCACTGAATAATCCTCTGTGGTGTAGGCCTCTACTGTGCAGTATAGCATGTTCACCAGCATCCCTGGTCACATGCCAGTAAAAACCTCCCACTCCAGTCAGAACAACCTAAAATATCTCCAGATACTGCCTAATGTTCTAGACATAGAGGTGGGATGGAGGGCAAATCACTCAGGAGTAGCCCAGGGAATCTCCTTCATCAGCTGCTGCCAGCACCTCTCCTCCAGCCATGCCATCAGCCACCAGGACCAGCACCCAGCCTCCGGCCCACACTCACCTTCACAAGAGCGTACTCAAGGCGTTCTTCGAGAGGGCCATTCCTCCACTCATCAGTCTGGATGACTTTCTTCCCTCCTTTGCCCTGAGTCTGGATTGAAATGTGAATAGAGAGATGGTACAACAGGTCACTTTCTCAGCTAGTTGGCAGAAAAAAACTATGTCTTATTCTTCCCTTATCTTTCAAGGCCCTAGTACAGTGCCGGCATGAATAAAATCTTTGGAAAATGCTTGAGGTAAGGAGAGAGGGAAATAGCAACCCACTCCAGTACTCTTGCCTGGAAAATCCCACGGACGGAGGAGCCTGATAGGCTACAGTCCATGGGGTTGCAGAGTCAGACATGACTGAGCGACTTCACTTCACTTCAAGGAGAGAGGAAAAGAGAGAAATCTTATAGGTTTTGAACTTTTATTTAAAAATTTTCTCCTTTCCAGTTTTATTGAAGTATAATTGACATACAGTGCTATACAAATTTCAGGTGTACAGCATAAAGAGCTGATTTATGTACAAATGAAATGATTACTACAGTAAGTTTAATGTATATCCATCAGTATGAAAAAGCAAAGAGATAGGACACCGATAGATGAACTTCCCAGGTCGGTAGGTGCCCATATGCCATTGGAGATCAGTGGAGAAATTACTCCAGAAAGAGTGAAGAGATGGAGCCAAAGCAAAAACAACATCCAGTTACGGATGTGACTGGTGATAGAACCAAGTTCTGATGCTGTAAAGAGCAATATTGCATAGGAACCTGGAATGTTAGGTGCATGAATCAAGGTAAATTGGAAGTGGTCAAACAGGAGATGGCAAGAGGGAACATCAACATTTTAGGAATCAGTGAACTAAAATGGACTGGAATGGGTGAATTTAACTCAGATGACCATTATATCTACTACTGTGGGCAAGAATCCCTTAGAAGAAATGGAGTAGCCCTCAGAGTCAACAAGAGTCTGAAATGCACTACTTGGGTGCAATCTCAAAAATGACAGAATGATCTCTGTTCGTTTCCAAGGCAAACCATTCAACATCACGGTAATCCAAGTCTATGCCTCGACTGTAATGCTGAAGAAGCCGAAGTTGAACAGTTCTATGAAGACCTACAAGACCTTCTAGAATTAACATCCCCAAAAGATGTCCTCTTCATTATAGGGGACTGGAAGGCAAAAGTAGGAAGTCAAGAGATACCTGGACTAAAAGGCAAATTTGGCCTTGGAGTACAAAATGAAGCAGGCAAAGGCTAACAGACTTTTGCCAAAAGAACGCACTGGTCATAGCAAACACCCTCTTCCAACAACACAAGAGAAGACTCTACACAAGGACATCACCAGACGGTCAATACCAAAATCAGATTGATTATATTCTTTGCAGCCAAAGATGGAGAAGCTCTATACAGTCAGCAAAAACAAGACTGAGAGTTGACTGTAGCTCTGGTCATGAACTCTTTGTTGCCAAATTCAGACTTAAATTGAAGAAAGTAGGGAAAACCAGTAGATAATTCAGGTCTGACCTAAATCAAATCCCTTACGATTATATAGTGGAAGTGACAAATAGATTCAAGGGATTAGATCTGATAGAGTGCCTGAAGAACTATGGATGGAGGTTCGTGACATTGTTCAGGAAGCAGTGATCAACACCATCCCCAAGAAAAAGAAATACAAAAAGGCAAAATGGTTGTCTGAGCAGGCCTTACAAATAGCTGAGAAAAGAAGAGATGCAAAAGGCAAAGGACAAAAGGAAAGATATACCCATTTGGATGCAGAGTTCCAAAGAATAGCAAGAACAGATTAAAAAAAAAAAAAAAAGCCTTCCTCAGTGATCAGTGCAAAGAAATAGAGGAAAACAAAAGAATGGGAAAGACTAGAGATCTCTTCAAGAAAATTAGAGATACCAAGGGAACATTTCATGCAAAGATGGGCTCAATAAAGGACAGAAATGGTATGGACCTAACAGAAGCAGAAGATATTAAAAAGAGGTGGCAAGAATACACAGAAGAACTGTACAAAAAAGATCTTCACAACCCAGATAATCACGATGGTGTGATCACTCACCTAAAGCCAGACATCCTGGAATGCGAAGTCAAGTGGACCTTAGGGAGCATCACTACAAACAAAGCTAGTGGAGGTGATGGAATAGTTGAGCTATTTCAAATCCTGAAAGATGATGCTGTGAAAGTGCTGCACTCAATACACCAGCAAATTTGGAAAACTCAGCAGTAGCCACGGGACTGGAAAAGGTCAGCTTTCATTCCAATCCCAAAGAAAGGCAATGCCAAAGAATACTCAAACTACCTCACAACTGCACTCAGCAAAGTAATGCTCAAAATTCTCCAAGCCAGGCTTAAACAGTACGTGAACTGTGAAATTCCAGATGTTCACGCTGGATTTAAAAAAGGCAGAGGAGCCAGAGATCAAATTGCCAACATCCGCTGGATCATCAAAAAAGCAAGAGAGTTCCAGAAAAACATCTACTTCTGCTTTGTTGACTATGCCAAAGCCTTTGACCGTGTGGATCACAACAAACTGTGGAAAATTCTTAAAGAGATGGGAATACCAAACCGCCTTACCTGCCTCCTGAGAAACCTGTATGCAGGTCAAGAAGCAACAGTTAGAACTGGACATGGAACAATAGACTGGTTCCAACTCAGGAAAGGAGTATGTCAAGGCTGTATATTGTCACCCTGCTTATTTAACTTATATGCAGAATACATCAAAACGCTGGACTGGATGAAGCATAAGCTGGAATCAGGACTGCTGGGAGAAATATCAATAACCTCAGATATGCAGATGTCACCACCCTTATGGCAGAAAGAGAAGAAGAACTAAAGAGCGTCTTGATGAAAGTGAAAGAGGAGAGTGAAAAAGTTGGCTTAAAGCTCAATATTCAGAAAACTAAGATTATGGCATCTTGTCCCATCACTTCATGGCAAATAGATGGTTAAACAGTGGAAACAGTAACAGACTTTATTTTTTTGGGCTCCAAAATCACTGCAGATGGTGACTGCAGCCATGAAATTAAAAGACGCTTGCTCCTTGGAAGAAAAGTTATGACCAACCTAGACAGCATATTAAAAAGCAGAGACATTACTTTGCAAACAAAGGTCCATTTAGTCAAAGCTATGGTTTTTCCAGTGGTCATGTATGGCTGTGAGAGTTGGACTATAAAGAAAGCTGAGCACCGAAGAATTGATGCTTTTGAACTGTGGTGTTGGAGAAGACTCTTGAGAGTCCCTTGGACTGCAAGGAGATCCAACCAGTCCATCCTAAAGGATATCAGCCCTAAATATTCATTGGAAGGACTAATGCTGAAGTTGAAATTCCAACACTTTGGCCACCTGATGTGAAGAACTGACCCATTTGAAAAGATCCTGATACTGGGAAAGATTGAAGGTGGGAGGAGAAGGGGACAAGAGAGGATGAGATTGTTGGATGGCATCACTGACTCGATGGACAAGAGTGTGAGTAAACTCTGGGAGTTGGTGATGGACAGGGAGGCCTGGTGTGCTGCAGTCATGGGGTCACAAAGAGTTGGACACAACTGAGTGCCTGAACTGATATCCATCATCTCATATAGGTAGAGAATAAAATAGAAAAAAACATTTTTTTTCCTTGTGATGAGAACTCCTGAGTTTTCTAACATCTGTCATATATATTATACACCAGTGTCAATGATATTTATCACATTGTACATTAAATCCCTAGTAATTATGCATCTTAAGAGGAATTCCCTTCATCCAATTTTCCCTCCTGTTAGCCCCTGCCTCTGGTAACTTCAAATCTGATCTCTTTTCCTATGAGTTTTGGGTTTTTTTTTTTAAAGCATAATCGACCTATAATTTTAGTTCTGGTACACAGTATAGTGATTCAATATTTCTATAATTATAAAATGATCCTCACTAGGATTTGAATGTTCAGTAGAGAGACTGAGTGAGACTCCATTTTTTTTTTTTTCCTTTTCTTCTTTCCTAAAAGATAGCATCTTGGGACTAAAGATTTCCCGGACAGTAAGAAAAGCTAAAGCTGATATCTGATGAGCTTTTAAAGTTCTCATATAGCACCATCACTACCCAGATATGTGAAGCGTCTGTAACAAAGGCAAGTCAGAAATTGTCTTAGAGGTGGGCACACTGTGAGGTACAAGACATAGACCGTGCTCTCAAGGACTTTGCCGTATCATAAGGTAGATGGAAATACACAGAGAAAGGTAAGCTACAAGAGAAAGCCTGTGCCAAGGGCTGAATGCGAAGATGACGGAGAAGGCAATGGCACCCCACTCCAGTACTCTTGTCTGGAAAATCTCATGGATGGAGGAGCCTGGAAGGCTGCAGTCCACGGGGTCAGTAAGAGTCGGGCACGACTGAACGACTTCACTTTCACCTTTCACTTTTATGCATTGGAGAAGGAAATGGCAACCCGCTCCAGTGTTCTTGCCTGGAGAATCCCAGGGACTGGGGAGCCTGGTGGGCTGCCGTCTATGGGGTAGCACAAAGTCGGACATGACTGAAGCGTCTTAGCAGCAGCAGCAGCAAGGTAGATGGAAATACACAGAGAAAGGTAAGCTACAAGAGAAAGCCTGTGCCAAGTGCTGAATGAGAAGATGACACAGACAAGGCTAGGAATTTTGAGGACAGAGTGATCATCACAAACTGGAGTGGTGAAGAGAGACTTTGAAGAAGCTGACAGATTCAGCAAAGGGACAAAATCGTGATGATCCTGGGATGGAAGGTGAATTGCTTATCTGTTTCTTCCATCTCAAGTGATGTCACTCGCTGCCCAAATCTGAAATCTAAGTATCACTCTTGACTCTCCATCCAGTCTTCACATTCAATTAGTTACCTAGCCCTAAAAATTACACCGCCTCAATATTTTGCTCTACTCTGCTTCCACTTTCATAGTTCAAGCATCTAACTGGTCTCCACAGCCCAGGATCACCCTGGCCCCAATGCGTCTTCCACACTGTAGCCAGAGGGGCCTTTCCAAAACACAAACCTGATCAAACTGCCCCCATGGGAAGATTCACTGTAAGATCCCTGCTGCTGCTGCTAAGTCGCTTCAGTCGTGTCCGACTCTGTGCAACCCCAGAGACGGCAGCCCACCAGTCTCCCCCATCCCTGGGATTCTCAGGCAAGAACACTGGAGTGGGTTGCCATTTCCTTGTCCAATACATGAAAGTGAAAAGTGAAAGTGAAGTTGCTCAGTCGTGTCCAGCTCTTAGCGACCCCATGGACTGCAGCCTACCAGGCTCCTCTGCCCATGGGATTTTTCAGGCAAGAGTACTGGAGTGGGTTGCCACTGCCTTCTCCATATTGCTCTGCAAATGTTGTATTGATTCCTTTTCATGCTGGACAATGTCTGAACCAATTGTCTCCTAGCTTCATTTTCTGCCATTCCTGAAGAACTCAGCCTATCCTGAACATCTCAATTCCTTATGTTCTCCATCATCTCTCTCATCCTTGGCCCTTTACATCCACTCATCTGACAATATTTTCTTTAGCACCTACCAGAATACCAGGCCACAGCTAGATGCAGACACTCCTCCTCTGGCAGAGAATACCAGTACTGTACCCCAACCCCAAACTTTAGCCTGGCTAACTCCTGTTGAGCTCTCAGGTCCCCCCTAACCCATCACTCTGGGAGGCTTTTCCTGACCACCTCTACCTTTGGGTTCAGTGGCCCTCCCAAGCAGCCTACAGCATCCTGTACATGCCTTATCACAGCATCTCCCCACCACACTGGATGACAACTGCCCCTACATACTTGTGCACATCTCCCTGCACTGCAGGCTCTACAGGGGCATGCCTCTTTTATCAGTTAGATCCTCTAAGTTTAGAAAGGACAAAGCAGAAAACAAAACATGGGAAAATATTAGCTGAATGATTTAAAGCTGAATGAGAACCGATTTCCTAGAGCAACGTTTGTGCAGGATAGTAGAGGCCAGGCCAAAGAGTGCTAGGAACCCACGCTATGGAGTTTGGATTTAACCTTCCAGGCAACTGTGGCAAGGGTGCAGGTGGGGGAATGACAAGAATTCTGAAGCTTCAGAGTAACATTCCAAGTAGTATTTTTTCACCGGGGAAGTGAGACACACGGCTTGTGGGATCTTAGTTCCCCAGCCAGGGACTGAACCTGGGCCCTTTGCACTGAAAGTGCCAAGTCCTAACCACTGGACCACCAGGGAATTCCCACCAAAGTAGTATTTTTAAGAGAACCCTAGAAAGGGGAGAATGTTTTAGTAGTTCATGATGAAAGCCTGCACTACAGTGGTAGGAACAGGAAGAGAAGGAAAGGACAAACATAAAAGTATTAATGGACAGCATGGAAGGAGGAGGACTGGGAGGAACTCCAGGATTGAGGGCTGGGGTGGTAACTGATCACACAGGGCACTCTCATATGCAAAGAGACTAATGCTGCTCTCATATGACAAAAAAACCTTAAAGAAGATGGCAATTAAAAAATGTAGAGCAATCTTGAGAAAGAAGAATGGAACTGGAGGAATCAACCTGCCTGACTTCAGGCTCTACTACAAAGCCACAGTCATCAAGACAGTATGGTACTGGCACAAAGACAGAAATATAGATCAATGGAACAAAATGGAAAGCCCAGAGATAAATCCACGCACCTACGGACACCTTATCTTTGACAAAGGAGGCAAGAATATACAATGGAGAAAAGACAATCTCTTTAACAAGTGGTGCTGGGAAAACTGGTCAACAACTTGTAAAAGAATGAAACTAGAACACTTTCTAACACCATACACAAAAATAAACTCAAAATGGATTAAAGATCTAAACATAAGACCAGAAACTATAAAACTCCTAGAGGAGAACATAGGCAAAACACTCTCCGACATATATCACAGCAGGATCCTCTATGACCCACCTCCCAGAATATTGGAAATAAAAGCAAAAATAAACAAATGGGACCTAATTAAAATTAAAAGCTTCTGCACAACAAAAGAAACTATAAGCAAGGTGAAGACAGCCTTCAGAATGGGAGAAAATAATAGCAAATGAAGCAACTGACAAACAACTAATCTCAAAAATATACAAGCAACTCCTGCAGCTCAATTCCAGAAAAATAAACAACCCAATCAAAAAATGGACCAAAGAACTAAACAGACATTTCTCCAAAGAAGACATACAGATGGCTAACAAACACATGAAAAGATGCTCAACATCACTTATTATCAGAGAAATGCAAATCAAAACCACTATGAGGTACCATTTCATGCCAGTTAGAATGGCTGCGATCCAAAAGTCTACAAGCAATAAATGCTGGAGAGGGTGTGGAGAAAAGGGAACCCTCTTACACTGTTGGTGGGAATGCAAACTAGTACAGCCACTATGGAGAACAGTGTGGAGATTCCTTAAAAAACTGGAAATAGAACTGCCATACGATCCAGCAATCCCACTGCTGGGCATACACACTGAGGAAACCAGAAGGGAAAGAGACACATGTACCCCAATGTTCATCGCAGAACTGTTTATAATAGCCAGGACATGGAAGCAACCTAGATGTCCATCAGCAGATGAATGGATAAGAAAGCTGTGGTACATATACACAGTGGAGTATTACTCAGCCATTAAAAAGAATACATTTGAATCCGTTCTAATGAGGTGGATGAAACTGGAGCCTATCATACAGAGTGAAGTAAGCCAGAAAGAAAAACACCAATACAGTATACTAACGCAAATATATGGAATTTAGAAAGATGGTAATGACAACCCTGTATGCGAGACAGCAAAAGAGACACAGATGTATAGACAGTCTTTTGGACTTTGTGGGGGGTGGGGATGATTTGGGAGAATGGCATTAAAACATGTATAATATCATATAAGAAACGAATCGCCAGTCTAGGTTCGATGCAGGATACAGGAAGCTTGGGGCTGGTGCACTGGGATGACCCAGAGACATGGTATGGGGAAGGAGATGGGAGGGAGGTTCAGGATGGGGAACATGTGTATACCCATGGCAGATGCATGTTGATGTATGGCAAAACCAATACAATATTGTAAAGTAAAAAAAAAAAATTAATAAATTTTTAAAAATGTATTTTTTTCAGCATTATTTATAATAGAAAAAGACACAGAAACAATCTATGTGTTCATCAGTGAATGAACGGATAAAAAAAAGTGTGATATACTATGTATATAATGGAATATTATTCTGCCATAAAAAGAGGAAATCCTGCCATTTGAAACAGCATGGGTGGAACTTGAGGGCAATATGCTAAGTGAAATAAGTCAAACAGAAATGCAAATACCATATGATCTCACTACACTTGGAATCTAAAAACAGAAACAAATGTGGTGATGGATGTTAACCAGACTTACTGTGATGAGCATTCCATGATATATACTGATATCAAATCATTATGCTATACATCTAACACTAATATATGTTGATCATATCTCAATTTTTAGATCTAAAAATGATAAAATTCATAGATTATATACTCTCACATTTTTTTAAGAGAAAATACAAAACTAGACCAGTGTGACACCTTCCCCAACCCCCCGCAAAAAAAAGAGTCCTTCTAAAGCTCACATTCTCATCACTTGATATATGTAAACATCACTTGTCCTGTCAACCACACAATCAGGCAATTCCTGCCTGTGGGATGGAGTCTGATAAGTAAAAACGGCAGAGTGTTCCAAATACTCTTGGAAAAAAGGCCAAGTGTGTTCACAGAAAAACAGCAGTGTGCCACATGGAAGGGGCAGGGAGGGGGCAATGCTGTGTGATTGTGAACAGTAGGAAGCGAGAATGCAAAGTGTGGCCCGTGAGGATTTCTCACCATGTACAGAGTTTCATTATCACACCTGATATATGATAAACATGCTTCAGAAAATCAATATTCTAAATGGTACCATTTCAGAGCAGCTATTTCAGAAGCATGACCCGGCACACTGGGTCCATCTGCTTTCCAACTAGTTATTCAGTAGGACACTCTCCATGATCCAAACTTAAGTTGTCGCGCCCTCACACACTGAGCGGCCCAGACACCAGACACATGGAGAAAGCTTCCAAGCATGGTGGCCGCTCAACTGCTCAATTGGCTACTCCTTCATCTGCTTCTACTGCTCAAGAGTAGCTCCCCATTAGTAAGGTGCCTCATGAGGACATGTATTTTATTTCTGATATCAAACTGGACCAGCACCTAGGGAGGAAACTGCTCAAGCAAAAACCAAAGGGGAGTGTGAGCACCCACTGGCAACGAGAAAACCAAGGCCAGATAAGGAACAGAGACCTTTTTTCTAGAAAAGCATCAAGAATACTTACATCTGATAAACCTATCATCTGCTGAAGATTCTAAGCTGAAAATGCACTTACTTACATAACCCTCCAAACATCACAGCTTAGCCCCTCACCTACCTTGCATGTAGGTGGGCTTCCCTTGTGGCTTAGAGGTTAAACCATCTGCCTGCAATGCGGGAGACCTGGGTTCGATCCCTGGGTCGGGAAGGTTCCCTGGAGAAGGAAATGGCAACCCACTCCAATAGTCTTGCCTGAAGAATGCCATGGATGGAGGAGCCTGGTGGGCTACAGTCCACAGGGTCGCAGAGTCGGACGTGACTGAGCGACTTCACTTTCACTTTACCTTGCACGTGCTCAGAACACTGACATTAGCCTATTGTTTCAGCAAAAGCATCTAACACTAAGCTTTTTTTTTTAAATAATAAAATGTTGAATATATCATGTAATTTATTGAAAACTGTCCCAAGAGTGAAAAACAGAATGGCGGTGTGGGTCCAGAGTGGTTGTCAGTGGTTGTTTTCCCTCGAGATGGCAGGCTGAACAGAAGCTGCGATCCGCTGCCTTTGTCCAGCATCACAAGAGAGGATGGTACTGCATGTCGCCTACCCAGGGAAAGGTCAAAATTCAAAGTACAGTTTCTCCTGAATGCTTACTGCCTGCATATCATCATAAGTTGGGGACACGTGTATTCTCACAATCCAAGGCCATGCAAGAGCCATCACACCCAGAGATTGTCCCTGTTAACACCCAAACAGTACTGCCCAATGAACAAACTCCACGTGAGATAATGGTCTCGTGTTACCTGGAACTTCTTCTTACCCAAGATAATTTAGTCAGCACAGGTCAGCCTGCCCCATACCGAGGATATCATTTTTCAATAAAGCCCATTAGATTAGTAAGGTCAGAGATGAGACTCTTCCTACCCTTTTCAACAATAACACTGAATGATTTATCAGATGAAACTTGAGTGTAGACCTTATTATTTGACAATGAAAAGAGATAATCATTTTCTCATAAAGAAAAAAATTCAACCCTTATCTGCCTCATAATATTCCTGCTTTTCATGCTGTTTGCAATCAGTATACCCTGAGGAATGGTTAAAGAGCTGGCGACTCCTGGTAGTGATGAAAGCATACTTGCTTTGTTATTAATTCCTTAACAGCAACAGAAGTCACCTTGAATGCAGACAGTTAACCTACTCGACAGACGGGGTCAGTGGCTTATAATAAGTCCTGTGGTTACATAAACAGGGAGACAATTTTTTTATGATGGATTGATGAAGCCTTGAAATTGCTATTAAGATTTCCCCTCTTACTCTTCAGCTGTCCCTTAGGAGCAAAACCTCTTGGCAGTTTAGCAAGATATAAAGAAATAAAAACTTGTAAACAAGTACTGGAAGTGAATGTAGACCGAAAAGAATGACTGCTATAAAATACAAAACCAACAAAATCTTAAATGAGAACAGCCTCACAAATAAGGAGCCCTATCTTTCCTAAGTGAGAGCTGTCTCATCTGGACAGTGAAGATAAGAAACCGCATCACATTATGGATTAACTAAGAATGCTTGAGTAGAAGCTATGATGCCCCTCTGGTCTTCAGTAGAACCCTGTCTTAGTTGGCAATTAATGAACAATCTCCTGCCAAGTGGAAAGCAGGCTAAGAAAAAAAGCTGGATATTGTTTCATACTTGTATCCTGGTGTCCAAAGAAATGGCTCAGCACTTTGTCTGAGTAGACATAATCATGGAAATAGGGAAGGAAATCTAGCCACTGTTTCTTATGTAATGAACTGAGAAGAAAAGCTTGTTTATATTTGCAACAGTCAAGATCCAGGACATTCTGTCCTGCGTCCATCTAAGAAATTATAAATGTCCTAAGGAATTGAGAGGAGGGTCATGTGCTCACTGGCACTGAGTCTGAACTCATCTTTGTTGAGTGAACCTAAGGCTAACATAGGCAGTTTCAGAAATCAAAATCTTGCCATCTGTGACAAGGACAAATCAAGGACGCAATTAACCCTAAGCTATCCTATCCCTTTTCCAGAACACTTTAGTACTCTTCAAAGGAAGAGGAAAAGTCAGAAGTTCTGCCAAAGTTAAATTCATATTTTAACCTAGAGAACATTAAACCAGGTGGTAACATACACAAAGGCATTCCTCCATTTTCCTGGTATGCTCTGTGAGAAAAATTTCTTCCTTTGCCATTGCTTTCTGAAATAAATTATAAAGTAAGTTTTCTTGAAAAAAGATTTCATCTTTCCTTAAACTCAATTCTAGAAAGCAACACCCATGATAGATAATTAATATACCTTAGTTCAGTTCAGTCGCTCAGTCGTGTCCGACTCTTTGCAACCCCATGAGTTGCAGCAGGCCAGGCCTCCTTGTCCATTACCAACTCCCAGAGTTCACTCAAACTCATGTTCGTCGAGTCGGTGATGCCATCCAGCCATCTCATCCTCTGTCGTGCCCTTCTCCTCCTGCCCCCAATCCTTCCCAGCATTAGAGTCTTTTCCAATGAGTCAACTCTTCGCATAAGGTGGCCAAAGTACTGGAGTTTAAGCCTCAGCATCAGTCCTTCCAATGAACACCCTTTAGGATGGACTGGTTGGATCTCCTTGCAGTCCAAGGGACTCTCAAGAGTCTTCTCCAACACCACAGTTCAAAAGCATCAATTCTTTGGTGCTCAGCTTTCTTCACAGCCCAACTCTCACATCCATACATGACCACTGGAAAAACCATAGCCTTGACTAGACAGACCTTTGTTGGCAAAGTAATATCTCTGCTTTTGAATATGCTATCTAGGTTGGTCATAACTTTCCTTCCAAGGAGTAAGCGTCTTTTAATTTCATGGCTGCAGTCACCATCTGCAGTGATTTTGGAGCCTCAAAAAATAGTCTGACACTGTTTCCACTGCTTCCCCATCTATTTCCCATGAAGTGATGGGACAAGATGCCATGATCTTTGTTTTCTGAATGTTGAGCTTTAAGCCAACTTTTTCACTCTCCTCTTTCACTTTCATCAAGAGGCTTTTGAGTTCCTCTTCACTTTCTGCCATAAGGGTGGTGTCATCTGCATATCTAAAGTTACTGATATTTCTCCCGGCAATCTTGATTCCAGCTTGTGCTTCTTCCAGTCCAGCGTTTCTCATGATGTACTCTGCATAAAAGTTAAATAAGCAGGGTAACAATATACAGCCTTGACATACTCCATTTCCTATTTGGAACCAGTCTGTTGTTTCATGTCCAGTTCTAACTGTTGCTTCCTGACCTGCATATAGGTTTCTCAAGAGGCAGGTCAGGTGTTCTGGTATTCCCATCTCTTTCAGAATTTTCCAGTTTATTGTGATCCACACAGTCAAAGGCTTTGGCATAGTCAATAAAGCAGAAATAGATGTTTTTCTGGAACTCTCTTGCTTTTTTCATGATCCAGCGGATGTTGGCAATTTGATCTCTGGTTCCTCTGCCTTTTCTAAAACCAGCTTGAACATCTGGAAGTTCACAGTTCACGTACTGCTGAAACCTGGCTTGGAGAATTTTGAGCATTACTTTGCTAGCGTGTGAGATGAGTGCAATTGTGCGGTAGTCTGAGCATTCTTTGGCATTGCCTTGGTCTGACAGAATGTGGTCCACTGGAGAAGGGAATGGCAAACCACTTCAGTATTCTTGCCTTGAGAACCCCATGAACAGTATAATATACCTAGGACTGCCCAATACATAATAAATGGAAACAAAAAACTGATTTTGGATTAACTATAATTATTCTTACGTCTATAGATCAAAAGTGTGCAGACCTCAAGCTTTGAACTGTAGATTTGGACTAGATCCTAACATAAACAGGATACATATATAAAAATGTAAAGATATAAAAATGGGTACCAGGTAATCACATGGTCATACAAGAAAATCCAAAATAGTCGATTCGTAGCATGAGATATCGGAGAAGGCAATGGTACCCAACTCCAGTATTCTTGCCTGGCAAATCCCATGGACGGAGAAGCCTGGTAGGCTGCAGTCCATGGAGTCGCTAGGAGTCAGACATGACTGAGCGACCTCACTTTCACTTTTCACTTTCATGCACTGGAGAAGGAAATGGTAACCCACTCCAGTGTTCTTGCCTGGAGAATCCCAGGGACGGGGGAGCCTGGTGGGCTGCCGTCTCTGGGGTTGCACAGAGTCGGACATGACTGAAGTGACTTAGCAGCAGCAGCAGCATTAGATATGGCACCCCACTCCCGTACTCTTGCCTGGGAAATCCCATGGATGGAGGAGCCTGGTGGGCTGCAGTCCATGGGGTCACTACAAGTCAGACACGATTGAGCCACTTCACTTTCACTTTTCACTTTCATGTATTGGAGAAGGAAATGGCAACCCACTCCAGTGTTCTTGCCTGGAGAATCCCAGGGATAGGGGAGCCTGGTGGGCTGCCGTCTCTGGGGTCGCACAGAGTCGGACACGACTGAAGCAACTTAGCAGCAGCAGCAGCAGCAGCAGCAGCATGAGATAGAAAAGTATCTGATAAAATGAAAAGATGCTCCTAGTATACTACTAAACAAACAGGTTACCAAAAAAGCATCAAGAAAAGTTAGATTTTTATAAAAATGTACATGAGTGTGTGTGTGCATGTGCATATGCATGAACATACTTATTAGCACTTTTTGTTTCAGAAGAATAAAACCAAAACCATGAATAGAAGGCTATAATAAAACCTCAACAGTGGTTAATGATGGGTAGTAGGATTATGAATAATTTCTATTTCTTCTTTTGCTTAACCTTATTTTATAAATTTTTAAAAATTAATACGTGTTACTTTGGTCTGAGAAAAATAAATTTTACATTTCAAAATAAACTTACAGAAATACAAATTAAGAGTACTGAAGCAGATATTTAAGGCCTGTTTCTCCTTCCTCGCCCTAATGAAAATACCTTCTCTGGAACTCTCTGTAGAAACCTTCAGTGATCCAAAGACATGGTGCTATCCTATCTTCCATTCTACAATGAAAGACTAGTAACTGTACATTTAAGACAGATTCAAAGAAAAAAAGGAAAAGCCATCCATCAGAACCTCTCTCCTCACCTGGGCGTAGTGTAAGAGCTTCTCGGTGGCCTCAGGGTCTCTGTTCCAGATGAGGTCCTCACAGAGCTGGAGAAGCTCCTTGTGGATGTCATCATATACAGGAAGGCTTCCAGCATTCACTATTCCCATGTCCATACCAAACTAAGGGCAATAAAAACAAAAATAAGGATTTCCAGTGATACTCTAAACCAGGGATCAGTGACTCTTTCTGTGCAGGACCAGATAAAAAATACCGTAGGCCACAGCCTCTGTCACAACCACTCAACTCTGCTGACATAGCATAAAGGCCGTCATAGACAGAATACAAGTGAGAGCGTGTGGCTTTGTTCTAATAAAGTTTTATTCACAGAAAATGGCAGCAGACCAGGTTAGTTTGTGGGCCAAAGTCTGCAAACGCTTGCCGTAAGTAAAGGCTGGTGTCCAAGGCAAACAGGTGTTCCACTATACCTTGATCGCATGGTACAGGAAAACCCCATGCATTGCCTCTCGAATGGCTTCCATTCCTCGGAAGGAGAAGGACAAGTTGGAAAGACCACCGCTTACTTTGGCTCCAGGCAGCGTTTCCTGGAAAAAATTTTAACATATGAAAAGATTTCCCTAGTTTGCCAAAAGCAGCAATCCTGTTCCTTAAGCTTTTTAAAATAAGAATGGAAAGTAAAAAAATATATAAAGTCCCAAGTAAATCAGAACTTCTTAATATTGGAAATAAAAGCAAAAATAAACAAATGGGATGTAATTAAACTTAAAAGCTTATGCACATCAAAGGAAACTATTAGCAAGGTGAAAAGGCAGCCTTCAGAATGGGAGAAAATAATAGCAAATGAAGCAACTGACAAACAACTAATCTCAAAAATATACAAGCAACTCCTACAGCTCAATTCCAGAAAAATAAATGACCCAATCAAAAAATGGGCCAAAGAACTAAATAGACATTTCTCCAAAGAAGACATACAGATGGCTAACAAACACATGAAAAGATGCTCAACATCACTCATTATCAGAGAAATGCAAATCAAAACCACTATGAGGTACCATTTCACACCAGTCAGAATGGCTGCAATCCAAAAGTCTACAAGCAATAAATGCTGGAGAGGGTGTGGAGAAAAGGGAACCCTCTTACACTGTTGGTGGGAATGCAGACTAGTACAGCCACTATGGAGAACAGTGTGGAGATTTCTTAAAAAACTGGAAATAGAACTGCCTTATGATCCAGCAATCCCACTGCTGGGCATACACACTGAGGAAACCAGAAGGGAAAGAGACACGTGAACCCCAATGTTCATTGCAGCACTGTTTATAATAGCCAGGACATGGAAGCAACCTAGATGTCCATCAGCAGATGAATGGATAAGAAAGCTGTGGTACATATACACAATGGAGTATTACTCAGCCATTAAAAAGAACACATTTGAATCAGTTCTAATGAGGTGGATGAAACTGGAGCCTATTATACAGAGTGAAGTAAGCCAGAAGGAAAAACACCAATACAGTATACTAACGCATATATATGGAATTTAGAAAGATGGTCACAATAACCCTGTGTACGAGACAGCAAAAGAGACACTGATGTATAGAACAGTCTTATGGACTCTGTGGGAGAGGGAGAGGGTGGGAAGATTTGGGAGAATGGCAATGAAACATGTAAAATATCATGTAGGAAACGAGTTGCCAGTCCAGGTTCGATGCACGATGCTGGATGCTTGGGGCTGGTGCACTGGGACGACGCAGAGGGATGGTGTGGGGAGGGAGGAGGGTTCAGGATGGGGAACACATGTATACCTGTGGCGGATTAATTTTGATATTTGGCAAAACTAATACAATTTGTAAAGTTTAAAAATAAAATTAAAAAAAAATAAAATAGGAAGGCAGACTAAAAAAAAACAAATAAATAAAATAAACGTAGCAATTTGATGAAAAAAAAAAAGAACTTCTTGTACCTAGACACAGACTACAACTTGGATATCAGGGAGACACGAAAGCAATGCTTCATTGTTTTTCCTACTATAATCTCCCTAAGGGAAAAGAAAAACTTCTGCTTTATCTCTGTGTACTTCTACAGTGACCATGATATGGCTACAATACATGGTGAGTGTGACATAAAGTATTTGCTGAATAGGGATTTCCCTGGCGGTCCAGTGGTTAAAACTCTGAGCTTTCACTGCAGGAGGCAGGGGTTCAATCCCTGGTTGGAGAACTAAGATCCCGCATGGTCCAGCTAAATATATATGCGTGTGTGTATATATATATACACACACACACACATCTGTTGGATAAATAACAGAAAAAGAAAGAAACACTGACAGATAAGAGAAGGAAAACCAGAGAGGACAAACAGAGAAGTTGGTTATTCACGAGCTACTAGAAGGCTTCTATAGCCTAAAGGAACAATCTCCCTAGTTCACTATAAACCTGACTAATTTTAAAAGGACAAAAGGAAACTGAGGTCCCCACCACACCTTATGACATATGAAGCATTAGCGTGCATGTAAAACAGGAACTCTTACTTCCTGTTAGATAGGGTACAGACTAGTTCAAGCATCTTGGGAGAGAGAGCTGCCTTTATCTACCACTGGACCCAACCCTTCCGCTTCTGGGTATATGCTATAGGGAACCTCACGAAGAGATACATACAAGAGATGTATACACACAGTTTTGTTCATAACTTACCCAAACTGGAAACAAACCAAGCGTATGTCAACTACAGAACAGTTAATTATGGAAAAGGTAAATGATGGAATATTATACATTAGTAAAATTGAACAAAGCACAACTACAACACAGGTGGAGGAAAAAGGCATAAGAATCTTAAGAGTCTGTTTATATTAACATGAAGTTCAAAAATATGCAAAACTAACTATACTATTTCTACAGTGAATTCTTGCTATTTGTGGTACTTATGTTTCATGAGTCACTGCAAACACTGAACTGGGGCATGCTGAAAACCACTGCTCTCACAGGAAGTGCAGGGTTAGGTCTGTGAAACTCTGGTCGCAAAACTGTCATCACTGATCAACATATAACCCTGTTTCCTATGTGTCCATTTACAGCTATCTTGTTTAATATATACTGTTGATTCCCTAATGTTGTGCGCTCACAGCCCACAGCATGACAATTCATGTCTAAACAAAGTCCATCTAACAAACATTTTCTCCATGAAGCACATCACAGCCTTTGTGCACACAGGAACACAGGGCAGCACTTCACCATAGTACGCAGGGGCTATCCAAATACAGAAATCAATCAGCAAAATTTTAAAAAAGCTCAAAAACGTGAAAAATGTGGCACTAAACAGGCCATGAAAAGGGTGCTTGTTTACAGAATGAGGACTGAACCCAGGGATGCAGGGCGTTGCCTCTGTTAACTCATCCGGATCACAGCGGTCAGGCACTCAAGAGTTTTCACCACTCTGCACATGTGCGTGCCCGTGAATGACTGCAGAAGAACAGTTAGTATTGATTTTGGAGTCACAAATAATTTTCTCTTTTTTAATAATTTTATTTATTAAATTTCTGGCTGTGCTGGGTATCTGTTGCTGCTTGGGCTTTCTCTAGTTGCTGTGAGTGGAGGCTACTCTTCATTGCAATGCATGAGCTTCTCATCGTGGTGGCTTATCTTGTTGCTGAGCATGGGCTCTAGGGTGCACGGGCTTCAGGAGTTGCAGTACATGGGCTTAGTAGTTGTAGCTCCCGGGCTCCAGACCATAGGATCAATAGCTGTGGTGCACAGGCTTTGCTGCTCACCAGCATGTGGGAACTTTTTCTGGACCAGTGATCAAACCTGTGTCTCCTGCATTGGCAGGCAGATTCTTTACCACTGAGCCATCAGGGAAGCCCACAAATAAATTTTAGTGAGTAGGTAAATTTGCAAATAAAAAACCCAGGATAATTCAGATTGACTGTGTATATAGAAGTGTTAAAATCATATAGAAGAGTAGCAAGCAGTACCATAAAACTCAGAATGAGGTGTAATCAGAAAGGAAGAGACATGGGGCACTTTCCATTTCCTGTTTCAGGTCCCAGGTGGAAGCTACTATATGCCTCATAATCATTTATCAAACTCTGTATCTTTTATATATCCCCCAGTGTGTGTGTGTTTTACATCACAATATAAAATAACATAGAAAAAAATTTAAAAAGCTCCTAAATTTCAGAAAGCCAATTTGCTACAAGAATAAGAATGTCAATATTCCTTGCCAATAAATATATATATGTGAGCTCAAGCTATTCACTGAAGCCATATGATAAATCTAAGCAATGTCTTGGATAGAAAGGAGAAAAATGTTCATACTTACTTTAATGACTTTTGTTGCATTGATAAAATTAACAGCATACAAGTTATGTTCTTCCATCCCAGTACCAATGGTGAGGATATTAGGGTCAAAGATGATGTCATTTGGATTGAAGCCCAGTTTTTTCAAAAGGAGATGGTAGGCCCGGGTGCACACTCTGATTTTGGTATCTGTTTCTGTTGCCTGGGGAAGGAGTAAAAATGTAATTTGAAATAGAAAAATGAGGTGTTCTCTATGAAAACGGAAGGACCATTCACTTGTCGAAAGCACTTAGGTACCAATGCTTGGATTCCATAGAAATCCAAATGCCAAACAGCCTTTAAACATTTATCAAATTATCTCAGAGGAGGAATTGGTTTAAAGTCCCTTTATGTTTTCATCCACACAACAGCTATAATGCTTCTGTAAAAATCAAATCTCACACACACACATATGGTATATTAATATATAGGTTTCTTAAAAAGACACAAGTGATAAGAATTCAAATAAATGACAAAATTAGTGCCCCTCCTCTCTGGACCTGCCTGCACTCACCCAGGCTTTCTTGGCCCTTCCTATAGTAAGTCTACACAGATTCAAAGATGTGCATTTATTACCCACCTCCAACCCCACCCATCACAGCATTAGCTAATATAATATATTTCCAAACAGTGACCCTAGGAAGCCAAGCACTGACTCCAGCAAAGCCCAACCCACTGATGCTTCCTACCTCCCTCAGAATCAGGTCCCGCACCTCCAAATTTAAGGTTTTATTTTTACAGAAGCAGTGTAGCTGCTGTGCTGATGAAAACATCTCCCCCCTCATCTACTCCACTCTCCCCACACCACTCCTTTGATGTTCCTGAGACCCACCAAGCTTGTCTTCCCTCAGGGCCAGTGTGGGAAGTGGCCACTATCTATTTCTATCCATGGCTGCCACTGCCTGGAACACACTGTGACATGGCAGCACTCAGGCCTCTGCACAAATGTCCCCTTTTCAGAGAAGCCTTCCTTAATCACGATCTCTAAACCAGTTCCACCACCGCCTTCTGCCTCCTCCACCCCTCTTCATAGCATCTCTCCTCCTAGAAATTATTTTCCATGTTACAGAAAAACCTGAACGAACTTTTTAGTCAACCCAATATGTTTATCTGGCATGTTGTTTATTGTTTTTTACTTGTTTCTTTAGATATGATTAATTGGACTAGAATCAGTCTTGCTGTACCCCCAGAGCCGAGAGCAGTGCCTGCCAGAGGATGTGCTCAATATTTCTGTTGAATGAATGAATGTACCTCTGACTCAGAGCATTTCTGAACTTTGTCAGGGAAACTGTCTTCAGGTCAAATTTACAATCTCAATGCAAGGCTTATTCAGTGAATTACATGCTGAATGATTTCTGGTTGCAGAAAAAACAAATTTGCTCTAAAGAAAAAATGAATACTTGCTATCACTACAGAATTCCGAAAAAATAAGTAACATACAATTCTGAGTAAATATGCAAAATGTTTTTGAAAAATGGCCAACACCACTGAATGAAGTGTTGAGTCTTCCAAGCTAACTACTTGGAGGCAGGATACCCTTGACTGGATGTGAGTGCTAAGAGCGGTCGAGAAGCAGTTCCTGATCACACACATCTTCACCTCTAAGGGGAGCTCTCCAGGGGCCCACCGGGAGGAGGGGTGAGGATACTCTATGCAGTTCAAGGACATTTAGTGAGGCCCCATCCTCCAGAGAAAGGCATGGTGGTGGTGGTGGTGTTCAGTCACTCATTCATGTCTGACTCTTTGCAACCCCATGGACTGCAGCACACCAGGCCTCCCTGTCCCTCACCATCTCCTGGAGTTTGCCCAAGTTCATGTTCATTGTATCAGTGATGCCATCCAACCATCTTATTCTCTGACGCCCTCTTCTCCTTCTGCCCTCAATCTTTCCCAGCATCAGGGACTTTTCCAAAGAATCGTCTGTTTGCATCAGATGACCAAAATACTGGCTCTTCAGTATCAGTCTTTCCGGTGAATATTCAGAGTTGATCTCCCTTAAGATTGACTGGTTTGATCTCCTTGCTGTCCAAGGGACTTTCAGGAAGGAGTCTTCTCCAGCACCACAGTTCGAAGGCATCAATTCTTTGCTGTTCTGCCTTCTTTACGGTCCAGCACTCACAACCGTATGCGACCACTGGGAAGACCATAGCCTTAACTATACGGGCCTTTGTTGGCAGAGCAATGTCTCTGCTTTTCAAGACACTGTCTAGGTTTGTCCCTGTATGGAACAACTGATGGGCTCAAGATCGAGAAAGGACTATGACAGGGCTGTCTACTGTCACCCTGTTTGTTTACCCTATAAGCTGAGCACTTCATGAGAAATGCTGGGCTGGACAAGTTACAAGCTGGAATCAAGATAGACAGGAGAAACATCAACAACCTCAGACATGCAGATGATACCACTCTAATGGCACAAAGGGAAGAGGAAATAAAGAGCCTTTTGATGAGGGTGAAGGAGGAGAGTGAAAGAGTCGGCTTAAGACTAAATATTAAAGAAAACTAAGATCACGGCAACCAGTCCCATTACTACATGGCAAATAGAAGGGGAAAAGGTGGAAGCAGTGACAGATTTCCTCTTCTTGGGCTCCAAAAACACTGCAGACAGTGACTGCCACCATGAAATCAGAAGACGACTGCTTCTTGACAGGAAAAGCATGGTGAGAGGAACACAAAAAAACTCACTCAGATCTAGGCTTCTGACTGCTCGCCTACCTTGGTGTTCTTTCACAACTGGTCTCGTTGGTCTCTAATCTCTCCCTGTTCCTGTGGCTGCTCAGGTTAGAATTCACCTCCTGCTGGGGATGTGACTTAGCAGATCACAGGTTCTAGGGAACAGACCACAAGGATGGGGCTCTGTAGCCCCACTGCTCCAGGCTTTAGGGAAGGTGGGAGACTCTCATCTTTCTTAACTTCTTACTTCTCCCTTCAATTAGTGATAAAGTTAAGGTTAAAATCAACATGTGAGCCCAGAAGAAAGTGGTCAAGAGCAGGTCACCTAGGGCTGCCTTTTCATCTTCAACTTCAGTTATCCGTTCACCAGAGGGCCAAACACAGGTCTAGGTTCTAGGTTAATGGCCCAGCTAAACTCATTAACTGAATAGGAACAGGGGTTTGGGGCTACCAGTGCTGTTACTATTTCATAGTAACCTAGTTGGGTTGGTGAAGTGAAGTGAAAGTCGCTCAGTCGTGTCCAAATCTTTGTGACTCCACTGACTATACAGTCCATGGAATTCTCCAGGCCAGAATACTGGAGTGGGTAGCCTTTCCCTTCTCCAGGGGATCTTCCCAACTCAGAGATTGAACCCAGGTCTCCTGCATTGCAGGTGAATTCTTTACCAGCTGAGCCACAAGGGAAGTTGGGTTGGTAGGTCCTGGTCATTTCTTTCATCTGAGTCATGAATCTATCACTAGGTCAGAACCCAAGCAACCATCAGCTCCATAAGAATGAGGTCTTTTCAAATTGTTCTCCCAACACCTAGTACACTACTTGCCACATTAAAAGAAAGCAACTACCATCTGTTGAATAAACAAGCAAATCTCAGAATGCAGTTTCAAAGGACAGGCCTTTGCCATAAGCATATCAAGCTAGATTCTCCAAGATTCCCTCTGTCCTGTTCTTCAGCCAGGGTGGTGACACAAACATGCTAATAAGCCTCAAGGCTTGAGGATTTTACAGATCCAGAAGGCTCTCAACTCTGCTGGCACATTTGAGTAACCCAAAGGGATTTCTGTTTTCTAATACTAATACCTGTTCCTGAACCTCACTCAAGACCAGTTAAATCAGAACCCTGAAATGAGACCTAAGTAACAGTATTTAAAGAGCCTCTTAGTGATCCTAATGTACAGCCCAGGTGAGAACCACTGATGAGTGAGATGCACCTTCTTAGGCTGAGTTAGAAGAAACCCCAGTGACAATACTGCAAACCTAAGGGCCAAGGTGGAGAAGGCAATGGCACCCCACTCCAGTACTCTTGCCTAGAAAATCCCATGGACGGCGGAGCCTGGTAGCTGCAGTCCATGGGGTCGCTAAGAGTCAGACACGACTGAGCAACTTCACTTTCACTTTTCACTTTCACGCATTGGAGAAGGAAATGGCAACCCACTCCAGTATTCTTGCCTGGAGAATCCCAGGGATGGGGGAGCCTGGTGGGCTTCTGTCTATGGGTCACACAGAGTCGGACACGACTAAAGCGACTTAGCAGCAGCAGCAGCAAGGGCCAAGAGGGAGGAATAAATATCTTCTCTCTAATTTTACAATTTACTAGGTTTATCTACTAGGTGTATCTACTTAAGCTGTAGGAAAGCTAGATAGCCATCAGTAGGTAGAGGCTTCGTTAATAAATCCACTGCTCAGCCACAGCATGATTATCAGACACTTAAGGAGAAATAAGATGAATGTAAAATAATTTTTTTTATTTATCAAGGCTGATACTATGAGAAGGGCAAAAAAAAGGATCAAAGACACCCAGATACTGTGAAAATGCAAGCTAACAAGAAGCAGAGAAAGAATGGACCAACTTAAGAGGCAGCTTAAAGGTTTCAAATGACTGAACCAGCTTAACATGGGACAGGGAATACAGCAGGGGCCATTCTGCTGCCAGAGTTCAAAATGGAAGTGGTGGAAGAGACGCACATGCCACCATCAGACAGGCACTGACAAGTCAGAAAGAAAAAGGCTGAGAAAGGGAATTTTCGAAGGGAAAAACAACATGACAAGAGACATCTGGGCTTTACAAAATCACTGAGGACATAGACTTTGTTTAGAAATCCTTGGAGTGGCTTCTCTACTGTAGTTAACGTGTGAACATGAGCTGAAGGCAAGGGTGAGGACACCCAGAGCCCAGGGAGAAGCAGCAGCCTGAGGGTAGAAATGGAGGCAGGGGATGAAGCTCAGGGGACAGCACTGAGCTGGGAGATGCGAGGTCGCCTTGGAACGTCTCCCGGTTCACTCCTCACCTGAAAGAATGGAGGCTGTGCCCCTGGCAGAACTCACACTTGAGGCAGAATGTGGATGCTAGGAACTTGGGATTAACGGGGAAATGGACAGGATTTCAGACTTGAAGTCAACATTGAGAGGCAACCTGGTGAGGAAAAGAGGACTGCATTTTCCCATCAGCGTTTTGTTTCTCAAGTTCATCTGATGGTCATAACTTGGCCAGGAACAGCATAGTTGCTCCTGGGTTGGGGGATGTGAAAATGAGTTTGGCTTGGAGTCCATGGCCAAGGGTGGGAGAAGGAAGTGGAGTGGGCACAGGTGCTCAGTGCCATGGACGGAAGGACAGCCAGGAGGGGCCCTGGGGAAGCACAATGGAGAAAGAATAAATCTCCACAAGTGGGATTTGGGGGCAGGGTGTGTGTGTTAGGGGAGGGGTAACAATGGAGGCTGCCCAGAAAAAAGGGAAGTTGAATAAAGGGAAGTTTCTCCATTAGCTGAGAATTTCTGATTGCTTAGATTTGACCTTGGAGCCAACTATGAAGAGGCAATCTGCCACGCAAGGGATTGGTGTAGACAAAATTGCAGGGAGAAGGTTCATAAGTTGCTTTTTCTAAGGCACTGTTTTCAAATACTATTGAGAACTTCACAGCCGATGAATCAGGCCAGCCAGAGACAGGCTGGTGACCAGGCAGCAGCAGAGCCAACCTGACTGCCCAGTGACATGACACTGACAAAATGCAATGCTGTTGGCCCTGTGTGTGTGTGCTCAGTTGTGTCCAGCTTTTTTGTGACCCCAGGGACTGTAGCCCACCAGGCTCCTCTGTCCCTGGGATTTCCCAGGGAAGACTACTGAAGTGGGTTGCCATTTCCTTCTCCAGAGAAGGAAATTCTTAGTACACATATCAATCCCTGGAAAGAGCAGAGGATGGGTCTGCTTTAGTACCTTCAAAGGGAAAGCTAGGAAGCAGATACAGTAGAAAGAGACAGCTCCCAGGAAGAACAAAAGAAGACTGACCTACTATCTAGAGATGTATTTAAAACAAATACCCCCAAATATTAGGTAAGACCTACAACCTATCTAGATAAGACCTATAACCTGCCAGGAGCCGGCGAGAGACATTCCACTCCTGACAAAGGTCATGAGGAAGGAGGCTCGGCATACGCAAAGGCGGGATCGAGCCTCAGGAGTCCCCCCGGATATTCTCGAGCATCTTCCCCCAAAAAACCAGAGTCTGCCTACTTTGTTGCTTTGTGCTCTCACCTCTGACTTTACTGGGGGCTGTCCCCCACCACCATCTCGCTCTCACTGACAAAGAGTTAACTTACAGCTCCAATTAATAAAGTGCCTGGGCAACTAGGAGTGTTTAAATCCAAACCCCTCAGATAGCCTGACAAGTTTACCCGGACTCCTACAGCTATGCATACGATTGTTTACAGTCTCCCAGTCTCGAGAGGCACAGGAAGCTTAGAGCCTCTCAGAGAGTTAGAAACTGTCAGAATAAACAGTAAAGGATTTCATTGATGAGCCAATGCTTGTTGCCAAGTTTTCACATCCCCTGTATTGTATCCTTGAATGTGTATTAATTAATAGTTGGTATGTAGAAAAAATAAGTAGTGGCCTTGGTGTTAGAACTTTAGACCCTTAAGGTAATAAATGCTTTCCTTTGTTGTAAACCCATTACACATCCGCCCTATAGAAATGCAATTTTATCTTTGGAAGATGGTGCCAAATCTTAAAATAATTACTCTTAGAGAAAAAAAGTCTTTGTTGATAAGTCCCTGTCAAGAGTCATAAAATGTTAATAGGCCTTCTGGCCAGAAGATGTAAATCACCTAAACCATTTGTATACGATAAACTTGCAGGAATGAAACCCTGGTTTTTGATAAGGATCAGAGACTGCTGACTTTGCATCCCCTATTATCCTCTATGTGTAACTTAGGGTATATAAGCCCCTGTTAAAAATAAAGCTACGGGCCTTGCTCACCAACGCTTGGTCTCCCCATGTCATTTTACTCCTTAACTTCCAGCTGAGTCTCCATCTGGAGCGCGGATATCCTCTGCGACCATTTATTTGCCTGGGCTTCTAAGACCCACTCGAGAAGGTGTCTAAGGTGGGGCACCTTCCGCTCTTCGAGAGGGCGCCTGCGGCCTTCGTGGTCAGAGCTAACCTGGTGTCACGGGTTATATTGATTTTCCGCGTAAACCAAGCTACTCAGCCTCTTTTCTCCACTGAATTTTCCTACTGAGCTATCCTCATTCTATTACTCTTTATATCTCTAATTAACATTTGAATAGGTCGCCTAAGCCGTCTCTCCTTCGAATACCCTGGATCAGCCGGGGCTGGACCCCAGCAATAACCTATCTAGTTTTGCCTTCCTTTTAACAGGGCTTCCCAGGTAGTGCTCCAAGCCCTAAAAATGAACTCTCTCCCTGCTTTTCAGATCTTTCTGGAATCCTACTGTCCTAGATTTTCCCTGCTTCATCAAGTCTTTCTTCCACTTTCACCAAAACCTCTGAAAGACACTGAATCTTGAAAGGAGCTGGGTCCTCTACTGGCCTTTATATATTCTCAGTGCCCAGAG
This sequence comes from Bos mutus, assembly GCF_027580195.1. NCBI lineage: Eukaryota > Metazoa > Chordata > Mammalia > Artiodactyla > Bovidae > Bos > Bos mutus. The sequence goes on from NC_091644.1 coordinate 36,170,815, forward strand.
CCAGCACTTGGCAGATAGAAGAGGATTAAATACGAAAACCTTATTTGTCCTTTCTCTATCAGCCAGATAACATCAGAGAGAAAAATGAGTTTCAGAAAAGAAGTCGCCCCGGATTAAGAACTGGGTAACTCACAATCAAAAATGGACAAAAGATCTAAAGAAGACATACAGATGGCCAAAGAGAAACGGAAATCAAAATTTGCAAATCAAAATACCTATGATGAGGTATTACCTCACATCAATGAGAATCAGTTCAGTCGCTCAGTCATGTCCGACTTTTTGTGAACCCATGAACCACAGCACAGGCCTCCCTGTCCATCACCAACTCCCAGAGTCCACCCAGACCCATGTCCATTGAGTCGGTGATGCCATCCAACCATCTCATCCTCTGTTGTCCCCTTCTCCTCCTGCCCTCAATACTTCCCAGCATCAGGGTCTTTTCAAATGAGTCAGCTCTTCACATCAGGTGGCCAAAGTATTGGAGTTTCAGCTTCAGCATCAGTCCTTCCAATGAACACCAAGGACTGATCTCCTTTAGGATGGACTGGTTGGATCTCCTTGCAGTCCAAGGGACTCTCAAGAGTCTTCTCCAACACCACAGTTCAAAGCATCAATTCTTTGGCACTCAACTTTCTTTATAGTCCAACTCTCACATCCATACATGACTACTCAAAAATCATAGCCTTGACTAGACGGGCCTTTGTTGGCAAAGTAATGTCTCTGCTTTTGAATATGCTGTCTAGGTTGGTCATAACTTTCCTTACAAAGAGTAAACGTTTTTTAATTTCATGGCTGCAGTCACCATTTGCAGTGATTTTGGAGCCCCCAAAAATAAAGTCAGCCACTGACTGACATCAGTCAGAATAGTCATCGCCAAAAAGTCTACAATAACAAATGCTGCAATAGAAAGGGGAACATAAACCGGTGCAGTCACTGTGGAAAATGGTATGGAGGTTCCTCAAAAAATTAAAAATAGAGCTACAACATGATTCACAATCCCACTCTTGGGCATATATCCAGAGTAAACCACAATTCAAAAAGATACTATTGGCAATTTGGACCAGATAATTCTGTGCTTTGTAGGGTTTTTAGCAGCATCCTTGCCCTCTCCCACTAGATGTCAGAAGGACATCCCCTCCCAACAACCCAGTCATGACAACAAACAAAAATCTGTCTAGACATTGCCAAGTGTCTCCTGGGGTGGCCAAATCACCCCATTTGGGAACTACTGGTTTAGAAGAACCACCAGTGACATAGCAGGTGAGGAGATCAGAAAGCAGACTCATCTGAATGGTCTTTATCATGAGCCAATGTCTCTTCACGGCTTTTCTCTAGAAACAACAGAGAGAGGCTGTTAGCTAGAAAATCCTACTCCACAAAGCCAAATACTACAGGCTGGATGAAGCAACACTATGTCTCAACAGGAGCAAATGAATCCACTCAAATCTCTCTCACAACAAATGCATTCCGGGAAACTGGGGCCCTCAGCATTGGAGGTATAACTGAATGTCATGCTATTATTTCTGGTGGACAGGATGAACACCCCAGGCACGGAGGTAAGACCAAACGTGGGTCAGAGGCTTATGCTCCTCATATTCCTACAACAAACTCTCACCTCTGAAGGCGCACTGGACAAGTCTCCTTCCTACAAAGAATTTAAAATACAATCCATCTTATAAAGAAAGGCTAAAGGAGAGAAATACTCAACCATGTCATCTTCGCCAGAGAGGGGTGACCTCTCTATAGCCACTAAAAAGGAGTCTCTTGAAATGTGAAAATATACATCAGATTTTAACAAAGCTCAAAGAGTGTCAGAGAAGAAAAATTGAGAATCAACTCCTTGGCTGGGGTCAACTACCTTCAGCAAAGTAAAAGTAAAGGTGATTTTGGTTTCCTAGAACTACTGGTACACATCCTACTGGAAAATAAAACTACGGGTACACACGCTACTGGAATATTCAACTCAAAACCAGTATCAACTTATCTGAATTTAATTAAAAAGCTGATGAAATAAAAATCTAAAAATTATACCAAAGGAAAAATATTTATGAAAGGAAAAATAAACAAAAATCACAACAAGGAAACAACACAAATACATAGGAATGCTCTTGAGATTTCCTATTAAAGAAAAACTATAAAACTTGATTGAATAGTAACTGGAAAGACATATCATGTTCCTGAATGACTCCCAGATACAGATTCCTCATTATTTTCTAGATTCGGTGCTAAGTCACTTCAGTCATGTCTGACTCTGCTTCCCCAAGGACTGTAGCCTGCTAGGTTCCCCTGTCTACGGAATTCTCCAGGCAAAAATACTGGAGTGGGCTGCCATGTCCTTCTCCAGTTTTCAAGATTCAGTTCAGTTCAGTTCAGCCGCTCAGTTGTGTCCGACTCTTTGTGACCCCATGAACTGCAGCACGCCAGGCCTCCCTGTCCATCACCAACTCCTGGAGTTCACCCAAACCCACGTCCATCGAGTCAGTGATGCCATCCAGCCATCTCATCCTCTGTCGTCCCCTTCTCCTCCTGCCCCCAATCCCTCCCAGCATCAGTCTTTTCCAATGAGTCAACTCGTCACATGAGGTGGCCAAAGTACTGGAGTTTCAGCTTTAGCATCAGTCCTTCCAAAGAACAACCAGGACTGATCTCCTTCAGAATGGACTGGTTGGATCTCCCCACAGTCCATGGGACTCTCAAGAGTCTTCTCCAACACCACAGTTCAAAAGCATCAATTCTTCTGCGCTCAGCTTTCTTCACAGTCCAACTCTCACATCCATACATGAGCACTGGAAAAACCATAGCCTTGACTAGACAGACCTTTGTTGGCAAAATAATGTCTCTGCTTTTGAATATGCTGTCTAGGTTGGTCATAACTTTCCTTCCAAGGAGTAAGCATCTTAATTTCATGGCTGCAGTCACCATCTGCAGTGATTTTGAGCCCCCCAAAATAAAGTCTGACACTGTTTCCACTGTTTCCCCATCTATTTCCCATGAAGTGATGGGACCAGATGCCATGATCTTCGTTTTCTGAATGTTGAGCTTTAAGCCAACTTTTTCACTCTCCTCTTTCACTTTCATTGAGAGGCTTTTTAGTTCCTCTTCACTTTCTGCCATAAGGGTGGTTAGGATTAGTTAATTTTAATCAATATCCTGATAGAGTTTTATTTCTCTATAAATTATAAAATTATTTTAAAATCATTTTAACATAGGAAAATGTGTTGAATATAATGAATCTTTTATATGAAAATACTGATTATCTTTTCATATAATCAGTATACACATGTATAAGCAAAAATAATATAGTCTATTCTATTATGTGCTAACTGTACTTCTAAGAAGCCTTACATAATCAAAAATTGTCATATAAAAATAATCACTTCAATCAGAAAAGGAGAATTCAATCTAGAAAGTGAGTAGTGATAGTTATTTTTCCCCACAGAAGATTCTTACTATAATTTATATATTATCACATAAGAAATTCCCTGGCAGTGGTTAAGAATCCACGTAGGGGACACTGGTTTGATCCCTGGTCCAGGAAGACCCCACATGCTACAGGGCAACTGAGCCTTTGTGTTACAACTGCTGAAGCCCAGAGGCCCTAGAGCCTGTACTCTGCAACAAGTAAAGCTCAGCAATAAGAGGCCCTCACACTGCAACTAGAGAGTACCCCCCACTGGTCACAACTAGGAAGCTGGTGCATAGCAACGAAGATCCAGCACAGCCTAGAACAAATAAATAAAGTTATAAAACATTTTTTTTTAAGTTGATTTAAACTACTAACATCAACCAAAAAAACAGAGATGCTCCTTATTTGCCTTCTAATCTAGAAGTCTCAAGGCCAGTTCTGTCATACCTGGCCTTGACCTTGCTTTGACCTTGAGGTTGTCATCACAGTATAGATGACAAGCATAAAGCAAAGACAGCCATCATGTACTGGAACAACAGTATGTGTGAATTCCTCTGCTTTATTTGGTTGCAACAGTGGTTTTCCATTTAAGAGAGCTTTCTACTTATAACGTGTGCTATCAGTCAAGCAAAGCAAATCTTGGTTCTTAACTGATTGTTACACTCAATAGTGTTGTGAACTCAATCGACAGAAGAAATGCCTTTGCACCAAAATATCTGCATTGTTGTTTCCTGAACTTTTCAACTACATGAATTTTTTTGCTTTGCTCTTTATAATTTTTAATACAATTCTTTAATGAGCATGTAAGTCTATAATCATACAGAAAAATATTTTTAATTAGGAAAAGCATTTTTGAAAAAGGCACCTTTAATTTCACCATCTCACTCTAACAATTATTCTCCTTTACAACATTTTCCTCCAAACTTTACCAAATGGAGTTTTTATGTAGCTGTATATATACACTGTCTATATAACTATTGTTTTATGGTTTTATTTATATCTTGAAAGCACTGTTATGCTGCACCACAATATTCATAATTAATACTTAAATACTTTGAATAATATTTCAACAGACTGATGTAACATAAGTTATCAGTATCTACCCATTTGAGCATTAAGGTTATTATATCGTCAATAAAAAGCTAGTGAAAAATCTCTTCATATACAGTATTCTTATGCTGCTAATGCTTTTATTGGGATAACTTCCCAGAAATGAGATCATTATCTCAAAGGGTATGAACATTTTTATGCCTTTAGGTATTACAGGGTCATTCAAAAGGACTATCCCTGGAGAAGGAAATGACAACCCACTCCAGTATTCTTGCCTGGAATTGACAAGTCCATTGACAGAGGAGCCTGGCAGGCTGCAGTCCATGAAGTTACATGACTGAGCACACAGGCATGAGGGTGGAGGGAGATGTGTTTGTAGCAATAAACTTGGTAGAACTTAAAAAAAAAAGTCAATCCCAATTTATGCTACACTCTACAATGAACAAGACTTTCTCTTTACCACTGTTATACCAGCACAGATCTTGATGATTTTAAAGTATACTTTTGCTAACTTAGTAAGGACAAACCATTACCTTAATATTGCCCTAATGTGTATTTTTCTCATAACTGGCAAGTCAAAAAATTTCTTCTACATTTGCTCTTTATTTGTGGACACATTCAAATCTAAATTGGGAACGCTTGTTCTTAGCCAAGATCAAGTACTCTGCAGTGGAGATAACACAGGATTTGGAAGCATGTATCAGTTTTCAAACCAGGCAGGCCAGGGATCCAAATGTGGCTCCGTTATGTCCCAGCCATTTGACCTTGGCTCACTGTAAAACAGGACGACAGCTACCCCACGTGGCTGCTATAAGGACTAAATGAGACAAACTCTGCTGCTGGTTTTCAGCCAGAGTATTCATGAGAATCACCTCCAAGCCTGTAAAATTATTGAAGCCAGATCTTACCCCAGGCCAAATGAGTCAGAAACTCAAGGGGCAGAACCCAGGGCTATGTATGTTTTTTTAAAAGCACAGGCAGTGACTATCCTTCCCTGTGGGAACATTTCTGCTTTACACTCCCAGGAAAGCACCACATACACAAAGCACACAACACTCCACTCTCATTCTCAGAGCTTACCTTGCCTCCTGCTTCACTGAGAAAACAGAAGCACAGACTCCCCCAGCATTCTCAGCTCGGCCTTCTCTCCTGCACTGTGAGCATGCTAACTCCCCCTCCCTGTGCAGACTGGCTGCCAGTCCTCTCAGCCCACGAGGTCATGGACCCAGCAAATGCCCCCTTTCTCTTGCACATCAATTCCTCCCCTTCTGTCTACCAGGTCATTCCCACCAGCTTACAAAACCATGTGGTCACATCACGTACCTTCACACAGACACACACACACATTCATTCTTATTCTCACATGCATCCCTGGTTTCCACTCTATTTCTGTTCCCCTTTATGGCAAAACTCCCCTCAAATGGTTTACATCTGCTGCCCCCATCCCCTTCTCTGCAAGATCATAAACTACTCCGTTTCCAAATCCAAGGGTAAATGCTTGTCTCTTCCTCCCTGATCTATCCTCAGCTCACCATGCCCTTCAGAAAGCTTGTTCTTCACTTGGCTTCCAGGTGAACTCTCTCCTCTGGTTCCTCTTTTACCAAGGAAGCGTGTCCTTCCTAAGTCCTTCCGAAAGCATCCTCTCCTCTTCCTGACCATGAAGCACTGTGGCTGCAAGAGTCACTTGTTCCTAGGACCTCTTATCTACTATGGTTCCTTTGGTGAAGTCAGTCTCACTGCTTTAATTTCCATCAATGCACAAATAATTCCCAAGGAAGGGAATCTTATCTTCAAGCCAGACTTTGCCCAGGAAAACCAGACTCATCTACACAAGCACACACTTAACATACAAACATGTGTCCAAACACACACTTCTAGTCAACCCCATCCAAACAGGCTGTTCCCTGACCTTCTATCTCACCTTCCCAGGCCAAAAAACCTAAAAACTTTCCAGACTCCTCCTCCTTTCATGGCTCACAGCCTCCATGAAGGCAAATCCTACTGGCTCTATTTCAAAAATATATCTAGAAACAGATGAGTCCTTACATATTCTATTGCTCCCACCTTGGTCCCAGTCACAATCATCTCTCACCTGAACTACAGCAACAACCTCCAATGGTTCTGCTTGGTCCCCACAGACTCTTCTCCACAAAGAACCAGAGTGGTTTTGAAATACAACTCGGACCAGGTTCACTCCTCTGCTCAGAACCCTTCAGTGGCTTCTCAGATCACTCAGGGGAAAAGTCCAAGTGTTAGCAGAGGTCTCCAAGACCCTACGTGATTTGACCTGAAGGCTTTCTAACATCATGTCCTCCCCCATCACCTCTTCTCCCCTCTGATCTGGCTCTACCAGCCGCCCTGTGGTTTTCAAACATGACCTGCAGGCGTCTATCTCAAGGCTCCCTCTGCCCTACATTTTTACATGTTTCATTCCTTGGTTCCCTTCAGCTTTCTGCTAAGATGTCACCTTATCCATGAGGCCATCTCCAACCACCCTACATAAAAGAGCATCTCCCACCGTGGTACGCCTGTCACCCTCATTCTCTCCATATCCCTTCATTGTATTCAACACTACCCAGGGGTGTGTGCGTGTATTTTTATGTTGTTTTTTCCCTTATTCCTTTTGCCCCCTAAGAATACAAATTGTGCATGGAAGGGACTAGGTTTTGTTCCTTGCTAACTCCTCACAGCCTGGCACATACTAGGTGCTCAAGATACATTTGAAGGAATTAGAGAAGACATCTGCCTCCTTTAAACAGGCTGCTATATAAATTTGAAAAAGAACATTTAGGTAACAAAAAAGAGCTCCTGGAAGAACATAAAATTCAAGAGAACATAAACATAAAACATAAAACTCAAGAGAAGATAAATGTAGATGTCAAAATCTCACAAATGTCAAAGTTGAAAAACTGGAGAGAAAAGGTAAAAAAATTAGGCAATCCTTCCAAAACATCCAGTTTCTGAATAATACACAGGCCACGAGAGGATAAACCATTCAAGGAAACTTCTTGCAACTGTGGCCGTAAGTGTCCTGACTGACAGTGCCTACTGAGGGCTTACCACAATGAATGGCTCATGACCACGAGACTTCAGAAAACCATGGACACAGCAGATCCAAGAAACATCCAGAAAAAGGGTCAATAAACAGGCTTCATAAAAAGAATCAAGGGTTAGACAAGCACTGAGCTTCTTACCAGTACCAACTGAAACTACAAGACAACGGATCAATGAGTTAAAAACATAGAGAAAATAATTTCAGGCTTGTACTCATATAATTTTCAATTAAGTATAAAAGTAGAATAAAGCCATTTTCAGACACATAAGGCTTCAAAAATGTTTACTTTCATGTCTTCTTTCACCAGAGGATGCACTTCGCTAAATAAGAGATTAAACCAAGTATGAGGAAACTGAAATCTAAACAGCTATGAGAGAGGTGAAAAGAACTGTCAGGATGATGGGGAGGGACATATCACAGCGACAGCTATGCCATCAGTCTCCTGAGCAACCACTCCTGATTATGTCAAAAGTCTTGGAGGGAGAATTATTCAACAAATTAAAATGACAGTCTACTTAAGGTGTCTGCATACACTGCATATTGAAATTTACACAACTAGGGAAGAGTTTGAAAATATATAAAAACAAAATAAACACAAAGGTAAGTATTAACTTCTCAGAAAACAAAGAGGATTCAGGAAAGGAAAATGAATCACGGTAAACTACACGGCTCCACTTTTACACTCAGTTCAGTTCAGTTGCTCAATCGTGTCCAACTCTTTGCGACCCCATGGACTGCAGCACGCCAGGCCTCCCTATCCATCACCAACTCCTGGAGTTTACTCAAACCCATGTTCATTGAGTCGGTGATGCCATCCAACCATCTCATCCTCTGTCGTCCCTTTCTCCTCTCTCCTTCAATCTTTTCCAGCATCAGGGTCTTTTCAAATGAGTCAGCTCTTTGCATCAGGTGGCCAAAGTATTCGAGTTTCAGCCTCAACATCAGTCCTTCCAATGAACACCCAGGACTGATCTCCTTTAGAATGGACTGGTTGGATCTCCTGGCAGTCCAAGGGACTCTCAAGAGTCTTCTCAACACCACAGTTCAAAAGCATCAATTCTTTGTGCTCACCTTTCCTTATAGTCCAACTCTCACATCCATACATGACTACTGGAAAAACCACAGCCTTGACTAGATGGACCTTTGTTGGCAAAGTAATGTCTCTGCTTTTCAATATGCTGTCTAGGTTGGTCAAACTTTTCTTCTGAGGAGCAAGTGTCTGTTAATTTTATGGCTGCAGTCACCATCTGCAGTGATTTTGGAGCCCAAAAAAATAAAGTCTGCCACTGTTTCCCCATCTATTTGCCACGAAGTGATAGGACCAAATGCAATGATCTTTGTTTTCTGAATGTTGAGCTTTAAGCCAACTTTTTCACTCTCCTCTTTCACTTTCATCAAGAGGCTTTTTGGTTCCTCTTCACTTTCTGCCATAAGGGTGGTGTCATCTGCATATCTGAGGTTATTGATATTTCTCCCTGTAATCTTGATTCCAGCTTGTGCTTCTTCCAGCCCAGCATTTCTCATGATGTACTCTGCATATAAGTTAAATAAGCAGGGTGACAATATACAGCCTTGACGTACTCCTTTTCCTATTTGGAACCAGTCTGTTGTTCCATGTCCAGTTCTAACTGTTGCTTCCTGACCTGCATACCGGTTTCTCAAGAGGCAAGTCAGGTGGTCTGGTATTCCCATCTCTTTCAGAATTTTCCAGTTTATTGTGATCCACACAAAGGCTTTGGCATAGTCAATAAAGCAGAAATATATGTTTTTCTGGAACTCTCTTGCTTTTTCCATGATCCAATGGATGTTGGCCATTTGATCTCTGGTTTCTTTGCCTTTTCTAAAACCAGCTTGAACATGTGGAAGTTCATGGTTCACATATTGCTGAAGCCTGGCTTGGAGAATTTTGAGCATTACTTTACTAGCGTGTAAGATGAGTGCAATTGTGTGGTAGTTTGAGCATTCTTTGCCACTGCCTTTATTAGGGATTGGAATGAAAACTGACTTTTGCCAGTCCTGTGGCCACTGCTGAGTTTTCCAAATTTGCTGGCATGTTGAGTGCAGCACTTTCACAGCATCATCTTTTAGGATTTGCAATAGCTCAACTGGAGTTCCATCACCTCCACTAGTTTTGTTCATAGTGATGCTTTCTAAGGCCCACTTGAGTTCACATTCTAGGATGTCTGGCTCTAGGTGAGTAATCACACCACCATGATTATCTGGGTCGTGAAGATCTTTTTTGTACAGTTCTTCTGTGTATTCTGGCCACCTCTTCTTAATATCTTCTGCTTCTGTTAGGTCCATACCATTTCTGTCCTTTATTGAGCCCATCTGTGCATGAAATGTTCCCTTGGTATCTCTAATTTTCTTGAGGACATCTCTACTCTTTCCCATTCTATTGTTTCCCTCTATTTCTTTGCAGTGATCACTGAGGAAGGCTTTCTTATAACTCCTTGCTATTCTTGGAACTCTCGATTCAAATGGGTATATCTTTCCTTTTGTCCTTTGCTTTTTGTTTCTTTTCTTTTCACAGCTGTTTGTGGACCTCCTCAGACAGCCATTTTGCTTTTTTGCATTTCTTTTTCTTGGGGATGGTCTTGCTCCCTGTCTCCTGTACAATGTCGTGAACCTCCGTCCATAGTTCATCAGGCACTCTGTCTATCAGATCTAGTCCCTTAAATCTATTTCTCACTTCCACTTTATAATCGTAAGGGGCTTTGATTTAGATCATACTTGAATGGTCTAGTGGTTTTCCCTACTTTCTTCAAGTCTGAATTTGGCAATAAGGAGTTCATGATCTGAGCCACAGTCGGCTCCCAGTCTTGTTTTTGCTGACTGTATCAAGCTTCTCCATCTTTGGCTGCAAAGAATATAACCAATCTGATTTCGGTGTTGACCATCTGGTGACGTCCATCTGTAGAGTCTTCTCTTGTCTTGTTGGAAGAGGGTGCTTGCTATGACCTGTGCATTTTCTTGGCAGAACTCTATTAGCCTTTGCCCTGCTTCATTCTGTATTCCAAGGCCAAATTTGCCTGTTACTCCAGGTGTTTCTTGACTTCCTACTTTTGCATTCCAGTCCCCTATAATGAAAAGGACATCTTTTTGGGGTGTTAATTCCAGAAGGTCTTGTAGGTCTTCATAGAACCATTCAACTTCAGCTTCTTCAGCATTACTGGTTGGGGCATAGACTTGGATTACTGTGATATTGAATGGTTTGCCTTGGAAATCAACACAGATCATTCTGTCTTTTTTGAGACTGCATCCAAGTACTGCATTTCGGACTCTTGTTGACTATGATGACTACTCCATTTCTTCTAAGGGATTCTTGCCCACAGTAGTAGACATAATGGTCATCTGACTTAAATTCACCCATTCCAGTCCATTTTAGTTCACTGATTCCTAAAATGTCGACGTTCACTCTTGCCATCTCCTGTTTGATCACTTCCAATTTGCCTTGATTCATGGACCTCACATTCCAAGTTCCTATGCACTATTGCTCTTTATAGCATCGGACCTTGCTACCATCACCAGTCAAATCCACAACTGGGCACTGTTTTTGCTTGGCTCCGTCTCTTCATTCTTTTCGGAGTTATTTCTCCACTGATCTCTGGTAGTATATTGGGCACTTACTGACCTGGGGAATTCATCTTTCAGTGTCATATCTTTTTGCCTTTTCATACTGTTCATGGGGTTCTCAAGGCAGGAATACTGAAGTGGTTTGCCATTCCCTTCTCCAGTGGACCACATTTTGTCAGAACTCTCCACCATGACCCGTCCTTCTTGGGTGGCCCTACACAGCATGGCTCATGGTTTCATTGAGTTAGACAAGGCTGTGGTCCATGTGATTAGATTGGTTAGTTTTCTGTGATTGTGGTTTTCAATCTGTCTGCCTTCTGATGGAGAAGGATAAGAGGCTTATGAAAGCTTCCTGATGGGATAGATTGACTGAGGGGGATACTGGGTCTTATTCTGATGGGCGGTGCCATGCTCAGTAAATCTTTAATTTTCTGTTGATGGGTGGAGCTGTGTTCCCTCCCTGCTATTTACCTGGGGCCAAATTTACCTGCTATTTACCTGAGGTGGAGGTAATGAAGAACAGTGACCTCCCTCAAAAGATCCCATGCATGTACTGCTATAGTCTGTGTCCCCAAGCCTGCAGCAGGCCACCAGTGACCCACACCCTCGCTAGAGACTCCTGGACCCACCCCAGACACCTACAGGCAAGTCCGGGACAGTCTCCTGTGGGGTCACTGTTCCTTTCTCCTGGGTCCTGGTGCACAAGCTTCTGCTGTGCCCTCCAAGAGTCTATTTCCCAGTCCTGTGTAAGTTCTGGCAGCTCTAAGTACTTTTACACTACTTAATATAAGTGCCAAAAATAGTTACAACTGAAATTAACTATATTGGAAAGATGGGGGGATAAAAGGAAAGATACATGGAGTGGGGGTAGAGGATGATGAAAAAGTCAAGTTCTTAACCACTAGAACAGCAATAAATAATAACTAAAACTGGAATTTGAAGATGAGGAGGTAAATGATATAAGAATCAGCTAAATTGTAAGCAGTTGTCTGGGGATCTGGAGGCTTAGGGCTTTTGTTTTTCATAAAACAATATATACTTTATGTTTTCATTAAAAAAACATACGTCTCTTTAACTATCTGCATAGTCGTACCTTTGGTAAAAAAATAAAAATTATGTCAACTGGCCTTACCACACTTAACTAGCAGCAGAAGATGACTTTTCAGAAGGAAAATTTAACAATGTATATCAAAATGTCACATAAGCACACTCTTTGACCTAGCCATTCCACTTTTACGAACTAAGAAAATCACTCTACAAGGGAAAAACGAATGCATGACTTAGGATATTCATTGGCTATTTTGTGTTTCTTTTTCTAAAAATTGCTGCTCATTTTCTTTGTTCATTCTTCCACTGACTTGATAGGGGTATTTTACTCTCTGATTTATAGAAACTTTTTGCATATTAGGGGTATTAACCCACTGTTGTAACTCATGCTGGAAATAAAACCATATCTTTTGTCATACGAAGTTTTACATTTTTATATAAATAGGTCTATCAGTTTTATTTCTGGCTTTCTAAATTTAGATAAATATTTTCCCATATATTCTTTGGACTTTTTTTTTTACATTTAGACCTTTAATTGATGTATATTTTATTTTGGTATATGGTGGGAAATTGGGCTCAAGTTTATTTTCTTCTAAAATCATAGCCAGTTGTCCAATAGCATTTATTGAGTAATTTCTTTTTCAACTGATGTAGAGACTAAAATATAATCAAATTTTCATATTTAGATAGATGTAAACAGGTGTACACACACACACACACACATATATATATACACACAAACATGTATACGTATATATAGAGGCAGACCTTGTTTTACTGTTCTTCATAGATACTGCATTGCTTTACAAACTGAAGTTATGTGGCAACCAAGCATTAAGCAAATCTATTGATACCACTTTTACAACAGCATTTGCTCACTTCATGTCTATGTGACATTTTGGTAATTCTCACAATGTTTCAAACTTATTTTTTATTATTCTACTTGTTATGGTGATCTTTGATGCTACTACTATAACTCCCTGGAGGTTCAGATGATAGCAGTTTTTAGCAATAAAGTATTTTTAATTAAGGTATGTACTTTTTTTCTAGACAATCGATCTCCGAGTTTGGAAGATCCCCTGGAGAAGGGAATGGCAACCCACTCCAGTATTCTTGCCTGGGAAATCCAGGGACAGACGAGCCCCGTGGGTTACAGTCCATGGGGTTGCAAAGAGTCAGACACGACTAAATGACTAACACTTTCACTTTCAATGTTATTGCACACCTAATAGACTATAGTATAGTGTAAACATAATTTTTCTATGCACTAGGAAACCAAAAGTTCATGTGACTGGCTTTCCTACGATATTTGCTTTATTGCAGTGGCCTGGAATGGAACCCATGGTATCTCTAAGGTATGCCCATGTGTATACATATGTATGGTACATACAGTATACACATCTGTTTTGGACTCAGTTCTCTTCCACTGCTTTAAGCCACCGTGTAACACAGTGAAGCCAGATCAAAAGAAATCACTCACCTGTCCTTCTTCATCAAAAGCCATAACCACCACGGCAGCTCCAAACTTCTTAATCTTTCTGGCCTTCTCCAAGAAGTCATCCTCTCCCTCCTTCAAGCTGATGCTATTAACAATGCACTTCCCCTGGCAGCACTTTAAGCCGGCTTCAATCACAGCAAAATTGGAAGAGTCAATGCACAAGGGCACCTGAGCACAGAAAGGCAAGACGATCACAGAAAGACAGCAAGTCACCACAAATCCCCTTCCAAGGACTCTCATATATTCCCTCTTTCTCCTTTAGGGAAACAATATACAAATAACAGAGAGAGGATTTTAATCTTTTTCTTGTTCCTAAATACCAAAATATTTGGAGTAATTCCAGTCTAACAAGAGACTTCATATGTGGGCCAGAAACTGGTAACTCAAAAGATCACAGCTAAATATCAGATTGAGAGCACAGAAGTCATTTCACTGGGGTCATTTCGCCCCCTCTGATTCTGATTTTAAACAGGTCATTTAGCTTCTCTTCACCTTAAATTCTCAAAATATTTACTCCCAGAGAAGCCTTGAGGCTTCTAAGTGCAGAGCTTTAAGACACAAATGAAGGATGGGTTAATGTAATTCAATGCTTACCACAGGACTTCTCACTTAAACATTTGCTGAAACTTAACAAAAAAATGACAGCCCTAGCTCTAAAGGCACTAGGAAGTGTCCTTAAAAGAATAACAAAAACAAAAAAAAGTCAAAACTCACTCATCACAAGTTCAATTGTAAAGAAATGAACATTTTTAATTTTTTAGAACCCATCTAAAATTTTTGAAAAGCTTGACACAAAAATTACCTTTCATCTTAAAGAACAAATGTAAAAGCCAACATTAATACCTCAATTTAATCTTGTTTTATAATTTTGTCTTACTCTGATATGCCTAAAAAGGTCTCTTCTTCCTGCAATAAGGAAGGACTATCTGATATCTGAGTTCCCTAGTCTGTGGTAGAAACAGAACTAATGATTTGGTAGGAACAGCTAAGTATATCCTTCAGAGGCATGAGAAGTTAGTTCTTAGCCTATTCAGACATCAGAGGAAATTCAATAATCCTTGTGACCAATTCCAGAAGCCTTGCAAACAGTCACACTACGGTCACATCTTTTTCTTTGAAGTCTGGTTTATATTGAAAGGCTGCCATTATGTGAGAAAATGAACAACCAGAAACCACTGAGCTTTCAACACAGTACAACAGAAAACCAGCGTATGAGATGACAGACAAAGGGAAAAGTGACAAAGTTAATGAGCGACAGAGCAGCACGTGTAAATTCCCCTTGATGAATCGAAGTTCTGCACAACCTTGGCAATGTCAGGCTCGGAAGCAATGAAGTTGCAGAATCTGGTCATTGCACTTGGACCATCCAGCATGCCATCATCCATGTTAATATCCAACACCTGGGCTCCCATTTCCACCTGCATTTTGGCAACGCTCAGTGCTTCCTGAGGAAAGAATTCAAGAGGAAGCAGTATCAGGAGAGGGTAACTCAAGAAAAGGCTGACAAAAGTAGTCCTTCATCATCCCGGGCAGCCCCTTCTAATTCCACTAGGCTACCTAGCCAGCCCTTCACCGTCCCACCCCGACCCTGAGCTGCTCTCAACCATCACAGATGAATCTTTCCTAAACATCTCTTCCATCACAGTTCATCACTCCTCAGAACCCCCAGAGGCTCTGATTCCTCCCGTAAAGAATCTCAGTCCCTCAGCATGGTGTTCCAGGTCCTGGGGACCTGCCCCATCATCTTATCCAATTCAACATCTCCCCCCGAACCCTGGCACCCTTCACCCAGCTAAATCTGCTCCTACCTCTGTGCCACACATATTGTTCCCTCTGTTTCAAATATAACCCTCTCCCTTTCTGTACTATTTAAGACCCAGCTCAATTCCCACCTCCTTCAAGAAAAGTCATTACAGAAACCATCCAAAACTTATCTAACTATTCACCAAATCATGCAAAGCATTCACTGCAGGCTACTGACAGCAGTTACATGAAATATAAGTTAAACTTTTTTATGCTAAAAGGATTTTCAAATCCATTAATACATTATTATACACTGTAAATCTCCAAGTACAAAATACAGCATTTCCCACTTATGATCATTTAAGGAATATCCTGTAGGATCAGCGTTTCAGAGAACATACTTTGGGAAACATACTTTGCTTATTCCACAATGACTGGCTGCCTCTAAACATCTGCAACAATTATAAACATTATCACATGGTATATGACATTACCATTTCCTCATGGTTTCACAAATACGGGCTTATTCTCTGAAACAGATTTTAAGCATTTGGAAAATTGAGAAAGATCTTATGTATCTCCTATTCTTGTTTGAACAATGATAGGCAAAACAGATATGTTCAATAAAGTTTTCTAACTGACTGGTAGAGACTTTAAGTCTTTGTTGTATGCTTCATAGTGTAATAAAATAAGCAGGGATAAAATCAACAGTAGATTCTAATATTGTCCTAATTTTTTATTAGCCAAAGAAAATCAAACAAATTTTTAGCAATCATGAGAAGAGGCATAAGACCCTCTGGCACAGGTCACAAGGGAAAACCATTCATAATGAGGCATGAGACCCTCTGGCACAGACCACGAGGGAATTCCATTCACAATGATCCAACATTACACAGAGAAAAAGGGTTGCAATAAGATTCAGCAAATCAAAAAGTGTTTTGGTATCAGCAATATATTAAATATCATGAATAAAAAGAAGCATAAGTCATAGTCCTTGTTCTTGAAGGGCTTACATCTAGTTGAGGGCATACGACAGTCACATAAGAAGCTATGAATGCTGCCATACGATGTGAGAGTCAAATGTTTTGCCTAAACACCTGGAAGGGCGAGATCTCTGAGGACTGAAGAGAGAAAGCTACCTGAGAGGGAGTGGCTTCAGCTGCCCCTGGAAAACAAACTGGAGGAAGCAAAGGGGAGACAGTAAGCAGTGACCTGCTTAGACCAGAGGTCAAAAGACACAAAACAGAGACGCCAACGCCTGACCTTTCTACATCAGAAGAGCAACAGAATAATAGCTCAGGGGTCCAACTTCCCACACATGCCCCAAGGGATGAAGTGATTTGTTTAAAGATGTACAAGTTGAGTGAACAGACTGGACTGGATCTTCTCTCAGGTCAGTGCTCATTCCCGTAACCACAGAACCTTGAGGGAACACTAAATAGGGGAACTACAATCCAGTGAGGAGTCATTCCTCCCCACACAATTCCTACTTCCCAGCCCCATCCCTGCTGAGACAGCAGAGCAGTGAAGGGTATGGGCTTGGAGGACTTGGGGTCTAACATTCACTTGCTGTGAAACAACAGGCGAGTGGTTTAACCTCCCCCAAGCCTTCAACTGGACATCTGTAAAATGGGGATGATAACAGCAACTCTCTCACAGGTCTGAAAAGATGAAGTAAATAATGCCACAAAGCGCTGAGCACAGGCATATAGTAAGACCTTAGGAGATGACAGATACCACTCCCACTTGCCTGCTTCTTCCTAAAACGCTGTCTGCTCTCAGTAGCAAATCTATCAAATCTGAGACTGAAAAGGACACCACAGACTGGTTTTAATTATCAAAACATAAAGAGAACACCGCCACTGCAGAACTCTATACCACCATGAACGGTCATAGGGATTTCATAAGAGTAGACATGAATGAAGGCCCGGAGGCAGAAGAAAGCCTCCTGGAACATTCAGATGACAGATCAGGACAGAAGGCAGGTTGGTATCTAACTGGAGAGGACTGGATGATGGCCTAGGGAGTTTGGGTTGAATCCCATGTGCAAAAAAAGCCACCCCATGAAAGCTTTTTTTTTTTTTTTGGGGGTCAGTCCATGGGGTCACACCATGAAAGCTTTTGAACTTGGGGAGATCATAGCAGCAGGACGTGCTGGCTGAGCAGTAGCAGAGATGAAGGGAAGAAAACAGATGGGAACCATCAGGAACCATATAACCACATAACCGAAGTACCCGCAGAGCAGATCTCCATGGGACACCACAGAGCACTCATTAACACAGTCATAAAGGAGAAGGCAATGGCACCCCACTCCAGTACTCTTGCCTGGAAAATCCCGTGGACGGAGGAGCCTGGTAGGCTGCAGTCCATGGGGTCGCTAGGAGTTGGATACAACTGAGCGACTTCACTTTCACTTTTCACTTTCATGCATTGGAGAAGGAAATGGCAACCCACTCCAGTGTTCTTGCCTGGAGAATCCCAGGGATGGGGGAGCCTGGTGGGCTGCCGTCTATGGGGTCGCACAGAGTTGGATACGACTGAAGCGACTTAGCAGCAGCAGCAGCAAAGGATGATAAATGCACACTTTCTCTGTGACTAAAACTAAGTCTACTTTGATACTGGTTGCTGAAGATCTAAAGGTTTTAAAATCTTAAAATGAGAGAAGGTTAATGAAAAAAATAAAATCATTAAAGCCCAGATCAGATTCCTCCGTGATTTAACTTCATATTTGCATAAGAAAAAAGAAGTCTGTCCATGGTGGGCTCTCTCTGGATTAAATTCTGCTCATTCATAGAATGATCAAGTTTAAGAACACTAGGGCAAAACTTTTCAAAGCAGGGCCTATTCTTTCTTTTGTGTTTGCTTGTTTATTGTAGTTTACAGTGAATAGAATCAATAATACCATGCTGGTCAGTATCTGATGTGGTCATGAGAATATAAATAGGAATTTTCTTGGCTCTCCATTTCTTTCAAGGATTTGTGAGAAGCTGAAATGAACAGTATCTTCAAACTTTTAAAATTTCACAATTAATAGAAACAGCTAGAACCTGGGTCCCTCCCATCTCATCCCATTTCATACCTCGAGTGCATTTTTTTAACAAATATCAACAAGAGCAGCTTTGATTTTTCGAAGCCTCATCCTCCCACCAGCCTGGCCGGCTGCAAACACACTTTACCATTCTCACACTGTCTGGTAGCTCTGCTAACAATGCTATCAAAGGCAGAGCAGCTTTGTTTACATGCTGTCTTAGCCAAAATACATGGCGGATGCCTCAAGGGTCTTATTAATGATGCTCACTTCATAATTTCCTGCCATGATGAGCTTAGCAAATCTCCTGGATCCTGCAACGTTACAGCGCTCTCCAATGTTAACAAAGTTGGTGTATGGTCCAATCCTGAAGGGCTCTAGACCTTAAAAGGAGAAGTATTTTGAAAATTTTCTGAAAATACATGTAAAGACAAGAGACAGAAAACAAATGTTGTCATGAGATAGAAAAGAAGTTTCTATGCCACATCCCATCTGACTAGCTAGGCATGGCCTTTTCCCCTAGGGATATTTAAACACGGTACAAGTCTCTACGTTTATAACCAGAACTCTCAAAAGAAGAAATATTTCAGGGTTGGAAATTGCAAATTTCTCTAAAGAGCTGAATCGTAACCAGCTCTGAGTAACAAAGCAAAATTATCATCATATTCTTATGTAACCAAGAGTCTGGGGCAAAAGCCATGAGGTTAGAATCTAAAGGAATGCTCCCCAGCTGTCCCTTCAGACATGGGCTCGAAGCCAGATGGAGTAAGCTTTCTTAATCCTACCAACAGTGTATTTAGAGTTTTATCTCATCTCTTTGATCCAGAGGGCAAGAACCAATAATCAGCAAGGCCAGACAGGGTCACTAGGAAGGACTCGGGCTGAACACTGGGAGACAGCTGACCCTGGGCGAGCCACTTAGGCTTTTTGCTCCTCCTTCCTTATTTGTCAAGGGACAATAACATCTCCCGTTAAAGGCTGATTTAGCGGCAAATATCAGATAATTACTATGGATATGTTACACTGAGGAAAAAAGCAACATGCAGTATAAAGTACTACCAGAGGAAATGACCTTTAACTGTTTTTGTTCTACTTAATATTTACAGTATTAGGAGCAGAAGCCTTGCTAGATGGTCACAGGCAGGCTCTGGGGACAGTCAGCCCCAGGATGCAAGCCTGTACAGCCATTTTAGTCAGCACCCCAGGGGGCTTGTCTCGGAGGCTTCAGCTTACGAAAGGGCTCCAGGTCTTTTGTTCCCTGGCTTGGAAGACTATCACTTCCCAGTTCGGGCCAGTGATTTCCTTCCCCATTGGTACCATCCTCACGGCCTCATTCCCCCATGCCAGCCTCAGGGCATCCCTGATCTTTAGTTAGAACCTGGAGTTCCCAGGACACACAAGCAGGCTGCCAACATTTAAATGCTGGAGAGGCCCTACTGCCTTGCTCTAAAAGCATTTCACACAAAGCACTTCTGATCTATTATGAATGTGAAGCATCTGACAGAAAAACTACATTTGCTCTCAAGCCTGCAATTTATAAAAGAACAATTAAAAAGAGTATGTTTGATGTTATTCTTCTAAAATCTGATTGAAGGTGTTTTTTTAAAACAATTTAGAAATAGCACATGAAATTCAAATCAGAAGAAAGAATTCTTTCATTCTTACATATAGAAACTCTTTTTAAAATCGTAACTAAATGGTTATCTCCTATTTCAACTGTGGCGAAGGTTAACCATTTTAACTTAGTCCTTGGCTGAAGTGGTTCAGATGGTAAAGAATCTGCCTACAATATGGGAGACCCAGGTTCAAACCCTGGGTGGGGAAGATCCCCTGGAGAAGGGAGTGGCAACCCACGCTGGTACTCTTGCCTGGAGAATTCCGTGGACAGAGGAGCCTGACAGACCACAGTCCACAGAGTCGCAAAGAGCTGGGCACAACTGAACAACTTACACTTTGGCCGAAGTAAGATCTGAGGATGAAATAAACTATTCCACCACACCTCTCTCTAATAAAAGCCCCCTTTTCAGGGTAGGGGGTGTATCATAAATCACAAATCCCTCTTCTTCTAGTTTTATCCTATCTTCTGGAGAATAAAAAGGAAAAAAAGGGTAGACTGAAGAGGTATATTTTTAACTCAACTTCATCTCACTCACTGGGATTAATTCTATGCAGTATGTTCAGAGTGAAAAAAGTAGTTATTACTTTTACTGTAACTTGTACTTTATTTCACTTTTCTTAGGAGACGTATGGAACAAAAATACATCAGTTTAGAGAAATGTTAAATTCTCAGTTAGGGTGCAGAATTCCTCGTGTGTGCTATTTGCAGGTTCTCTAAGAAACTGTATATACATTTTCCTTTTTGCTTAAAGATATTTTCTAAGAATACAACATTAAAGTGTTGTGGGAAAAAATAAAAAATTTAAAGCTTTTTTTCTAATTGTTGGCATGATAACCTATTTTACCAACAATCTTTTGAACACTGAAGCTTATTCTGAAAAAGGGAAGCTGCCTACCCCACAGGGCTGTTGAGAACAAAACAAATAATAGATATTACAACTCTTTGTAAAGTCCTGAACACATACTCAACATAAGAGCAGGTCAATGATATTTTAGAAGCACATAAAACTTTCTAGGAAGAGACTACCATCATTAAAAAACCTTGAGCCTGGGCTAGATTTTTTAGCAACTAGCAGCAAATCTGACAATTAAAATTGTTAGGCTGTGCTCCACGTACATTTTCAAAGCAGTGCACAATAATTCTGACCAAAGGCACTACCTGTGCCTTCCTTCACATTTCCCTGAAGTATCTTCCTGCTCCCATCCCTAAAAAACACAATGGGTTCTTTGCCAGAATTTAAGTGCCAAGAAAAACACATAGTCTTCTTTGACCTAATAAACAAGTTCCTTGACATAAACATCACTACCACGTAGACTAAACATACAAACTTAATCTACAAACGATTTCTGAAATTATAAAAAAATCACACCTTTACAACTTACCAGACAGTAGCATATGCCCTTCGAAAACAGTGGCAGGTGGAACTCTAGGCTTACAGTTTTTCACAGCTTCAGCAATTTCTCTGAGTTAAAAGAGAAAACACAATATCCATTAACTCAGAACAAAATTCAATTAAGCTGATTTCCAGCTATGATATTAAGTCTGTTTAACATAATTATATACCTAGTTCCAAATGTGCAGCAGCAGCAATTGTGCTTTTTAGTTCTCTCAGTAATGCAGAAACTGAATCTATAATATTTCACATTTCTGTATCTGTCCCATCTGCTGTGTATGGACTGGACCAGTTTCTATGCTCAGACGTGAACCTACAAACATGCACCTACAGATATGAGACAGTTTACACAAATGCACACAGCAAATCTCCTCGACCTTTCCCAAACCTGAAGATGTCCTTTAGCCACACAGTAATTTAAAAGAAAGAAAAGGCTTCATTGTTGAGAAGGAAGACAAAGAGGAGAGGAGATGCCTAGAGCAAAGGAAATTAAATCCTTTAGGTATTTTTTTTCAAGCACACACACACACAGTAGAGAGGATTCAGAGTAAGACATCACTAAAACTCCAAAATAACTACTCCTGGAAATTTGTTTTAGTTATTCATACTCTTTGGAACCTTCTCGGCTTCAATGAAATATGTCTCTATTCAGCCTTGAAAAATCTGCCTGCTCTACTAAATTGATCAGGACCAGTATGAACCATTCACTACAGCCCCCCAAATTAATATGTGAATGACAAAATAAAAGCAGCAAATATACATATACAGAGATAGATAAACAGACACACACACACACACAGGTATTTTTGAAGCAACTCTTTTTATAAAGGAAGAAAGTGAACGTGAACGTGGCTTAGTCATGTCCGACTCTTTGTGACCCCATGGACTATACAGTGCATGGAATTCTCCAGGCCAGAATACTGGAGTGGGGAGTAGCTTTTCCCTTCTTCAGGGGATCTTCCCAACCCAGGGTTTAAACCCAGATTTCCCGCCTTGCAGGCAGATTCTTTACCAGCTGAGCCACAAGGGAAGCCCTATAAAGGAGGCGATAACCTTAAAAACAAAAAGAGATCCAAAGATAAGCTATCCTCAACTATTAATAGCTTTCAGATAGTATTTAAAAGATGTTTAAAAAATTATAGACTCTTAATAGAGTCTATCACAGAGGTCAACAAAAGCAGTGCAACATTAGGCAATTCACAAAGTGAATATTTTATAGGTATGAAACAGATGCAGAACAGTCAGGTGACTAGCTCAAAATATGATCATCAGTCACTTTAGGAAAAAAAAAAAAAACAGAAACAATCCTCAACTATATTTCACTCCAATTGTTTTTCAATTCCGACCCTCTTTATAAGAGGATTAATCATGAAACTGCAGGGACTTAACCATACCCTTCACCATGTCCTGTCTCACACTCCCTTCCTTAACCCTCAACAACTTGGATTAAGCGGTGACTGTGCCAGGTGAGGTGAAGATACTCTTCTTGACCTCAATGTGCTTGCCGCTTACTGTCTTTTCTGTCCATGAAAGAATCTAGTGGAGGCAGGTATTTCTCCACATATAAGCTGTCCTTCCTTGAGCACTGGAAGTAAACACTGGAATATTAATCAGGTATTTAAAGGTACAGTGTTAAGATAGCTAGCATTTGCTTATAATCATCTAAAGGGGAAAACGAAGTTAGAAAATAGATAAAATAAGAATAGCAAAATGCTGAAAATTATGAAAAGTACGTCTTAGGCACATGGGATTTCATTTTATTATTTTTGTACTTCATAAAAATTAAAGTATCCTAGTTTGCTAGGACTGCCATAATGAAATACCACAGGCTAAGGAGTTTAAACAGCAAGATTCATTTCTCAAAGTTTTGGAGGCTAGAAGTCTCAGGTCAAGGCGTCAGCAGGACTGGTTTCCTCTCCTTGGCTTCTAAATGACCCTCTTCTCCCTGTGCTTTCACAGGGTCCCCTCCTGTGTGTGTGTGTCCTCACCAGTCACACACTGGATCAGGATCTATTCACATGACTTCATTTTACCTTAATTACCTGCTTAACCACCCTACCTCTAACTATTGTCACATTCAGAACTGGGGATTAGGGCTTCGATCTATGAATTTTGAGGGGGACACAATTCATCCCATAACAAAAAATTAAACACTTAGAAGTGATTATCACCTGATATGATCTGGTGTCGTACCACAGCATCCGCCAACTATGTTGACCAAGCCATCAACAGCAAAATCCTGCATTTAGAAAAAGTTTCAGAGAGCTCATCTGAATTCTAAGTTCACCACCATCAATTCACCATCAATTCAGCATCAATTCTAAGTTCACCACCATCCACATTTCCTGAATAACTAATTTTACATTTAAAAGAGAGCTAAACATATTTGACTCTAGATATAAAGCCTTCACAAGACTCAGATACTTAAAAGCAGAGAACAGTTCAGATGAAATGCAATGAGACATCTGCCTATCTGATCATAATAAAAATTTCTTTTACCTATATGCTGAGCAGAATGAATATGAACTGAATAATGTATTTTCCAATAACATCTAAGTTATTAGTACTTAAATTTAAATTCAAATGTTGAAAAAATCAAAAATTCAATTCCTCAGTCACAATAACCACATTTCAAGTACTCCAATGATCGCAAGTGATAGAGGTTACATAATGCATAATGTGGGTCGGGAGTTTAACCACAGCTGGTCTGAAGGAAAAGATAACCGAGAGGGAACTCAAGGAACTGAGAAGTGACAGTACTGAAAAGAGCATCTACATAAGGTACTGAAATCATAAGAATTAAGTCAGAAGAGGAGACAATGTCAATAAGCCAGAAGCTAAAAATCCAAGGAATGAGGAAAAGAGACCCAGGGGTTAGAAATAAGGAGGAGTTGTGGGCAATACGGTTTTGTGAACCAGGACTTCAAAGATGGAAGGTGTATGGAGAGAACGAGAGCGGGGGCGATGACAATGGGGAGCAAAGAGATGTCAACGCCACCCAGCAGTTTTGTGGGTGGAGAAGACCACTTGGGAGTGCTCAGAGGATGAGTTTCAGTTAGTTTGGGTCTGACCTCACTGAGAATCCACTTGTTTCTACTATGAGAGGGATGCTGACAGCAAGCCCCTTCCTCTGCCTCCATCATATTCATTCATCTTAAGCTTTTATTTCTTATATACTTATATATACTTATATATTGGGTTTTCTTTAGAGGCAAAGTCTACATCTAAATATTCTAAATCAAAAATTCCATTTCTTTATCTCTTAAAAACCAAGTGAAAGAGGATTCGTGACCTTTAAATGCATGGCCATCACGTGGGGAGTTTCATCATAGTCACCGAAGGTATTGGGAAGACCTAAGAAAGCATATTTCAACCATTACTGGAAATTTTCACAAACAGACATAGTATTTGTAAAGGCTTTAGGTTAAAAGGTTAGCAAACTTTTTATTTATAATTAAAGCAAGATTACTTAAAAAAATAACAATTCATATTAAACATAAGTACAGAGACAACATATCAAACAACAACAAAATCACAGAGGAAAATAAATACCATTATTTCTTTTCCATTTCAAAGAAAAGCTTCACTACTACATGGGACTGAATTCCTCTACCTCTGGCCCTCCCCTTCCTATAAAGGAAATTAATTCTAGTCACCTAGCTGCCAGGGGGCAAGGTTTGAGGGAGTACCACACATCCTTTGAACTATCAAGCACCAGGCATGCAATTAAAAACAACCAAAACACAGCCCATCCCCTTTCAAGTAAGTTTTCCCAAGTAAGACTTCAGCATCTAATCACCCAATTTCCTGTTTTATTTATTATCCACTTCTAGTTATCTTATTCCTAATGCTCAAAAACATACACCAGGAAATCTGGTTAACCCAGGATGGATTATCAATATTAAAAGGACAGCTTAACAGTTGTCTACATTTATCTTAGGAATTTTTATATACCATAAATTTGAAGTCCTAACTTAAAAAGAGGAAAAGTAACAGGTTCTTTATCTGCTCATTTGTTGATACAGGGGAACAAAGAGGGCTCTCACACAGGGTCTTTGCGCCCATCACTTTGGCCATGCCCACATGGCAAGCACTGTCACCAATTCCAAGACTCTGGTCAGTTAAGCAATGAG
The DNA here is from genome assembly GCF_027580195.1 of Bos mutus. NCBI lineage: Eukaryota > Metazoa > Chordata > Mammalia > Artiodactyla > Bovidae > Bos > Bos mutus. The sequence continues at coordinate 36,196,362 of NC_091644.1, forward strand.
GCTTCATTCCCCCAAGCTCTGTCCACTTCTGACACTTTCAGGCTGAGCCAAACTGTTCTTTCATATCTAGACGGAAACAGTTGTCCAGACCCAAGTATTCTTCATTTAAAAAATTCCTATTAAAAGCTGACTATATCCTAAGATCTACAAAACAAACTCTTTTAATCCAGATCTGCTTCCCTATCTACTCAGGTCTTGTGTATCTGGATTCTCCTATGTATGACTCCCCTGAAACACATACCTGCATTGGGATAACAGAGAACATAAGCTGTTGTACATTTTCCAATTGTTTCAATAAAAGGTCTCATTTCAGCTGCACCCAGAGCACAATTTAATCCAATGCTGAAAAACAAAAAGAAGAGATTAGAAGCACCCTCTTTTATTCTAAATATTTATACACATACAAAGTTATGATGAGGAAAGGAGTATATTTAAAACCAAGCAGATAATAAATCTCTTGATTTGAAGCACATTTAATTCAGCTCCAGTCAAAGCCACCTCACTGATGTTCCCTGCAGCACTAAATATTTCCGCCCATGTCTCCAACAGATGATCTTACAGCTTAAGGATCCACACTATAAATAAAAAAAAAAGTTCACAGTTTCATCACTGGTATACCACGAAACAAAAATGTCTGCAAATTACCACCACTAATAAACATTGATTGGAAAGCAATACTGCAGAGAAAGAAAAAGAAAGATCTTGCAGGTAGATGGAATATTAATGGTATATGGAAGCCACTTTGGGAGTCTAGAAGACCAAGACTTGGCCCTTGATCCAACTGACTTGCAACATGATCTTGGACTTAGAATTTGTCCTCTTATAAATTAAGTGGGTTTACTTGTAACCAAGGAGCTCTGTGTTTTGCAAATGAAACTTACTGCGACTCAAAACAGATCAAAGCAGAGCTGCTAAAACCCCTACAAAGCCACTCTCAGCGGGAGCTGCCAAGGCCTTCAGGAATTCAAGAATTAACTTGACTGGGACTATGTCATCTTTTATTTTTTCATATTTAACTTTTTTTCCCTTTATTATGATTTCTTAGTGCAATGTGATATACTAGATTAGACCTGGAACAGAAAAAGAACAGTGTGGAAAAACTTGAAACCCAAATAAAGTGTGTGAGTTTAGATAACAGTAATATGCTTTTAGTTTTGCTGAAAGTATCACAGGTAATGCAAGATGTCACATTAGAAAAAACTAGATTAAAAAAAAAAAAAAACTAGCTGAAGAGCACACAGGAACTCTGTGTACCATGTGTGCCACTTTTATGCAAATCTGAAATTATTCCACAATAAAAAGTTTATTTAACAAATTCACAACTGCCATTTGTGATAAAAAAAAAACTCCTAGTTTACTAGGAACAGAAGAAAACTTCTCACACTGGATAAAGCACATCTATTTGGTGATGTAGAATTAAATGTTTTTCCCACAAGATCTGGAACAAGGTAAGGATGACTTCTTTCACCTCCTGCTAAAGGTCATGCTGGGAGTCCTAAGAGGGAATTAAGAGAAAATGGAAAATAAAAGGTATGCAGATTGGAAAGGAAGAAACAAATTTGTCTTTTTTCACAGGTAAGACTATCTATTACTATTCCAAAGAATCATCTAAAATGCTCTTTGAACCCAAACTGTAAAGTACAAGGTTCATATACAAAAGTTAACTGTTTACCTAAACACTAGCAATGAGCAATTGAAATTTGAAATACAAAACATAACAGTTTACATAACATATTTACAATGGCACCAAAACAAATGAAATACTTGTGTATAACTTCAAAACTCTGATGAAAGAAATCAAGGAAGATCTAAATAAATGGAGATATATCCTAAGTTCATGAACGGGAAGATTCATTATACTTAAGACCTCAATTTTCCCCAATTTTATATACATTCACACACATCAATTAAAATCCAGCAAATTATTTGTGAATACCAATGAACTGATCCTAAAGTTTACATGAAGAAGTAAACGACTGCTAATACAATTCTTAGAGGAGAAGAACAAAGTTGAAGGACTGATACTACCCGACTTCAAGATGCATTAAAAAGCTAAAGGAACCTCTGGTATTGATGAGAGCACAGAGCAACGCAGCAGAATAGAATCTAGGAACATAATCAACTGACTTTTGACAAAGAAGCAAAGGCAATCCAATGGAGAAAGGACTATCTTTTCAAGAAACAGTGCTGGAACAACTGGACATTCGCATTTGACAACTTAATCGAGACACACATCTTACATCTTTCATAAAATTAATGCAACATGGTTAACTGTAAATTGCAAAACTATTAAAGATATAAATATGTATATAAAGATTACACAAGAGATAAATCTATGTGACCATGGGTTTGGCAATGAGTTTTAGATACAGTATCAAAAGTAGGTTCCATGAAAGAAAAATAAATTGATAAGCTGGACTTCACTAAAATTAAAAACTCTGTCCAATGAAAGAGCAGACTTTAAGAGCATAAGAAGACAAGCCATAGGCTGGGAGCAAATATTTGTAAAACACATATATGGTATTCAAAGTTGCTGGTTTTTTTTTTTTAATTCTTAAAACTCAACAATAAGAAAACTACCCAACTCAAAAAAAATAAACAAAAGATCTGAAGAGCAAACAGCTACCTCAAGGTGTTGTTGCCAAAATTAAAAGAGCATAAAGCACTTAGAACTGAGCCTGGCACACAGCAAACTCCCAATAAACGTCTACGACTCTTATTTTTATGGCCAACACTATAATAAAAGTTCACAGAGCACTCTGAGAAGAACATTGACCTGGGCTGGTAAGCGAGGGAAGCGTCCCTGGAGAGGACCCTAGGGATGGACTTAAAAGGCTCATGTGTGGGGGTGAGAATGCAGGGCAGGCACAGCCTCCAGGCAGAGGTAGTCCACGCATGGACAAGGCACAGGAAGAAACTGTGTATACTCTAAGAGCTTCCATCTCATCACCATTTTGATCAGAAAAATATAGAGATATCTTAAAATACAATGCAAAAGCCATTTAATTTTTAAAAATATTTATATATTTTTTGGCTGCAATGGGTCTTAGTTGCTGCACTCGGGATCTTCCATCTCTGGTTTAGCATCAGAACTTTGAATTGCAGCATGTGGGATCTAGTTCCCTGACCAGGGTTTGAACCCAGGCCCCTTGCATTGGAAGTGCAGAGCATTAGCCATTGGACCACCAGGAAAATCCCGGCCATGTTAATTTTAAAGATAAAAATCTAAGTTTTCGAATTCCTACTGTATTCCAAATTAGGCTGTTTCACCTTATTCCAAGCTAGGCTGTTTCTGGTTGCTCCACAAGCAGAGAGTGAAAAAACCTTGCTGTTTTTAAGTGCTGATAATAGATTTAAAGTGTTTTTACTGGGCCAAGGCAGTCTTAAACTATAAGGGGAACATTCACAGACAAAAAGGCAACTCTCTGGCTTGTCCAAGGAGTATAAGAACTCTCCCAGTAACTCAAATTGATTCATTTAGGTTGTCTTCTGATGTCCTCAGGGCAGTCAGAATATACCTCAAGGAAAGTCGATATTTCACACAAGTGATACGGAGGGAATATGAAGAAGCAATTCGCTCCCAGGTCACAGGCTGTAGTCACTAGAAGAGATGAACCCCAAAAGGAATGGAGGCAGGAAAGAATGATCACTCACCAGAGTGGGTCTGCATGAGACACGCTGATGACAAATGCCTCCCCAGTCTGGCCAGAGAGAGTCCGCCCACTTTTATCAACAATTGTCCCTGAAATCTGAATTCAAAAAGTAAACTCAGTCAACCACATAGACTTAAGAATACAGTCTCAAAAACAAAATAAAACTAAGAAGCTTTAAAAACAAACAAACATGAAAGAGAACTGTAGCACTAAGGCAACACTGTTTAACCATGGTTGGAAACAGATGAGTGCCCAGGGAAGAGGTTGGAAAGCCAAAGAAACAGAGAAAAGGGAAAGTCAGGGAGGCAAAAGCAGTGCCCAAAAAAGCTTTAGGATTTACACCACCAGTCCCATCGGAGAGGACTTTCCACAGATATTTAAGGTTATCCTGGTCTCTTGCTGTTCAACATCTGATTCGTCTAACAACGCTTGTGAGTTCTAATCTATTCTCAGCAAGCAGTGCGGGCCTGCCTAGTGCATCGGTGAACTGGCAGTCTGCTGTCTCTGGTGGTGGACGCTTCATGGTCAGCTTCAAGTCCGTCCCTCCCTGGGCCCTAGAGACAGTGAGCCTTTGACTCTGGGGACCAATTCAGCCAGGCTTCCTTGGAATAGCCTGCCTTTCACCAACCACCTCTAGATTCGTTGTCTTCACGTTTCCGCAGATAAGACTGCTATTGGTTTGAAGTGATGGTAGGAGGGAGGTAGAGAGAGGAAGTTAAAATAGTTGGTTCCTAAAAGATGATCAATACTCTCAAAAGTTCTGTGTCAGGAAAACTAAAACCCCACCCTCAAAATGATGATATTAAAAAAAAAAAAAAAACACAAAATTCATCAAGCGAATACTTTAGGACTTACAAAGACAGGCCGGGGAACATACTCCTCTTCAAAAAGTTTTTGGACTGCAAACAAGGCTGCCTGCCAGGGAGAAAAAGGGACATCTTTGTTACCGAGAGACCGTGTCAAAGGTCACAGTCTAACAGGCTGATCAGAATGTTCCTTTTACCAAGGCCTCTTCAGATAAGACACATATCACGCTCTCTGGGGAGGAGAAACAAGTCCTCCATGTGACATACAACACCCACACCCCCTTCTCAAGGTAACACTGTACATATTCAGTTCAGTTCAGTTCAGTCCCCCAGTCATGTCCGACTCTTTGTGACCCCGTGAACCGCAGCACGCCAGGCCTCCCTGTCCATCACCAACTCCCGGAGTTCACCCAAACCCATGTCCATTGAGTCGGTGATGCCATCCAACCATCCCATCCTCTGTCGTCCCCTTCTCCTCCTGCCCTCAATCTTTCCCAGCATCAAGGTCTTTTCAAATAAGTCCCAGCATCAAGGTCTTTGCATCAGGTGGCCAAAGTATTGGAATTTCAGCTTCAGCAGCAGTCCTTCCAATGAACACCCAGGACTGATCTCCTTTAGGATGGACTGGCTGGATCTCCTTGCAGTCCAAGGGACTCTCAAGAGTCTTCTCCAACACCACAGTTCAAAAGCATCAATTCTTCAGCACTCAGCTTTATAGTTCAACCCTCACATCCATACATGACCACTGGAAAAACCATAACCTTGACTAGACGGACCTTTGTTGGCAAAGTAATGTCTCTGCTTTTCAATATGCTATCTAGGTTGGTCATAACTTTCCTTCCAAGGAGTAAGCATCTTTTAATTTCATAGCTGCAATCACCATCTGCAGTGATTTTGGAGCTCCAAAAAATAAAGTCTGACACTGTTTCCACAGTTTAACCATCTATTTGCCATGAAGTGATGGGACCAGATGCCATGATCTTAGTTCTCTGAATGTTGAGTTTTAAGCCAACTTTTCCATTCTCCACTTTCACTTTCATCAAGAGGCTCTTTAGTTCTTCTTAGCTTTCTGCCCTAAGAGTGGTGTCATCTGCATATCTGAGGTTATTGGTATTTCTCCCGGCAATCTTGATTCCAGCTTATGCTTCCACTGTACATATTACAACAAAACAAACGCTGACTGGAAGTCCACCCATGAACTAATATTTCCCCTGAGGAAGAGCTGAAGAGCTACTCTTTTTCTTCCTTCTCTCAATCAAAACTAAAAAGACGTAAATATGAAGCCTCTACTTCTACAGCCTCACATAAACAAGGTAGGTCCATGAACCAACAGTGTGCTGCTGCTGCTAAGTCACCTCAGTCGTGTCCGACTCTGTGCGACCCCATAAACAGCAGCCCATCAGGCTCCCCCGTCTCTGGGATTCTCCAGGCAAGAACACTGGAGTGGGTTGCCATTTCCTTCTCCAATGCGTGAAAGTGAAGTCGCTCAGTCGTGTCCGACTCTAGCGACCCCATGGACTGCAGCCCGCCAGGCTCCTCCATCTATGGGAATCTCCAGGCAAGAGTACTGGAGTGGGGTGCCATTGCCTTCTCCGAACCAACAGTGTATGTCACTGCAAAAAAGAATATGAGCTAGAATGGGTTGTAAAGACACAAATGCTGTGTTAATCTGTACTGTCCATGTTTTCTTAAGTTCCAAGACCAGAAACTAAGGTCCTCTAATGCCCAAAGCTCTTCCATATCTGAACCCACAGACAGAGATACTGCATACATAAAAACTATAGTAAGGTAGTATTTTTCACCTATTAGAGTGGAAAAGATCAAAAAGTTCAATAGAAGGGGTGTGGTGAAAGCAGCAGCATTCCTGTGGACTGCTCCCTGACTGGAGGATAAATGAGTACAATCTTGGAGGGTGGAGATCAAAAGTAACAGTGCCCAGACTCTTTAACGCAGCAATTTCACATGTAGAAATTTATACTCAGAGACACTGTCAAAAATGTATGCATGAGGATAGCTACTTTTTATTCCACACACTAAGTACCTTTGTACATATGTAAGGAATACAAGCACATACGCACACTCACTCGTATACTTTTCTCTGAATGGAATCTCCATAGGGCCTCCACACCAGGAACAGCAGTTGTCCCTCAGGAAGACAGCTAGATACCCAGGGAATGGGGGCAGGGAGGATATTTACTTTTTATTCCATACATTTATCTTGAATTTTAGAATCGTGCATATATATCTGACCTATGCATCCATGCACATACAGTAGCTATACATGAAAATATTCAGTTTCATAATTAAAAAGTTCTTTATATAAAATAATAATGTTGTATGTCCTCACTTCATGAGGGGAAGCACCCCAGCCGGCACCCCAGATCAGCCCCCTTTTCCTCCTTTAACTCACCTTGGCATTGGCGGTATCAAAAATAGTTTCAATGAGTAAGATATCCACTCCACCATCCAGAAGCCCTTTGGCCTGCTCTTTGTATGCTTCAACAAGTTCATCAAATGCTGCAGAAAACAAACCACACCCAGGACATCAGTCATCAATATCCTTTGAAAGCCCAGGACACATCAAATTTAGGCCTGGTTCCAGGTGAACTACCTATTGCTGGTTTGTATGCACAATTGAAGGACAACACCACATAAGAAACATGGCAGTGATGGAAGTTAAACCAGCAAACTAAACACAGACACTCCTAAACACTCTGCACACAGGCTCACCTCCCATATGTGAGCAGAGAACAAGCCACTGACTGGGTGGGGAGGGACATGATTTCTTGAGCCCTGGCTCTTACTTTAAGATCTTTAAAACAGATCTTTCCAGGGATGGTTTTAATCAATCAATTCAGGGAAGAGTGTGAGGAATAATTAGAGAAACGTGTCACACTGGTGTGGATTCATGACTGGTCGAGTCACATTCTCTCACGCCCTCTGGGGTAAAATGTGGTTCTACTGATTTTGCGCCTGTCCTCTGACACCAACTCTGTCAGAAAAGAAACCTGCCTGGTGTGCAATTTCAGTCTCAAACACAAAAGCGTACAATCAAATCCTGGGTAAACTTTTTGTTAAAAATGTCTTATCTATTTCCATCTCAGAGGGTATCCCACTCGCCATTTTATCTCTCACCCAGGAAAGGAAAGATGCACATACATTCAATAGAGTAGCCTACTTCATCTTACATAGTGCAAGAGAGGAAAGCTCTCCACTGCCACATTAAGACCAAAAGAAACTCCGCCACGTGTCCGCCCAAAATGAGCAACTCCTAGTGGAAAAGTGTGTCTGGAACCAAAATCTACAAATCATGCTTGCCTGAACTTGTCTTTGACACAGAATTCATTACCACACACGGTATTACTATTTGGCTCTGACCGTTTAATTCTTTTCGTTTTTTTTCCAGTCTAATGCTTAAACTGACCTACCCTTCTCATAAAATTTCAATGCAAGTATGCTTACAGATGCTGGTGTATAATGTTAGTCTGTTTATAACTGCTCCCTGACAAATAAAGTGGAGTCTAGCAGGCTATTCTATAAACTGACCAAGGCCTAGTATCTATATTTGCTCAACTTCTCAGTTTAAAGTTTCATTTTGATTGGTTTTATTTCCACAGCTGATAAAGAAGCCCAAACACAACAACAGAAAGCAGACTCAAGATAAATAATACTAATCCAATGACTAATAACAGCTCACTTTTATTTAAATGTCTACCACATCCCAGGGACTGCTAAGCCCTTAAGTCACAACAACCCCTAAACAGAAGCTGGCACTGGCCCCATATTACAGATGTACAGATTACTGAAACACCGAGGTACTTGCCCAAGGTCAATGATTGTATATGATACTCACTGATGTTCCTGTAATCTGGTCTTTCCACAGATGGCGACACAGAGAGTGTCTTGTTAGTTGGACCCAGAGCTCCTGCCACATACCTCTTAATTCCTTTGAGAAAAGAAAAACAAGTGTGAAACCCCTAAATAGCTTGCCCTTTTTGTTGTGAGTCAATAGGCCATCAGATTTTCCCTAGAACATAGGAATACAATCTTTTGTCCATCGCTCCGAAATTCAGAAAGCACAAAAGCCTCACTTCTTCCCTTAATTCAACAACAAAACTTGACCTCACCTCAACTACAAGAGGCTATTTATAGTTTTTACTCACTTAGTAGACAATTCATAGATTTTACTGCAAATAGATATTTGATTATGAGGGCCGTCCTGGACCCCACTGGGGAAATTATGAGACATGAAGTATGTGCACATGTGACCTCCAAGCCAATGCAAAAAACCTGAATTCTCATATCTGGCTTCAAAGAGTTTCAGTTAGTAATCCTTTTCTCTCAACCACAGCCATGTGAAAGTGAAAGTCATTCAGTCACGTCCAACTCTGCAATCCCATGGACTGTAGCCTCCCAGGTTCTTCTCTCTGTGGAACTCTCCAGGCAAGAATACTGGAGTCGGTTGCCATTTCCTTCTCCAGGGAATCTTCCCAACCCAGGGATCGATCCCAGGTCTCCCGCATTGTAGGCAGATTCTTTACCATCTGAGTTACCATGGAAGCATCACCACAGCTATGCTTGGACAAATTCTCTCTTCCTACCCTTAAGAAACTTTGAAGGTCATGAACATAGGTTCTGCAAAATTTCCTCACAGCAGCACTGATCTTGAAATGCTCCCCACTGCTGTATTGCAGGGCCTTTGCAGGGGGAAAATATTAAATCACAATGAGTAATTACAAAGCCTGAAATTAAAGTATGAAGGAGATCCAATCTTACTTTAATAGCTCTTTAAGAACTCCTGAATAATCTTTCCTTTAGGCTAGAGTCCTGGTGCTCCTAAGAGCCTGACATGTTGTGTTCATTTACATATCATAACAGAAGCAGGGGGCACACTGCTCATCACTTGTGTTGATTTTAACTAAATGGTTATGTTTTACCATTTACCAACCAATCGATAACCCAGCCTTTAGCAGGTTACAATATTCTTTATCCACCCCCTCCACCCCACTGCCAAGCTGGACAATAATGTTGGTATAAGAAAAACACTCTTATCTTTCCCTGCTTTGGCTGACTGAATATCCTCTGCCCTGTGATTCTTTTGGGGCAATAGTCTATGCCCTTCCATATTTAACATTATCTCTCAGAAACAGAGTTCCTATAAATTGCTTCAGTCTTCATTAGTATGCTGTGTCTAACTTCCTAACAATTTTGCTTTACATCTTTCCTGTTGGCAATAATTTCACATTTCCAAATCTTAAGGGATTCCATATATTTCTTCTATCCCTTTCCCGCCCTCAAAGCCTCCCCTCCAGCTGGTGCCCAAGTGTTCTTATGGCAGCCAGCCAGGAGGTGAGTTATTTTGGGGAGCCATTTTTCAAATCCCAGCAAGACTGACTCTACTGTGCTACACAACAGCGCCTTCAAAGACATTAGTGGCATGAAGTGGAAAACACTCCAAAGACCATCTCTCTTTACCTAGGTAAGGAAAACCTCAAGGATGAGGGTCGCTTAAAATGGATAAGATCAAATATCTTAATGATCACCACTATGACCACAGCAGTCAGTTGCGCCTCAGTAACCTGAAGATGTGCTTCTGAAGGTGGAGAGATCATCTTAGCTGTAAACGCATGGGGAATCCATGGTACCAGCTATAAAATTAAGACATAACATCGAATAAACACAGAGCAGGAGACAGACCGATGGAGATGGGGTCAATTCAGAGAGACGTTGAATGCTTGATTATGAAACTGCAGAGAAGTAACCTACAAACAAGTACATGATGGCATCTGCAGTGTTGCTGTAGGCCAGCTGTCACGGAAGGAAAAAGGGCAATAAGCACAGATTATTACAGCTAAGAATGTCAAAGGAAGCAGCTTTGGTTTTTTGTTTTGATTTTTAAAGCAAAAAGAAAAAAAAAAAGGAGAACAAGGTTCCTTACCTGTCTGGAGAGATATGTCCTCGGCTGCTTTTCTGGCCACTCCCGCAGAGCACATGTTCATCCGGTAGGCCTAATACATCAATGGCAAGGGTTAGTTTGTCTTTTTTCTTCCATAAAATAAGTAAGGAATTCATGACCTTCTAAAACTCAATTTTATTCAATAAGAAAATGCAGAGTGAATTAATTTGAGGTCTGAATAAAATCTTAGCCAATAAGGCCTACCAGCTGCCCCAGAAATGAAGGCAACAGGAAGGGCAAGTCTTTGGGAACTACTTTTACGTTCCTCCCCCAAACCATGAGCTAGCTGGCAATCTCTGGACATCTGGCACATCAGAATAAGCTGATGTCACGAAATATGCTGAGAAAAAAAACAGTAATGGGAAAATCACAGGCTTCAGAGATAGGACACCTGGGTTCCAGAACCAGCTCTGTCACCACCTGCCTAGGCAGTTCCCTCAGCAACTCCCTCAGGCCCTGGTTTCTTTCACCATACAATGGTTAGAGACAGTGGGTCTGAACTTTTTGCAGATTATTAACCTCTAGAGGATCTGGAGAAGGGCCATGAACCCTCTCATTATGACTAAAAGGCAAGCATACACAAAGGTCCAAAGCAGTGCCCACAAGTTCTATTGAAATAGTCAAGCCTATTCATTTACGTGCTATTACTGCTCTTGCACTATAATGCCAGTGTTGAGCAGTTGCAACAGAGACTGTATGTGCCAACAAAGCTTAAAATATTTACTGCCTGGCCTTTTAAAGAAAAAGTTTGCCAATCCTGCCCCAAAATAACACAAAAGCAATTATGACACAATTTCATTTTCCCTTGATAACCCCAAAGGCAAGTGATTTCACAAAGCCCCAATACTGAGGGAAATCAGTGTCAGGGCACTCAGGACTACATGCCTGAACACAGAGGCAAGTCTGGGAAAAATTCTACCCAGAAATAGGAATCTCAGCCTCTACCACCTATTTTCATCAGGTTTACAAAAACTGAATATGGAAGCATTGTGTTGATTAAAAAGAAACCAGATCCTTTACCCCACACCCACTAAGATGCCTGCTAAGAGGACAGAACAAAAACAAATCCAGGGCTTCCCTGGTGCTCAGTGGTAAAGAATCCAAGGCAATGGCACCCCACTTCAGTACTCTTGCCTGGAAAATCCCATGGACAGAGGAGCCTGGTAGGCTGCAGTCCATGGGGTCGCTAAGAGTTGGACACGACTGAGCGACTTCACTTTCACTTTTCACTTTCATGCACTGGAGAAGGAAATGGCAACCCACTCCAGTGTTCTTGCCCGAAGAATCCCAGGGACGGGGGAGCCTGGTGGGCTGCCGTCTATGGGGTCGCACAGAGTCGAACACAACTGAAGTGACTTAGCAGCAGCAGCAGCCAATGCAGGAGACATGGGCTTGATCCTCTAACCAGAAAGATATCACATGTCTCAGAGCAACTAAGCCCGTGTACCACAACTATTAATTCTGTGCTCTAGAGCCCAGGAGCTGCAACTACTGAAGCCCGCACTTGTCCTGTGGTCTGCAACAGAAGTCACCGCAATGAGAAGCCTGAGCACCACAACTGGAGAGCAGACCTCCTCCTCGCTACAACTAGAGAAAAGCCTGCACAGCAACGAAGACCCAGCACAGCCAAAAATAAACAAATAAAATTATTAAAAAAAAAAAAAAAGAAACAGGACAAATGCTGGCAAAGATGTGGAAAAACTGGAACCCTTGTATGCTGTTGGTGGGTTTATAAAATGATGCAGGTACTGCAGAAAATAGTGTGGTAGTTTTGCAAAAAATTAAACAGAATTACTGTATAGCTCAGCAACTCTACTTCTGGGTATACATTCAAAAGATATGCGAGCACAGATGCAAAACAGATTATCTGTACACTGTGCTCAGAGTAACACTGTCCACAACAGCCAAAAGGCAGAACCAACCTAAGTATCCAATAGTGGATGAATGAATAAACACAATATGGTATATCCATACAATGGACTACTATTCAACTTTGAAAAAGGAAGGATATTCCAATGCATGCTACAGCATGAGTGAACCTTAGGGGACATTAAGTGAAATAAGCCAGTCACAAAAGGACAAATACTGATAATCCACTTACATGAGGCAGCTAGGAACTAAATTCACAAAGACAGACAGCAGAATGGTGGTTTCTAAGGGCTGGGGGAAGGGAAAATTGGGAATTATTGTTTAATGGGTATAGAGTTTACTGTTTTACAAGATGAAGCGTTCCATGGATAGATGGTGGTAATGGTGGCACAGCAAACAATGTGAATATATGTAATGCCATTGAATTGCACGCTTAAACATGGTTAAAATGGTGAATTTTATGTTACATGTATTTTGCCACCATTTTTTTAAAAAAGGAAACCAGATCTGTCACTCAATTCAAAAGGCTTCACAAAACTGCACACATGGCCAACCATTATGCTTTTATTCAATTACTGCATAATAAGCATCATTTTTATTTGATTATCACTTGTCCACAAAAGAAACCAGCTGGAAAATGACTGGGCTGTTATGGTTACAAGCCGAAGAGATTCCAACCATTTCCTCTGTCTGACCACAAACAACAGATAACTAGATATTAGCTTGACCCTGCAGGTTTGGCTGGTTTTCTCACTAGCAACTACCAATAGTAAATGCTCATGACTATCTCAGATACAAGCAAAAATGAAATCCTTACCAAGTGTTCCAGGCCATAGTCAGCTTGGGCAATAGAAGTGCTGCTGAAAGTATTTGTTTCAATGATATCTGCCCCAGCTAGGAGGTACTCCTGCAACAAGAGAAAGTCATGTCAATGCTATGAGTCACAGAATCCCTGCCTCCTAATAGTAAATTTGCCTTTTCCTCACCATCTTCACCAAATACCTTTTGACTACTTACTAAGTGCAAGGCACTGCAGTACATACAGGACAGAGACACAAAAGGATATAGGGATTTCATAAAAAGGCATGTAGTATAAATAAAACAGAACTTGAAGTCAGACAAAGTTCAAATGCGGTGTGAACTGAGTCGAGTTCCTTAAACTCTGAGCCTCAGTTTCCTCATTTGAAAGTAGTATAACCCTGCTTCACCGGTGACCAGATGATAGCACAGATCACACATCAAGCTTCTGGCACATGATGGCCCTCAACAAATATTCCGTCTGTTCCTCTGCCATGTCCCAGCTTCCGCACAGCTAGGATTCTGTTGAGAAGGGCCCTCTCGCTGCAATCTCAATTCTGACCACAGCTGCTTCAGCCCACAGGTCCTGGCCCCTGCGAGCCAGATCAGAACCCTCACTAAACCCCGAGGACCTTGGTGCCCTCCTGTTCTCCCTGTTTGAAATCTTTCTTCCTTGTTTCACTCTGTTTCAATCTGATAAACACTCTGGTGAATTTTCCAACACTAAGTAAACTCCTGATTTTCCAACACTGAGTAAACGTAACCCCACATAAGCAGATAAGACACTGTTTGCGAAATATTTGGAAATAAAATCCAAGATTTACACACTTTTAAGTCACAAACAGCCTAAATACTCACCAATAGGGAAACGGCTAAATAAACTATAATATGTCCATTTTATTACATGTTATGTGGCAGCTAAAAAACACCATGTGTGGGGAGTTCCCTGGTGGTCCAGTGGTTAAGACTCTGTTTTCACTGCAGGGGATATGGGTTTGATCCCTGGTCAGGGAACTAAGATTCTGCATGCAACAAGCAGCCAAAAAATAGGTAAAACAACAACAACAACACTGTGTATAAATATCTACGAATATGGAAACATCTCCAAAAATACTATTCAGTAGAAAAACAAAATTAATATGACACCATATAAATTTAAAATATACACACATACAAATAATATTGAGTTTTCTAGTATACACAAACATATACACTTATGCATAAATGCATAACAAATGATTTGGAAAGACATACACCAACTAGTGTAAGTGGTTATCTCTGGGGGAAAAAAATAGAAATTTGGAGTATTGGTTAAAAGGAAATTTATTCTTAACTATGAGTTCTGTTTTATCAGAACAAATTAAAATTTAGCTTTTCAAAAAAGAGAAAGAAAAACTGAAAACAACCTTAAGGCCTAGGAATAAGGTTAAATTAAGCAAACGGTGATATATGTACAGAATAAATTTGTACAAAGTTATTAAAACCATGTCTCAGAATATTTAATACTCATGGTATTAAAAAATGCAAATTATAAAATAGTATGGAGTAATAATAATCCCAATTTAATTTTAAAAACCCAAATACAGAAAACTAGTCTGAAATATAAATTAAAATATGTGAATGGCAAGTATGTCTTGGTACTGAATTTACAGTCCATGGGGTCACAGAGCTGGACATGACTGAGTAACTGGGCATAAACACACATACTGATATTACAGGTGGTTTTTATTTTCTTTTATGTTTTTCTATCAAGCTAGACATTTTATTTTTGTAACAATGAACACATATTATCTCTATAAATAGGCAGAGAGTATTTCTAAATTCCCAGTTATTTTCTCCAATTCTCCATAGGTTTAAAATTTTCCATAATATGAAGTTTATAAAGTGTTTTTTCTAGCTCTTCACCTTTTCTCTCCACCTTCTTTCCTGGAATAATATCCCACTCATGGACTCGGGATATGACACCCCAAGATTCCAAGCCTATTCTCACCAATTAAAACACGTGTGAGTGCTATATTAAAAATGGATACGCAACAAGGACCTACTGTGTAGCACAGGGACCTCTGCTCGATCTCATGTGCAGCCAGGACGGGAGGGGAGTTGAGGGAGAATGGAGACACATACATGTATGGCTGAGTCACTCTGCTGTGCACCTTCAACTATTACAACATTGTTAGTTAGCTATGCTCCGATATAAAATTAAAAGTTTAAGCAAAAAAGCATGGATGGATGTGGGCAAGCTACTTAATTATTCTGCTCCTCTGGTTTCTTCTGTAAAAGCTGTCAAGATTAAAGGAGGCCATTAATGACAACACAGCCAGAGTCTACCTACAGGTGTTTTAAAATATCAGTTCCTGTAGGTCTCAGCCTAACAACAGCAATGAGCTAAGAAATGCATGAGGCATTCACCTGGGGCCTTACCCCCAGTGCTGAGCCAGGGCGGAGCCAAGGCCACGGCCTGACTGGCCCTAGCGATTCTTATCACAATTGCAAGACTCACCTCAGCAATTACTATCAGGGAACTTTTGAAAAAACAAAAAGGTCCTACTATCCACAGGTCCTGAAGGGTGCAGGCATGCTCAGGCCACACAGTGAGGTAGCTGGGGGTTAGAGGGAAATAACTGAGAGAACCAGGGTTCTGTCTTCATTGGGATCAAGGTAGATGCTTAGAATATTGTGGGTTCACTCTTTACTGAAGAACTTAAAACCTAACAGTAGGAATTAGGGTTCAGGAAGGAAAAGGCAGGGTCACTCATTTAGGTTACCCAGGCCTTTCTCCAAGAGGAACTTCATGGAGGGGGAAGCCTGGTTGCTAGTCGGTCAGTCAGCAGCCGTTTCATACAGCTGGCAGGGTGTTTACAGACAAGGATGCCTTTGAAATAGATGCCTCCCCAACCAGAAGCTGAAAGTCAGGCACCTACATTCTTAGTGTCAGAGACTTGCATTTTGTATAGAGCCTGGACACTCCATTAAAATTAAGGATCAGTGGATCAGCTCTATGGTCAGTAATACTACTAGAAATAACTAAGTGTGAAAAGACCTAGTCTTTTTTCCTTCCTCATCCATGAACACGATATGGTCTCTACATCCAGAGAACTCCAGCGAATCAATATCCCTCACAAATGGGACAGCCAGATACACCTTATTGTATTTACTGCCATTTTGATTCATGTCCCTATCCTGGGAAATTTGCTATTCTTTCTAGTTGTCTATCTAACACAGAAGACAAAGATTCACTCTCTTGAAAAACATTTACTGACTTACTTTGTGCAAGATACTGTTCTAAGCAGTTGGAATTCAGTAGTGAAAAATAGGCATAAATTAGTGCCCTCAGGAAGCTAATGGTTGGGGAAGGGCGGCGATTTCACCAATTGCATGATAAGAACTGATGTTTGTATCCATATTGGGCTTCCCTGGTGGCTCAATGTAAAGAATTCTCCTGCAATGCAGGGGATACAGGAGACACAGGTTCAATCCCTGGATCGGGGAGATCCCTGGAGATAGAAATGGCAACCCATTCCGGTATTCTTGCCTGGACAATCCCACGGACAGAGGAGCCTGGCATGCTGCAGTCCATGGGGCTTCAAAAAGTTGGACATGACTGAGTATGCATGCATAATAATTGTAACTGTATCAAGCAATTCATACCCATGATGGCATTCCCAATATACAATGTACTGGAATTTTATAATGCAATTTGACTACATATTAGAAGGCCTAGCAGAAAAACTTGTAGAATCAACCTCTTCAAGAACCAACTTTAAATCTTCTAGTACTGACAATTTCTATTACAACAAAGGAAAGGTATTCCTAGTTTTTCTTGAAATGAAAACTATTCTGCATCTTATCTAGAACAAAGTCTTGACCAGCCAAGGGAAGGTTCCTTCCAGTCTCAATGAATCATTTAATCATTCATTCGTTTAAGTGATTTCCTTAAGAAGAGTCTGAAAGGCACCAAAAACAAAAATAAACAAGTGGGACTACATCAAACTAAAAAGCATCTACACAGCAAAAGAAACAAGCAATAAAATGAAAAGGCAATCTACTGAATTGGAGAAAATATTTGCAAATCATGTATCTGATATGGATATCCAAAATGAAGAATTCATACAATTCAGTAACTAACAAAAAAATACAAACAAACCAATTCAAAAAAAAAATGGGCAGAATACAGGACTTCCCTGGCAGTCCAGTGGTTAAAGACTCTACACTTCCACTGCAGGGGGTATAGTTGGATCCCTGGTCAGGGAACTAAGATTCTATATGCAGCATGGCATGGCCAAAAAGGAAAAAATGAGCAGGAGACTGCAACAGACATTTTTCCAAGGAAGACATACAGATGGCCAACAGGTTCATGAAAAGACAGTCAACATCACTAACTGCAAATCAAAATCACAGTGAGATATCAGAGCTCACCTATCAGAATGGCTTTTATCAAAAAGACAAGAAATAACAAGTGTTGGTAAAGAGATACAGAAAAGGGAGCTCTTGTGGGAATGTAAAGTTTGCACAACCTCAATGGAAAATAGAATGGCGACTCCTCAAAAAATTAAAAATAGAACTACTATATGACCCAGCAATTTTATTTCTGGGTATTATCCAAATAAAACAAAACCACTAACTCAAAAAGATAGAAGATACTTAGTTGATTCTGCCAGTAGCATGCTTGTTTCAAATATTAAGCCATGCATGTCTAAGAACATACGGTCAGGACAGTGAAACTGTGAATGGTTCACAGAATCAATGACGGTTCCTTCGGTTGCTTGCTTCTCTCAGAAAGCCCAGAGATAAGCCCATGCGCTTATAGGTACCTTATCTTTGACAAAGGAGGAAAGAATATACAATGGAGAAAAGATAGTCTCTTTAATAAGCGGTGCTGGGAAAACTGGACAGCTAGGTGTAAAAGAATGAAATTAGAACACTTCCTAACAACACATAAAAATAAGCTCAAAATGGATTAAGAACTTAAATGTAAGACCAGAAACTATAAAACTCTTAGAAGAAAACACAGATAGAACACTCTTTGATACAAATCACAGCAAGATCCTCTATAACCCACCTTCTAGAGTAAAATAAGAACAAAGATAAACAAATTGGACCTAATTAAACTTAAAAGTTTTCTGCACAGCAAAGGAAACCATAAACAAGATGAAAAGACAACCCTCAGAATGGGAGAAAATAATTGCAAATAAAGCAACTGAGAAAGGATTAACCTCTAAAATATACAAGCAGCTCATGCAGCTCAATATCAGAAAAACAACCCAACCAAAAAATGAGCAGAAGACGTGATAGACATTGCTCCAAAGAAGACATACAGATGGCTAATAAGCACATGAAAAAAATGCTCAACACCGTTTACTATTAGAAAAATGCAACCAAACGTACAATGAGGTATCACCTCCCAACAGTCAAAATGGCCATTATCAAAAATCAACAAACAGCAAATGCTGGAAAGGAGTGGAGCAAAGGGAACCCTCTTGCACAGTTAGTGCAAATATAAATTGATGCGGTCACTATGGAGATTCCTTAAAAAACTAGGAATAAAACTACACATGACCCAGCAATCCCACTACTGGACATATACCCTGAGAAAACCACAATTCTAAAAGACACACATATCCCAGTGTTCACTGCAACATGTTCACCATTTACAATAGCCAGGACATGGAAGTAACCCAGATGTCTAGTGAGAGATGAATGGATAAAGAAGATGTGGTACACATATACAATGGAATATTATTCAGCCGTAAAAAGGAATGAATTTGAGTCCATTCTAGTGAGGCAGATGAACCTAGAGTCTGTCACACAGAGTGAAGTAAGTCAGAAAGAGAAAAACAAATATCATATATTAACCCATATATATGGAATCTAAAACAGTGGTACTGATGAATCTCTTTGCCAGGCAGGAACAGAGATGGAGGCACAGAGGACAGACTTGTGGGACCCAGCAGGAGGAGGGGGAGGATGAACTGAAAGAGCAGCACTGAAACATACACATTACCACGTGTGAAATAGCCGGGGGGAATCTGCTGTCCGGCACAGGCAGCTCAGCCCAGTGCTCTATGACAGCTTAGAGGGGTGGGAGGTAGGAGGGAGGCTGAAGGAGGAGGGGACATAAGCACACCTACGGCTGATTCATGTTGATGTATGGCAGAAACCAGCACAATACTGTAAAGCAATTAACCTCCAGTTAAATAAATTTTTAAAAAAAAGATGTACCCATGTTCACTGTAGCATTATTTACAGTTGTCAACATATGGAGACAATCTAAGTGTCTACTGACAGATGAATGAAAAAAGGAAATGTCATATGTATATGTAATGGAATATAACTGAGCTATAAAAAAGAAGAAAGGTAGTTGCCAGAAGTTGGGGAGTGGACAGTGGGGGAAACGGATGAAGGGGGCCAAAAGGTACAGGCTTCTAGTTATAAAGTAAGTCACGAGGATGAATGCACAGCATGAAGACTGCAGTTACTACCACTATAAGTTGCTAAGAAGGTAGATCTTAAAAATCTTCATTACAAGAAAAATACTGTAACTATGTATGGTAACAGATATTACCTAGACTTACTGTGGTGACCATTTTGTAACATATACTAACATCTAATCATTACGTTGCACACCTGTAACTAATGTTATTTGTCAGTTATACTGCAATTTTTAAAAGAAGTCTGAAATATCTATAACAATGCCCTACTCCAAAGAGAAAATTTTCTCAGTAAAGTCACTCTGTCCTTCAAATTGAATCCAGACCAAGAAAACAGATTAAATCAACTTATTTCTTTTAGCCATAGTTCTACAAAATTCCTATGATAACCTATAAAACAATTTAGTTTTATGTTTATTTTTAAAAGTCTAGCAATAGCCAGTTACCTGCTTCTGATCTATTTATGTTGGCTAGCTAGACAGAAAAATGAGATGAAAGAACATGGGATTTCAAGTCAGCGATCCTCTGTATCACCAGTTATTTAACCTCTGAGATGCTCAGTTTTCAAATCTACAGAATGAGAATAACAATTACCTTTCAGTTTCACATCACTGGGGCTGCTGTAGTGAATTAGGTGCCCCAAAGGAAATCAGGCCTGAATATTCATTGGAAGGACTGATGCTAAAGCTGAAGCTCCAATACTTTGGTCACCTGATGTGAAGAACTGACTCACTGGAAAAGACCCTGATGCTGGGAAAGACTGAAAGCAGGAGGAGAAGGGGACGACAGAGGATGAGATGGTTGGATGGCATCACCGACTCTATGGACATGAGTTTAAGCAAGCTCTAGGAGTTGGTGATAGACAGAGAAGCCTGGCATGCTGCCGTCCATGGGGTTGCCAAGATGACTGAGCAGCCAAACTGAACTGAAACCTGCTTTCTGAATAAGCCACCTCTTTCTGAATAAATCACCCCTTTCTCTGTCTCGCCCAGAGCACTTAGCACAGTGGTCTGCCCTCAGGACACCAAAGGACTTGCAGAATGATAGATAAAAATATAAGAACTCAAGGAAGCTTTACCTTATGGATTTGGTAAATGACACTGGGCTGAGTTATACTTAAAATGTCATTGTTGCCTTTCAGGGGCCTGGCATGATCTTTAAATTCTTGTCCTCGGAAGTCTTCTTCACTCAGCTTGTGCCGCTGGATCATGGTCCCCATCCCTCCATCAAGCACCATAATCCTCTCCTGCAGGATAGCTTCAATCTCATCTTGCAGGGTCTTCTTCATCCCTGCTTTAAAGAAAGTGAAAATGTGAGTTTCCAAAATGAAAGGGGAAAAATAGGTGTGGAGAGAGATTGCAGACTAAATTAAAATAATTCACAACAGGGAGTAAATGGGGCTCATAGATATATTCTCTCAATCCTGCAGACTTTGAAAAAGGCTGCCCCAAAATGTTTTCATTAAGTTACAACAATGCTTAATGAAACAAGAGGTTATACACAGCACAGAATCACTGGTATAGCACTACATCAAGGTTAACGTAGGCTGTAGTTATTCCTGTTTCAAAGATGAGCACAACAGACAGCAGAGAGCCAATTGCTACAAGCCCAGGCCAGCTGCTGGAGGTCTGCAGGACTCCCTCCCCGTTGGCTCTGTGCATGTGCCCAGAATAAGACATAAGATTTGGTTTGATAACCAAAAGCCATCAATAATTCCAAACTGCCATTTAGACTGTTAAGTCTGACAGTCTCTTCCACTACCACCAGAACTCATGACAGGCTACCCAGTCTTGAAAAGCCCTAATGATTACTCCTTCCAATCCTATTTTCTGGTCTCCAAGAACTACTGGAAAGCCACAAAACCATGCTGATTGGAATCCTCGCAATTCCTAACTTTGAGCCTCTTCTTTGGTTCACCTTTTCTCAGCTCCCTCAACAACACTTCTCATATCTGCTGTCCCAGACCTCTGCTTGCCTTTAGCACAAAATCCTTCTCATCCTTTTAACTCAGAGGTGATTTCACCTAATCCTGTACAAGAGTCTTCTTTGGGGAGCTCCCCAAATTCACCTTCCACACACACCACAAAATCCTCTTGTAGCTTGGTTCCCTCTGCACCTAAAGAAGAACATGTGATCACTTCCACCCACACCTCCCACTGTCCTTCCCATTTACCCCTTCCCACCTCCAGCAATTCTACCTCAACCTATCTTCATGCTGTGGCTTCTTCCTCCACCACACTACTGAAATCACTCCCTAAAGTCACACATGGTCTTCTAATTATCAAAAACAATGGGCTCCAATCTAAGACTCAGATTCCAAGCTGTCCACTTGTTACAGCCTGCCCCTCAATCTACTGTCCAAAACCAAACTTGCCACATTCCCTGTCTGATTTCTCTATTTTTCTGAATGCATCACCCTTTGCAGAAAACTGACCTGACAACCTCAGTGTTACGTGACTCCTCATTCTCCTTGATAATCGTATCTACTCAGATCTCAAGCCCTATAGCTCTGGCATCCAAAATGCCATCCATATTGGGCCCACCTTCCATCCCAGTGCCAACCCTTTCCTCAAGTCATTACCACACATTCAGCCATCATAGGTCCTCTGTGAGCTTCAGTTTGCATCCATGAAAACTAAGAAAGACAATGCCTGCTCACTCCAACTTCACGGAATTGTCTTATGGGTTAAAGGAAATCAGATACAAAGATGCTTTGTTTAAAAAAAAAAAAAAATCAAGTGTCATACAAACTGTCATCTCAACCACCGGGGTGACTATACCTGGTCACCCTATGTTCCAATCCATCCTATGCACCAGATTCATCTTCCTAAAAAGCATGTTTAAACCAGTTGCTTCCAATGCTTCAACAATGCTTCCAATGCTTCCAACCTTCAACAATTCCCTACTGCCTACCAAACTTACTACAAGTTATTCAAAACAAACTACAATGACACCCACTGCTCTAGTCAACATGTACTTCTGTGCTCCCTGAGAGGGGAGAAAAGCTGGAGTAAAATGCAGCTGGCTCTAAGCTCTTTGAGCCTCTTGGAGGAAGACTGGGATTAGGCCAACTCATCTGTATCCCTAGCAATACCAAGGACAGTATCCAGCAGTTAAGTGTTCAGTAAGTATTTCCTAAACCGACACAGCAAAACAGTGAGGAAAGATGACAAGAGAAGGTATTTAAACCCCAAACCAGTAATGTATGAATATTTGTAAACTGGCAGTGGTGCAAATGTAAAACCCAGACCTTACTGTCCAGAGTCTTAGGTATTCTATAAAGAAACAGGGGATGGATGGTGGCTATAGAGCTATTGTGACTGAATGATTCCTTAATAGGCTTCAGAAAGGTTGTGCTAGCAACCTGTAAATTGGTGGGTATCTGGTTTCTTTCTCAAAGGGCATTATGTTTATTTCAGGGTTTACTATTCCTTTCAAAAACTGGCTAATTTTGTTTATTGAGCTAATAGGGGTAAGAAAACTGAAAAAGGAACAAAGTTAAGATCCAAAAATCCGAGCAGTAGTACTTCAAGCACCAAAGGAAAAAAAATCACTTCCTGAAAGTGTGAAGAAAAGGCAGGGCTTACTGAGACATATATAACAGAAAGACTGGTAGGCAACCGGGCAGTGGTTTGGTCATTTCCAATTAATGTCAACAAAGGCAATTCAGGGGTGGCATTAATTTAGACACCCCATGATGTGGCTGTCCTTCAGCTAAGAAACACTCAGAATTTGATATGATTAAGCTAATGGGGATAGGATGAAAAAAGCCAAGAAATCTGGGTTTTAGTCCCAGCTCTCAAAAGTAGCTATGGGGTTTTGGACAGGCTGTGTTTTGCCTTATCACAGGACATGTGACAACAGAACGAGATGATGCATTTGAAGGCATATTCCAGATGCTAACGACTGGAACTCTCATATCATAAAAGTCATGAGACATATAACCTTGGCATAATCACCCCATAAATGTTAGCAACTCCTATTATGTCATTATTATTGCATAGCTAATAAAAAGTAGAGCTAGGATTGAAACTCTAAAGCTTGCTTTCTATACTCTACAAGTCCAGTGGGTTAAGAAAAAGGATCACAGAAGCCTGAAGCTCTCAGTTCTGTTAAAGCTGGGGCAGGAGGCAGGAATAGCATGTTTACAGATTTAGAGATGAACTTGAATGTGGCACAGCAAACACAATAATCAGCAAAAATATCTACATGGAGATCCTTTCAGATGGGGAATAAAAAGAAAGATTAAAAACTTTAACCTATATGCTCAATTGAATTCCTTTCTTTTTCAAAGAATGTAGCTGCAACTCTTCCTAAAATGAGGGCATGTGTGATGAATCACCCAGTGGGTAGGAACACGGTGTCTGGGCGTGGTGAAGGGGCGCTGGAGGAGGGAGTAGCTCATGCGTGCCTGCATGCAATCAAAGGTTTTTCCCCAAACTTTAAACATTTTATTTTGTAATGGTGTATAGCCAATTAACAATGTTGTGGTAGTTTCAGGAGAACAGCAAAGGGACTCCCCCATACATATACATGTTAGCATTCTCCCCCAAACCTCCCTCCCCTGGAACATAACACTGAGCAGAGTTCCATCTGCTATACAATAGTCCCTGTTGGCTATCCAAGGTATTCAAGGGACTTCCCTGGTAGTTCTATGGTTAAGACTTCGCCTTCTAACAAAGGAGGCACAGGTTTGACCCCTGGTTGGGGAGCTAGTGGAGGTGATGGAATTCCAGTTGAGCTATTCCAAATCCTGAAAGATGATGCTGTGAAAGTGCTGTACTCAATATGCCAGCAAATTTGGAAAACTCAGCAGTGGCCACAGGACTGGAAAAGGTCAGTTTTCATTCCAATCCCAAAGAAAGGCAATGCCAAAGAATGCTCAAACGACCGCACAATTGCACTCATCTCACACGCTAATAAAGTAATGCTCAAAATTCTCCAAGCCAGGCTTCAGTAATACGTGAACCGTGAACTTCCTGATGTTCAAGCTGGTTTTAGAAAAGGCAGAGGAACCAGAGATCAAACTGCCAACATCTGCTGGATCATGGAAAAGGCAAAAGAGTTCCAGAAAAACATCTATTTCTGCTTTATTGACTATGCCAAAGCCTTTGACTGTGTGGGTCACAATAAACTGTGGAAAATTCTGAAAGAGATGGGAATACCAGACCACCTGACCTGCCTCTTGAGAAATCTGTATGCAGGTCAGGAAGCAACAGTTAGAACTGGACATGGAACAACAGACTGGTTCCAAATAGGAAAAGGAGTATGTCAAGGCTGTATATTGTCACCTGGCTTATTTAACTTCTATGCAGAGTACATCATGAGAAACGCTGGACTGGAAGAAGCACAAGCTGGAATCAAGATTGCCGCGAGAAATATCAATAACCTCAGATATGCAGATGACACCACTCTTATGGCAGAAAGTGAAGAGGAACTCAAAAGCCTCTTGATGAAGGTGAAAGTGGAGAGTGAAAAAGTTGGCTTAAAGCTCAACATTCAGAAAACGAAGATCATGGCATCCGGTCCCATCACTTCATGGGAAATAGATGGGGAAACAGTGGAAACAGTGTCAGACTTCATTTTTCTGGGCTCCAAAATCACTGCAGATGGTGACTGCAGCCATGAAATTAAAAGACGCTTACTCCTTGGAAGGAAAGTTATGACCAACCTAGATAGCATATTGAAAAGCAGAGACATTACTTTGCCAACAAAGGTCCGTCTAGTCAAGGCTATGGTTTTTCCAGTGCTCGTGTATGGATGTGAGAGTTGGACTGTAAAGAAGGCTGAGTGCTGAAGAATTGATGCTTTTGAACTGTAGTGTTGCAGAAGACTCTTGAGAGTCCCTTGGACTGCAAGGAGATCCAACCAGTCCATTCTGAAAGAGATCAGCCCTGGGATTTCTTTGGAAGGAATGATGCTAAAGCTGAAACTCCAGTACTTTGGCCACCTCATGCGAAGAGTTGACTCACTGGAAAAGACTCTGACGCTGGGAGGGATTGGGGGCAGGAGGAGAAGGGGACGACAGGATGAGATGGCTGGATGGCAACACTGACTCGATGGACGTGAGTCTGAGTGAACTTCAGGAGTTGGTGATGGACAGGGAGGCCTGGCGTGCTGCGACTCATGGGGTCACAAAGAGCTGGACACGACTGAGACTGAACTGAACTGAACTGAACTGGGGAGCTAAGATCCCATGTGCCTCAGAGCCAAGAAAACAAAACATAAAATAGAAACAATACTGTAACAAATTCAATAAAGACTTTAATAATGGTCCACATCAAAAAAAGTGCCCACTCTTGCCACTATTATTCAACATAGTTTTGGAAAACAGAGCCATGGCAGAGAATAAAAAGAAATAAAAGGAATCCAGAAGAAAAATAAGAGGTAAAACCCTCACTGTTTGCAGATGACATAATATTATACATCAGATCAGATCAGATCAGTCGCTCAGTCGTGTCCGACTCTTTGCGACCCCATGAATCGCAGCACGCCAGGCCTCCCTGTCCATCACCAACTCCCGGAGATCACTCAGACTCATGTCCATCGAGTCAGTGATGCCATCCAGCCGTCTCATCCTGTCGTCCCCTTCCCCTCATGCCCCCAATCCCTCCCAGCATCAGAGTCTTTTCCAATGAGTCAACTCTTCACATGAGGCGGCCAAAGTACTGGAGTTTCAGCTTTAGCATCATTCCTTCCAAAGAAATCCCAGGGCTGATCTCCTTCAGAATGGACTGGTTGGATCTCCTTGCAGTCCAAGGGACTCTCAAGAGTCTTCTCCAACACCACAGTTCAAAACCATCAATTCTTCAGCACTCAGCCTTCTTCACAGTCCAACTCTCACATCCATACACGAGCACTGGAAAAACCATAGCCTTGACTAGACGGACCTTTGTTGGCAAAGTAATGTCTCTGCTTTTCAATATGCTATCTAGGTTGGTCATAACTTTCCTTCCAAGGAGTAAGCGTCTTTTAATTTCATGGCTGCAGTCACCATCTGCAGTGATTTTGGAGCCCAGAAAAATGAAGTCTGACACTGTTTCCACTGTTTCCCCATCTATTTCCCATGAAGTGATGGGACCGGATGCCATGATCTTCGTTTTCTGAATGTTGAGCTTTAAGCCAACTTTTTCACTCTCCACTTTCACCTTCATCAAGAGGCTTTTGAGTTCCTCTTCACTTTCTGCCATAAGGGTGGTGTCATCTGCATATCTGAGGTTATTGATATTTCTCGCGGCAATCTTGATTCCAGCTTGTGCTTCTTCCAGTCCAGCGTTTCTCATGATGTACTCTGCATAGAAGTTAAATAAGCAGGATGACAATATACAGCCTTGACATACTCCTTTTCCTATTTGGAACCAGTCTGTTGTTCCATGTCCAGTTCTAACTGTTGCTTCCTGACCTGCATACAGATTTCTCAAGAGGCAGGTCAGGTGGTCTGGTATTCCCATCTCTTTCAGAATTTTCCACAGTTTATTGTGACCCACACAGTCAAAGGCTTTGGCATAGTCAATAAAGCAGAAATAGATGTTTTTCTGGAACTCTTTTGCTTTTTTCCATGATCCAGCGGATGTTGGCAATTTGATCTCTGGTTCCTCTGCCTTTTCTAAAACCAGCTTGAACATCAGGAAGTTCATGGTTCACGTATTACTGAAGCCTGGCTTGGAGAATTTTGAGCATTACTTTATTAGCGTGTGAGATGAGTGCAATTGTGCGGTCGTTTGAGCATTCTTTGGCATTGCCTTTCTTTGGGATTGGAATGAAAACTGACCTTTTCCAGTCCTGTGGCCACTGCTGAGTTTTCCAAATTTGCTGGCATATTGAGTGCAGCACTTGCACAGCATCATCTTTCAGGATTTGGAATATTATACATAGAAAATCCTAAAGATGCCACCAGAACATTACTAGAATTAATCAGTGAAAATAGTGAAGTCACAGGATCTAAACTTAATATACAAAAATCCCTGCATTGTTATTTACTAACAATGGAAAATCTCAAACTAAGGGAACAATCCCATTCACAAATGCAACAAAAAGAATAAAATACCTAGGAATAAACCTATCTAAAGAGACAAAAGACCTGTATGCAGAAAACTATAAGACACTAATGAAAGAAATCAAAGATGACACAAGAGAGATGGAGAGAGATACTATGTTCTTGGATTGGAAGAATCAATTTTATGAAAATAATCATACCACCAAAACAATCTACAGATTCACTGAAATCTCTATCAACTATCAATGGTATTTTTCACAGAGCTAGAGCAATTTCACAATGTGTATGGAAACACAAAAGACCTCAAATAGCCAAAGCAATCTTGAGAAAGAAAAAGAGAGACGGAAGAATCAACCTTCCTGACTTCACACTATACCACAAAGCTACAGTCATCAAGACAGTATGGTCCTGGCACAAGACACCAAATATAGACCAACAGAATCAGATAAAAGCCCAGAGGTAAACCCATGCACCTATGGTACCTTGTCTTTGACAAAGGAGGAAGAATAAAAGAATATACAATGGAGAAAAGACAGCCTCTTCAATAAGTGGTGCTGAGAAAACTGGACTGCTACATGTAAAAGAATAAAACTAGCACATTTCATAACACCATGCACAAAAATAAACTCAAAATGGATTAAAGACTTAAATAAATGTAAGCCCAGAAACTGTAAACCTCTTTGAGAAAAACATACGCAGTATACTCTTGGACATAAATCACAGCAAGATCCTCTTTGACTCACCTCCGAGAGTAATAAAAATAAAAATAAAAATAAACAAATGGGGCCTAATTAAACTTAAAGGCTTTTGCACAGCAAAGGAAACCATAAACAAGATGAAAAGACAACAGTGAGAATGGGAGAAAATAACTGCAAATGAAACAACTGACAAGGATTAATCTCCCAAATATATAAACAGCTCATACAGCTCAATATAATATCAGAAAAACAAACAGCCCAGTCAAAAAATGAGCAAAAGACCTGAACAGGCATTTCTCCAAAGAAGACATACAGGTGGCCAATAAACACATGAAAAGATGCCCAATATCATTAGTTATTAGAAAAATCTAAATCAAAACTACAATGAGGTATCGCCTTACACCAGTCAGAATGGCCGTCATCAAAAAAAATCTACAAACAATAAAAATTACAGAGGATGTAGAGAAAAGGGAACCCTCCTCCACTGTTGGTAGGAATGTAAATTGAAGCAGGCACTATGGAGAACAGTATGGAGATTCCTTTTAAAACTAGGAATAAAACTACCATATGATCCAGCAATCCCACTACTGTGCGTAGACCCTGAGAAAAACCACAATTCTAAGAGACACATGTACCCCAGTGTTCATTGCTGCACTATTTACAATAGCCAGGACATGGAATCAGTCTAGGTGTCCATCCACAGATGAATAAAGATGTGGTACATAAATAACAATGGGATATTTCTCAGCCATAAAAAAGAATGAATTTGAGTCAGTTCTAGTGAGGTGGATGAAGCTAGAACCTATTAAAACAGAGTAAAGTTAAGTCAGAAAGAGAAAAACAAATATCATTTTTAACACTTATATATGGACTCTAGAAAAATAGGATTGATGAACCTATCTGCAGGGAAAGAATGGAGATGCAGGTACAGAGAATGGACTTGTGGACTCAGTGGGAAAAGGAGAGAGCAAATGGATGGAGAAAGCAGCATCAACATATATACAGTATCACCAATTCAATGGACATAAACTTGTGCAAATTGCGGGAGATGGTGAGGGACAGGGAGGCCGGGCGTGCTACAGTCCACAGGGTTGCAAAGAGTTGGACACAACTTGGTGACTGAACAACAATAAAGTATAAAACAGAAGTTGCTTTATAACACAAGGAGCCCAGCCTGGCGCTCTGTGATGACTTAGAGGGGTGGGGGAGGGGGCAGGAGGGGGGCTTTAAGAGGGAGAGGATATACATATAATTATGGCTGATTCTCTCTTCAAGAAAATTAGAGATACCAAGGGGACATTTCATGCAAAGATGGGCTCAATAAAGAATAGAAATGGTATGGACCTAACAGAAGCAGAAGATATTAAGAAGAGGTGGCAAGAATACACAGAAGAACTGTACAAAAAAGATCTTCATGACCCAGATAATCATGATGATGTGATCACTGACCTAGAGCCAGACATCCTGGAATGTGAAGTCAAGTGGGCCTTACAAATCATCACTACGAACAAAGCTAGTGGAGGTGATGGAATTCCAGTTGAGCTATTTCAAATCCTGAAAGATGATGCTGTGAAAGTGCTGCACTCAATACGCCAGCAAATTTGGAAAACTCAGCAGTAGCCACAGGACTGGAAAACGTCAGCCTTCATTCCAATCACAAAGAAAGGCAATGCCAAAGAATGCTCAAACTACAGCACAATTGCACTCATCTCACATACTAGCACGGAGAAGGCAATGGCATCCCACTCCAGGACTCTTGCCTGGAAAATCCCATGGATGGAGGAGCCTGGTGGGCTACAGTCCATGGGGTCGCTGAGAGTCGGACACGACTGAGCGACTTCACTTTCACTTTTCACTCTTATGCATTGGAGAAGGAAATGGCAACCCACTCCAGTGTTCATGCCTTGAGAATCCCAGGGACAGGGGAGCCTGGTGGGCTGCCGTCTATGGGGTCACACAGAGTTGGACACGACTGAAGTGACTTAGCAGCAGCAGCACATACTAGCAAAGTAATGCTCAAAATTCTCCAAGCCAGGCTTCAGCAATACGTGAACCCTGAACTTCCTGATGTTCAAGCTGGTTTTAGAAAAGGCAGAGGAACCAGAGATCAAATTGCCAACATCCGCTGGATCATGGAAAAAGCAAGAGTTCCAGAAAAACATCTATTTCTGCTTTATTGACTATGCCAAAGCCTTTGACTGTGTGGATCACAATAAACTGTGGAAAATTCTGAAAGAGATGGGAATACCAGACCACCGGACCTCCCTCTTGAGAAACCTATATGCAGGTCAGGAAGCAACAGTTAGAATTGGACATGGAACAACAGACTGGTTCCAAATAGGAAAAGGAGTACGTCAAGGCTGTATATTGTCATCTTGCTTATTTAACTTCTATGCAGAGTACATCATGAGAAACGCTGGACTGGAAGAAGCACAAGCTGGAATCAAGATTGCCAGGAGAAATATCAATAACCTCAGATATGCAGATGACACCACCCTTATGGCAGAAAGTGAAGAGGAACTCAAAAGCCTCTTGATGAAGGTGAAAGTGGAGAGTGAAAAAGCTGGCTTAAAGCTCAACATTCAGAAAACAAAGATCATGGCATCCGGTCCCATCACTTCATGGGAAATAGATGGGGAAACAGTGGAAACAGTGTCAGACTTCATTTTTCTGGGCTCCAAAATCACTGCAGATGGTGACTGCAGCCATGAAATTAAAAGACGCTTACTCCTTGGAAGGAAAGTTATGACCAACCTAGATAGCATATTAAAAAGTAGAGACATTACTTTGCTAACAAAGGTCCATCTAGTCAAGGCTATGGTTTTTCCTGTGATCATGTATGGATGTGAGAGTTGGACTGTGAAGAAGGCTGAGCGCTGAAGAATTGATGCTTTTGAACTGTGGTGTTGGAGAAGACTCTTGAGAGTCCCTTGGACTGCAAGGAGATCCAACCAGTCCATTCTGAAGGAGATCAGCCCTGGGATTTCTTTGGAAGGAATGATGCTGAAGCTGAAACTCCAGTACTTTGGCCACCTCATGTGAAGAGTTGACTCATTGGAAAAGACTCATGCTGGGAGGGATTGGGGGCAGGAGGAGAAGGGGACGACAAAGCATGAGATGGCTGGATGGCATCACTGACTCGATGGACGAGAGTCTGAGTGATCCCCGGGAGTTGGTGATGGACAGGGAGGCCTGGTATGCTGCGATTCATGGAGTCACGAAGAGTTGGACACGACTGAGTGACTTTATTGAACTGAACTGATGGCTGATTCTTGTTGTATGGCAGAAATCAACACAACATTGTAAAACAATCTTCTCAAATTAAAAAATAAATTACAAAAACAAAAATGGTCCACATTGAAAAAAAGTCTTAAAAAATAAGTATTCAAACCTTTGAGGAAAAAAAAAATCCCAGTTTTTTCTACAAAGAAATATGTCTTTTGGCATCAGTAAAATGGCCAGTAGTTTATCAGGAAGGTAGATCAGTCGGTCAAGAATCCACCTGCAATGCAGGAGACCGGGTTCAATCCCTGGGTCAGGAAGATCCCCTGCAGAAGAAAATGGCAGCCCACTCCAGTATGCTTGCCTGAAAAATCCCATGGACAGAGGATCCTGATGGGCTACAGTCCGTGGGGTCGCAAGAATCAGACAGGACTTAGCAACTAAAACCATCACCATCAACCAAAATGATCAGTAAATACCATATGATTTACATGTCTTTGTACTTCTTTCTCCTCCACTGACCAAGTACACAAGAGTTTAAGGAGATAGAAATAAGAAAGCAAAGTTAACATAACAACAAAAGAAATGCCCTCCCTCCGTGCACCCTGGTCTCCTTCATCAGAGCTGGTTTGGCCTTTCTCTACTCACTGCAAATCTGACAGCGGAGTGTGCCCCTACTTGGCCTATTTTCAAAAAAGGGCTAAGCATTTTCCCAAGAGGCCTCTAATGTATTCACTTTTCAAATCAGAAATATAAATTGTTTTCAATCTTTAAGATAGTTCACCATTTACCATAAAACAACCCCATCCCCACACAAATCCTGATAGCTTGTTAAGAGTTATCATATATATAAGAGACAAAAGGTTTTTTAAAAAACTCTAAACAAAACATGTAATTTTTTAAATAAGAAGCTTGACCAACTTAACTCTGTAATTTATGTGCAAGACTAAAAGCCCAAAAAGAACTAACTTAACTTTAAAAAAGTAGAAAGAGATTACTTGACCTATCAAATATTATTATATACTACAAGATATTATAAAATAAGGAAAGTAAGATATAGAATATCTTCTCACTTAGCACATGGCAAGACATCTAAAGACTTAAATAGCTCAACCTATAATTTTTTTTTTAAGTAAATTTGATTACATAAAAACAAAGGATTTCTGTCAAATGAAAGTCACCACTGACAAAAGTAATAAACAGATTATCAACTGAAGGAAGATTCTGCAATGTCAAACTGAAAGGTACTGGGACTTCCCTGGCGGTCCAGTGGTTAGGACTCTGCGCTTTCACTGCTGGGGCCCAGGGTTAGATCCCTGGTCAGGGAATTAAGATCCTGCAAACCACACAGCACAGCCAAAGGAAGGGGAAAAAAAAAAAAAACCTGAAAGAGACTAAAATCTATAACATACCAGGAGCTCCTACAAATCAATAAGAAATTAAACAGAAAAATGGGCAAAAGATGTGAATAGGCAAATCAAGGGAGGGAAAAACTGAATACTCAACAATATATGAAGAGATGCTCCAACTATAAGCCATCAGAGCGACATGAATTAAAACAAGACAAAACCAATATATATGCAATGGATGGGCAGTAATTAGAAGATTGGATAATACCAAAGAAAATCAGAACCCTTGCTTTTTGGAATGTAGACAGATACAGTCATTCTGGAGAGCAACCTAGCAGGAGTCAATAAAATTAAGCATGTGGAAAACTCAACAGTCTCACTCCTGAGTGTATTTCCCAAACAAAGGCTCCACTGATGCATAGAGAACATATCAGAGGATATTAGAGAAGTCGCAAATTGGAGACAACCCTGGGAAATGGCAAAGTCAAATGTGCAGGATGCTCGTGTGTGGAATACTACTGAGTGGTAGCCAGATTTACCACTGTATTGCTCTATTGATTGAGTGAGGAAGTCAGAAACGGCTAACTAGTGAAGTCACTCAGTCGTGTCTGACTCTTTGCGACCCCATGGACTGTAGCCTACCACGCTCCTCTGTCCATGGGATTTTCCAGGCAAGAGTACCAGAGTGGGTTGCCATTTCCTTTTCCAATGCATGAAAGTGAAAAGTGAAAGTGAAGTCGCTCAGTCATGTCCGACTCTTGGCAACCTCATGGACTGCAGCCTACCAGGCTCCTCTGTCCATGGGATTTTCCAGGCAAGAGTACTGGAGTGGGGTGCCATTGCCTTCTCCGGCTCTAGTCCTGTTCAACTCTTTGCGACTCTATGGACTGTAGCCTGCCAGGCTCCTCTGTCCATAGGATTCCGCAGGCAAGAATACTGGAGTAGGTTGCCATGCCCTTCTCCAAGGGATCTTCCCGACCCAGGGATAGAACCTGAGTCTCCTGCATCTCCTGCATTGCAGGTACCACCTGGGATGATATATATAAATAACACAGTCTAAAAGAGAAAGACACAAGGAATGTCCTTGTCCAGTAAGCCTAAGAGATCACAATGTTTTTCCCAGCTTGAAAGGACCTAGTCAATATACTTTATTTGGGTGATTTTTTTTCTACCCATTAATGTTTTATTTCCCAGTAATGATACCATGATTCATAGTAAATGCTCCAAAGAGTAAACAAACATGGTATTAACTGGTTAAAGGACCAATTAGATGTTGAGATGGGTAAGTCAGTATCACCCTTAAGAACCATCCTAAATAATGGTTCTTTAAAACAAGAACCATCCTAAAGACAAGATGATGGCATAAACCAATAAACCCCAAATACACATGATTTTAAGTAATAAATTACTGTCAAGAACACAGTTACTCTATAGACAGAATGATCCCATGTAGCTCTGATTTACTTAGGACTCCCACATCCACTGCACTAACTGGGGAAAACACAGAGCAAGGAAAAGAATTTTGCATTATAAACAAATGATCCCAACACTTCTCAGCACTTTCCTGACTTGACTATATTAAAGACTATCTTCAGTTCAGTTCAGTCGCTCAGTCATGTCCGACTCTTTGCGACCCCATGAATCGCAGCACGCCAGGCCTCCCTGTCCGGGAGGGACCGGAACACCAACTCCCGGAGTTCACCCAAACTCATGTCCATCGAGTCGGTGATGCCATCCAGCCACCTCATCTTCTGTCGTCCCCTTCTCCTCATAAGTCCCTTGCAAGACACTTCATTTCTGAATCTCTAACTTCTAGTTTGCACCAACGTGCTACATTTTGTAGACATGTCTTTGCTTGTGCAATATTCCACTTCTGAAATAGCATACTATTTCTCCTTTGATTTTAATGAGACCGGGAAGGATTAGAAACATGTAACTCCTGCTGCTGCTGCTGCTGCTGCTGCTGCTGCGTCGCTTCAGTCATGTCCGACTCTGTGCGACCACATAGACAGCAGCCCACTAGGCTCCTCCGTCCCTGGGATTCTCCAGGCAAGAACACTAGAGTGGGTTGCCATTTCCTTCTCCAGAGCTAGATTCAAACACTTAACAATTTTCCTTTCATCTGCTGTAAAAAGATCACTATTTAAACTATTCTAAATCTTCAGGGGTTTTTGCTCCAGATACATTCAGATAAAAAAGAAATCACATACTTCATTTTTTTAAATTACATGGGAAAAGGAAGGTCAGAAGTCATCAGTAAAAAATACTGTTCAAATAAATAAATGATATCCCTGTGGGAGATATAGGTCTCACTTTACAGCAACAGTGATAAAATGTTTCTTAGTCACATATCCACCTGTTTCATGAATAATTCTAATGGTCCCATTTATCAGGACCTTAGAATCAAAGGGTCACTAGCTTACCTCTGAAAAATTTCAGTTATGGAATTCCTGAGCTGAAGATCCTTATCTGTCACATCTACTGTTATGTCCTTGTTACTGATTCTCTTGTTTCTTCACTTGCTACTTCATACCTCACAAGTTTTAATAGGTGTATTTGTTCACAAATTACAATCAGGGAGGGCATTAAAGACCTAGAGCTCATTTTAAAACTGAAAATATTGATATACTTAATTATTGTGTTAGTTTTCTTTTTCCTCATTGTTAATGTGAGAGTCACCAACATCAAAATCACCTGGAATTATTATCCCTTATCCCAACCTACTGAGTACCCACTAATCTATTCTAACATAGTGATTTTACACACACTAGAGTTGACAGAACTACTGTTGTTACCTCGAAGTGGAAAATAAAAGTTCAATGCAGTTTTAAATAGCTTTCTGGGCTTCCTTATTTCTCAGCACCTGAACCTTCTTTGGCTTAGATGCTCAATAAACATATTGAATAAGAACGTTCAATCATGCAAAACTTCTATAAGGCCCGGACGGAATACGGTACATCAAATTGAAAAGTTTAGTTACCCTGGCGCTCAGAATATGTTTCGGGGGCACGTGTCGGGGCGTGCTTTATGGATTTGATGGTTTGTCTACCTTGAGAGGAAGCCGGGTGGGTCGGGGAGAGAAGGAACGCAGGCAGCGAGAAAACACGGGACCTCAGGGTTCGCACGTTCAGAGGCGCCGCCCGCCCCCAGGGAAAGCTAACAAGGTGTCTCCGGGTGGTAACTGAATCACCCTAGAGATTAGGAGGTATTAAAGCACCGAAGCGCGGAGAGCGGGTCGCTGCGTTACCAGATGGCGTCAGGTCCTGGAGCGTGGGGGCCATGCTCCGGAGTCTTCTTTCTCCTCCTCCGGCCGGGGGACGCGGCAGAAAAGACGCACCCTCCACACGTGACGGCCCAGAGCCACGCCAGCCAGCGCCGGGCCAGTAGTTCACAGAAGGTCGGGGTTCCAAGGACACTGAGGGGCCTCCCCGCAACCAGACCCGACAGCGGGGCTTCCGTCAGGGCCAGAGCGCCGCGCGGCGCTGACAGGAGGCGCCCGGCCCAGACCGCTGCTCAGACACGTGCTTTCTTCTCGGTCACCTGGCCTGTCCTCGGCAAAGGCCTGGCGGCTAAACCAGCGCGACCGGAGGCCGAGTCGACAGGAGGACGCGGGCCTGACCCGAAGAGGAGGACGACGTGGCGACCGAGGCGCGGGGCCACGGCTCGCAGTCCCCCGTGGGTTTGGGTAACTCCGAAAACTGTTATTCTGCGCGCAATCCGGGCTCGCAGTGGGAGGTCCCGCCCCTTCGGGCCCGCGATTGGTCTATAGGAGCCCGTAGCGACTCTATTGGCTGACCGATTCAACCACTCACATGAGGCTTTGTCGCCCCCCCCCCCCCCCCGGGATTTCTGGGAGATGTAGTTCAGGATCCCAGGTGACCCTCTGAGGTTTTGCGCGTCTCAGTCCAGCGTCTGAAAGTGTGGCCACCAGTAGTCTCCCCAAATTTAAATCCTGGTACGAAGTTGGCGCTGACTTCAAAATGTATTAATATGATGTCAAGAGGCTGGTACTTGAAGTCTGGAAGAGCAGGTACTAGTCACGCTTTACTGTTAACTGGCTTTGGGCAACATAATCTCAGGCTCCACTCTACACTTGATAAGAAAGGAAATGATAGGGTGGTGATAATTACTATTTTACAAGGTTGTTGTAGGGATTAGTAGTAGGATCGTGTGAACGTGCTGGGAAACTCTGAAGTACATACATGCATGTTAATTGTCACTTTTTGACAATAAACATTTATTAAGCACACACTATGTGTCAGACTTTAGACTACACGCTCGGAATGCAAAGACAGACAAGCTACATCACATCCCCACCTTTCTCTTAAGAGGAAGAACTCACAATCTGACTAAGAATAATAATTTAACAGAAAAAAAAAAAAATCACATGTAGTGTACCAAAGAAACTCAGAACCCCAAGGGTGTTGGGGGAAGATTTCAAAGGAGAAGCTGAGTTCTAAAGAGAAAGTATGTGCCAAGTTAAGGCCATTTTTGTAGAGAGAAACTAATG
The DNA here is from genome assembly GCF_027580195.1 of Bos mutus. Classification (NCBI taxonomy): domain Eukaryota; kingdom Metazoa; phylum Chordata; class Mammalia; order Artiodactyla; family Bovidae; genus Bos; species Bos mutus. Next base: position 36,233,647 of record NC_091644.1, read on the forward strand.
GGAAGAAACAGCACTTGAGAGAATTTGAAAATAAAGGACAGCTGTGTAAAATGAGATGGTTGGATGATATCATCAACTCAGTAGACATGAGTCTGAGCAAACTCCAGGAGATGGTGAAGGACAGGGGAGCCTGGCGTGCTGCAGTCCATGGGGCCGCAAAGAGTTGGACATGACTTGGCGACTGAACAACAACAACCAGTTTTGTGGAAGACAATTTTTCAATGGCCCAGCTGGCAGGGGATAGTTTCAGGGTGGTTCAAGCTTATTACATTTATTGTACACATTATTTCTAATCTAATGACATTGCTGGTCTGACAGGGGATACTGATCCTTGGTCCAGAGTTTGGGGACCCTTGGCTTAGAGGGTAGGACAAATGATAATCAAGTATATCTTTATAAAGCAAGATTAGTACCCTGGAGAAAGATCTCTGTAAGCTAGTGTCTGTCATCATCCTTGTTTACTGATGAGAAAACCAAAGTAAAGAGAGGTTGGCTGATCAGAGGGCAAGAGTGCAATGCTGTTTACAATTCATTGATCACAACCAGTTGCAGATTTTTTTGTTTCTTCTCCACCCCCACTGCTTTACTTAACTAACCTAGAAGAAAAAGGCAAAAAAAAAAACAACAAAAAACAGAGAGAAGTTAAACTGCCCAAGGTCACATTTCTAAGAGGTGATAAAGCTGGGCTTCAAACCTGGGAAAACTGGTTTCAACATTCCCCCTGTTTATCACTAAGCCCTAATACTTTATTTGAACAGCTGATGAAAGAGCCCCCTTTCCAGAACAATGGACACACCAAATTGCTTGCAATTTCCATTGTTACTCAGATTCCCTGGCCTTAATTTACAGAATAAAGTGAGTTTATAAAATGTCACCTCACTGTTAACATTAAATAAATGTTGTCATTCATGAAACCTGGAATCTTAAATATTCTATATTTTCAATGGGAAATATTCTTACTTGGCGTTTGGGGCCAGATAAAACTTTAATCTTAAGATCAAAGCAGAGCAGCGGCTGTGCTTTGCTGGAGTACCTGTAAAGAGATACCCCACGTCCAAGGTAAGAGAAACCCAAGTAAGACGGTAGGTGTTGCGAGAAGGCATCAGAGAGCAGACACACAGAAACCATAATCACAGAAAACTAGTCAATCTAATTACATGGACCACAGCCTTGTCTAACGCAATGAAACTAAGCCATGCCATGTGGGGCCACCCAAGACAGGCGGGTCATGGTGGAGAGGTCTGACAGAATGTGGTCCACTGGAGAAGGGAATGGCAAACCACTTCACTTTTCTTGCCTTGAGAACCCCATGAACCGTATGAAAAGGCAAAATGATAGGATACTGAAAGAGGAACTCCCCAGGTCAGTAGGTGCCCAATATGCTACTGGATATCAGTGGAGAAATAACTCCAGAAAGAATGAAGGGATGGAGCCAAAGCAAAAACAATACCCAGCTGTGGATATGACTGGTGATAGAAGCAAAGTCTGATGCTGTAAAGAGCAATACTGCATAGGAACCTGGAATGTCAGGTCCATGAATCAAGGCAAATTGGACGTGGTCAAACAAGAGATGGCAAGAGTGAACATCTACATTCTAGGAATCAGTGGACTAAATGGGTTCACTGGAATGGGTGAATTTAACTCAATGACCATTATATGTACTACTGCGGGCAGGAATCCCTCAGAAGAAATGGAGTAGCCATTATGGTCAACAAAAGAGTATGAACTGCAGTACTTGGATGAAATCTCAAAAACAACAGAATGATATCTGTTCATTTCCAAGGCAAACCACACAGTAATCCAAGTCTATGCCCCAACCAGTAACGCTGAAGAAGCTGAAGTTGAACGGTTCTATGAAGACCTACAAGACCTTGTAGAACTAACACCCAAAAAAGATGTCCTTTTCATTATAGGGGACTGGAATTAAAAAGTAGGAAGTCGAGAAACAACTGGAGTAACAGGCAAATTTGGCCTTGGAATACGGAATGAAGCAGGGCAAAGGCTAATAGAGTTTTACCATGAGAACGCACTGGTCATAACAAACACCCTCTTCCAACAACACAAGAGAAGACCCTACACATGGACATCACCAGATGGTCAACATCAAAATCAGATTGATTATATTCTTTGCAGCCAAAGATGGAGAAGCTCTATACAGTCAGCAAAAACAAAACCAGGAGCTGACTGTGACTCAGATCATGAACTCCTTATTGCCAAATTCAGACTGAAATTGAAGAAAGTAGGGAAAACCACTAGACCATTCAGGTACGACCTAAATCAAATCCTGTATAATTATACAGTGGAAGTGAGAAATAGATTTAAGGGCCTAGATCTGATAGAGTGCCTGATGAACTATGGAATGAGGTTCGTGACATTGTACAGGAGACAGGGATCAAGACCATCCCATGGAAAAGAAATGCAAAAAAGCAAAATGGCTGTCTGAGGAGGCCCTACAATAGCTGTGAAAAGAAGAGAAGTGAAAAGCAAAGGAGAAAAGGAAAGATATAAACATCTGAATGCAGAGTTCCAAAGAATAGCAAGAAGAGATAAGAAAGCCTTCCTCAGCGACCACTGCAAAGAAATAGAGGAAAACAACAGAATGGGAAAGACTAGAGATCTCTTCAAGAAAATTAGAGATACCAAGGGAACATTTCATGCAAAGATGGGCACAATAAAGGGCAGAAATGGTATGGACCTAACAGAAGCAGTAGATATTAAGAAGAGGTGGCAAGAATACACAGAAGAACTGTACAAAAAAGATCTTCACAACCGAGATAATCACAATGGTGTGATCACTCACCTAGAGCCACACATCCTAGAATGTGAAGTCAAGTGGGCCTTAGAAAGCATCACTACGAACAAAGCTAGTGGAGATGATGGAAGTCCAGTTGAGCTATTTCAAATCCTGAAAGATGATGCTGTGCAAGTGCTGCACTCAATATGCCAGCAAATTTGGACAACTCAGCAGTGGCCACAGGACTGGAAAAGGTCAGTTTTCATTCCAATCCCAAAGAAGACAATGCCAAAGAATGCTCAAACTACCACACAATTGCACTCAACTCACACGCTAGTACAGTAATACTCAAAATTCTCCAAGCCAGGCTTCAGCAATATTTGAACCGTGAACTTCCAGATGTTCAAGCTGGTTTTAGAAAAGGAAGAGGAACCAGAGATCAAATTGCCAACATCTGCTGCTGCTGCTGCTGCTGCTACTAAGTCGCTTCTGTGTGTCCGACTTGTGTCCGACTCTGTGCGACCCCATAGACGGCAGCCCACCAGGCTCCGCCATCCCTGGGATTCTCCAGGCAAAAACACTGGAGTGGGTTTCCATTTCCTTCTCCAATGCATGAAAGTGAAAAGTGAAAGTGAAGTCAGTTGCTCAGTCGTATCCAACTCTTGGCGACCCCATGGACTGTAGCCCACCAGGCTCCTCCATTCATGGAATTTTCCAGGCAAGAGTACTGGAGTGGGTTGCCATTGCCTTCTCTGGCCAACACCCGCTGGATCATTGAAAAAGCAAGACAGTTCCAGAAACACATCTATTTCTGCTTTATTGACTATGCCAAAGCCTTTGACTGTGTGGATCACAATCAACTGTGGAAAATTCTGAAAGAGATGGGAATACCAGACCACCTCACCTGCCTCTTAAGAAACTTACATGCAGGTCAGGAAGCAACAGTTAGAACTGGACATGGAACAACAGACTGGTTCCAAATAGGAAAAGGAGTATGTCAAGGCTGTATATTGTCACCCTGCTTATTTAACTTCTATGCAGAGTACATCTTGAGAAACACAGGGCTGGAAGAAGCACAAGCTGGAATCAAGATTGCCGCGAGAAATATCTGTAACCTCAGATATGCAGATGACACCACCCTTATGGCAGAAAGTGAAGAGGAACTCAAAAGCCTCTTGATGAAGGTGAAAGTGGAGAGTGAAAAAGTTGGCTTAAAGCTCAACATTCAGAAAACGAAGATCATGGCATCTGGTCCCATCACTTCATGGGAAATAGATGGGGAAACAGTGGAAACAGTGTCAGACTTTGTTTTTTGGGGCTCCAAAATCAGCCATGAAATTAAAAGACACTTACTCCTTGGAAGGAAAGTTATGACCAACCTAGATAGCATATTCAAAAGCAGAGACATTACTTTGCCAACAAAGGTCCGTCTAGTCAAGGCTATGGTTTTTCCTGTGGTCATGTATGGATGTGAGAGTTGGACTGTGAAGAAAGCTGAGCACCGAAGAATTGATGGTTTTGAACTGTGGTGTTGGAGAAGACTCTTGAGAGTCCCTTGGACTGCAAGGAGATCCAACCAGTCCATTCTGAAGGAGATCAGCTCTGGGTGTTCTTTGGAAGGAATGATGCTAAAGCTGAAACTCCAGTACTTTGGCCACCTCATGCGAAGAGTTGACTCATTGGAAAAGACTCTGATTCTGGGAGGGATTGGGGGCAGGAGGAGAAGGGAACAACAGAGGATGAGATGGCTGGATGGCATCACTGACTCGATGGACATGAATTTGAGTGAACTCCAGGAGTTGGTGATGGACAGGGAGGCCTGGCGTACTGCGATTCATGGGGTCACAAAGAGTCAGACATGACTGAGCGACTGAACTGAACTGACTGAACTGAAAACTTTAATGTTTACAGGTTCATGGGGACTTCCCCAGTGGTCCCTTGATTAAAAATACACCTGCTAATGCGGGGGACATGGGTTCGATCCCTGGTTCAGAAAGATCTCACATAACCTCGGAGCAACTAAGCAGGTGCTCCACAACTACTGAAACCCATGTGCTTAGGGCCCGTGTGACGTGACTTGTGAAGCCTGTGTACCTGAAGCCTGTACTCTGCAACTAGAGAAGCCACTGTAATGAAAAGCCCACATACCGGCAACTAGAGAAAGACCTCACCGCCAAAAGACCCCGTGCAGCCAAAGATAAATAAATGAATAAAGGGTTGGGGCTTTCCTGGTGGCTTAGTGGTAAAGAATCCAGCTGCCAATGCAGGAGACCAGGGTTCGATCCCTGCGTTGGGAAGATCCCCTGGAGGAAGGCATGGGAACCCACTCCAGTATTCTTGCCTGGAGAATCCCCATGGACAGAGGAGCCTGGCGGGCTACAGTCCATGAGGTCGCAAAGAGTCAGACATGACTGAGCGACTAACCAGAGCACATATGCAGATGATAGGCAGTAAATAAGTGTATTAAAAATAATAATAATAAAGTCTTATTTTAGGACAGACTTTTTCTGTCTTGGTCTTGTTATATAGCCACAGTAACATTTAATACCTGGCACAAGGTGGCATGTGACTAAATAGTGTTCACAAGGGTAAATTACTGGAGGAATATTGCAGCCACTGTGTTTTGGACATTATCTGATGAACACTGCTAGCACAGCTTCCATAGCAGACTTTTTACTGGCAGAAAGAGGGGTTTTTTTGTTTGTTTGTTTTGTTTTGTCTTAAGCAGGATGTAATTTGAAAGCTATAATCATTCTCTGAAACTGGAAATATGATTCCTTTATTTGCCAATGGTAAGATAAATCTCCCAGGTGGTGCCACTGGTAAAGAACCCACCTGCCAATGCAGGAGACAAAAGAGACAGTGGGGTTTGATCCCTGGGTGGGGAAGATTCCCTGGTGGAGGGCATAGCAACCCACTCCAGTATTCTTGCCTGGAGAATCCCATTTGCAGAGGAGCATGGCGGGCTACAGTCCATAGAGTCACAAAGAGTGGGATGTAACTGGAGCAACTTAGCACTCACACAAGATAATTTCACTAGTGTTAACATTAAATAAAGCAAAATAATCCCTAGGTCAAGCTGACTGCAACTTGATTAAAGTTATTAATCTTGGTAAAGAAACACTCGCCTCTCAGCAACTCTGGGAGGGTGGGACTGAGTACTGGTTAGGAATGGAGGCGTAGACCAAGGAACTCAGGAAGGCTCACCTGGCTGCTGAGACCTTTAACCCTGTTCCTGAGATGAAGGTGCAGCTGGTGTCTGTAATGGAGATTGCGTATCTTCTGCTATAATGACTGGACAACATTAGTTTTCAAAGTCATTCAAGTATTGCCTCAGTCTTTCTAGAAAGCTAGTCTTTCTCTGGTGACAGACAACCATGTTGGTATTCCCCTTTAAAGTGTAAAAGTACTATACCTGGTATGTGATTAAGGATACCCATGTATAAGGATCATGTACTTCTAATAGTATTTGAGGTGGTTTTCACACTTGGCCAGACAGTTGGTATTAAGAACCTTAATATAAACCTTATTAAAACCATCAATTTGGACGTCACAGAAATGAACTGTAGCCTGAAAACATTAAAATTAAATAATGTATTTTTTCTTCAAGTAAATATTTAATCACCAATTATTCAATTTGTCAAAAACCATTAATGTGCAGTGCAAGGTTAGTTCTGCAGTGTGTTCAATCTTGGATTTTTTTAAAAATTAGGAACTAAATGAATTTCAAAGAAACTGAAACCCATGTCACTGTTCAGATTATCAAAATGTATAATTAATATTTACAGCAGAGCTTTAGAAAATTCTATCAAATAAATGCCAGTTAAGTACCCAAAGTGGATAGGCACCATGTCAGATGCTTTGGGGAACATAAAGATGTTCAGAATAGGATTTGCTCCCCAAAGATCCTGCAAGACAAATTATGAGTGAATAAGATAAAGTGGATCATAATAAATGGGATAACAGAAATACAAGGGGAAAGCTAGTAACTAGAAGAAAGAAAGAAGTTCATTCAAAATATGAAAACCCAAGAAATTCATGTAAAGAGATAGATTTGGACTACAATGTAAGAAAAAATAATGGTGCTAGGGGCTGAATGTTTGTGTCCCCTCCAAATTCATATGTTGAAATCCTAATGCTCATTGGTAGTAGGGGCTTTGGGATGTGGCTAGGTCATGAAGGTGGAACCTTCAGAGGGAGTTAGGGACCTTGTAAGAGAGGCCCAGTAAAGCTCCCTTGTCCCCTCTGCTATGTGAGGATATACAGGGAAGTTTGGGTTCTCATCTAACCACGCTAACACCATGATCTTGAACTTCTCAGTCTCCAGAACTATGAGAAATATAAATCTGTTGTTAATACCCTACCTATAGATGCCTGCGGTATTTTGTTAGAGCAGCCCAGATGGAGTAAGACAAGTGGGAAGGAAGGAAAATGATATTACTTTTTAATGCTATTGTAAATGGAACTGTTTCATCGGTTCCTTTTCAGACTGTTAATTGCAAGTGTGTAGAAATACAGCTGATTTTGAGGTGTTGATGTTAAATCTCCTTGCTGAATTCTTTTGGCTCTGACAAATTTTTGTAGGTTTGTTAGAATTTTCTACATATAACATCATATCATCTGTAGAACAGAGATAATTTCACTTTCTTTCTAATCTGGATGGCTTTTCTCTTTTTAAATGTCATCTTTTCTAAGACTCTATTCATTTATTTGGCCATGCCATGTGCCATGTGGGATCTTAGTTCCCCAACCAGGGGTTGAACCCACACCCCCTGCATTGGAAGCAAGGAGTCTGAACCACTGAACCACCAGGAAAGTCCCTCAAATTTTTTATTTCCGATGAATGGGTCATATTTTCTGGTTTATGGTCTGTTTTACATTTTTTTTGTTATTGTTGAGAACTAGACCTTCTGAGTATAATGTAGTAATTCTGGAAGTCTAATTCTCCCACTCTTCAGGGATTGCTAGTTTTTGCTGGTTGAGGGCTAGAGCCACGTGAATTTTCCAAACTAACTTTGCAGCACTTGTATCGTATGTTAGGTAAGATCACTGACTGATCTCTTCCATCATCTCTGCAGTTGTCTTTGGCCTTACAAAGATTTCCTTAAATGTCTGGTTCCCATAAAGTGAAAAATAGATCCCATCTTTGAATCCCCTCCTTGCTGGAAATCCACTTCAGCCCATGTAGGTTGAAACAATGCTTGACTTCTGTGTTGGCTCCTCAGTGATAAAAAGCAGCAATTAGCACTCAAAACACATGACCTCGACTTTTGAAAGATAAGCTCCTTGCTACCCACCTTGACTGTAGCAAGCTACACCAGGAACGCTTGCCCCTGTTCACAGCTGCCTGCCACAGGGTTGCAGGATGGGAGATGGTACCTGGTACAGCCTGAGATTCAGCTGCTTCAGTAGACTCTCTCCAGGCTCTGCAACTGTTCTGCCAGCCCAGCTTTCCAAACTAGTTGCTTCAGACAGCTCCTGCCAATTCAGTTGTTTTTTTGTTGGAGGGACAGCTATTTCAATCTTCTCCATTTTGCCTATGTTGTCTTCCTGTATCTCATGTTAGAGAGAAGTCTGAGTCCAGGTGACTTGTATTTTATTGTCTTTTTTCTGTCTGGTTACATTCTTTTCTTATCTTGAAAATTATCTTTTTTGAATGGCAGAATATGTCGAGGTGTTAGTTTTTCTTTATTGATTTTTGCCCAGTATACTGTGTGTTCTTTTGCTTGAACGCTTAAATCCTTTTTTTCAGTTCAAGAAAATCTTATTTAGTGATATATTTGATTATTGCTTCTGTTCAACCATTCTGTTACTTTAGAATAATTATAATTGTTAGGGTTTAAAAACATTTAACTTAGATATCCATCCTCCACTTCTGATTTTTGCAAAATAATTGCTGTCTTTATAAAACCCATTTCTGATGCAGATTTTAATTTTGTTATTCCTTTGTTAGATTCCTCTCATTCTTTTGTCACCTATCCTCCATTTTTTAAAAAATTGCTGTCTAAACTCTTCACCTCATTCTGATTTCTCCAAATCACTATATGCTCCTCTTCCATGTCTGTATATAGCCTAGCATTAATTTTTATGGTTCCTATATTATTATACTTCATTGAATTTAAGACACTTTGATATGTGCTAGTATTATTGTATTAAATAATCTTTTTGGCCACACCATGCAGCATTCTGGATATTAGTGGCTGTAAAATACAGTGGTTGTAAAATGAGTGAATGAATGTGTCGAATTAGGTACAAAACGTCCTTCTCTCTCTTTATCAAAACTCATATAAAGCTGAGAAATAAAAAGATAAAAGTTAAAATGTTTAGTATATCTAAAATATCATAAATGTAGCTATACAGCTAGGTGAGGAAGCTGTCAAGGTTACTATTACTGTATTGTTTAGGGTAAGGCCAAGCTGTTGTAACAGATATTCTAAATACAGTGGCTTAAAACATACACAAGTTTCTGTTTCCACATGGCAGTTTTGAGGGGAGCAGCCCATATCACTGGGGTGATCTCCCGACAGAAACTCAGATTTCTTCTAAGCTGTAGCTGTGCCAATCCTCGAACTCAGCAACTATGAATGACTCCTGTTCCTTTTCTCCTCAAGACTCCTTATTTAGTCCACTGTATTCAGAAAAAGTTAGAGGAAGTTGTTAGTTTTAACACAGCTTTGCCAATTCCTTTCTTCTTTCAATAAAATGTTTTTGTATTATCATGTGTTTTAATTGTTTTCATCAAAACATTGGAGCCTCAGATTCAGATAATTGAAAAAGTGGAAAATGTCCCCCATGTAGCCTAATTACCCAAGGAAAACTAAATGATTAAGTAAATCAGCCTTACTTTCTGTTGTAAAAAAAAAAAAAAATCTGACTTCATTTTCAATTCAAATAAACTCAAATCTTTATTTTGAGGAATCATTTAAAAACCACTGAGAAATAAATATTGAACAGAATCTTATGAAGGCAGTTAAGTCAAGATTAAAATGCTATTGTGCTAATAGAATTAAAATTTGTATTACGTAAATCTTTCTCATTTGTGCAGTATAATATGTAGCTACACTTTTTAAAGTTTTTCATGAAACAAGGGTGGGGATGCTAGAAGGAGGGCTTATGTGTACTGAAGTTGTGTTTGGGAATAGTTATATAAAAATCATGTATAAATTCAGGAAATAATTCCATTGTCTTAAACATTCTGATCAAAGTTTTTCAAAGTATTTAATTAAAGAGTAAAATATAAACTGTCAAAAATTAATTGGCCTGGTATCTAGCATAAATTATACATTTTAGCTAACATGAAATAGTACATACTGAATATTTTATAAGATGAAGTAAGTCAAAGATTGTAATGGGAATATTTTATATGCTTGGATAAATATGTTTTAAGTGTTTTCTCATATAATACACATCAAATCTAAAAGAAATCATGTAAACAATTACCACAACTTTTATCTAGTGAAACTTGACAATTGTGGTTGTCTCAGAAAGCATTCTTGTTACCAGTCTGTGCTGCCTTGGTTATTCACAAGTGTTTTTCTAATTGGCTAACTCATTCTAAGGGCTTCCCTGGTGGCTCAGTGGTAAAGAGTCTGGGTTCAATCCCTGGGTTGGGAAGATCCCCTGGAGAAGGAAATGGCTACCCACTCCAGTATGCCTGCCTGAAAAATTCCATGGACAGAGGAGTCTGGTGGGTTATAGTCCATGGGGTCACAAGAGTTGGACACAATTTAGCAACTAAAGTTAAATCATTCTAAGGATTATTTTTTAATGATTTATGGGTTCTGTTAATTTCTACTGTAAAGTGATTCAGTTATACATGTATATACATTCTTCCTCATACTCTTTTCCATTATGATTTATCACAGGATATTGAATACTGTGCTGTACAGTAGACCTTGCTGTTTATCCATATATATAATAGCTTGAATCTCCTAATCCCAAACTCCCAGTCCTTCCCTCCTCCACAGCAAGCACAAATCTGTTCTGTGAGTCTATTTGTTTCATAGGCGAGTTCTTTGTGTCGTATTTTAGATTCCACATATAAATGATGGCATATGGTATTTGTTTTTCTCTTACTTCATTTAGGATGATAATCTCCAGGTTCATCCGTGTTGCCTCTAGTGGCATTATTTCATTCTTTTTTATGGCTGAGTAGCATTCTATTGGGAGAAGGAAATGGCAACCCACTTCAGTGTTCTTGCCTGGAGAATCCCAGGGACGGGGGAGCCTGGTGGGCTGCCATCTCTGGGGTTGCACAGAGTCGGACATGACTGAAGTGACTTAGCAGCAGCAGCATTCTATTGTGTATATAGACTAATCTTTATTCATTTGTCGATAGACATTTAGGTTATTTCCATGCCTTAGTGTTGTGAACAGTGCTACAGTGAACACTGGGGTGCATGTGTCTTTTCCAATTTGTTTTTTCTGGATATATGCTGAGGAGTGGGATGGCAGGATCTTATGGCCACTCTTTTTTTTTTTTTGAGGAACCTCTATACTGTTTTCCATAGTGGCTGTACCAATTGACATTCCCACTAACAGTGTAAGAGAGTTCCCTTTTCTCCACACTCTCTCCAGTATTTGTTATCTGTAGGCTTTTAAATGATGGCCTTTCTGACCAGTGTAACATGGTATCTCATTGTAGTTTTGATTTGCACTTCTTAATAATTAATGAAGTTGAATATTTTTTCATGTTGGCCATCTGTATGTCTTCACTGAAGTGTCTGCTTAGGTCTTCTGCCCATTTTTCGGTTGGATTGTTTCTTTGTTCTAAGTATTATTATTGAAAGTAGTTGAAAAGAATTCCCAATGTTTAAATACATGACCAAAAAAAGCCATTTATTTCTTACTGATACTCCAATTTGCCATCACTTCTGCCCATTTGTTTTATCAACACGGAAGTTTGCAGTGCTTTGGAGATTACTTCGAAAAGACTTTAAGGTACTGGGGAATCCTTGGTTAGGGATTCCCATTGATGGATCACAACCGCCTTCAGCTCCCAGCTTTAAAAGAATGATGATTTGTCAGCTGCTTGCTGACTCAGATGGTATAGAATCTGACTACAATGCAGGAGACCTGGGTTCCATCCGCAGGTTTGGAAGATCTCCTGGAGAAGAGAATGGCTACCCACCCCAATATTCTTGCCTGGAGAATTCCATGGACAGAGGATCCTAACGGGCTACAGTCCGTGGGATCACGAAGAGTCAGACACGACTGAATGACTAACACACTAAGTACTGAGTTATTAATTAATGAATCCAAAAGGGGAAAAAAAAACTTGTCTCCTTCTCTGCCGATTCCATCTGAAATATGAGAACGTCGCACATAGGGCAGTTAAAGCACTACATAGGCTCCTGGGTATTTGAGAAAGTTCACGGACACAGTTGAATGCACTCAGTGCCTTCTTGTCAAATAACCCAAGGCGACTGTGGGTGAGTCTTTGTCAGCTTGGTAATAATTAACTACTTCTTAAAATACAAAGACAGGGAGGAATAAACTAGGAGATTAGGACTGACATACACACACTATTATATATAAAGCAGGTAACTAGTAATAGCCTACTATACAGCATAAAGAATTCTACTCAGTACTCTGCAATGACCTCTATAGGAAAAGAATCTTAAAAAGAGTGAATATATGTGTATGTATAACTGATTCACCTTGTTGTACACCTGAAATTAATACAACATTGTCAATCAACTATACTCCAATTAAAATTAATTTTAAAAAGAAATACAAGTTTCTGACTTTATATCATTTTGATTTGCTTCTTTTCACTTAAAGGCTGTAGAGAGCTCATCTCCAGCTTGTTTCATGAATATGTGTGAATCAGGTACGCAGCAAGAAAGAATATGAAGACAAGTGTACCCATCTGAAATTCAGCCATTGCCAATATTTGTATATCACCAACCAGATGGTACAGGGGTTGGCCTGACCATTCATGTGGTCCAACCATTAACCTTTCCAGTAAGAGCTTCTCTATCTGTTTTACACTTCCTGATTACTAATGACCCTTTCCATTACCTCTAATCCAGTGGTTTTCAATTGAGGGTTAGTAGAATCATCCATGGAGCTTTCAAAAAATGCAGATGTCTGTTGGGGGCCAGAGTGAGGCACTCGGCCCGTGGCAAAGGTCATGAGGAAGGAGGCTCAACATACGCAAAGGCGGGATCGAGCCTCAGGAGTCCCCCTGGAAATCCTCGAGCATCTACCCCCATAACTAGAGCCTGCCTGCTTTACTACTTTGTGCTCCCACCTACACCTCTGACTTTACGGGGGGCTGTCCCCCACCACCTCTTTCGGAGAAGGAGTTAACTTAGAGCTCCAGTTAATAAAAACTCCTGGGTGTGACAAGAGTGTTTTAACCTACAAACTCCTCTGAAGGTTCTCTAGCCTGCCTGACAGGCTTGTCTGGCCACATGTGATTGCTCACAGCCTCTCAACTGTGAGAGGCACGAGATGCTTTAAACCTTCTAAAAACAGGTTCCTTAGAAAAGTTAGAAAACTATGAGTATAATGGGCTGATTAGAAATTGTATTGGTGAAGGGTTTTTCATTTGTTGAGCCAATGTTTGTTGCTAAGTCTCCACATCCCCTGCCCTTACACACATTAATGAATATATAGAAGAAATAAGTATTAACCTTTGATATTAATCACATTAGACCTTAGGCTAAGTAAATTCTTTCCTTAACTAAAACCCACTACACCCTCACCCTATAGGAATGTAACTTTATTTGGGTGGCGTCTGTTTTAAGAATAATCACCCCTGGAGAAATAAGTGTCCTGGTTGACTGACCACTGTCACAAGGAGAGGGTCATAAATTGTCAGCAGGTCCCCCTGGCCAGAAGATGATGTAACACCCCTAAGACCTCTGTATACATTTGTATGAAGCACCTGACTTTGATAAAAGTCAGGACTGCTGACCCCACGTGACTTTGGCATAACATCTCAGTGTATAAAAGTAGCCCATGGAAAATAAAGAATTGGGATCAGTTTCTCGAAATACTGGTCTCCCCATGTCGCTCTCTGTCTCACTCTGGCTGAATCTCCATCTGGAGCACGGAACCCGCCATGGTTACTAATTATGCCTGGGCTTCTAAGATCCAACCGGGGAGGCCTCAGTGTCTCCTCTCCTTCGGGAGAACAGAAGGACGCCTGCGACCTACGTAAGTGGTGCAAAGTTCTTGTCTTGAAGTTTTATTGGTCTCCCACGTAAACCAAGCTACTCAGCCTCTTTTCTCCACTGAATTTTCCTACTGAGCTATCCTCATTCTATTACTCTTTACATCTCTAATTAACATCTAATTGAAGCTATTGTATCCTGATCCTCACCGACGCTGTCCCCGCTTCGAATACCCTGGATCAGCCGGGGCTGAACCCCGGCAGATGTCCAGGTCTTAACCCAGACCTTCACAACTAGAAGCTCTGGGGTTAGGGCTCGGGGTGCCATACACTTTCAAAATACCTACTGGGGATTCTGAAATGATATCTGGGGTAAAAATTTCTTCCTAATCCATTTCGTTCCCTAGTCCATTCATCACTCACCTCTAACTGGGCCAATCTTAATTCCTCATCTCAAATTTACCCTCTACCCAACAAGCCAGTCTCTAATTCTTTAAACAAGGCAAATGCTAAACCAAATGAGAGTTTTAAGTGATGATGGAAATTTTAAGTGAGGAAAGTTTGTGGTTAACCAAAGAAACTGGTTATTAGTTGAAATAATAATAATAATAAAACAGGGATTCCTTTTCTTTTACAAATTAAGTTTAATCAATAATTCAGCTTCAGAAATAAAAATAACTTCTAAAATGAGAGTACAAACATGTTTATTAAGTGTTTCAGAGTTTATTTCCCTTTTTCATTTGTTAGCAGATAGTGTTGATCCATTCTCTTGCTTGAATGTTGTAAAGAAACTAAAATTTTAGGAAGATGAACCACCTACACCAATTGTAAAACACCACAAATTCCCACTAGTAGCCTCAAAGGCAGAATATCTTCCTGTTTTTCTCCCTATACAGCTAGAATATAGCACCTGCATGAAGTAGAATAAGGAGTCACAGTTCACCTAAACACCACCCCAAAAGTGTCTGGCACTGAACTCAAGGACTCAGATTTCAGAAATCTGTAAACTATCAGCTACTTAATAAAATGAAGCAAATTAAATGAAACTTACAAAGGTTGAAGGTTCTAAATGGGCCAATTGTGTAAAAATATTAAGTTACGGGACAGTCATGAATGGAAAATATCCCATTTCCAGCTACTGGTGGAAATCTAGAAAAATCTGAAGAAAAAGACTATAGGTTAACAGGCACATGACTGTTTTTCTAGTAACACTTCAATTGCTATTTACAACTGTTTTTGTTTGTTTGTAATTCATCTGATCATTAAGGATTCAGATATAAAAAGAATTCCTGCTTTATTCTTTACAAGCTGTCAACAAGATGGAAAAACAGGGGAGGTACAGCAAACAGCAGCATGAGCAGAAAAATGAATGAAAGCTGACAGATATGGGTGGCAGGAGCCATCGGTGTCCTCTGCAAGGGGCTTCCACATAGACATGGAAGGAGGTGTGGCAATGCCCCATCCAATCACAGTGGGGACACTCACTGAGAGTGGGCAGAAACATCAAGAATTCCTGCTACACAAAATGAATCCACCTGAAGTATGTAAAGGTTCTGCAGTTAAAGAACTTACCTCTACTGTTGGTGAGAATTAGTCCTTTCCTACCAACTCCTCCCTCTAACACCTTCTCTTTATCAGATAGTAAAATTAAAAGGCAAAAAAAGGAGAAATTCTGCCTGGAGAGCTATAAAAATAGCAGCTTTTGACTTGTCCCCCATCATAACTATTGCTATTGACACCTGTTTGTTTAAAAACAGAGCACTTATATATGGTCATCTCGTGAGACTCTAACATACTAACAAGCTCTAAAAAAAGCACAGAAACCTGGAATCAATAAATAATCCCCCCCAAACACATTTTACCTAGTGATTCCATCTTCCTCCCTGGCAATGAAACATTTCCATGGTGAGGTTCCTGCTTTGCAGTATGAGTAAGGCATTGCAATCCACTAACTGGACCACGTAGTCCTAAATAAAGAAGAGCTGACTATGATTTCTACCTAAAATGTTTTAAGTGCTAAAAGTCTTTTGGGGTGTCTGTTTCTATTCTCTGGAAGTTCACAATATTCAATTCAGCTAACGAGATGACAGTTACCATTTATCTTAAATATAATCTTTGGATAAGCCAGAAAGTAAAACACCAGTATCCCAAATATATTCCCCAAGAGATAACCATATAAACATATTATATATATGAAGAATTTTTTTTTAATGTCAAACATTTACTATTATTTTTCTGGTCTTGAATCTTGGGTATTTCAGAATTTTCCCATTTTGTATGTTCCTTCTATCCTTAGGTCTTCCTAATTTCACACTACTCAAGGATTGGCTTTGTTTTATAACCCCTGATATTTCATTGCACTTAGCTAAAAACTCAGAAGTAAAGAAACCTACTTATAAAGTACGCTATGTCATCTACTAGAAAAACTTAACTTCAGCCATCTTACACTGCTGGCAATAACTGAGTTGCGAAAAAAGTGTTCTCCCTCTACAACGTAATAAAGCTTGTCAAAGTTTCCAAGAAACAAACTGTGACTTCAGCTTTTATTGCGTTCTAATCAGCGACTACAAAACCCCAGCCTCACAGATCGCTCTCCCCGTAGAGTGCGGAGGAGAATGCGGTGTAATCCAGGGCTCCGGGCACGCTGCCTGGGCCTGAGTAGGCAGGCATCCTCTTGATGCAGTACTGGGCCTGGTCTGGGGGCAGCTCCCGACGCAACTCCTCCGCCAAGATGTATGGCTGGAAAACAGTACACACATGTTTTAAAAATCAATGGCAAGACACACTGGAACTTAAATGGTTTAAATACTGACATACTTCTTGCATTTGTTTAATTGTTAAAAAAAGGATTAACTGAATCAGTCTGCTATACACCTGAAATTAACACAACATTGTTAATCAACTATATTCCAAAATAAGATAAAGATAAAAAAATAAAAGACTAAAGGTAGGGAGTCTAACAGGCACAGTACCAGACAGCCAACCAAAGGCTGAGTTTTACTTGTAATTTGTCTTCTGGCCAGTGGGAAATTTAAAATGCTTCACAGAGACAAAGGGAGCAGTACCATCAACACTTCTCAAATTGAGCCATAATATTAGTGAAAAATACTATGATGTAAATTTCATACAGAAAGATAAAGCGGAGGTTGGTTTATACCATACACTAATGAAAATATAGGAATATTTAATTTAAAATGATCAATGTGGTTTTTAAAAAATACATGTGATATGTGCTTGCTTTCCTACACAATTTATTAAAAAACTAGAGGCATGTTGCCACTGGTGAAAAACTCCTTCTAAAGCAAAACTAAACTGACATTGAACAATGGAGTCTTTTGTTTTTAATGTCAAATGTCCAAGAGAAAATAGGATAATTCTCATAAAATAGACTGATAGGTCAAGATAAATAAAGAGCAAATATATTGTAATATATAGTAGGGCTTTGGGTGTGTTAGATAAGCCTTGGTTTATTATCTCCTAAACCAGTTGGACCTTCTCCCCTCAACCCCTATCCACATGATAAAGGATTCATTTTAAAACAAACATAATTATTTTAAAGATAGTTTATGTTGTCAGATAAGATTTTTTTTAAGGTAATAAACATGGCCAAGCCGATGTGTTTTAGAATCCTAACTTCCTTTCCCTTTCAGCTAGAACACAAGACAAAGGGATCATATCCCAAACTGAACTTATACATATTGAAAAGTTTTAATATTGTTTTGGGAGATTTGAAAATTCTAAACTTGCAATTAAACTCCTACTTAATTTCTAGGTTACATGTAATGAAAAACTTGCCAATTTTTACAAAGAATGGATGGCTCTATTCAACTTTGCTCCAAGGGCTGGGCACAGTCAGTGTCATTGATCCTTGGGAGAAGGTTCTCAGTTTTCTAACATCTGAATTGCACTGTTTCATCTTTCAGAAATCTTATCTACCAATCCAGAATGTAAAGTAGGGTTGAACCAGAAAAACACACACAAAAAAACTGCAAAATTCATACTGCTGGTTCCTTCTATGAAACTCCCATAAGGACCAGGTACAAATGCCAAGACAGAATGTCTGTGTTTAGCCTCTTCCGAGTACACCAGCGTTACGTTTAAGTGCTTTCTGAATTCAGTGCGGATGTGGTATAAAAGGCAGCAGTATCAAAATCATTATTATTTGCAACATTGCTTCCATTCTTATTGGAATAAAGCAGCAGACTGTCAGAAAGGCAGAAGAAAATGTGTCGATGCAGACCTTGTCAGAAGCCAGGATCCGGAAGGACGCGATGACCTGCTCGGCCGTGTCGGTATCAGCCGTTTCTCTGGTCATGAAGTCGATGAAAGACTGGAAGGTGACAGTGCCCTGCCCGTTGGGATCCACCAGGGTCATGATGCGGGCAAACTCAGCTTCACCCTGAGGCAAGGTTGCAAGGAAACATTGACTTCAACAGTCCACAACTCCTAACTGTGCTGCTTTCCCGCTTTTACCTGTTGGCATGCAAGTTCCTTTTTGCTTGAAAACTTAAATACTCCCTGCACTTCCCTTCCACGTTTGGAACAGATTCCCCTTATGGGTGACTTAAGTTTACTGTTATTAACAGATTTTGAAATGTAGCTACAGCATCAACCCGGAAGCTCCTGATGTCCGAATTCCTTTCTCTCTCTGATCCATGTCGCCTTGGGTTGTTGTTGTTTAGTT
This sequence comes from Bos mutus, assembly GCF_027580195.1. Classification (NCBI taxonomy): domain Eukaryota; kingdom Metazoa; phylum Chordata; class Mammalia; order Artiodactyla; family Bovidae; genus Bos; species Bos mutus. Next base: position 36,252,187 of record NC_091644.1, read on the forward strand.
GCTAAGTCATGTCTGACTCTCTCTGTCACCCCATGGACTGTAGCCCACCAGGCTCCTCTGTCTATAGGATTCTCCAGGCAAGAATATTGAGCGGGTTGCCATATTCTTATCCAGGAGATCTTCCTGACCAAGGGATCAAACCCACGTTTCCCATCTCCTCCACTGGCAGGCAGATTCTTTACTGCTGAGCCACCAGGGAAGCCCTGTTGCCTTGGGACTTAACATAATTATGGAAGAAGAATTCAGAGACTTAGGCCTTTTCTCAGGCTATAATTGAGAAGAATAATACTGCCAAAGAGAAGGCAGGTTAGAGGCGGGCTCTCACAGTGGTTATTTGAAAGGGGAGATGCATCAAAGTAATTCATGTTTAAACAACATTACATATTAAGTCATTATTGACTGGGGGATTTTCGCAGAAATGAAAGCCTGTAGGACAGTGATTTTTGCTTTGACTGGCCAAAAATTAATACGTTACTTCACTAACACTTTGTGGGTTATTACATTCAATAATTACACCTGACACCTATATAGTCTCTTCCAGCACAATGAGTTTCATTTTCACTTTCCGTATCAGAATCAATCACTAAGATATTTTGTCTTTTTGTTGGTCTAATTTTCACATTGGCTGAATCAGAACTATATTTGGAAGAACTATCATATTACGAGATACTAAAGTATACATGTCACTCGGACAATCAGAGAAAGAATTTGCATAAAATTCATTGAAAAATTCTTCACTCAAAATTTCGCTATGCATCATTTTTAAAAATTTTATGGTAATAAGCTTGTGTTTATAATATACACAAGTTGGGACAAGAAGCTAATGGGGCAAAATGTGAATGATAACAACAATCGTTAAGTTTTGCATAATGAACCCTTGACCAATTTTAAGTTCTAACAGCTTCGCATGATGACGTAAATTATATCACTCTCACATTTCCAGTCAATAATGTTCAGGTAACAAAAGACATATTAATATGTCTTTGGTCAGTAATGTGTTAACAGGTAACACAGAAGTAAGGTTAATACAGGTACTCACAACCCACAGGGAAATGTAAGATTTCTTAGCTGATTTTAAATTTTTTTAAATAATTAATTAATTTTTTGGCTGTGCTAGGTCTTCATTGCTGCGTGGGCTTTTCTCTAGTTGCAGAGTGGGGGCTACTCTCTCGTTGCACAAAAGCCTCTCATTGTGGTGGCTTCTCTTGTTATGGAGCACAGCCTCTAGGACGCACAGGCTTCAGTGGCTGTGGTGCGTGGGCTCAGCAGTAGTAATTCGAGTTTAGTTGCTCCAAGGCACATGGGATCTTCTCTGATCAAGGATCGACCCTGTGTCTCTGGCATTGGCAGGTCGATTCTTTACCACTGAGCTACCAGGAAAGCCCACTAAAAACTTTTTACCTTCTAAAATACTAGAGGAAAAAACACTTTGAAAATCAGGAGGAAATGCCACTGAAGTGTCTACTTTCAATGGGCAAATTGTAGGGTATGTAAATTATCTCTCAAATAATGCTGTTTAAAAACCATCAGGAAAGTTTTATGTTATCTTCCTTCACAAGGGAAAAACCAGCTGACCAATGACTGAATGAAAATATATGTTCTGACTCCAGGAAGTCATTTTCATACGGTACCAGGCATGTTACCTAGTAACCTTGGTAAATGAAACAATCTCAAGTGGGCTGCCACAGTTTAAGGCAGTTGTCTTCTAAAATACAAACCTAAATAAGCTCAGTAAAATATCATAGTAAAATTTCAACTTCTGTCTTACCAGGTCATAACCCATGGAGATCAGGCAGGCTCTGAAATCCTCATGATCCATTAGACCATTCTTCCTCTTTCAACAAAAAGAAAGAAGAAAGAAATTGAGTGTTAGACGCAAAATAAACAACTCGACTTGACCAGGGAACAAAATCCAGCAAGAGAAGGGACACTTTGACATCTGCCAAAGAATTTTTAAAGGTCTGATTTACAGAAAGGACAGGCCCAACACAGGGACATTACATTACAAAATAATTTCTTAAAAAGGAAAAAGTAGGGAAGGAAGGTAAACAGCAGTCAGAAATGGAGACCACACCTTAGAAAGCAGGAGGAATACCCAGTGCTACTGAAAATGACCATGTCAGAAGCTGCCCACTGCCACCCACTGATGACCGAACACAATGTAAGTGTTGTGAGAACGCCTCACACTCTTGAGGCCCCAGGCAGACCTCGCTTGTAAAAGTCCCCCAAAGATGACAGCAGGGCTAGGATTCATGCTGCAGTCACGCTACAGCCACTCTCAGGCCCAAGTCCCTCCAAGACGTAGAATCCTTAACTTAAACTTCTATTAATTCTTTTACTGGGCGGCGGGAAGGGAAAGCTAGTATGGAAGGAGTTCTTTTTTTTTTTTTTTTTTAATTTTCACTCCTTCTTAGTTTTATTTTTTTTTTAACTTTACAATATTGTATTGGTTTTGCCATATATCAACATGAATCCGCCACAGGTATACACGTGTTTGAAAGGAGTTCTTGTTAGATGAATGAAAATTATTCACTGAAACTGGGAAGCTGGGTTTTTTGTTTTTTAATTAATTTTTATTGGACTATAGTTGCTTTACTTAAACTTTTAAACTTGGCAGGTTCTGCATTGTCCTCCTTTGCACCTTTGTTGCAAGAGACAGTCTCGTTACCCTGGATTCAAATAGATGTGGATTTTCCCTCTCTGAAGTGGCCCAAACAAGCGGAGCTGTCCTCCTAAAAGCCCAGGTGATATATGCAGGAACAATTATTTCCCTCCATGGAAGGAAAAAGACCCGACCTGAAGGAAGTCAGGTCAGTGTTATAGCATCAACAGTACAGCTGTGCTGAAGCCAAAATAACTTTAGTATCCATGTCTGTATATAATACTTTATTTATGCCTCAGGTCCCTGATCAGAAGTCTACTTTCTGAACTCATTAATAGGCCTGAATATGGCTGGTCTAGTCCACAGGCATTTTGAGAACCATTTAACTAATATCTGTAAATCATACACAGGGTCCTGAGCAAAAGAATGAAATATACTTTGTTAGGGATCTTTTAACAAATGGAATGTGGCCTTAAGAGTCACTATTAACTAAATGATAAGCAAACTGGGCATTTTCTTGTGAAGAACTGGTTTTACCCAATTATATTCAAATCAAAATATTAGATAATATTTTAAGGGTAGCACTAAACTTTTTATATGGTCATCATTTTGTTGATACATTTTCCTCATAACATTTCATGAGCTGATTTTGTTCGTTAAAAAAGAAAATTAAGTTTTATGGCAAAAGAGTAGGCTAATTTTCATCAGGTGCTTTACCTAAATAGTTAATTAGGAAAAGTACATTAGAGCTTTGTATTTAAGTGCTTAGAAAATGACCTAAATCCTTCAACTATATTCTGTTAAGGATGTACTTTCACTTAGAATAAATCTTGCTTTGCTCCCAACTACAAAGGCATTTGTTAAGTGATCTGTATAAAAGGGCCCACAAACCTAGACCTTGTCTGATGTCACCTTGAGCAACATCAGAACTTAGCACACTTCATTTCAGTGGCTCTTTTCCTCTGGCCTTAATCATCCTGTTTCCCAATAAATTTTAAGGACATGACGACTTAAAAATAACAGCATGAGTGCTATTTCAAATATGTCTTTTGATGTCCCCAGCATTGCCTTTCATTAAGTAGGAGTGAGGTACCCTGTCGAAGTGGTTGAAGGAGGCTCTGAACTCATTCATCTGCTCCTGGGTGATGCCCTTCGCATCTCTCGTCAGGATCTGGGTCTCCACTTCGTTGATGGTTCTGGCGATAGTCGTCAACAGCAGCTCCCAGCCCACACGAATGTGCTACCAAGGGAAAAACAGCAAATGATCAGCTCCAGGTTCTCCCAGCAGGTCAATCTCGCCTGCTCACTTTCATAACAGGAGAGTCAACCCAAAGGGAGACAAGTAGGACTTCTCGATACATTTTTTTAATTCTACTTTTGCACTTTCTTTCAAGATTCTATAGTGGGAAATACTCAGAAGTGAGGAGCAGGGTTCTAACAGTGACAACTAGCACCTTGTAGAATACAATGTACAGTGTACAGTCTTTCTGTCACTAGGAACACCTTTCTATTCACCAGGTAGCAGGATGAGCCCTGGATTACACCCACTGGCTCCCAGAAGGATCAAACTGGGCCAAACTGGTAGAAATGGAACAGTCCCATTCCTGGGAGTTTCTCCAAAGCAGTGCAGCGAATTCACTGTTGTGATAACAATGATGACAAAGGATGATGTTGATAAATAACAACTATATAGCACTTGATCTGAGCTGCTCAGGTGGCGCTAGTGGTAAAGAATCCACCTGCCAATGTAGGAGATGCAAGAGACATGGGTTCAGTCTCTGGGTCAGGAAGATCCCTTGGAGAAGGAAATGGCAACCCACTCCAGTATTCTTGACTTGGAAATCCCATGGACAGAGGAGCATGGCAGGCTATGGTCCATGGGGTTGCAAAGAGTTGGACATGACTGAGCGACTGATCACCCACACACAGTGCTTGATCTACTTCACAAAACGATTTCACATGCAGTGACAGTAAAGGCTCAATGACCCCTCACGTTCATACTTGTAGAACAAAACAGGGACAGATAGAGACAAATGTGGGCGGAAAACACCCTGACCAGATGAAATGGTCACAGGCAGACACCAGGGTGCCGCAGGCCTGTGTGGCAGCTGTACCTCCATAGTATAATTAGTGTGCTTGTTGTCAAAGACCAGGGCCTCCTGGATGAGCTGATGGTCGCCTTCCAGCTTGTCGATGTTGTTCTTATAGTTAATGATGTTGTGCTCATACTGCTTCAGTTGGTTCATCTGGTCCTCCAGGGCTCCTGTGATCTGGATGGAGCTCCGGGCAATCTCCTGGTGGAGGCAAGAGCAGGGGAGGAGGACAAGGTGAGCCAGCCTCTCGAATGACTCTGTGGGCGACATCCTTCCTGGTTCTGCTTCTGATGCCAGCTACACCAGCATTTTAGGTGGCAGCCAAAGTCCCTTATTTTTCAGATGAAGTAGGAAATAGGGCAGTACCACAGCATGAAGGAAGACCTAGTTCTAACCTATCTAGAGAATAGGAAAAGAAAAAAAATCAACCAAGATCCATGAAGAAAGGAGGCCTTTCAGCCTCTTCCAATGAAGACAGATGCCTGAAGCTGCCTATTTTCAAGGAGACTGGGGATGGTCTGCAGGAATGTGGCTGCCAGAGAGATTTCAGACCACTGGATGCTTCATCAGCAGTCAAAAGAATTTCCTAGATTTTTAGATGTTCTCCTCTTTAAGAAAGAAGCTAACAGTTTATCACCATAAGGGGGACTCAGAGAAAAAAAAAAACAGTAGGTCAATAAATGTCTTTTGGCTGTTCTTGGTAATAAAATGAACCCAGAAATCAGTGTCATTCAAAGATTACTTTTCCTTAAAGGTTCTGAAAATGCCAAGTATTTGTGACTCTTCACACATCCTCCTTAGGGATGGATGGTTTAAAATCTAGGTCCTGCAGAGGCTAAAAACTGAGGAGGAGACCATCACCATTTTTAATGACAAGATGAATGGATGACAGCGAGAACAGCCTCCCAGCCTTCGGTGCGTGTGCACCCAGCACCCTGCCCTCACCCCAACCCCCCTAAACTGATGCACAGGCTGCAACAGCCCAGGGGCCACCCAGGGTAAGACCCAGGTGACTTGGACAGGGCTCTCATGGCACTGAGTGGACACCAGTGGTTGTGTCAGCTTGGGGACCGATTTGGAGGCCGTGACATGCTTTCTCTGAAGCACCAACCCACCTCCATCTTGTTCTGGATCCAGGGCCCGATGGCATTGGCCTGTGCAGCGAACTGGCGCCGCAGACGCTCGTTGGCATGCTGGCGGGCCAGCTCCTCCTGCAGTGACTGGTCCCGGATGGGCACGAGCTGCTTCACCTGCCAGGATTCAAGGACAACAGGGGTTAGAGGCCAGTGGTGGTCCAGGAGAAGTAACCAAGATAGGTGGTGGTGGGTGGAGGGCAGGGGTGGGAGCAGAGTGGGAGGGGAGGGAGGGAGAAGAAGGGGGAGGGGGAGGAAGGGGAGTGTGCTCCCTACTTTAGGGACTAAGGGGGAGCTCAGTCTAGCCTTGATTGCCACCCAGTGCCACCAGTGCCTGCTGAAAGGCTAAGTCTGCATGAGGGACGCTGACCATTTGTCTAACTTGGGGTTCCCGGCCTGCAGCACTAATCCGGGGTGGGGGGGTGGGGGTTGCGGTGCAGGTTGCAGGGCTGGGTGCAGAGTGCAGAGGATTTGTGAACTTGAATGAACCAAAACTGACATCCTTATTTTCCCCAGCTCCAGAGGAAAATGAGCATTTCCTTCGATTATGAATATGGACACCAAGTCCACTGTGACTCTATCACAACAGGAATCACATTCTTACATACATTAGTTACTGCCTACCTCTCAAAATATGATGGACACTCATCACCACTCACATTTACTAGGTCTGCTATTAGACCTAGGTTTAAAATATGGTAGTATATTCCAACTTTAAAAATACATTTTCTTGGTCTTTTATTTTTTATTGATGTATAGTTGATTTATAATGTTGTGCTAATTTCAGTTGTATAGCAAAGTGATTCAGTTATATGCATATATATTTTAATAACTATTTTTCAATGTAATTTATTTGCTTTGTAACCTTTAATATTATTTATGAATGTATACATATTTTTATCAGAAAGGAGCCACAGGCTTCCCTGGACTACCAAAGGGATCTAAGACACAAAAAAGTTGGGAACCCCTGCCAGGTTCATGAGCTCAACCCTGTATGATGCTGGCCCACCAGAAAGGATCCCACCTGGCCCATATTTTTTTCCATTCCATTTGTACCCTGTGATTTATATTTTATGCTATGCCTGAGTTCTCTTTGGATCCACAGACAAAAGAGCTACTTCAGAAGCCTTTTTCTGTGTGTACTGGCAAAAAGACATTACTATTCAATGTCCCTTTTACAAAACTCCCTCTGGAAAATTTTGCTCTATAACTTAAGTGACAGGAGAAGAGTTTGTCTCACTTTAAGGGAGGGAAGCTCAAGAGGGAGGGGACATATGTATACCCGTGGCTGATTCATGTTGATATCTGGCAGAAAACAACAAAATTCTATAAAGCAATTATCCTTCAATTAAAAAATAAATAAATTTTAAGAAAAGAAGTGACATATTTCCCTTTTTCTGCCCAAGGAAACTACTCAGCTCAACACCATTTCCTTTTTACTCTGACTGTCCGAAGACCAGAGCTAATTTTAAGTTCAGAAACAAGAACTAACTGTCTCTCAGTTTAACAAGAACTTAACTGTCTCTGTGGAGAAGGCAATGGCACCCCACTCCAGTACTCCTGCCTGGAAAATCCCATGGACGGAGGAGCCTGGAAGGCTGCAGTCCATGGGGTCGCTAAGAGTCGGACACGACTGAGTGACTTCACTTTCACTTTTCACTTGCATGCATTGGAGAAGGAAATGGCAACCCGCTCCAGTGTTCTTGCCTGGAGAATCCCAGGGACTGGGGGAGCCTGGTGGGCTGCCGTCTATGGGGTCACACAGAGTCGGACACGACTGAAGTGACTTAGCAGTAGCAGTAACTGACTCTCAGTTTAACACTTTCTTTCCCATACCTGTTTCTTTCCCCTCTCTTTGGCATGGTTTGTAACTAAACAGTTGTTACATGTGTTTTTATAGCAAGCCACCTCAAATCCACCTGCTGGACTTCTTTACTGAAGACTTAGCAGCCTACTAAGATAACCGTGCTACAATTTAAACCATGAAAATAAATCTTTCTTAAGAATGAGACAAAAGGGTTCAAATGATCCCACTGGACTATAATTAAATCTGTACAGTTTCCCAAAATATAAGTGGCAGTAAATGAGCAGAGAGTCCTTTGGTTCCCCATATACAGTTTCCTAAGTAATTTCCCCACATTTTAAATTCACACACACTCGGGACATGTCTATCCCATATTCTTAAAAATCTCTGATGAAGTACCAGCAGAAAATGGATTCCACCAAATTTTCAGCTGGGGTTTTAAAAATAGTTTCAGTATCATAACCTGTACTGAGTTTGCTAACACTGAGAAGATTTTCCTTAAGGACAATCATTTCTACTTTCTTACAGATCATAGAAACTGCTAAATGTATTTAGATATTGAAGAGTGTAACATATTTCATCTGTGAAAAACAAGACAACAGGCCCAAAATAGAGTCGCTTATACTAAATCCCACTCCACCAGACCTAGACTTAAATACAATTTCCGCTCTCCCAGAAATGGAATCTTAAAAACCAGTCAATCAGGAATCACCTGATCAGCACTAGTGCGACCATCTGCCAGGTAGACCCCTAAAGGGAAGTAACTTTGCAATAACCAACCTTCTTTTTTTGGCCATGTAACTTCCTTGTTCCTACTCTTTTCTGCCTATAAAAGTCTTTCATTTTGTACAGCTCCTTGGAGCTCCCTTCTGTCTGCTAGATTGGATGCAGCCCAGTTCAAACTGACTTTTGCTCAAAAAAAGCTTAAACTTGCTACTATGCCTCAGTTTCTCTTTTAATGCAACTGTGAAATTTGGGGTGAAGGGCAACTCTGATCACCAGGAGTCACTCTAACTTCCCCAGGGGTTCACCTCTTCTCTCCACCTCAGCTTGAGAACATCCGCCTCATCCCACACCCTCCTTGCCCACCCCTGGACCTTCAGTTACCCACCTTGTCCCACTTGGACCGGATCTCGTCCACGGTGACGGTGCTGTAGGGGTTGCTTGAGCTGATCCTGATGCTGTAGCTCTGGATCACCTTCTCCACCTCGTTCTGGATGGCCAGGATGGACTGCCGCTCGCCGTCAGCCTCGGGCAGCGTGGCCTTGAACTGCTCATGGGCAGTGATCAAGCTCTAAGCCAGAGACAAGTGGAGAAAATCTGACTTACTTCAGAGTGAATTTTACAGGCATATAAATAACTTTACAACTGCAGGACTCTCCAGTGGATGACAAATTCTGAATGTCTCAGAGAAGCTATCTGGTACACAAAAGTCAAGTTCGTCGAAATGGGGGGAAAAAAAGACCTCCTGATGACTCACTGGTGTCTATTAATCCAAAGTCTTTAAAAAATAATTGTTTTCTTCTTTTAAAACCCATAATTGATTTAATCATGATGCTCAGCTATTGTTTAGGTCTTACTCACCAGCAACGCACAGAACTTAAATTAGCTGCCTTTCCTAATGACCAGGGTTTATTTACCCTTAGCCCCTCAAAAGGAACCCACCATTTGCTGCCTTTAAACCTACAGACCACCAGGAAGTACCTCCCTTTCCTGCAAAAGAAAAAGGCCACAGAAACCAACTCATTCCCCTCAGGCTTTATAAAGCCTCCACTTAACAACCCTATCCTTGGACCCTAGAGGGTAAAACAGCAGCTCCTTATGTTCAGTTGTATGTAGATGCCATGGGGACCACCTTCCAGGGCCATGCTAATACTCAGTACAGATGCTGCAACCAATCAGCTGCCAGCACACCTTTCACTAAATGAAGAGACTACTTCACGCATCAAGTATGGCTTCCAAGGAATATTTTGATGTCTCACTTATTCCAAAAACGATTTTAGATTGCCAACCTCTGCTTAAGAGTGCATGCAAGAAACATTGTCACAGCTTCTTTCACAAGACAAAGGCCATGTTCAAGGAAGTAATTTCTTCCCCCTACAACCAGGTACAAACCCTTCTAGAATGCTCCTTGGCAAAAATTCCTGTTCCTTGGTTGGGTTCAAATCCCAACCTTCACTATTTCTTTTATATCTAGATTATTTTTGATGATCCAACAGTATTTTCTCTTTATATTCCATTATACATCAAATGGTCTCTAAATAAATTGGGTCCTGGCTATTTGAGAGGAACTTACCTCCCTAAATCACTTTTAAGTCTTATTTGTAATTCTGATGCTCCAGAAGAGATCCAAAGCAGACCATTTCGGATTGTGGGAAGTAGAAGGTGCTGGTTTGTGTTTTTTTTATGCTTTATGGTCTGGTGAAATTCCATAGATTTTAATGAACAGTAAATGCGAACACTGCAAAGTAGGTAACTTACCAGCCAATAAACTCATCATTTGCTGTGACTAAGTCCAAGAGCATATATGTCTATTCTGCTCATATGATTTCACATTCTATTTTAAAGAACATACCCTTTTAGACATATTCTCCTTTATTTGGCTGATGTTAATTTAGCTGTAGCAGAGTAGTATACACATTTTTAAGCTAAAGGTCAAAGGGTACATTGTGCTTTCTAGTCCTATACATGCGTGTGTGTTTTTGGCCTCGCTGCACAGCATGCAGAATCTTAGTTTCCTGACTAGGGAGCAAACCCCTGCTTCCTGAAGTGGAAGCTCAGAGTTTTAACCCCTAGACTACCAGGGATGTCGCCAGCCACATTTTTCTTAATTAAAAAATGAGACAAAACAAAAGAGAGAACTCTTTTGAAATTACGATTCATTTCTAGTAGTGGGAACACAGAGCTGTGTTCACTTACCTGGATCTCTTCAATGCTGTGGACAATGAACATGTCTTGTAGATCCTCCATGGCGCCTTCCATCCAGTTGTTGAAAGGAGCTGCTCTCTTAGCAAACTCCAGGTGAAGTTGATCGATGGTTTCCAGCAATTTCTCAGTTCTCTGAAGATTAAATAGAAGTCAGTGTTATCATAGACTAAATCAGAAAAAGTTCTCGGAACATGTAAAGATGCACTCCAAAGCAATAAACTATTATCTGACATTTCGTCCATCACAACCCTCCCATTATCAGCATGTGTATACAAAAAGATTAACTGATGTCCAAATGACTAGGCTGAGCCCTGCAGGTCTCTGAAGTGCCTTCTGAATCAGAGGTGGATTTAATTACATCCAGAGTCACAATGTTCTGAAAGTATTTAAAATATTCTACCACCTGTTACTCTTGTAATTTTTAAAATTTTTATTTATTTATTATTTGTCTATCTATTTTGGCTGTGCTGGGTCTTTGTTGCTGCGAGTTTGCTTTCTCCAGTTGTGGCAAGTGGGGGCTACTTTTCATTGTGGTTCTCAGGCATCTCATTGCAGTGGCTTCTCTTATTGCAGAGCATGCGCTCCAGAGCACAGGCTCAGTATTAATAGCTGTGGCACAGGCTTAGTTGCTCCGTGGCATGTGGAACCTTCCCAGGGACCTGGGATCAAACCCATATCCCCTGCACTGGCAGGCAGATTCTTAACCACTAGACCACCAGGAAAGTCCCCACATCCTACCTTTTGAAGACTGAGAATCCACATAGAGTATGCAGTAAGGTGCTTTCAGCTAACGTACACTTTAGAAGTTAGAGGACCTGATTCTCTAACCATGCTGGTTCATAGAAAATTCATGGTATCGTCCTCATTTTATGATCAACACTGTGCCTTTCCCAACAGTCACCTACCTAGAGAGGACAGGAGGAACTACAGTTTCATGTTCTTAAATCCTCATTCAGAATTTAACTCGGAGAACCTCTCTGCCTTTCTGGCCATTTGAAAGCACAAGGCTTCAAGTCACAGAGAACAATATTATGCTCATTTCCTATGGCAGGGAGGCATCTGGAATCTAAAAGTCTTCCATAGTTTGGAGTCATTTTTCCTCTTGTTCAAAAAATTTGAGCTTTCTCTGTCACATGCCTGGTCCTTCCTTTCTCTCGTCGTTTTTCTTTAAGTGAATATATTAACAGCTGGTTCGCATCTAGGAAGCCTGATATTACACATGTTGAAAGCTTCATCAGAGTCAGGGTGAAAAGACTCAGAAAATTGCTAACTGCTTCTTTCTTCATGTCGTCTGAGTCTTCCATGGTGAGAGAAGACTGCATGTGTGCATGCTCAATCGCTTCAGTTGTGTCTGACTTTGCGACACTATGAACCACAGCCCACCAGGCTCCTCTGTCCATAGGATTCTCCTGGCAAGAATACTGGAATGGGTTGCCATGCCCTCCTCCAGAGGATCTTCCCGACCCAGGAATCAAACTTGTGTCTCCTCTATCTACTGCACTGCAGGCAGATTCTTTACCACTGAGCCACCAGGGAAATCTTGAGAGATGATTAGGTTCAGCTAAAAACCAGCCACTTACTTCTGTTTCTCCAAGTCTTACACTTGAATAGGGCCAGATTCACCCTGATTCTGCTTCACATCCATTTTTGCTAACCTCAGCATGTGTTGCCATCTTCCCTTTGAATGCCTCAACTTCCAGTCTTCCTTATTTCCTGACTCAGTCTCAGCTCAATTTACTCTTAGATAAGGATGTTGGGAAATTCACTGCCACTATTATTTCACAAAAATGAGTTTATACCATTATCTCATTACTACTGGACTTTTGTATTTTTAATTCAAAAGGGCATGTCATTGCCATATGGATAAACGACAACAAAACTACCAACTTTCCATTTTCCTTGTTCTCCTGCTTTTCATGTTCTCTGTAGAAGCTCTATTCACTACACATGCTTTTTTTTTTTTTTTTGATATTTATTTTATTTGGCTGTGCTCTGTCTTAGTTGTGGCACACAGGATCTTTAGTTGCGACATGTGAGATCTAGTTCCCTGACCAGGGATCGAACCTGGGACCCCTGTATTGGGAGCATAGAGTCTTAGCCACTGGGGCACCAGGAAAGTCCACAGACAATCTGTTTTGGTTTATACACATCATGCCACAGAAAAACAAAATGAATAACAGTGAGTTAGAAAAGGAACCTCTGTTAGAAGGTGTCATGCCAACAGGTGGCCTGGAGACTCACCTCCAGGGCCTCTCTCCTCTTCTGAGTGAGCGTTCCCAGCCGGTCCCACTGGTCACAGATTTTCTGGCAGCGATCATTAACATTCACAGCGTCGTGATAGTCCAGTTCACTATCAGAAGGGAAAATGAAGAATAACTTTCCCAGATGACATGAAGAAAAGTGGACACAGGCTCAAAATAAATTGGTAGTAATTAAAAAAAAAAAAAAGATGTAATGGAGAACGAGCAGGGTTTTTGTTCAGCACTGCAAACATGATCGCTATTCTCTGACATCACAGGAAGAATTAGGAAAATTCTTGCTGGTCAACAGATTTCTAAACAGAGAGAAAAGCTGTCCTCTTGACACCTCAGGTTAACTTTATTCTGCCTTCATTTTCTTGGCCGGGCCCCTGGAGTGCATTATTTTTAAGTGGTGATGTACCTGTAAATGAAGCCAAGAATCTGACCTGAGGACAGTCCCAGGGACCGTGCTGAAGCCACGGTGACGGGAACATCAAATGAGTCATGGGGGAGGGAGGGAGAGGGGGATCAGCCTGCACCCCATTGTGTCCTTGGCTCCTCTCAAAGGGCACCAGGCTGGACAGAGCACCACGTCCCGGGGGAAGGCAGGGGGCGGAGGTGCTGGGACTCTGAGCCCAGCAGCACCAAGCCCTTCCTCTCTGACAAGGACTGACTCATGTCACTCGTGTGACAGCAGGGACACCATGACTTCTCCCTCAGGGGTCCCTGTTCCTCACCAGCCCTGCTGTACATCCTAATGGGATCTTTGTGAGGTGAGATAACCTGAATTTACCATTCAAGCAAATTATTGACTAGAAAGTAAACCTAGTGTCTCTGGGGATAGAAAGTTTGAATCCTGGACAAAATTTAATCACCCTTTTAGTTAGGATGAAAGCAAGCCTCAAAACGGTCCAAAGTGAGGCTTTTAGGAAATTCCCTCCTATCGGACCACATCCATTTCCCTGAAGCTTATTCCTTCTTTCGACTCTAAATTAAGGCAATGGCTGTTAACCTGCTTTTTATTCTCTTAAACAAAATTAACTTGTCTTTATTGAATGTCACTGTTTCTGAATAAAGGAGATGCATGTGTTGTGATGTGAGTGTGCTTTCTGTGGGTAAGACGCTCCCAATCATCTAAAGAATCCAGTTCTTAAGAGCAGCTTTGTACACACGTACTCACACAGACACACACACACACACACACATACACACAGACACACACACACAGACACACACCACTAACTGAGATGGACTGAGATTCTCTGATTATTATAACCAGAAAATCAAAACCAACCAAAACATGACAGCAATACATTTAGCCCTGAATACAAAGTGAAAACGATATGGCTCTTCAAATGCAACTATTAAAGAGCAGAAAGACTTCAGAACTAAAAACCCAGGAACCTTCTAGTGATCCACAGTGGAGGCATCAATCACAGCTTTCTGTGATTATCATCAGGGCGAACATTTATCTCTCTTTCTAATTCATACATACTAGCTCTACACACGGAGAAGGCAATGGCACCCCACTCCAGTACTCTTGCCTGGAAAATCCCATGGACAGAGGAGCCTGGTGGGCTGCAGTCCATGGGGTCATTAAGAGTTGGACACGACTGAGCAACTTCATTTTATTTTTTCACTTTCATGCATTGGAGAAGGAAATGGCAACCCACTCCAGTGTTCTTGCCTGGAGAATCCCAGGGAAGGGGGAGCCTGGTGGGCCTCCGTCTATGGGGTCACGCAGAGTCGGATACGACTGAGGCGACTTAGCAGCAGCAGCAGCAGCAGCTCTACACATACCGAATTCCAAGGACTTAGGGAGTGCATAGCTGTGCAGGGTATTTTCTTTTCTTCTGTACTTTGAGGACTGCATAAACATTCATTATTTTAGAAAAGGTAAAAAGGAAAGGGAGACTAATAATAGTAAGATGAACACAGGTTTAGATTCTGTGGTTCCTCTCTTGAGTGAGTAAAGAAATACACATTGGGGATACCAGGAATAATAATAATATAAAATTGTTACTTAATTTTTATGAGCAATATTTGAAACCATCCCAAATTATTTATGGGAACTATGATATAACATTAAATTGCTTGTGTTTCCCTCCCTTTTTTTATTTGAAATTGTTAACAAGCAGCCAGATGGCCAACATTCAAGAAGCATAAGAAATAAGACAATGGTAAAGCCACAAATACAGTGAAAAACTGGATATGAAAGCCACAAATATTTAAGAATATATTTGGGCAAGGCTGAATAAGAAGATAGTTCTAAAAGAGGCCATCTCTGTTAATTAAGGAATTCGCTCCAGTCAAAAGGGAGAAACATGAGAGTCTTAAAATGTAACATTATCATAAAAAACATTTACTATTGGTTGTTTAAAGTTATCATTATGTGACAAGCTCTAAAAAGTGTACAGATCTATCAGTGGTAATAATGA
Source organism: Bos mutus (assembly GCF_027580195.1). Lineage (NCBI taxonomy): Eukaryota > Metazoa > Chordata > Mammalia > Artiodactyla > Bovidae > Bos > Bos mutus. The sequence goes on from NC_091644.1 coordinate 36,267,425, forward strand.
GGGATAGAGAAGTAGGGAATGGAATTCTGTATTTATGAAAAGGAGCAAGGATCTTAAAAAAAAAAAGGCTTAGGAACAACAGAGCAGCCCCTCTCTGGAAGGATGGCCACAGCCAGAGGCAGCGTCTGGATCAGTGGGACCTACAACACCCACCAGGGCTTGAACTACCCTGGCCTCAACCTCATGCTAGCTCCTCCCATAAAATAAAGAGCATGAAAATGAAACGGCACTTATTTGATGACAAAGGAAAGTGGTGCCTTAATATCTCTTCCTTTGGAGGCATCTTGGTCTTTGGTTTCACGGGCGGGGGGTAATATGGAGCATCTCATGCACCCAGGCCTGGGTGAGGCCCCCTTTGCAAGCCATGCTCCCATCCCGAGTGCTCGTTTCTCATCCTCTTGGAAGTGGAGCTGCCTGTGCAGGGCGTGAGGGTGCTGCCCGATGGATGGACACAGGGACGCTACCAAAACCAAAGGACCAGCACAAAAGTCAGTGTCACTCTTTAAGGAAAAAAAAAATAGGACCCGGACTGTGACTCAGCCATGAAAAAGAATGAAATAATGCCATTTGCAGCAACATGGATGGATCTAGAGAGTGTCAAACTGAGTGAAGGAAGTCAGACAGGGAAGGAGAAATATCCTATAACATCCCTTATAGATGGAATCTAAAAAGAAATGATATAAATGAACTTACTTACCAAACAGAAACAGATTCACAGATTTAAAGAATGAACTTATGGTGGCCGGGTGGGGGGAGGATGGGGGAAAGGGAGAGTTAAAAGTTTGGGATGGACATGTACACCGAACTATATTTAAAATGGATAACCAACAAAGACCTGCCATATAGCACAATGGTTCAATGTTATGTGGCAGCCTGGATGGGAGGGGAGTCTGGGGGAAAATGGATGCATGTATATGTATGGCTGAGTTTCTTTGCTGTTCACCTGAAACTACCACAACACAGTTAATTGGCTATCTGAAAGTGAAAGTCTTGTCGCTCAGTTGTGTTCGACTCTTTGCGAACCCGTAGCCCTTCAGGCTCCTCTGTCCATGGAATTCTTCAGGCCAAGAATACTGAGTGGGTAGCCATTCCCTTCTCCAGGGGATCTTCCTGACCCAGGGATCTCCTACATTGCAGGCAGATTCTTTACTGTGTGAGCCACCAGGGAAGCCCTGATACCCCAATACAAAATATACAGTTGAGGGAAAAAAACCCAATACAAAATAAAAAGCTTAGGAAAAAAAAAAAAAAAAACAAACCAGGACCAATCCCATCACAGCATCCTCTGGCTTGGATCAACATTTAGGAAAGGACAGGAAAGGCGGGCCCCCACGGCCCCCTCCCTGAGAATGCCTGGGGAAGCTCTCTGTAGGGTCCTTGGTGGGACCCAGGGCTCAATGTCAGCGGCGGCGCCCGCAGGCAGCACGTACTTGAGCTCCTGGGCGATGGCGGCAATCTGCTCCACACGGTCCTGGTGTGCAGCCAGGTCGCTCTCGAAGGCCTCGTGCTTCCGCAGCAGAGCCCGCACTTCCGTCAGGGTTGACGACTCGTAATCCTTCTGCAGCAAGATCTGCTCTTTGCCTGCAATGGTTGCAGCAAGGGAGTGTGAGGGCTTTGGCCTCTTTGCAAAGTCCTGGGTCATTTCAGAAAACCAAGAGAAGGGAGAAAGAAGGACAGCCCTGAAGAGGCAGAGATAATATCTCAGCTAGAATTCAGGCTGTCACTCTGCTAAGGAGGCCTTGAGCCCCTGTGTGTTCTGGAACGGTGGAACGCACACTGCGTGCATGCTAAGTCACTTCAGTCATGTCTGACTCTTTGCGACTCTAGGGACTGTAGCCTGAAGCCTTCTCTGGCCATGGAATTCTCCGGGAAAGAATACTGGAATGGGTTGCTGTGCCCTCTCCCAGGGGATCTTCCCGACCCAGAAATAGAACCTCCATCTCTTAAGTCTCCTGCACTGCCAGGTGAGTGGGAAGCCCGGAAAGCACACTGAGCACGTTCTAAACAACAAGTCTGTGTTATTCCTAAAGAAGTACCTGACTTCCTTGTGATGCTCAGTTAAGCTAGTAATTACTAGCCCATGAACATTATCTGGGATTATTAGACAAAACACGTGTACTCTTACTTGTCTGCCCATGGGTTCAACCATCTTAGCCCGATTCTGCTTGTTTGAAAACTTTATTTTTTACTGAGATTAAATGCAGCCTGTGATTTTTTTCTAATAACAACAGAAAAATTTCTCTCTGAAACTGTTTCGCCACAAATATTCCTTAAGTCAAGCAAGTTCTGTGGTTATAACTGGACCCATTTTTATTCCCTGGTTGATGACCTTTAAGAATGTAATTCCACAAAGCTAGACATGGAAAGCAAATGTTCACATACTGAATGATGACAACACAGCACTATGTGCCAAATGCCAACTGAAATACCTTATAAATATGAACTCATTAAATCTTCACAAAAACCCTGTGAAGGAGGGACGACTGTTACCCCACTTTGCAGAGGACACTGAGGCCCTGAGAGGTAAGAAGCATGCAGGGTGCACAGTTGGGAGGTGTCAGTGCTAGGAGGCCAACCTGCCTGGCTGCACATCTGTGTGACCGTCTTGCTGTGCAACATGGACAGTCAAGCAGTACGACAGCAAAAGGAACCCAAAGGATGAGGGAAACCTCCCTGTCCTTTCTCAAAATAGATGATCATGTCACGAGGGGATGTTCTGTTCTTCTACCTCAGCAAAGAGCGCAGAGTCAAAATGATAGCACAAGCACAGCATCACAGCCATGCAAACAGGTATGCCTGTGAGGCCTGAAAGGAGCAGATGAATCTAAGTGAAACAAGAGCATTGGGAAGACAGAAAACCATACCTTGTGTTCTTTCCTTGCAAGCAGATTTTCTAAGTGGGAAACTTTGTTGCTTTTGTAGCATTTAATAAAACTTCTATCTGCAGAAGCTAGTTTCTGGGCCAGGGCTGTCTGACCCACAGTTAGGGAATAAACAGATGATTGTGGAATCAGACAGAGGAAAGTAGGGTGAGTCAGGAGGAGGCTGGGCCTTAAGGAGGACGAGGCCTAGCTGTGTAGTTAAGTGTGGGAAGAATGTACTATGAGTCCTGTTTGGTAAAAACATCCATCTTCATCTCTACTTTTTTGTTTTTGGCTGCACAGTACAGCTTGCTGGATCTCAGTTCCCTGACCTGGGATTGAACCTGGGCCACAACAATGAAAGCATGGAGTCCTAACCGCTAGACTGCCAGGAAATTCCCCATACCCATCTCCTGAAGTACCCTAGGACCTGGGACAGCAAACCAGAAAGGGGCGAGGGCAGCTGCCTACAGGGCCACAGGCTCCAGGGACAGTGGTCACTGCACACATGCACGGCTCTGTCCGCAACTCAACCCCGATTTTCCAGGAGCCCACCGTGCCCCTAGGACTCACCGTACGCCCAGGTTTCATGCGTGGATGCCTTCTGCCGGAACTTCTCAGCCAGGTGCTCCACGCGCTCCAGCCTCCGGATCTCGTTCAGCAGCCACTCCTCGTAGCCCTTCTCCGCCTGCTCCAGCCGCTGCCAGGCGCCCGCAATGTCCTGGGATGGTTGGCGACAAGCACGGCACATCCGTTATGTTCTGGCCCCCCGGGCTCCCCTCCGATCCCCTCTGTGATGTCAGCGGCATTTTCCTGGGTGCCTTCTTGTCCTTCCTTCGCCCTCTGTACTCCCCACCCACCCCAAATAACCATCCCCATGTTTTGGCTTCTAAACATCTTCATTATCACCTTTTGGACTTTTTGGACTAAGATGGCCCTTCTCATCAGTGAACAGATATCAAATGCTTCTCCAGATGTGGACAAAGGTTTACACACTTTAATTTTCTGGCTACTAGAAGCTGAAGCCCCAGAATGACTCAGCCCCAAAATGACTCAGAGACTGGGCTCTACCAGCCGTCAACTGGTTCCTGGACATCACACATGTGCAGGCGCTGTGGGAACCTTTGGTATAAGAGTGGACAGCACCTGTAAAGTTCCCAGGGCCCCCGTGTAGTTTTCATGACTGTGGTGGGGGGTGGGGAGAAAGACAACAAATAAGGAATTAAACAAGCAAAACTCCTATTTCCGACAGTGATGTGCTGCTAAGGAAAAACAACTCACAGTCAAGTGACACTGATGAGGGCATGTGAGAGCGGTTCCTTTAGGCGGGTTACTGAGCGGAGACGCCTCTGAGGAGCTGGCATTTGAGTCGAGACCTCAGGGATGGGAAAGCCAAGTTCATGATGAAAGGAGGGATGAGCTAAAGGCCTGTGGAAGGGGTGCACTCTGGGCTTGGGAAGGGCCACAGCAGGTGGTGTGTCCATAGATGGCTGAGGGGCAGAGCAGCCGGAGATGAGGTCAGCAGGGCGGGGTGGGGGTCGGACCACGTCAGATCCCGGAAAAGGGATCTGGATCTTATTCTAGATATTTTAGAAAGTCACTGGAGGGTTTTGAGAAGAAAGGAGACATACTGTGATTTATGTTTTAAAAAGATGGGGACTTCCCTGGTAGCCCAGGGTTAAGACTCAATGCAGGGGATGTGGGTTTGACTCCTGGTTGGGGAACTATGCGATCCCACATGCCACAGGGCACCTGAGCTGGCATGCCACAGGAAAAAAATTTTTTTAAAAGATGATGGCAGCTGCTATGTAGAGAATGCATTTTAGGGGGAAAAGAACAAGAAAAGCAAGTGAGAAAGTTACTGCAGCGTCCAAAGAGAAGCACTGGTGGCTTAGCACAGGCGACAGCAACAGAGGTCGAGAGAAGGGCTCAGGTTCAAGGTATGATCCCGAGCCAGGGGAACTTGCTGAGGAACCAGATACAAGAAAGTGACAGAATGGGAGGATCTGAGATGACACCTGGGTTTGGGGCTTTAGTAACTTAGGGGTCAGTGATGCCATTTACTCACACAGAGCTCACTGCAGAAGGACTCCTGGATGTTAGGTTTTGAGACATCCAAGTGGACATATGAATCTGGAACTGGGGCAGAAATCAGAGCTGGAGATGTCAAATTTGGGAGACATTGCCATTATAGCTGGTAATTAAAGCCCCAAGCCTGGATGAGTTCACTTGCAGGTGTCAAGACAGAGGAGAAAGTCAGGAACCCTTGACCCAGAAACCATCTACCTATAGCCTCGGGGGAGGAAGCAAAGCTGTGAGCAGTGCCTGGAAGGACTCGGTGGTCAGGCAGGAGGAACTCAGCTAAGTTCAAGAGTGGAAGGAGTTTCAAGGAAGCCATGGTCACAGCAACAGAAAACATGAAAACAGAAGGGACCACTGGGTTGTCAACATGGATCGTGCTGACTTTGAACAGAACAGTCTCCATGTAGGTGGGGATGGAAGCCAGATTACTTACTGCAGGTTGAAGAGTAAAAGAAGTAAAGGAAGAGGAAGGAACCAAAGCTAAGGACCATAAAGAATTCTCTCTGGATATCCTGCTGCAAAGGGAGCTGAGAAACAGGACAGCTGCTGTGGGGAGATGTGGAGTCATAGGTTTTCATTTTTGTCTGGTAGATTCTAGACTGCTTCCTAATGCGGATGGGAAAGATTCAGCAGAGTGGGAGAAACCAATATGCAGAGAGGGAGGTAAATGTAGGACTGAGGCCTGGAGAAGGTGAAACAGGGAGGTGGTAACAGGAGGGAACAGAGGTATGTGATGGAGACGCCAGTCCACCCAGAGGCGGGGAGGGGAGGGAGGGACACCATCACCAGGTGTCTGTGAGAGGCCTGCTCTGTGTGAGGCACCAACAGCAGGGAGAGGCAAGAATTGCATGATGGCAGAGAGAAAATATCCAGAAGGAAGTGGCCACAGGGTCAAAATTATAGTCAGTGCCTCCTCTCAGCGGCAAATCAGAGGAGGGACTTTATGAAAAAAAAGAGCAGGGTGCCCCCGGGGCCAAGGGGCTACTCACCGACACCATCTTGCCCTCGGAGGGCATGAAGGCCGGCCGGTTGCTGATCCTCAGCTTGGTCTGCAGGGTGTTGAAGTTGATCTCCAGCTGGCACTTCTCCTGCACCTTGGGAGGCTTGTGCTTCCGGCGATAATCCCGGAAGTCCTCCAGCTTCTTCTGCATGGCCTGCATGGTCTTCTCAGGAGTCCGGTTCTCGAGCCAGGGGATCGTGCGCCGAATCCATTCCAAAAGCTGCTCCCAAAACACACACACACACACACACACACATAAAAACTGCTGAAAAAAACAGCAAACTGACCCCCAGTTATAAAACAGAGGCATCTAACAATTGGGAATGGGTTGACCAAAAGCTCCTGAGATTATAGAAGCCTGTAATAGCCCCATCTGTAAGGAGGACACAAATGGAGACTTCAGTCCCCACCCAGGGCCACTCACCCTTGCCCAAGTGTACAGGTTGAAAACTCAGAGTCAGCACAAGGCATGTTTTACAAAAATGAGACATTTACAGGAAACTTGGGGACCAGACATGAGTAGACAAATGCTGGATGGAGCTTTCAAATGAAAAAAAAAAAAAAACAACCAAAAACTTCACGTGGTGGAATAAAATCAGGAAAGGACTGGGTTTAACTTAAAATGTATTTCTAGTTTCAATCGGCTCAAATCTAATGGGTCTATTTACTACACAAAAGCACTGTAAATCTGGAACTGACTCAATGCCAAAGTGTATTTTAATAGCTAACTTTCAAGGAAATCCACAGGATGAAGGTGGAAATGGCAATGAATCCCAAGAATGAAGGATGCCCCGTTCTCTTGAATTACCACCAAGGCCTTACAAACGCCCTGCACAGTCTATCTGAAGAGGATGAATAAAGGACCAAGTAAGACAATGAAGGCTATCATCACTGAGGAGCATCTGTCCTTTGGTCCTGGTCATACTTCAACCCTGAAGCTGGATCACTGGCATTAAATGATGCTGCAAATGGAATTTTCCCACAACAGTACAAAGTAAAAACAGCATCATCAGCTTGGACTAATACATACAACTACTTGGGAAAATTGATTCCAAGTGTTCCGATGCTTTACCCAGGACAGGCCAAGTATGAGCCCGAGTAACTCACAGCAAACATGACTTGTTCTCTGCTACTGTCACTGTGGCTGAGTTCAATCCAGAGAGGAGGTGGCTGTGGACCTCAGCCTGGTCCTGCTTTGCTTTGGTTGCATGCATACTCGGTTATGGCCAACTCTTTGCAACCCCATGGACTATAGCCTGCTAGGCTCCTCTGTCCATGGGATTCTCCAGGCAAGAATACTAGAGTAGGTTGCCATGTCCTTCTGCAGGGAATCTTCCCGACCCAGGCATCGAACTTGAGTCTCCTGCATCTCCTGCACTGGCATGTGGATTCTTTACCACTAAGCCACCTGGCTTCTCCGGTCCTGCTTAGTTAATATTTACACTATAATAAGAACAAAAAGAAGAGCAGCGTGGAAAGTGCTACTCTAACCAAGAATCTGACTGAAGAGCTGTAAAAAGGCATCCTGGAAACTCATGCTCAAATGTCTTGGACGGAGGGCTCTACCAGCTCTGCCTCCACCAGGTTCCCTCTAGATATTTGATATTTAAATACATACACAGGGCTGAGCCTCTGTCATCTCACTATGGATTGTACATGTTCCTTAGATCCTAAGTCACTGCGTGGAGCCGGGATCCTGAATACGGAGTGCATCCAATGTGATGTCAGAAGCCAATGAAGCAGGAAAAAAACAAGGAACGCAGTGTCATCTAGGGGAGTCCAACCCCGGAGGTGCAGAGCTTCTAACATGCAAACTACCTCCATGCCCTGCAGTGCTTGGAACAACCTGCAGCATGATCTTAGTGCCAATAATTAAGCTGCTATAAGATGAACAATTCCTGAGAGCTAGTGGAGTTTCCTACTTTAGTCTACCTGAGATGAAAAATGCAAAGAAAAAAAAAACAAAACAAAACACTTGACAATCCGTGTTCACCCTCTGTTTCTCACCCTCAGGGAGGGAATGGACAAGACCGCGGGGACCCGTTTCCTTTACCTCACTCGCTAGCCTCTCATATTCTTCCATCAGCCTCTCATTCTCTTGATTCACAGCAAGAACCTTACATATCCTGTTAGCCGCTGTCTCAGCCTGTAAAACACAATAGGTAAACAGGACGGCTCTGTCGACAGGGACGTGCATACACAAGGGGGAAGGCGGCAGGGCAGGGGTGGCATGTGCTGTAAATGGTGCAGCTTCTAGGTTCTGGTGGGGTAAGCCTGAGGATATGGCTCTTGCACACTATGGGTCATTGCATTCCTTTAGGACAGTTTCATACAGACTTACACAGCAAGGTGAATATACTGTAGGGAATAACAGGAAGATTAGCGTTAGTTGAAAACATGAGCTTTGTGGAACATCAAACAAGTTAGTAACAGAAATCGATGGGTCGCAGAAACAAAAATCTCTGGTCCCTGGGCGTCCACCTGAGCCCTCCCAGGGGTCCCCAACTTCCGGGATCTAATGCCTGATGATCTGAGGTGGAGCTGATGTAATAAGAATAGAAATAAAGTGCACAGTAAATGTAATGCATTTGAATCATCCCGAAACCATCCCCTACCCTGGTCCATGGAAAAACTGTCTTCCCTGAAATCGGCCCCTGGTGCCAAAAAGGTTGGAGCCTGCTGCTCTAACCGACCTCAAAACTACAGGGCAGGAACTCTCCAATCACATTAGATATCAAAGCAGAGAGGACTGGGTTCTAAATACATCTGTCATTCCCCTGAGCTCACAGAAGCCCTTCTTTTCCCAAAATGAACACATAGAATGTGTTAGCTGGGATCCTTTCTCGGAACAGAACCTGCTTTAAGACTTTGTTTAATCCACCTGAGTAGCTGTTGTGGTATTAGTAATTTTCTATTGTCCTTCTGTGGGGAGCTTGAGCTAGGAGTGGCCAAGTACCTTAAACCATGACCATGAGACCCATCTGGCTTCCAGCCCTCCTGCCTCGTCCCAAGTCTTGCTTCTGAAACCCTCATAGGGGCCAATTTCCAATTACTACCATTTTCTGGAGACGGTCTTATAGAGTTATAGAGATCATAGAAATAATACATCCCTTGTCCACCCCCATCTATAAGAACACTGCAAGTAGAGATACGGGAACAGGCAGGAGGCAAAAACAGGGGACCAGGGAGAAAACGGAGGGACACCTACCTGTGATGTCCCTCAGGCTGTTGGTTAAGGAGCATGCATTTTTTTGAGGTTTTAACACTGTTATCTTTTCAGTATTTCAGTTACATTAATATTCATCTTGCAAGATGTTTGAACAGGTCACTGAATAGTGAAGAGCATCCAGGTAGAAGAGAACTATTAATAAAAATGGGCCCTGGAAAGGTGTCCACTCCTCCTGGTCAAATCCCTCTTCACCACTCAATCAGTGCAGCCCAATTTTCATGGCTCTTGCTTTTCCTAAAGCATGAGTATTTCCCACAATTGACTAGTGAAATGTGAGCAATATCTTAGAAGGACAGAGAACTAAGAACACTTCAAGAACTTGAAAGGTAAAGCTATTAAGTAAAAAAGCATTCACAGTTTGGAACTTGCCAAGTTAGGTCATTACAAAACACTCAGAAAGAGTCCCAGGTAAGATGTGAAGTGCTTGGACACACACCCAGGCATGCACGCATGTGCTCGCGTGCACACGTAGACACGTAACTGAAACCAATGCACAGGGCAGCACGGCAACCGGATAGACGAGGGTTAAATACCTGCTCCGCGCCCGCGAAAGCATGGTAGAAGCAGGAAACGTATGTCATGATAGCTCTTTCATCGGGCTTGGGAGTGTTCACAATGTCTGAGGGAGGGAAAAATAACACAGAGAACAGACATACACACAGATGAAGAGCAGAAACCAGGGTGAACAAAGGGAAGAACAAACTGGTTTACATTTGACTTTCTGCGTTTTTTGGGCCCACCATCCCGACCTTTAGGAAGGCCGTGCAGAACTGAACGCTCGTGAACACAATGCTTTCAACCAGCACGTTTCTTTTTACATCGTCAAAATGAGGGTTTCTCTCCCACCCTGGGTGGGTTTTTTTTTTTTTTAAGTGCAGGCAAGGTATTCCTATGGGAACCCGGCTGCTGCCTATTAGAGTTGGTTCCCACTTCCTAAGGACCTGTGGGATCCTGCCTTTTAAGTGGATCATGTCATCTGCCATTTTGGCTGTGAGCAGCCATCTCACATCTGTCCCTTTGCAAGATGCAGGAGGACATGTAGACCTCTCTGGCCCCATCGTGGCCACCACTTCCCCTCCCCTCCCTCATAATCCTTGGCTTTCTGCTCTGTGCACAGCCCTCACTTAAACGGGGATGAAGTTCACTGAAGACAGCACATTTTCTAATCCTTCTATACGTACTTACCATGCGATTGATAGAAACCACCCAGAGTAACAGAACTTCTACAAAGAAGGGCATACATGACTTGAACTTCTTACTATGACTCTCGCCACCATATGTAGGAGCTGCCAAGACAACCACCAGGAAGAGAGAAAACAGAACCACAGGAACATACACTCTTCCTTTCTCACCTTGGCCACCCCATTTCTAGCTTGAGACTCAGTTCAGTCACTGACAGAATGCAGTTAAAAAAGGTGTTGTGTAATTCCCCAAGGTGAAAGCTCGTCATCGGATTTCCAGAGGATATCAATAGGATATGGGCTTGTGGAACAGCATGGAACCTTCTAGAAAATGAACATGAATGGCATACTACTTACTGCATAAACAGTACGTTTCAAAGAAAAACAGACTGAAAAAAACAAATGACTGCTTCTTTGGAACCAGATGGATCTCCTTACTCCGAGGAGTTGAGGGATGGGGGAGAGAAAAACAACTGGAGAAAAAAGTCAAGACACAGAAGGTAAGAGGTGAGTGGCGACTTATGTTTCACATCCTCACCTTCTGCGCACCGGCAAAAGCATGATAGTAACAGGAGACATAAGTCATGATGGCTCTCTCACCAGGTCTGGCAGCATATACTAAACCCGTGTGGAAAAAAGAAGGTAAACTGCTAGGATGTTCCAACAGCAGCAGGCCTTTCAGAGAGGCCAAAGTCTTGAATCTTCCCCCTTGCCCACATACTTCTGATGTTCAAACTTTGGCTCAAATCAAAGAAGTCACATTTGCAAGTTCCTTACTCTGTGTGCACTTCTAAGAACCGCCAGAGAGAAGGGCACGGCCAGCTCAGAAGAGCCCTAAACAAGCAAGTAAGTCCCATCCATGCCTGGAGTGGGAACTCCAGAATTCCACTGAGTGCACATAATGGTGCCCCCTCCCTCTGGACAGATGGGGTGTCCCGAGGTCACCCAGAGGCCTCCGGCAGGTCCACACAGACCACGAGCACCGAAAAATCTACAGCTGGTGCTCACTGGAGGCAGGAACATAGAGAAACAACTTTCACAGCTTTTTTAAAAGTGTGGAAGGTACTTAAGACGGGAAAGAATCTCACCAGTTTTTATTATAGGTTCATGGCTGGGTAGCCCAATTAGCTACTCCATTTAGAGTTCAGAGACCATCACAAATGACAAGAAGAAAGGTCAAAGGATTTGCCAAAGCGATTAACGATCTGAGGGGAGTAAACTGGTATTTAAGACATTACAATGAAAGAGTGACAGAGGGAGGAACATGTTACTACGAAGCTGTGGGGATGGTGAGTCCAGACGCAGGTGGCAAACACACAGAGGATAATTAACGGTGGGGGAAGATCTGCTGGGGAGCTGGTTACACCACCGCACGCCCCCGACCCAAGCCACTCAAGCTCATAACTCTTTTGCCAGAAGACTCTTACAGAAACTACTCTGCAAAGAAAATAATATCATACATAAGCGTTTTTCTGAACCATTAAAAACAAAACAAAAAAGGAAAAATATTAAGAGGCAATGATGTCACAGAGGAGCAGGAAATGAACAGAGTGCCAACATATCCCATGTCCTCAGGATAAGCAGAAGATACGCCCAGACCAGGACTCAGAATAAAGGAGAGCCAGGAGCAAGAGGATGACCAGCCTGCCAGAGTAACAGGGTAATTCCAAGCTCACCCTCCACTGTCAGAAGTCAGGGAGGCATCAGTGAAGGAAAAAATGAATTTACCGTCACTTGTTTTTTCCTCTCTTCAGTATCCTAGCGGTTCATTCAAGTGGTAAACTCTGCATAGGTATTTACTGCACGTAAAGTTTAAAGGCCAGAGCACCCAAATGTAAACGTAGGTCAGAAGATGGATGGACAAGAAGAAAAAGGTACTTCTTGTACATTGAGACTTCATTGTTTCATTGCCTTTCTCCCTCTAATGAGTTTGTGAAAAACCATAAGTAGATTCCAAAGAATGTATTCAAGTGTGTTCAACATCCAGTATTACAGGTGTTTGATAAAATGGCCATTAACAAACAGGCAAAATTAGACTATTCACTGACAGATCACTGAATGGGTTACACTGTGGCCCTCAAAATGACAGGTGGAGTCCTGCTTCCTGGTACCTGTGAATGCAACCTTATTAGAAGTAGATCTTTGCAGATGTGATCAAGATGAGGTCATGCTGGAGAAAGACGCACCCTTAATCCACGGTGACCGGTATCCTTTAGGAAGAGGGAAAAGGCATAGAAACAGATGCAGAGGGAAGATGGCCATGTAAAGACAGTCAAGAGACTGGAGCAATGCTAAAAGGAGCTGAAGAACACCTGCGGCTTCTAGAAGCTGGAAGAACAAGAAGAGGTCCTCCTCCACAGACTCCGGAGGGAGAACGGCCCTGCCAACACCGTGATTTCAGAGTTACAGTTTACAGAACTAAGAGAGAATAAATTTCTGTTGTTTCAAGTCACCTACTTCGTGGTATTTTGTTAGGGCAGCCGTGATACAGTCACCAAAAATAAGGAAGAACAGAAGAATGACAACTGACCAGAACCAAGCTCTTCGTTTTCCCCCAACAATGCTAATTAGCAGAAGCAACAAACCAACAGAGAATAGTACGATTCACAACAAGCACAGGAATATAAATTCCTTGAGGGCTGGGCCCTGCCTTATATATCTCGTCATCTGCAGCATCTCCAGGGTCTTGTATATGGTGGGTGCTCATCAAGCATCTGCTGAGTGAGAAGTGATTCATGCATAAGTGAAATGAAATAAGTGAATGATGTCCATGTATATGCACTTTCAATGCTGTGCCAGGGCAAAACTCACACAAACTCATCTCACAAAAAGGGCAGGAAAAGTTCTGAAACCAGTCCCCAGCATGAGGGCTGCTAAGCTGCAACATATTGAAAGGTTCCAGCTCTAACGAAACTAAATTTAACTCGAACAAATTAAAGATGAGACATGAAAATCTGAGAGGCACACGATGGCTAACTGTTCTATTGTCTACATTGTGATTCCATAACTTCTAGTGGGAAGGATTGTTTTTCCTTGTGGAGTCTTAAAGCTTAAGGAGAGTTATTTGTTAAATTTCTGCCTATGTAGTTCAAAAAAGAAGCAACCTTATGTTGTTTAAAAAATTAAATTAAGATAGGAAGCTTTCCATTGAAAATCACAAACCAAAGCATTCCGTTTCTTTGCCAAAGTTGAACCTTTTACCAAGTCCTTTCACTACAGTCTTGCTGGCTTGGTTTTGAATAGGATTCTAAAAAATAACTTTGAACTAGCTACACATGAAATATTCTATTAATTATGAGGCCAATGACAGAAACTTCCAAGGGACCCTAGGGCTTCAGATGTAACCTAGCTATACACTTTACAAGTCCCCACGTGTGGCCGTAACATAGGGAGCCCACAGATTTTCTGTAAGTCAGTAAACACAATTTTCATCTCACCTTCTGCATCCAACATTTTGGGAATATCCAGGTGCTTCTCTGCTATTTCCATGGCCAGGTTGATATTTCCTATTGGGTCATCCTGCATGGAAAAGAATATAACCAGCTTTTTAACATGTTTTTTGAACAGCACTTAATGAATTTTTTTTATATGCCTCATTTTGGGGATGAAACTTTCCCATCCATACATAACCACAATAGTATAAGATTTTCTTTCTTATCTTTTCCCAAACACTTCAAACATTTAGAGAAACATCAAAAATAACATAAAAATTACTCAATCCATGCACACTTTATAAAATGTGAGCCAAAAGTCTGAGAGAACAGATACTGTGTGGCTGGGAGGAAAGTTGTGAAATATCTTCTCATGAATGGGAAAAAAAAACAAAATATCCTGGATACTTTGGCATTTATTTCCAACTCTTGATAACAAAAATTTAGATGATTCCAAAAGGAAGCATGAAACATACATTTTTCCCAGATCTGGAAGGTGGTCATGGAGAATATTCATTAGTACAACACTAACTTTACATTTATTTATGTTTTAAATACAAGAAAATTCTGCTTTTAGCCTGTTTAGGTGAAACTTTTAGATCACTAAAGATTGTTACAACATGGCTACAAAGAGCCAAAGTTCGGTTTGCAGAATATTAAATTTTAAAAATCAAATTATTAAAGAAACTATAGAAACAATATTGTAAATGAAAACTGTGAAGAAATTTTTGTTCTTATGACTGTGTTTGTCATCCACAGTAAAACTGGTTAAATATATATGTAACATAACAAAGCATATTTAACCAGATGTTTTTAACTGAAATACTAAAAAATTAAAAGATGTATTTAATATTTCTTCTTTTTATCTTCTAAAGAGATTAAGTATTGTGAATCTGAAATGGGGTGGGGGAGTATATAATACAGAAAAATCAAAATGAGAAGTAATGTTAGTCCAGAGATGACTATAATGAACTTTATCATCAAAGCCATTTAAACATTTCAGAAGCTGCAGTGTTTTGCAATGAGAACAATCACTTTGATATGGTGAAACATTTAAAACATGCAGGCTTCAAAGACGTTCAGTGCTCAAGGAAGAAACCAAAGCAAGCCTCCTGGCCTCTCAGAGTTCACTATCATTTCAGGCAAAACGTTTTTTCAATTCCGTGTTGTCTTCACAAAGCATATAATCCTTTTATTAAAAGCAGCCATATAATAAGGGGAGTCTTAGCTGCACATTTTATGCAAATTTTGTAAAGCCAAATAGATGAGTAAAAGTTTCTTTTTGTTCTTAACACAGAAGAAAAATTTCAGCATTAAAAACAAAGTAATAATTCAGAGACTTTGTGAATGGTATCTCACTTAGAATGTGACTTGACATAAAACATGGCAATTAAGTGTTTTCTCGGCTCAGCTACTGGTATGTGACCCTGGGCAGATTACAAAATTCTCCTCTTCTTCACCTGTAAATCTGGGATAATAAGAGTACCAACTTTACAGGCATGTTACATTACACAGCTTACTGTGCATTATGAAGACTGAAAGACTATTTGTGCATGTACATGCAGGCGTGCTCTGTCGCTTCAGTTGTGTCTGACTCTTTGCGACTCCATGGACCATAGCCCACCAGGATCCTCTGTCCACAGGATTTTCCTGGCAAGAATACTGGAGTGGGTTGCCATGCCCTCCTCCAGGGGATCTTCCCCACCCAGGGACTGAACCCGTGTCTCCTGCACTGGAGGCAGATTCTTTATTGCTGAGCCACCAGGGAAGCCCTTGTATAATATACATAAAATATATGTATTAATATTAACAGTAAAACCCAGATGTATGACACATACTAATACATATATAATAAACATATATACTTATTAAGTGCCTAATCTAGAGCTTATCAAAGTATTAACTGGTACTGTTAATTATTATCATTTTTTTACTGATCATAGGTGGCCAATTACCACATGTCTATTGACCTTTTGTAATAAAAACTTCCCAGGTGGCGTTAATGGTAAAGAATCCACCTGCTAAGGCAGGAGACACAAGAGACTCAGGTTCAAGCCCATGGTTGGGAAGACCTCCTGGAGTAATGGAAATGGCAAACTACTCTAGTATTCTTGCCTGCAAAATTCCATGGACAGAGGAGCCTGGTAGGCAGAGGAGCCTGGCAGGCTACAGTCTATGGGGCTGCAAACAGTCGGACACGACTGAGCGACTGAACACTAAAAACTGACCCTTATAAATGGCTAATGAAGTTAGGTCTATTTAGTATAATTCCTTCATTTTGCAAATAAGCTAAACAGTAACTGAAAAAAATATACACTGTCTCTAGGTTTCAGAATAACTCTGGGATGAGAACACACACTTGGGGAAGTTGAAAAACTCTGGCTGCCCATTCCCTTTGGCAGTCTTCCACTTGAGGCCCACAGTTCTCACCTTCAGGACACAAGTGCATTTTTCATGTGCTGCCCCATGGTCAGTGAAGACAGGTCAGGGGGAGGGTGGTGAGCATGTGACAACTGCAAGGTGGCCAAAGCCAGCACACTCTTCCACGCCCCCCTCCACGGGTCACACCATGAGAGAAGCATGCAGCAAAGACCAGATTCCACACCAAACACAGCAACTCGAGGTGCACGGCCAGCCAAGCACACCAGCAGCCGGGGGAAATGTGCCCGACGCCCTGGCAGGAATGGTCATGGGGCATCTTAAGTCTTTACATGGCCTTATTACTGGGCAGATAGACTGTCCATTGCAAGATTTAGAAGGGGGCAGGATTTCTTTTTTCCATCACAGATCACATGTGCAAACTATTTTAAAGAAAGAATTCAGACTATTTGAAACTTAAGCGCAATAAAAGCTTAAGCTTAAAGGGAGAATGAAACTTTCCTAAAAAAAAAAAAAAAGAACTTCCGTAAGCTGAATTTTTTGAAAAGAGAAGAACAAAAATTCCCCAAACCTCTTTTCTAAGGGTGCAACTAACACCTTACATCAATAGCAAGGTAATTATGAAGCATCTCTTGTGTGAGAAACAAATTAATCAACTCTGAATAAATAGGTCAGCAACTAAATCCTTCAGAAAAGATAAAAGGAATTTAAATACAAGGTTTGGGGTATCTGCATCTCCTTCCCCAAATAGATACTTCACTTCCCATATTTTCAATCTGGGAATGTAAAATCTCTAAGAAACATACATAAAGCTTTCATAGTAAATCAAACCAATACAACAAACATCGTAATGTGGGCCAAAATGGTGACTTGGCTCTGGGTCATGTCCTGCCCTAAAATGACAAGTGAGCACTCTCCCGGCCACCCTTCCTGTCCTCACCCCTCGCCGGGCTGGCCGGGAGGGCATACTGGCAGCAGCCTGGGTGTTGGTGTGAGTTCAGGGCCGACGGGCTCAGTCTCAGACGACATGCTGGGGGCAGGGTGGACACAGCATGCCAGGCCCCCCAAATGACCTTGTTCAGCTTTGAGTAGTCAATGAGGTCGGGCCGGTGTCTGTGGATGAGCGCACAGAGTCCAAGGCCATCTTTCCAGCTGCACGACAGTCACAGTCGGGAGGAACAGGAACTCGGGTTAATGGAGAGGCGGCGGCAGCAGCAGCAAGGGGCTGCCCTTGGTCATACGTTGGCCTGGAACTTGGGACCCAGAGCCCCAGGTACCTCCCTCGCTCCCCCACCCAGTGACGCTGTGGCCCCTTCCCTGGGAACACTCATCTCTCTCCTGGGGTCTGCCAAGGACTGCCACCCCTTATACTAGTTTTGATTCCATCTACGGCTTCAGGCTCAGCCTTGCCTGGGACTCCCTCCCTGCTGCGCTTCTGCTGTGCTGGTCAGTTCTGTGCTGGGAGAACCAGCAGGGACGGAGGGAAGATGTTCCCCCACCGATGCTCCTCTTGCCACTCAGGATCTGGCAGGTCTGGCTCCCTCCTTTCTCTCTCCTCCAAGTCGCTGGAGTCGGCCCAACAGACAGACACCAGGACGGTCCACCCTGAAACGCCCAGGACACACTTTCCTCCAAGAGCACGCTCCTTAGTACGCTCCGAAATCCTACACTCTCCCCTATCCTTCTTCATAGGGTTCTTTTCTATTATTGCTTTATTTGTTTGTTTGTTTTAAGGCAATGACGCATAAGCACTTGAAGGACTTAAAGACACCACTGTGTTCCCAGGCACCCTCAGGCTATGAGCTCCCTGGTGACAGGTTCACTGAAGACCAGGAGCGGGAGTCCTGTGCCTTGAAGGGTGGGGAAGAAGGAGACCCCAGGAGCTACACTGTTGAAGGGCTCAGGCCCATTTTGGGCCAGAGGAAGAAAAGAAGGTAAGTGGAAGGCCAGACTGGGCTTCTGACATTCACCCAGCAGGTCCCAGCCTTCCAGGTCCTCTCATCCTGACAGCTTGTTGTACGAACAGCAAGGCTCCTCCTCACCTGTGTGCACTCAGGACACCTAATAATACTTATCTCCCTAGATGAGCCTCCCCTCCTGGGGGCTCATCTGTATCCTTCATTTCTTTTCTCTGATCTATGGGGGCTAGGGACCCATTTACATTCACGGGTATCCCTATCACACAAAGGCAGAAAACATAAACACCCGGCAAAAGATGGACACGAGAAAGGACAGACCGAAACAAGGGACAGAAATCATGCTCTCACATTATTTCTGGATCTCCTTCATTCAGCTCCCTATAGTTTTTCAAACAGGCCTTTTCTATTTTTCTCCAATCCCAGCCTACAAAGCTGACTGATGAAGCATCTTCTGGGCACTGCAGACAAGAGGGACAGGGTGGACCTCGTACATGGGATATGCAGACCCTAGTTCAATCTCCCCTTGTCCCTGAGAAGCCATCCCTGCCGTATCCCTGCATGATGCTCACAAACCATACCAGTCTCCCTAGCCTGAATCCAATGTTTTCCCCAGTGGGACCCTAAGCATCAATCAGTCCAGAGCCTGAGTTCTACTACATACAGAAAACGCCCCACAGACAGGAAGAGACACTGAAATAAATAAACACTGTTCTCCCTGTCCACTCATATTCCAGAGGGCATATAAGGACCCCAGGGCCCTGGTTGCTCACCTGGTATGGAAGTTCTGAATGTTCACATTTCTATAAGGAGCGGTCTTCCTTTGACACCAAAGTAGCAGGCCTTCTTTGGCAGAGGTTTCTGTAATGATAGCCAAGAGAAAGAGTTCACCCTCACCCGTCACTCACCCAAGTTCTTGTCATTTGTTAAAAGAGACTTCCTAGAGGGCCCATCACCAAAGACATCACCTCTGCAAGAGGAGAGGGGCTGGAAGCCTCTTCCCAGGGACTGACTTCTGATGCCCCTTGAAGGGGCTTAAAAGGGATAATACAGAAGCAACAACAAGGTATGACATAATGAATACCAATCCAGACATCACGGGTACTGGTAACTTGCCTTTCTGATGAAAAAAAAATTTTTTTAATGTGTGTAATTTATAACTTAACTAACCTGTCATTGTCATTGCAACCCACTCCAGTATTCTTGCCTCGAGAATCCCATGGACGGAGGAGCCTGGGGGCTACAGTCCACAGGGTCTCGAAGAGTCGGACACGACTGAGCGACTAACAAATACACACCACCTGTCAATGATCTCATTTAAAATGTATATTCTTAAGTAAATGGAATTCAGAGAGGCCACTGTGTCTGAAATGTATTCCCTTCTATATTCCCTCAGTGATTTAAAAATACTTAAAGGTTTTTATTGGCAAATTCCACGTTTGGCCACTGGGGTTCTGACCAAGGTGGAAAAAAAAAAAACAACAACCAACCACTACTGGGAATTTCCTGGTATTCCAGGGGTTAAGACGACACGTCTACTGCAGGGGGCTCAGGTCCCATCTCTAGTTGGAGAACTAAGATCCCGCATGCCACACAGTGTGGCAAAACAATAAGAACAACAGCCTCCTTGCTGCAACAGCCATGAAGACACTGCTTAGATGTCTCATGGCTGGGAACACAGCACAGAACTGATGTCCCAGCTGCCACTCTCTGAATCCACCCCTGCATCCCCCTGAGGACACACTTCTTCAGGGCTACTCCAGCCCCAGGCTGAGCAAAGGACGGGCACCAAAGTGGGGCCATTCCTGCCGCAAGTGGGACTCCTCTGAGAGCAACTGAGGCTGAGGGACTTCCCATCAGCCCGGCTGAACCTGCCTGAGGACCACTCTGCAAAATGAGATTTTTCTTTCCCAAGTCCTTCTCTCCACAGCACAAGTGTCAGCCAGGCACTAGGCGCCCTGCCATCTACTGCTTCCCTTATCCTCCACAGGCATTTCCCCCAACAAATCTCTAGCATTTCTGCTATGAACTGAATGTCTGTGTGTGTGTGTGTGTGTGTGTTAGTCACTCAGTCGTGTCCAACTCTTTGCGACCCCATGGACTGTAGCCCACCAGGCTCCTTTGTCCATGAGATTCTCCAGGCAAGAGTACTGGAGTAGGTTGCCGTTTCCTTCTCCACTGAAAGTCTGCTGCTAAGGCGCTTCAGTCGTGTCTGACTCCGTGCGACCCCATAGACGGCAGCCCACCAGGCTCCCCTGTCCCTGGGATTCTCCAAGAAAGAACACTGGAGTGGGTTGCCATTTCCTTCTCCAGTGCATGAAAGTGAAAAGTGAAAGGGAAGTTGCTCAGTCATGTCTGACTCTTAGCAACCCCATGGACCCCAGCCTACAAGGCTCCTCCGCCCATGGGATTTTCCAGGCAAGAGTGCTGGAGTGGGTGCCATTGCTTTCTCTGACTGAATGTCTGTGTCCCCCTCAAATTCATGGGTTGGAGCCCTAACCACCAATGTGATGGTACTTAGAGATGGAGCCTTTGGGAGGTGATTAGGGTTAGATGAGGTCATGAGGGTAGGACCCTCATGATGGGATTAGTGCCCTCATAAGATGAGCAAGCTCTCTGCTGTCTCTCTCTGTCTTTCTCTTCCCACCTGTCTTTCTCCCTTCCCTCTTCTTCTCTGCCATGTGAGGACACAGAGAGAAGGCAGCCATCTACAAGCCGAGAGCCCTCACTAGAAACTAACAGTGCTAGCAACCTGATCTTGCACTTTCAGCCAAATAAATTTCTGTTAAGCCACCCAGGCTATGGTATTTTGTATGGCAGCCTGAACAGGTTATGACAGCTTCTAACGCCATCTTGGCACTTGCTTCTTAGAGGACCCAAAGTTTCATACATCCAAACAGCTCCTCAAAACCTGAACATGTGGACTCTCATTCAAAATTGGGCCTTGGCCTTCCATTTCAGTATGAAGTTGACTTTTTCAAATCAAGATAAGTATTCTATAATTACTTCTCTGAAGTTCCCACTTCTAGTTCAGACTTTTCTTTGACCCATAATCCAGATGAAACAACACAACCCCCCAAATTTCGTGTGCTCCAAGAATAATTTGAATGGCTCCTGATCATGTCTCTTATTAATAGCAAATTCCTGGTAAGGAAAAAGACTGAAAGATCTAAGACTTTATTGCAATATTAAGTCATACAGATATTGAAACATGGCACTCCATAGCTAGCTGTTCTGCTATAGACATAACAGCCTGCCTTTGGGGTTCTAGCCAATGGAATTAGTAAGAAAAAGTACAATAGGAGGAGATAATCCAAACTTTTAAAATAAACTTTAAATAAAACTTGGGTTAGTGCTCACTTCGGCAGCACATATACTAAAATTGGAATGATACAGAGAAGATTAGCATAGCCCCTGTGCATGAATGACACAAAAATCTGCGAAGTGTTCCATATTTTAAAATATTGTATTCTAACACACATAGACGAAATCTAGAAAAATGGTACTGAAGAATTTATTCACAGGGCAGCTATGGAGAAACAGACATAGAGAACAGACTTATGGGCATGGGGAAAGGTGAGGAGAGGGTGAGATATATGGAAAGAGTAACATGGAAACTTATATTACCATATGTAAAATAGAGAGCCAACAGGAATTTGCTGTATGGCTCAGGAAACTCAAAACAGGGGCTCTGTATCAGCCTAGAGGGGTGGGATGGGGAGGGAGATGGGAGGGAGGTTCAAAAGGGAGGGGATATATATACTTATGTCTGATTCATGTTGAGGTTTGACAGAAAACAACAAAATTCTGTAAAGCAAATAAATATACTTCAATAAAAAAATAAATTAAAAAAAAACAGGTTAGGTAAGTAAACATACAGAAAGTAGATTAATACAACCTTATAACTGCCACTTACGTTTAGATTTATGATTTTTCTTAAAGATTTTTTGACGTGGACTATGTTTAAAGTCTTTATTGAATTTGTTACAATATTGCTTCTGTTTTGTTTTGGTTTGTGTGGCCCCAAGGCAGTGGATGTTAGCTCCCCAACTAGGGATTGAAACTGTACCCCCTGCATTGGAAGGGAAAGTCTTAACTGCTAGACCACCAGGGAAGTCCCTTAACCTTAGATTTGTAAGTCATTTTGTAAATCATTATTGTTTAGTCACTAAGTTGTGTCTGACTCCTTGTGACCCCATGGATTGTAGCCCACCAGGCTCCTTCCGTCCATGGGATTCCCCAGGCAATAAAAGCCATGAGTTTAACCTAATTTCTGTTTGAATATGTCTGAACACTCTTAGACCATGAATGCTGAAGCAAGTATTTCCCCTGTTGAATTGGCTACTGTAATAAAGCTGACTCTCTCTCACCCCAATTTAATTTTGAGGCATTCAATGGAAGGTTACAAGCCTGTGCCAAATAGCACACGACTGAGGTATACCTCACCCCCTGTAGGTGAAGGTTAAACCTGAAAAGTCCCCACAGAAAACCCTGACGGTGGGTACACAAAGCATGCTATAAATAGGCAGTGTCATCTGTCATTCCATCATGAGCAACCATACGACACACCAAGGAACTGCACCTACTCAGGCTTCTCTGCACTGCCCTCAGCAGCAGATACGGCAACCTCTCGTTTTCCTTCTTAGAAGAGGCCCATCATTTCTGTTGATGGAGAGTGGCTTCTCAAAGAATTCCGTCTAAATAACAATGTCTTTTTCTACATAATAGATGTCATTTAAATAAATTAGACAATTTTTCTGTACACTTACAGAAATTAAGTGAGGTTTTTTTAAGAAATGACTCCATGAAAGTTAAACAAATAAAAAAATAGATTAGCAAACTATCTACTGTTAGGACACTAAAAGACTTCTGTTTGAAGAGATTTATTTAAGCACTTTGCCAGTGAATCGCACTTCTGAATGTTTATTTCCTAGTCATTTGAAAATCTTTCTATCATGATGTGTTTTACAAAAAAACTATGATTTGATTATCTTATCTTGGGCACATTAATAATAATTTGGGGGAAAACCTCTAGTGGATCATACCATTCATAGTTACATTTGAAATAGAAGTAAGTTTTCAATTAATATTATCAGTAACTTAAAATGTAACCGATCAGAAAAACCTGAGGTCAAGTTCACCTCTGTGATATCTGTGGGAAAAGGATTTGCTTCCCATGGGTGGAGGAGCCTGGTAGGCTGCAGTCCATAGGGTCGATAAGAGTCAGACACGACTGAGCGACTTCACTTTCCCTTTTCACTTTCATGCATTGGAGAAGGAAATGGCAACCCACTCCAGTGTTCTTGCCTGGAGAATCCCAGGGACGGGGGAGCCTGGTGGGCTGCCGTCTATGGGGTCGCACAGAGTCGGACATGACTGAAGCGACTTAGCAGCAGCAGCAGCAGTGTAGTAAATGCAATGATGTGAACAAGATTTTTTAACTTGTTCTGCAAAGTGGGTTCAACTGCTTAAATATTTAAATGTAGAAGTATATAAAATTGAGTAAATGATTATAAATTATTCTTTCTTAACAAAGCAGGAACTTTTTAAAAGCATCTCATAATTTTCACAAGCATGAACGGAATGTACTTTAATAAGAGTACATTGTATGAGGGACTTTCCTGGAGGTTCAGTGGTTAAGAATCTGCCTTGCAATGCAGGGGTTATGGGTTTGATCCCCGGTCAGGGAACTAAGATCCCCCATGCCACAGAGCAACTAAGCCCGAGAGCTTCAACTATTGAGCCCAGACACTCCGGAGCCCATGTACCAAAACTAGAGAGTCCATATGTCTGCAGTGAAGATCCCTAATGCACAATTAAGACATGACACAGTCAAATAAATAAATATTTCTTTACAAAAGTCCATTGTATGAAAGTTTTCAAATTCAGGCTCAATAAATTCAAGCTGGCTGCTATTCCTGAGCTTGAATTATTGAGGCTTTAATACCATTATATTTTAGTTTGATCTTTAGAGAAATTCCTAGACAGAATTATAAACAATGCTCTCAGCCCTTACCATTCAGGTGCCTGGTTATCTGTTAGGTTACAAACTTGGAGAAGGTTGAACAAGTCAGACTACACTGAAGTATGATATGCAGCTATGCATTTTGTGATTCAAGTGCTAAACAAGCCAAGTCCTAATTTTAAGAACGTCAATTTGACACTTTTGACAGTGTTGAATTCATCAAAACATTTGGGAACGCAGTGGGCGTAAAAGACTAAAGAGTTGCATCTTCAGTGGCAGGGCCAAGGATTGGGATTATATTACAACAATGAAACAGTTACTGGGCTCAAAGATAGGATGACAATAGAGATTTTGTTTTTTTTTAAAAAAAAGAGGGGGGAGGGAGTGAAGGATAAGAGAGAGAGGAAGTTAAAAATGAACTAAGGAATGAACAAACAGATTTCAATTGATTATCTTTTCGCACTTGGAAAAAAAAGGGTTTCAAGCTGTGAAGTCTAAAGAACTGTTATAATCATGAACTGAAAAGTATAATAAGCAATAAAGAAGCTCAAAAAAAATACTCATTTAAAAAAGCGACTTCTGTTCTGAACATGTGCTCATCTTTTCCTAAATGATTCCACCCCCATGAATGAAACAGCATTGCTGGGGTCTCTTTTTTCATACAAATAGAAAACTCGTGAAAACCCAACTCAGGCATCTTTCATTCAATCATGTAAGTGACTGTTCAGTTTTATAAAACTCTATTCAAACTTGACTTTATCAACTCAATTTTATTCTAAGTATCTATCAGGTTTTTACCCAAGTCATTTACCTTCAACTGAAATATCCTGAATAGCAAAGCGCAGGATGATGGTCCAGATCATACCCAGCGTCATCTTCACGTTGCCATCAACAATTTCTTTAGGTAAGAAAAAACAACAAAAAATGAAGTTAAAGATAACATAATCAGTATATAAAGTTTTCCTATGAGTCTTCTATAAGTTTTGATTTCAGAGCTATTGGAAAATAACATATGGAAAGACGAGTTTCTGTTTTTGTAAGTGTTGTAGCATGTCTAGTTATAAATGTGGTATTCATAACCAAATGTCTCCAGTTTAAATTCTAAGTTAATAATGAGCACACATCTTGCATATGCAAAGGCACTGAAAACAACCCAGGGATTTCCCAGGTTTAAAGACTAGATGTGCTAAGGTTCTAAATAATCAAACACAGAGAACACAGACTCATCTTTACTCTGATTCTTCTTCTCAAGCTCCCCAGTTGGCAGGCTATCGGATTCAGTTGCAAAATAAATGAATGGCAGGGTAGTCTCAGCTCCTGCTAGACTCACCAGGACTCCCAATCTCCCACAGATAATGGAGATCCGTCTTATTAGTTCTTATTAAGAGTCACTGGGCTGGGGAAACCATAATTCAAAAAAACACATGTATACCAATGTTCACTGCAGTACTATTTACAACAGCCAGGACAAGGAAGCAATCTAGATGTTCACTGACAGATGAATGGATAGAAAAGTTGTATGAAGTTCCCTGGTGGCACAGAGAGTAAAGAGTCTGCCTACAATGCGGGGGACCCAGGTTCAATCCCTGGGTCAGGAAGATATCCTGGAGAAGGAAATGGCAACCCACTCCAGTATTCTTTCCTAGAGAATCCCCATAGACAGAGGAGCCTGGCAGGCTACAGTCCATGCGGTTGTGAAGAGTTGGACCCAACTGAGTGACTTCACATTCACATATTTACAAGGGATACAGTCATAAAAAGGAATGAAATTGAGTCAGCTATAGTGATGCAGATGAACCTAAAGTATGGTATACAGAGTGAAGTAAGTCAGAAAGAGAAAAACAAATATCGTATATTAATGCATATATATGCAATCTACAAAAATGGTACTAATGAATCCATTTGCAGAGCAGGAACACAGATGCAGACGTAGAGAACGGACTTGTGCACACAGCAGGGGAAGTTTGTCTTAGGACGAACTAAGAGAAGAGCACTGACTTATATATACTACGAGGTATAAAATATGTAGCTAGTGGGAAGAAGCTGCTCTATGGCACAGGGAGCTCAGCTCGGTGCTCTGTGATGACCTAAAGGGGCGGGATGCGGAGAGTGAGAGGGAGGCTCCAGAGGGAGGGGATATATGTACACATACAGCGGATTCACACTGTTGTATGGCAGAAACTAACACAACATTGTAAAGCAATTATACTCCAATTTTTAAAAAAACTCACTGGGCTGTATAAACTCTTTCTCCTTCAGATGATTAGTCTGACTCTATTTGTTTTTTTGCAAAAAGCATTGAGTTTCTCTTTATTATGTGTAATATAGGAAAAATTATTCAAATTAAAATTATTTTTTAAGGACTGTCACATGCTCTGATTCCTTTCACTGCTGATCACCTCAGTTCCTCCAAAGTCATAATCTTTAAGCTACAATATTTTTCAAACAGAAGTTTTGTCCAGTCCACAGCTGTCGTATCTGTCAGCCTTGCCACAATTATTTTAGGTGGGCCTTTTTGATTGCCAATGGAATACGGACACACTTCAAAATTCCCCATCTGTACTCTTTGGGATCCAATTTTCTAAAGCAATTTACTTCAGGACCATGTTTAGGGTCAGGAGATGGATCTGTCTAGTTCTGGATCTGACACCCTCTAAAAATGTATTAAGGCTTCCCAGATGGCTCAGTGATAAAGAATCTGCCTGACAACGCAGGTGATGCAGATTCAATCCCTGGGTCGGGAAGATTCCCTGGAAAAGGAAATGGCAACCCACTCCAGTATTCTTGCCTAGAAAATTCCATGGACAGAGGAACCTGGTGGGCTACAGTTCATGGGGTTGCAAAGAGTCGGACATGACTGAGCACACACACACACACAAATGCATGAAGTTCAAATCACATCCTAAGTTATCACATCCTAGAACAATAAGATCATTGGGAAAATGGCAATATCGTCTTAAAATTTGGACACTGTGTTCTCAAGATAAATGCCTAAAAAAAGAAGCCATCTTTGTTTCATGTCAATGTTAAAAATAAGTGCTAAATCAATACAGCTAATAAGTTAAAAGCTTAATATACGAGGGGAAAGTATCAGCTCTATTTGACTCTATTCTTTTCAAACAGCCTTAGAGCCTTGTCTCCTGTGCATGTATCCAGAGCTTGGCAAAGAGGCTGACACGGTAGATGGGGGGAGGGAACAGGGAGGGAAGAAGGCAACCAGCTGCAGGCCCACTGCCCTATGGGGAGGTTGGTGCACTTTCCCATCACACCCCATTTACCTTCTGCCCCGATGGACACCAGCTTCACGCCTTTGCTGGCTATGTAATCCAAGGCTTTGTTGACATTAGCGATTTTGTGGAATCGCATTTTCCCTCGGTCAGGTTTGGGCAGCCTTTCCCCTGTCGGGTGAAAAGAGAACCGTGTAGACACAGAGAAAAGAGCCCCTTGATGCGGAATGAAGATGACAAAATTCAGAGCACACACCCTCCTTAAACAAAAATCATTATCTGACTGTTCCTCGTGTGTCTCTAGTTTCTGTAAATCACAGTACTTTCAAGATGAAATGGACCAGAGCACAGGCTGTGCTATGAAGTCCATATGCTTTTCAGACCTGCTGGGAGAGCCTTGTTTGGTCTATGAGCCAATGTTTAAATAAGAAAGAGAGAAGCCAGCTGGGGCCCCCGCAGCAATTGGAGTAGCTGACCAGCTATAAGAAGAAGTCAGGGAGCCTCATTCAAATTGCAGGGCTCATCTCAGACACGGGAGTATGAGGATATCCCGGCAGCCCTGCCTTCATCCATTCTCCAGTCCAATGTCTAAACCAGCTAGCTGACATTCAGGGCAAGGTATAACCCCTCAGAAACTTTGATTCCTGTTTGCAGAGTTAAGCCAATATGTACACTGGCTTTTGGCACGAAAGACAATTTTTGGAATACACACTAGCCAGACTAAACCTGGACAGGGCAGCCTGGTGAGGAGTTATATAAATGTCATTTTCTCTTCTCTCATTCTGTTTCGAGGTGGGTGGCAGAAACATTATTTTAATAAGTCCGTTTTAAACAGAATTCGCTCCTCTTTTAGAAGAGAAAAATAACTCCAGACAGATTGCTCTTTGGAAAGTTTTCTTTGCCAATAATACCATGTTCTTGCCCAGCCAGGTTCAAAGGGAGCTTAAAAAAAAAAAAAAAAAACAGATGCATATATATCTACTGCTCAGACAAAATGGGTATAACACCTACAAAAAATGTTTAAGACTCACCTGAGATGACTTCCAAAAGTAGCATGAGCTTAAGGCCATTCCGGAAATCTTCCTCGATGTTCTCGATCTGAGTGCCAGCTTTCCTGAGGTGGGAGTTGCACCAGGCGGTGAAGGTCTGCGACAGAAGCAAAGAGTGCTGAGCACAGCTCTGCTGACACCCAGTGCCCCTCTGTGAGGACCACACCCAGCGTCGCACACCTTCTGGGCCACAGGAGGATGGGGCATCTTGGAATTGGATAGAAAGAATGATTGGAAGCCCAAAGGTAAGATATAAGTAACATTTCCTCTTTAGAGACTAAGAAAAGGAAGTCATTTATTTGGTCTAACCACTTGAGGAATTTTTGTTCAGTTTAAACAGGTACTACTTTTGGAATTAACACATACACACTACTATATGTAAAGTGGATAACCAACAAGGACCTACTGTATGGCACAGGGAACTTTATTCAACGGTTTGTAATAACCTATAATGGAAAACTGCAAGGAGATCCAACCAGTCCATTCTGAAGCAGATCAGCCCTGGGATTTCTTTGGAAGGAATGATGCTAAAGCTGAAACTCCAGTACTTTGGCCACCTCATTCGAAGAGTTGACTCATTGGAAAAGACTCTGATGCTGGGAGGGATTGGGGGCAGGAGGAGAAGGGGACGCCAGAGCATGAGATGGCTGGATGGCATCACGGACTCGATGGACGTGAGTCTCAGTGAACTCCGGGAGTTGGTGATGGACAGGGAGGCCTGGCGTGCTGCGATTCATGGGGTCGCAAAGAGTCAGACATGACTGAGCGACTGATCTGATAATGGAAAAGAATCTGAAAAAGAATATATATTATATATATATATATATACATACACGCATATATCCTCCTTAAAGCACTGCATGAAGGAACTATTCCGTGCCCAGTCACTTCAGTTGTGTCCGACTCTTTGCAACCCATGGACTGTAGCCCATCAGGCTCCTCTATCCATGGGATTTTCCAGGCAAGAATACTGGAGTGGGTTGCCATTTCCTCCTCCAGGGGATCTTCCCCACTTAGGGATTGAACCGGCATCTCCTCTGTCTCCTTCACTGCAGGCAGATTCTTTACAGCTGAGCCATCGGGGAAGTTCGTGTGTATATATATACATATATATATACACACACACACACACACAAACACACACATATATGCACATATATACACACAGACAAACACATATATATATGCACACATATATATATATAACTGAATCTGTGTGCTGTATACCTGTTAGTAAATCAACTATACTTCAATAAAAAAATAATAAAAAAATTTTAAAAGGTACTGTGTTTTTATACCAATGCCATTGCCTTCTGAAAACCTCTTATTCTGTAAGAAAGACAGATTAAATTAGGATGTGCATACAAGAAAAATCTATGTGCTTACAGAACAGATGAATAAATAACCCTTACAGAATGTTCAAAATGTCATACTTTAGAGCAGAAGGTGGGAGGTGTAGTAAGAAGGGGAAGAAAAGAGGGACTCATAACTACTAATTATCTACAACTAGTTTATCCTGGATGAACAACAATTTTAAGCTAGTAACTGAATCAATTAAACAAATTTGCAGTATAGTCAATCATTACTAATAATAATAACAGCAAGAGTAATAATAGTGACCTCCTACTGGCATATTCCAGGCCCTGGGTTAGACCCCAGATTTCAAAGACAATTAGATAGAGCTCTGCCCTAGAAAGGTTCAGATTCCAGTCAAGTTAAGAAATAACTAAGGCAATATTAAGCAGAAATATGAATGATATACTAAGGGGTATCCGAAGTCATTCTGTTTATTTTTCAAGCTTCTTTTAACTTGGCTTCCACTTGTGCACTATTTCCTGCCAAAACCAGATTAGAAATGCTTCTGGCAGCTGCTGGCTAAGAATGCAAACTGTCCCCTTGTCACACAACAGCTGCTGGGCTCAAGAACAAAGTGCCCAGCACACTACGCTGGAGGGAGACTCACAAATAGGGTTTGTGCTGTAGATAAGAAAATAAACCTCTCAGAAATAGACTTTTTCCAAGTTAGAATACAAAAAGACAGAGTTTCCATTAAAATGATTTTCCTGGATAATAAAAAGGATTTTCAAATTTGACTAATAGTTATTTCAAGAACTATGTGAAAGGAATTTGCAGCAGCACAGACGGACCTGGAGATGATCATACCAAGTGAAGTAAGTCGGAAAGAGAAAGACAAATACCATACGATAGCACTTCTATGTGGAATCTAAAATATGACTCAAATTAACTTATCTACAAAACAGAAAGGACTCACAAACACAGAGAACAGATTTGTTGTTGCCAAGGGGGAGGGGGTCAGGGGTCAGGAGAGAGAGGGATTGGAAGGTTAGATAGTAGATGCAAACCATTATATATAGAACGAATAAACAAGAAGGTCCTAACTGTATATTCTATATATTCAGTATCCTGTGATAAATCACAGTGGAAAAGAACACACACAAAAAATGAATATATATGTATAACTGAATCACTCTCCTGTACAGAAGAAATTAACACAACATTGCAAATCAACTCTACTTCAATAAAATAAAAAAAAGAAATATGTGATGGCATTAAATTCTAGGGTAAAAAGAAAATGTAGGTATTTGCTTAGATTTACAATAATAAATGTTACTGTGAGAGCCTAAACTAATAATTATTTCTCCCAAAACACACCTAAACTTTATTCCAGTCTAAACAGAGAGATACCTTAAGTCATATACTCTAGATCTGCACCTAATCAATATGATAGTCACTGACACACATATTTAACTATAATTAATTAAAATTAAAGGAAATAAAATTTTAGTTCCCCAGCTGCACAAGCCACCTTTCAAGTGCTCAAAAGCTACACAGGACTAGTGGCGGCTATGCTGGATGGAGTAGACATGGAACGTGAAAGTTCTACTGGACAGTGCTAGTCCAGATAATCATCATTCCTGTTCTGAAGCTAAGATTATTAACAAGAGTCTATTATCACCTATCTATTATTTCAAGAATCTATTATTCAAAATTCAAGGGGTACAGAAAGGTATAAAGGAGAAAGCTTCCCTCTCCACTCCTGGTCACCCAGTTCTCGGTCACCCAGTTTCCTTCCCCAGAGGGAACAACAAAGAGATTCAGTTTCTTGCGTTTCTCTTCAACAACATTCTACACATGTGTAAACACAGATACATACATCATTTTCTCTATCCCTTTAACATAAATCACAATATACACATTGTTCTGCACCTGGATTTTTAATTTATGGCTGATTCATGTCAATGTATGGCAAAAACCACTACAATATTTGTAATTAGCCTCCAAACTAATACAATTATGTAAAGTTTAAAAATAAAATAAAATTTAAAAACAAATAAATAAAATAAATTAAGAAAATAAACATTCAGCAATTGCTTTAACCAAAAAAAAAAAGAAAGAAAGAAAGAAAAATATAACCCAGGGATCATTCACTATCAACAAAGATCACTCCTTTTTATGGCTGTATAGTATTCTATTATTGTAAATATACCATCTTTTTTGAACTAGTTCCTTGGATGAACATTTTAGGCTGCTTTCAGATAACCAAGTTCATATAGTTAAAAAACTTCCCAGGCCCCATTTTCAGCAAGCAAAACTACTTTGAAAGTAGTTTTTCAGTTTTTTTCTGACAATACTGAGACTAACCATATTCTTAATCTTTTGGGAAAGGTACAAGAGAATATAGCAGGTTGTGATTTTTTTTTAATGGAATTAATAGAGAAAAAAATTAAAAACTCAACTCAGAAAACTCAGCTCAAAAAAAAATCTTTATTGAGTTGTCTTTATCTAGATTCTACTTTAAAATGTGCAAATATTGCTGGTGTAAATTTCCTTACTTTGTTACCATGTTATTTAAGGCCCTTCATAATACAAGTATCAGAAGCACTTCTGGATAGAGCGCCAAGTCTGTTCATGAAGTCAGTGCAGTTCCTGACCCCTCACTGTGGAACACTGTGAACGTCTGTTGGATACCACCTTTTTATAGGCATGCATACAATGAAGGTAATTTACCATAGATAATTATTCAGTTGTGCTAAGCCAGAGAATGAATTGAATCTACAAGGTCAATTTAGTCAGTTAAGTGTAATGAAGTTTCACTTTCTTTAATGAGTATTCTGAAGGGCCAATAAATGTGGTGACTAACTTCAATGCAAAAAAGGACCCCAATGGCTTTGTGATAATAGCTTGCAAAGAGGCCAGTACATTCTGAAAAGGAATTTTAAGCTTTATTAGACTGTTTAATTTTCACTCTATTTACAGTTTTCATTACGTGGCCCACAGAGACCATTTCCATGCCTTCCCCATTGTCCCCTGCTTCCGTAAAAAGCTGCAAATCATGGAGGAGATAGAAATGAAATCCATCACAGAAGCAACAAAATCCCACACATTGTACCTAAAAGGCATCTTCGTGGATTTTCTTGTTACTTGATGGCAATGTGCATCTTTAAGGTCCCTGCAAACTAAATCTTGGAGAACTGAAATGGAACCAAGGTATGTCCATGTGGTTTTGAAAGGAGGCTCCTTGGGTCAAACCAGATTACCAAGGCAGGTGTCCTTTCTGAAAAGGAATGGTGTTCTATAAACCAGACACAGTCCCACGAGGAAAGAGGTCAATGTATCCCAGCCTAGAGTCCATCTCAGACGCTGCCTCGTCACATTAAGGCTCTCTAACCTCCTCCCTTGCCTCCAACTCAAACCTCCCTCTCTCTCTCTCTCCTAGAAAAGAGCTACTTCTCTGCTCCTGTTCACCTAGTGATAAACACATATACTTTTTTTTTTTAGTATTCATTTACTTGGCTGTCAGGTTTTAGTTGTGGCTCCAGGATCTTTTGTTGCAGCATACAAGCTCTCGAGTTGTGGCTCTTGGGCTTAATTGCTCCATAAGCATGTGGGATCTTCCCAGACCAAGGACTAAACCCGTGTCCCCTACATTGGCAGGCGGATTCTTAACCATGGGACCACCAGGGAAGTCTCTATAGATCCTTTCTGCATCTTAAAATTAAGCACATTAAAAAAATCTTTCTGAGCCTCACAAAGAGAACCAAGATGGGAAAAACATAACCATCTACTCACAGATAGAAAAGGCTGACGTTCCTAGTCCTTCTCACCCTCCTAAGATACTCATGACAAAGCTAAGGGAATGATGGACCTTAGAGATGATCATACTAACTGAAGTAGGTCAGAGAAAAATAAGTATCATATGATATTGCTTATATGTAGAATTTTTAAAAAAAAAGGAATACAAATGAATTTATATACAAAATAAAAATAGACTTACAGACATAGAAAAGAAACTTATGGTTACCAAAGGGGAAGGGGAGAGGATAAATTAGGAGTTTGGAATTCACAGATACACCCTACTATGTATAAAATAGGTAACCAACAAGGACCTCCTGTATGGCACAGGAAACTATACTCAATATTTTGTAATAACCTATAAGGGAAAAGAATCTGAAAAAGAATAGACATATGTATACCTGAATCACTCTGCTGTACACCTGAAATTAACCCTTTAATCAATTATACTTCAATAAAAAATAAAATAAATACATATGGATTTATTTCTTTAAAAGCTAAGGGAATGAGTGTTTAGTCACTGAAAGATGGAAAGGCACGGGAGTCTTTGTCTCACTGTGTATACATTCCTTTGGCAGAGGAGTAAATAATAGCATTTCCCCCTGAAATATACAGAATCATAACCCATGAGTCACCGGCCAGGAAGGACAGTGGGTGCAGATTGGTCTCCCTGCTCATATGGCACCCTCCCTGGCCACTGTACTGAAACTCTGAAACAACAGAGAGCAGAGGAAAACAACTGGGGGTTAAGGCTCTGTGCCCACGACTTGTAGTAGTATGTTTTCATGTGAAAAGTCTGAAGGATATTCAAATGATCAGCAGGTGCACCTCCACTGTACTCCTGAACATAATCTAGAGAGCCAGAAAATGCTCTTCAACCCCTAAAACATGGTGGTTGAGAAAAATGTCAGTTGGAATGGCCAAAACCTGGAAGCAACCTAAATGTCCATTGACAGATGAATGGATAAAGAAAATGTGGTACATATATACAATGGAATATTACTCAGTCATAATAAAGAATGCAATAATGCCACCTGCAGCGACATGGATGCACCTAGAGATTGTCATACTAAGCAAAGTGTGTCTGAGAAAAACAGATATCATATGACATCACTTATATGTCTTTCTAAATATGACACAAAAGGACTTATTTACAAAACAGAAACAGATTCACAGACAGAAAACAAACTTATAGTTACCAAAGAAGAAAGGTTGGGGAAGGGGGTAAATTAGAGGAGTTTGGGATTAACATACACACTGCTGCTGCTGCTAAGTCGCTTCAGTCGTGTCCGACTCTGTGTGACCCCATAGACGGCCGCCCACCAGGCTCCTCTGTCCCTGGGATTCTCCAGGCAAGAACACTGGAGTGGGTTGCCATTTCCTTCTCCAATGCATGAAAGTGAAAAGTGAAAGGGAAGTCGCTCAGTCATGTCTGACTCTTCACGACCCCAGCCCATGTCTGACTCTTCACGACCCCATGGACTGCAGCCCACCAGCCCACCAGGCTCCCCGTCCTGGGATTCTCCAGGCAAGAACACTGGAGTGGGTTGCCATTTCCTTCTCCAATGCATGAAAGTGAAAAGTGAAAGGGAAGTCGCTCAGTCATGTCGACTCTTCACGACCCCATGGACTGCAGCCCACCAGGCTCCCCCGTCCCTGGGATTCTCCAGGCAAGAACACTGGAGTGGGTTGCCATTTCCTTCTCCAATGCATGAAAGTGAAAAGTGAAAGGGAAGTTGCTCAGTCAGGTGTCCTGGGATTCTTCACGCCACCCTCAGTCGTGTCTGACTCTTGACCCCATGGACTGCAGCCCACCAGGCTCCCCCGTCCCTGGGATTCTCCAGGCAAGAACACTGGAGTGGGTTGCCATTTCCTTCTCCAATGCATGAAAGTGAAAAGTGAAAGGGAAGTCGCTCAGTCATGTCTGACTCTTCACGACCCCATGGACTGCAGCCCACCAGGCTCCCCCGTCCCTGGGATTCTCCAGGCAAGAACACTGGAGTGGACTGCCATTTCCTTCTCCAACACATACACACTGCTATATATAAAACAGATGACCAAAATGACCTGCTATATAGCACAGGGAACTCTACACCTGAAACACACTAGAAATCGACTGTACTCTAATATAATATAAAATTTTTTTTAAAAGAAAGAAAAATGTCAGTTGTAGGAGTTTCCTAAGAATATCTGTTAGCATGAATTGCTATCTCCATTCAGAAGCCGGACCTTCTTCTTTGAAGAACTTACTAGCAAAGTTCCCAGTCCATAGAAACTCTGTTGCCTTTCTCAAAGTTAAATTATATGTCACGATAATCAGTACACTGTGCTTAATGACAAAAAAGTACTTATATCCTCACTGAAATGTCGAGATACGCTTGAGTTATTGAACATTATGCATTTGTATTTAGTTTCTTTTTAAGTTAATTAAGCCTACAGATATAACAACCTACATCGTAGATTATTCCAAAGAGAGAGGGGAAAACAACATCTTTCCATGAAAATGAGTACTATCTGTGATTAATTATATTGTTAAAATAACACAAGTTTGCAGCTCTACCTGGGAGACATCATCATCTGACACAAAAAAGGACCAAAAGAAAAGAAAATCAGTCCTGAATCTGACACAGGTCTCTGAGTATGAGTCCATTTCACGCCATCAGTTAGTTGTTAATTCTTCTAGCAATAAGGCTGTAGGACTGGGCTGGCTCCTGTAAGACTACCCTTGTTCAATTTACTATTCCATTTTCTCCAAACAAAAATCTGGCAACATAACAGATATCAATTTCCTTTATATTTTGTGAGCCAGCTTTTATTTTCATAATAACTACATAAAATACTAATTTGAGGTCACATTTCCTAACATGGAGACTCACTTCAGTCATTGGGCATTTCTGAATGAAACAGAACAGGGTTTACCGAGGGCTGGGGCATTTGGGCACAGCAGCATGAAGTTTGGGCTAGGTAAGCCTGAATAACTTTCAGCTTTTAAATCCACTAATTATAAAACAACATTGTCACTGGGAGTTTGGGGTTGGCAGATGCAAACTATTAGATAAAGAATGGATAAACAACAAAGCCCTACTCTATAGTATGAGTTGGTGATGGACAGGAGGCCTGTAATTCATATTCAAAATACGACTGAGCGATGATCTGATCTGATCTGATCAGCACAGGGAGCTGTAAATATTCAATATTTTTAAAAGAAAAGAATAAATGTAATATAAATAACTGAATCTCTTTGCTGTACAGTAGAAATTAATACAACACTGCAAATCAACTATACTTAAAAAGCAGCACTGTCTATCAGGTCAAAACCAGTTTAAGGCAGCATCAGAGTTTTCTACAATTTTGAGTCGCTTATCATTTACTGTCGTCCTGTGAGTAAAGACATCAAGAGGGTCAGAGTGTGGATTCCTGGCCAGATCCTCTGGGCAAGACAACTGAGCCCCAGGTGAGCAGAAATAGTGGTCCCCAAGAGAGAGTGGAGGGCCGGGTCCAGCTCACTATCATGGCTTGGAACTCAGATTCTATTTCTGACTCT
Source organism: Bos mutus (assembly GCF_027580195.1). Classification (NCBI taxonomy): domain Eukaryota; kingdom Metazoa; phylum Chordata; class Mammalia; order Artiodactyla; family Bovidae; genus Bos; species Bos mutus. Next base: position 36,304,383 of record NC_091644.1, read on the forward strand.
GACACCACGCAATTATTTGTCCTTCATGTCCTGACACTTTCCCAGCTACCAAAAAAAACCGCCCCAATCAACTTATGAAATTATTCAAAAGGTTATCAGGAGAAGAAATACAAAGGCCAGCTGGGCAACACAATCTATTATCACAATAGCTCTGAACTGCCTCCTGCAAAAAACTATTGAAAACTACAACTCTGTTAAGTCAATTTTCTAACAACGCTCCATTTCTTTTTCTACTTACAATAATCATTATAACCGTTTTTTTTTTTTCCACTTCACAAATTCCCAATTTGCCAGGATTGCTTCTAATTACTATCCTGGTCCTTTTTTAATATTTGAAAAGTAAGGCAGGGGGTGGGAGTGTCTAGGAAGATACACACATTTTGTAAAATGTCTGGTTAAGGGAGGAGAAGCGGGGCAGCTCTGGCATTTTAAGTAAGGAGGCATTGCCCTCCTCAAGGGCAGAGAGTTGCTCCTCTGAGGGGGCAGATCCATGCAACCCACGTGGCTGGTAGAGGCAGTCATGCTAGTTCACCTCAAAGTTTCCCCACCCCTCATCCAGAAAGACCCTGACCCATGCATCATGGGGGAACAGCCCTGGGTGAGTTTGCACGATGCCACAATGCCCGGAATCACATCAGAAAAACACTCCAGAATCACATCAGACAAATCAGCAGAGTGACTTTAAATTGAAAGGGTCAGACACTCTGCCAACTTTAAAAACATTTAAAAGGTGTTTCTCAGGATCAGGGACACAAGAGAACAGTCTGGTGGTTGTCAGGGGGAGGAGTTGGGAGAGGGATGGCGTGGAAGAGGGATAGAGTAGAAGGTTGGGGTTAGCAGATGCAAGCTTTTATATAGATAAAAACACCCACTGCTGTTCTCTTGTGCTCTTACACGATCTATATTTGCAAAATATTTTCCAGGCCCCTACAATTCATCATACTTCCCAACCAACTCATTGTATTAGGTTCATGGATCATTGCTTAGGGAAGAAATAAGCCACGGGATTTGTAGAGGCAAACTATTATTTATAGGACGGATAAACAACAATGTTTTACTGTATAGCACAGAGATCTATATGCAAAAGTCTATGAGAAACCATAAGGGAAAAGGATATAAAAGAAAAAGACTTTATATGTGCATGTAACTGAATCACTTTCCTGTACAGCAGTAACACAACCCTGTAAATCAAGTATATGTCAATTTTTAAAAAAGAACAAAATTTAATGCAATTGCAGGGGCGGGGGGAAAGGTGTTTCTGCTGGTGTTTAACATTAGAATAGCTCTCAGGACTCAGCAGTCACTCACAATGGTGACCAACTGTTCAGTACAATGAACATTGACTAATCATCAATCAAGATCATAATGATCTTCAAAAAATTCCAAGTCTTCAAGGTTGCCAAGCACCCAAGCACACTTTTCAATTACACACAACATTTTAAAAAAGTGAATCAAAGCAAGAAGTAAGTAAGTAGAAGAGTGTTCCTTCTAAGGACGCTGCATGCGCTGCAATCAATTACCAGACATCTCGTAAGTCCATTTGGGGCCCTAACAGTCTCATAACTGGCATAACCAGGCAGCTAACGGCATGGTGGGTAGCCCTTTTATTCTCTGGCCATAAATCTTTGCTTAGTCTCCAAGATCCTGCTGGATAACATAGCACACAACAGCTCAGGTTAGCAGTCCTTAAAAATCACCAGTTCTAAAAGCCTGAGCTTGGCTCTGTGACCAACTCAGCGTCTGGTGTGGGCAAGTCAGCTCATCTTTCCTGTGACTTTTTTTCTTTTTTTAAATTTCATTGAAGTACAACTGGCTTGCCATGTTGTGTTAATTTCTGCTGTATAGCAAAGTGACTCAGTTATACACATATATATTTTCGTCATATTCTTTTTCATTATGGTTTATTACAGGATATTGAATATAGCTCCCCGTGCTAGACAGTGGGACTTGTTGTTTATCCATCCTATAAATAATAGTTTGCCTCTGCCAATCCTGTGGCTTATTTCTTCCCCTAAGCAATGCATCATGAACCTAATACAACGAGTTGGCTGGGAAGTATGATGAATTGTAGGGGACTGCAAAATATTTTGCAAATATAAATGCTACAGGAACACAAGAGAACAGCAAGCAGTAGGTGATGGAAATTCAAAGAAATTTGAGGTGCTTTGGGGTTTCAATGGAAAGGGAAGTAAGTCACTGCATAGAAAAATAAAGACAGTCCATGGTCACAATTTATGTCTACCTGAGCATAGGAGATACTCCACCTCTGATAAACGAGTATAAACGCACTGTCAGTTCAGCACATTTCATAGACTGCTGCTATACACAGACAGCGAGGGATGCACGGACCCAGAACCACACCAGTTCTCTACCTTTCCTGGTTTATCACATAAACTCACCCCACCATTCAAAGAAACGAGGACACCACTGGCATATCTTAACTTCCTCAGGGTACAAGGTGCTTACAATACTAGTGTTTGCTCATAAAGAGTAAAAATATTTTGTCCATGCATTAAAAAAAAACTTACTCCTAAGGCAGAGTTAATATGAAGGGCTACATGGAAATCAGAATTTGGTTCATGATACATTAGATACAAACAGCCTTAAAGTTAACTCATGCAAAAAGGCAAATTCCATTGCACTCCATTGCAAATGGAAGGCCCACAACTGGTTTCTCAGGCTTTCCACATGCCCACAGGCACAGATTATGCATCAAAGATCCACAAAATGAACACAGTAGTCTCCGCTGCTGCTGCTGCTAAGTCGCTTCAGTCATGTCCGACTCTGTGCAACCCTAGAGACGGCAGCCCACCAGGCTCCCCCGTCCCTGGGATTCTCCAGGCAAGAACACTGGAGTGGGTTGCCATTTCCTTCTCCAATGCATGAAAGTGAAAAGTCAAAGTGAAGTGGCTCAGTCATGTCCGACTCTTAGCGACCCCATGGATTGCAGCCTACCAGGCTCCTCCGTCCATGGGATTTTCCAGGCAAGAGTGCTGGAGTGGGGTGCCACTGCCTTCTCCGCAGTACTCTCTAGTCCTGCCTTATTCACCTTTGTATCACCTAATGAACGCAGCACCCAGCAGGTACACCTGTATGAACCCATACAGAGCCAGGACCCATTCAAGTTTTTAATACTTCAAGCTTAAATTGTGACAATTTCAGTCATAAATAAGTTGGAGCCTTAACAGTACCAACATACAGCTTTTCATCTGAGTATCAGGAATACACATAAACACAAATTTAATGACTCAAAGACAAAGTAAAAAAAAAAAAAAGAGAGGCAGTCTTTTCCCACTGATTCATCCCCAACAAATACTGCCTACAAGTAGGATTCAGGCTTTCTTTCTAGGCAATGTGAGAATAGCTAACAATCTCTAATTAAGGAGTGTCAAAGCCTATGAGCAACTCAAGTAGGGCTGTCACCATGAGAGGGCTTTAAGGACTTGGTAAGGGAGCAGGAAAAATCCTCTCAGAAATACCTGGTGGGTGACACCATCACCTGGAACATTCTAAAAATGTCTGTGAGAGTGACACACAGGGAAGCTGGGATTTTTTTTTTTTTCCTGCACCACACATTTTGTGGGAAACTTGGTTCCCTGACCCCCAGCTTGGAAGCTCAGAGTCCTAACCATTGGGCCGCCAGGGAATTCCCAAAGATGGGATTTTTGTTTTGTGTTCCAGACACTTTATCCTGGGACACAGTGGCACTCAGTAACTATTTGCTGAATAACATCTTGTTTGACTTTTTGGGACAAAGAAGACAGCTAACAGATTTTTTAAACTGAAAAAATAAAAACCACTGCAGAGCTAGAAGTCTCTATCTGGTCAAGTTCCAGGCTTTTGAAGATTCTTATTATGTCAAACTTAACTAGAGAACCCTTAAATGTTTAAAAAAATAAAATAAAAAGGAGTCTATAATCTTGTCTCCCAAAAAATGGCTCACTACTCATAAAAATCCTCACTACTGAAGAGAATCTAAAAATAGAATCTGGCTAATGGGTGACACCTGAAGTGGGGAGGGTAAAAATGGCTTTCCCAGCCCTTGAAAACACAGTCCTAACCAGCTCTGGTTTTCATCATGAATTTTAGGCTTCAATCACCAGGTTCATAAAACTGACTTCCATTTAGTCCCTGGATGTTCAGAATAGATAAAAAAAATGTGCTAATGATCCTCAAGGCTACCTGATGGGACAAAAATGCTTTTCAGGTTTTAAACAAAGCCAAGTCTAGCCCAGACTAATTCTGGTTTAAGGAATGATCTGTCTGATATACGGAGTCTCCTTCATAACTTCCAGAAAGGATGGGACAGATTAAAGTCATGGAATTTGGAAAGAGGAAATAGCTAAATAAGGTAATATAGGGAGGTTCAAGAGGGAGGAGATATACGTATACCTATGGCTGACTCATGTTGATGTTTGACAGAAAACAACAAAACTCTGTAAAACAACTACCTTCAACTAAAAAATATATAAAATTTTAACATAATAAAGTACTTTATGTTAGGAAAAATCTGAGCTCTGAAGGTCAAGTGGTGCACTGGCTACAGCACCCCTTCCACGCTATTCTACAGCTCATGTATCTAACCAATAGATGAGTGAGCAATGCAGCCCGGTTCTTTTCTACAGAAGGGAATGCCTTTTGTTCAGTTCAGGGACAATCCTCCTTGCTCCCATCGAACAGAATCTGCTGCTATTCGGACATTAGTTTCAATACTCCTAATCTATAAATGTACAACTGTACTTTAGATTCTCTTTTGAACCAGCTGGAACACCTCTCCAGTTTTCTCATGAGTTAGTTAAACATCATCTTTAACACGTATTTATTTTTCTGCTTATATGAGAGTCATGATTTTACCTTTACTTAAGAACTGTCTTATAGAGTCTTTCTTCTAAAAAGAGGTAAACATTCAAATGTGCTAAAATATTCACTATTCCAATCTAAATTTTACTGATCTGATTTTGATGAAGGCCAGTAGTAATCAATGCACAAGAATGATATCTGCAGAAAACAAACACACGGTTACCAAAGAGGGATGAGGGTGGGGGAGCGATAAATTAGTAATTTAGGGTTAGCAGATACAAACTAATATATATAAAATAAATGACAAGGTCCTACCTACTGTAGAGCACAGGGAACTATAGTCAATATTCTGTAATAAATCATAATGGAGAAGAATGCAAAAAAAAGCTAAATATATATATATATATATATATATATACACATATGTATGGATATATAACTGAATCACTTTGCTGTATACCAGAAACTAACACAATATTGTAAATCAACTATATTACAATAAAAAATAAAAAGGACATGAACAAAAATGTTACAAAAAAGAATGAAACAGTGAACTAACTGGAGTCTATCACTTGCTGATATTAACGACAGTACACGTCCCTTGTCCTGTGAAAATGACAACTGTCAGAAGTCTCAGCTTACTGCATTCCTTTTTCATTTCAATCCCAATGTGTGTCCCCGTGTTCCCTCTTACACAGATCACCATAAATAATATTGGATTTGGGTTGAATTATTTAGCACTTTTCTCTGTTTCATAAAAAATCAAACATTTCTCTGGAGGCTAAAGTATATTTCCATCTGTTAATTTCCTCCCCACTCAAGAAAATTCCCTACAAACATTTTATTACCACTTACAGGAGTCTTCATTACTCATTCCCTATTTCTTACTTTTCAGCTGCAATTACTCATCTTTACATCTCTATAGCCCTCAAGACAGAGGCAACCTAGCAAGGACAGCAACAGTTCTCTGAGCCACAGACCAGGTACTAGTTTGCAATCCAAACTACCTTTAATTCCAAGGGATGTTTTTCAATTCTTGAGAGAACCGACTTGTGGACACAGCAGTGGAAAGAGACGGTGGGACAAATTAAGAGAGCAGCATTGACAGATATACATTACCACGTGTAAAACAGCTAGTGGGGAACTTCTGTATAGCACAGGGAGCTCAGCTTGGTGCTCAGTGGTGACTAGATGGGTGGGAGGGAGGCTCAAAGGGAGGGGATTTATGTATACTTACCGTTGATTCAACACTGCTGTACAGCAGAAACCAACATAACACTGTAAAGTAATTATCCAGTTAAAAATAAATTTTCTAAAAAGTTACAGCTTTCTGTCTTCTAAAGGGCAATTAAATGATCTTGATGAAACTCCCCATCTTAACTGTTAAATGGAAAAAAAGGAAGTTAAGATTAGCAATATGCAATTACTTCCCAAACAATTTTAGGACTGGAAGCATATGCGTACCAAATCAAATATCCACAGAATCAAAGTTTTGGTCATTTTTGTTTTAAAGTATTAGAACCAAAAAAAAAAAAAGATAAGTTCAAAGAACCACATGAAAGCTACTGATGCCTGGTCATCTGAGCTTAGAGATTTCCTGAGGCCAACAACCTGACTTAGCCTCTGGCTGGGAGTTGCGTGGGGTCACACCTGCCTCCCGCAAGCTGGCACAACCTCGGTGAAGAATTCCTTTGAGGACTTTCTGGTAAGCAAGCATTTAAGGCTCCCAACAAACAGCCTTACATATGATTGATCCTGAGCTATGCTTCCCAAAATAACTTGTTCCCTTGGAGCCTGGGTAATTATCTGCAAGACACGGCTCTGGGTCAGGGCACACCCAACTGTTCCTTGGTTATAGGCAAGAGCAGCATTCATTGTACTTTCATGACCCTCTTCTTGAGGATGAATTCAAGCTTAAAGAAAAGCTTACTGATGTTTTTCCCCCTCCCCGTCCCCTCCCCCCAGTCCATCCTGGCAACTGGGGAAGCAGCTTGTTCTACCCAGACAGCAAAATAAATATACTTTAATTCAACTTCACCATATTGTTACTATTTTCAGGGACCCAAATAAATGGTTGCCTACACAGAAAAATTAAAAGTGCTTATTTTGAAGGAAATGGCTCTCTGGAATACGCCACATGCTTTGTGCTGGTGGTTTGAACCCTAGCACGGTTCTAAGTGGGTAACAGTCCCCAGTCAGTTCCATCCACAGGTTTTCACTACATACAGGGAAAGCTCTGGAAAGCAGAAGGGCTACGAAAAAGGGAAGCTGCGCATTTCCAAAGCTCCTGCCACTGGAGGGAATCAGGCTGGCACTTCCTCCATCAAGAAGTTCTTCCCTAGGGCTCATGCTGAGGGCAAAGTGTTCAAAAGTCTTCATATCCTAAGCCATTTAGACAATATATATTATAGTGTAAAACATAAATATATGCTTTTCAACTATGGCCTCAAGTCATCTAGCAGGCAATAGGACAAAATGTTAACACTGGTTTTCTCTATGGTGTGACTTTAAAAAATTTCTTCTCCATATTTTCTGTAATAAAGACATATGACTTGGGCAATTATTTGAAAATGTATCTCCAAAAAGTAGTTTAGGAAAGCCTATACAATCTGTTAGGTTAGATTCTCTGCCCTTCTCTGGTTAGCTGTAATTATGCTAACTAGCTTTACTTTCCTCAGCCTTTGTCATTCTACCTGAAAAAGGAAAGCGACTTAAATTGGACATACTCCAGCAAGTCTAAATTTCTGAAGTTAATCACTTGATAAAGTGCTACTTCAAGGCTTTTTTTGGGGGTAAGTTTCACAGCAGAAATCCCTAGTTCAATATCACATTTTAAAATGTCATATAAAATAGGTAAGTGATAAGAACCTACCGCATAGCACAGAGAATTATACTCAACACTCTGTAATGGCCTATATGGGAAAAGAATCTTTAAAAAGACAAGAATGGACATATGTCTATGTATAACCGATTCACTTTGCTATATTCCTGAAGCTAATACAACATTGTAAATCAACTATACTCCAGCAACAACAAAAAATGCCCCGTGGAGAAGGTACACCCTGTCCAAGTCCAAGGCCATGGAAGAGAAATCCTTTGGAGTCCTTAGTGTCTAGTTACCCAGACACCAGTGACAGCAATAGACCCACGGTCACCCTCCAGGTATTTCTGACAGCAATTTCCCTGTTTCCTGACCAAGTCCTTAAAGGACTCCCATGGCGACTACTCTATCTGTGTCTCATCACAGAAGGGACAATTTCACATTAAACACAATTTTATCTGACATTAAATATACTTATTCCCACTTTACTATCAGACTTTCAAGTCTCTAAAGATATGTATAATTTTTTTAAGAAAAAGATTTAAGCTGTCATAAAAAACAAACTTAGAGATCTGACCTTGGAAATAGGTCCAGATATTTTAATAATGTTTAACTCAGATTTTTTGGGCTTCCCTGGTGGCTCAGGTGGTCAAGAATCCACCTGCAATGCAGGAGACCCGGGTTTGATTCCTGGGTCAGGAAGATCCGCTGCAGAAGGGAACAGCTCTAGTATTTGCATTTTTTCAACTTCAGAAATAGGCCAGAATTTTCAGAAAAGGCATTATTGTCCAATAGACAAATTATTTGGGTCTCAATATTATTTTAACCTTCTCTGAAATGGCCTTGTGTATCTCCTCTGAACAGAGTGACCACAGAATTTAAAGTCTAAGCCGGACCACCTCTGAGGGTCAAAGGTGACGCTATTTATAGTTACTCTAGGACAATACTGTCCACTCCAGTATTCTTGCCTAGAGAATTCCATGGACAGAGTAGCCTTGTGGGCTACAGTCTATGCGGTTGCAAAGAGTTGGACATGGCTGAGTGATTAGCACTTTAAGTTTTTATTTACTTTTATTATTTATTTTTTACTGTGCTGGGTCTTCCTTGCTACATGGGCTTCCTCTAGCTGCTGCAAGCAGGGGCTACTCGATAGTTGCGATGTGTGAGCTTCTCACTGCTGTGGCGTCTTTTGTTGTGGGTCACAGGCTCCTGGGTGCCTGGGCTTCAGAAGCTGCAGCAGAGGGGCTCAGTAGTTGCGGCTCCCAGGCACCAGAGCACAAGCTTAATAACTCTGGAGCATGGGCTTAGTTGCTTGAATCAGGGATCAGGGATTAAATCCATGTCTCCTGCATTGGCAGGCGACCTCTTTACCCTGAGCCACTGGTAAAGAAAATCCTTAATTTTCTAGACGTGCAAAATCAGCACCCTTAAAGTCTAGCACATATTATTATCAAACTATCTGAGGTATGAGCATAAATATTACTTACAAGACTATACAGACGGTATACAAACTACCAAAATGACAATGGTGATGTGGATCTCAGAGGGAAACCTGGCCCACAGGAGGCCTCCAGTAAGGTCAGTGGTCCCATACTTCTCAGACATAGGTCTCACTCCCACTGTTGGCTGCAAGGCTTGGTCTTCCAAAGGATTCATGAGTTAGAAGACTCAGAAATTACTGGGCTGTGATATTTAAATCTGTCGAAGTTTTAGAACTCTCATTTCACTAATATTTGCATTTTTTCAACTTCAGAAATAGGCCAGAACTTTTAGAAAAGGCATTATTGTCCAATATACAAATTATTTGGGTCTCAATATTATTTTAACCTTCTCTGAAATGGCCTTGTGTATCTCCTCTGAACAGAGTGACCACAGAATTTAAAGTCTAAGCCGGACCACCTCTGAAGGTCAAAGGTGACACTATTTATAGTTACTCTGGGACAAGAGCCACAACTGAGATTGTCTTGGGAAAACCTAGATGAGGGGGTCACCTGACCTCTGGGATTAATCTCCCCCTCTTCCTCATTACCTTTCATAAAGAACTGAAAATCTGAGAGATGGGCATCATGCTATATGCCTTCAACCAACAGAGTGTTAAATGTCTATTACACCTCAATAAAGGTGGGAAACAAATAAAATCAATCTTTGCAAGGAAGGAGGTGACCTGGAACTGCTACACGCAGATAGTCCCTATCCCTTCCAGGCCTCCCCTAGAAATTCACATACCTAAGCAGGTGAGGACCTGATCTATGTCTAAATAAAAGCTCCGGAAGCAGTCTTGGCAAGGCTGCCCCTAAAAATAACCTTTCCCCAAAGCCATGTTAGATGTCTGTTCGACTCCTTCCTCTGGCTCTCTTCTGGGGATGGTGGAGGAAATAAAGATGCAGAGGTATCAAATTCAGCATCTTCAGACACTGTTCCCACCTCCTGTCTCAAATTCAAGGTCCCCACTCAAAGCAGTAAAAGCAATGGTCACAGGAGTCAGACCAATAAACCTGAAGGAGGCTATGGGATCAATTTATCTGATCAGTCTGCAGCAAGAGAAGAGAAATGGCCTACCAGTACTGCCTTTTCACAAACTTGGTGAACCCATCCACCAAGTTTACAGGATGTTAAAAGCCTTTGCCTCTGCCAACAGAGGTTTCTTGGCACAATTTTGTTCTCTTCCCCTTCCAAGCCTGAAATTCACCATTAGGGTTCTTCTTGGAACCAGGAATAAGACAACAGCATTATTGTCTTAGAAAGGTCACCGTTAAAATATTGATGATCCCCTGGACACTCCTGGTGGTCCAGCGGTTAAGACTCCACCTACCAATGGTTTGATCTCTGGTCCCAGAAGATTCCACATGCTGTGAGGCAACTAAGCCTGCGTGCTATAACCACGGAAACCTTTGTGCCCTAGAACCTGTGCTCTGCAACAAGAGAAGCCTCTGCAATGACAAGTCTGCACACCACAACTAGAGCAGAGCCCCCACTCCTCACAATTAGGGAAAGCCTGTGCACAGCAACCACGACCCAATGCAGCCAAAAAAAAAGTTAAAAAAAACTGATGATCCTTGGAAAGGCAGATCTTGCCTAAAAATCTTTAGTTTTTAGGAATAGACAATCATAACATAATCATAATACTGTGAGAAATTATCAGGGGAACTGGGGGTAAGGAGAGGTGTCCAAGCAGAGCAGGGAAGAGACCTGGATGGTCAAAAAGCAGGTAGCAGGAAGCCTGGGTCTGGGGGAGGAGCCAGAACTTTGAAAACAGGGAAGGCAACAATTGGCTCACTTGGCAGTTTTGCTTCACAATTTGGTTTAGAGAATAAAGCATCTGTTGAACATAACTTTTTTTTTTTCCTTTTAGGATTGCACATCCCTGGTAATTACTTCACAATGTACACATTTATCAAAACATGTGGCATACTAAATATATACAATTTTTCACTTCTCAATGACACCTCAATAAAGCTGAGGTAGGGGGAAGAGCCGGGCATCCTTTATTTGTGAAACTTGCCCGGTAGGGTTCAGAGGGATTCACTATATGTTCTCTCTGCTTCTGGGTATGCTTGAAATTTTCTATAATAAGTTAAAAATAAATAAAAGAAAGGCAGGGTATTTTCAATGTAAAGTGAAGGGAGTCCTTGGCACTGCCACTGGCCAAATGTCTGTGGAGCCCAAGTCTTGGCGAGCATCCTTGTCCACTAAGACATCATGTCTGCTGGAAGATGGATCTAATCTACACTCTTGCCTCTGGAAGTCTCCTTTTCTCGTTCCAAAAGGGAACTGACTCAATTCCTTAGGCATCCTGAACTCCAGTTTCTTTTTGGAACTGTGTCAGACAGACCAGCAGTTAATTCCAAAGATGTGCCCTTAGTGGCATGTCCAAGAAGCCTCCATTTGAAAGATGTAGTTGGCTTTTCCTGTGGTCCCTGTGCTCCTCCTCTGGCATTTCTGTGGGATAGAGTGATTGCTAGAGCCTGACTATGGGAAAATCTTGGAAGGACAATATTTTCCATGTCTCAGATTTAGTCTTCTCATTCTCATCAGATAGTCCCCCTTAACCCACTTAGAAATTAAAAATCCAGACACACACCCCCTTTCAAACGGGGGTTTGGGGGAGGGATGCATTGGGAATCTGGGTTTAGCAGATGCAAACTATTATATTTTGGGTTGGCCAAAAAGTTCATTAGAGTTTTTGCATAAGATGTTATGAGAAAACCTGAATGAATTTTCTGATCAACCCATATTTTGGTTCAATCCAATATATAATGGATAAAGGTCCTACTGTATAACATAGAGAACTATATTCAATATCCTGTAAGAAACTATAATGGAAAAGAATATGAAAAAGAATACATGTATATAACGGAATCACTTTGTTGTACAGCAGAAATTAACACAACATTGTAAATCAACCAAACTTCAACAAGATAAATCTTTTAAAAATAAAAATAAAAGCACCTCCTCTGGAGTTAAGTCACCTGGATACAAAATTCAGCTCTGCCACTTGCAGATCAAAATACACAATAAAATAATTAGCACCTCTGTATTTTATAAAATTTTGATTGTGAAAGATAATATCTTTGTAATACAGACAAAATTCTGTGTACCTTTCCCAGCCACCACTTCCCCACCCTCAACCACCCGTAGGTGGGCTACTTAACCTCCCTAATGGAAAAGTAAGAATCACACTACTCATCTCTTAAGACTGCCATGACATTGGAATAAAATAATATAGATGGTTGAAACAGTGCCTGGAAATTCTCAATAAAGAGCTGCTCTGCCATATAACAGTGAATAGCTTGGAATACTGGGAACCATGTGCCAAAGCCCCTCCCCCTCTTTTTTTAATCCACTAGCAAAAAATCCACATTTTAAAAGATCATTTTTACTGTCTTATTGGAATATTTTTCTTGTATTGTTATGCTGAAAAAACAAATATAAACAAGATTAAAAAAAAACTTGAAACAAAACACCTAAATGAGGACCACCATTCATCTCATTTTTAAAATTTTATAAACAATAAAACAGAAAAAGTTGGGACTTCCTTGGCAGTCATGACTCCCAGAGCTCAGTCTTTCTCTCCTATAACAAAACCCACTGTGTATGCAGGTTTCTATTATGGGCACTTTGAATCACTCAAATGAGACTTGGGGATTATGAATAACCAGCATGAGCAGCAAGATATATCATATTCAGAGCCACAAAACAACTCTCAATAAATTTAAAAGGATATAAGTCTTACAAAGTATCTCAGACCATAATAGAATTAAGTTAGAAATCAGAAACAAAAAGCCCTCCATAAAATTCCCAGATAAGTGGAAATTCAGTAACACATTTCTAGGTAACCTAAGGGTGAAAGGAAAAATCAAAGGAAATATTAGGGACATCCTTGGCAGTCCAGTGGTTAAAACTCTGAGCTTCCAATTCAGGGTGCGTGGGTTCAATCCCTAGTTGGGGAACTAAATCCCACATGCTGCATGTTGCAGCCAAATAATAATAATAAACGAAAAGAGAAATCTACCTTGTGGTTGAATGCTACATTTGGTATGTTAAGATGAAACTAATTCTTTTCAGTCATGAAACTACTTCTCTTAATAATCCTTACAAATTTGCAACAAAGTCTTCCTCAAGAAGGCCCCTCCTTGGCCACTCCAGTTGCAGAAGGATTCTATGTCACAGACTTGAGCACACACCACAAATAGTTTCTTACAGCTTTTCACTTCCTTTGGAAACCATAACTTATCTCATGAGCTAAAAGAGCTCCCATTCCACGGTGCCAAGTCCCTGGGTTTCTGTTCTAGCAACTAAACCAATTCAAATGCCAGATTCAGATGGCAAAGTTCCAACAAAACACCAAGGTGAGATTTCTTCAGGAAGAAAAGCAAAGACATTTCGACAGTTTGAGTGGTTCCAAGTCGTCCAATAAATGCATGTTTTCTTCCAGAAAAGCAATGCTTCCTCATTTCGGTAATTACTGCTTCCTGCAGGAGCCCTCAATGTTAGTTCACCTCAGCGTCTGCCAGGTACATCTTCCACTTCCCCCTCCTAACAGTTTCAAACTTGGCCTCTGAGCAGGTAACTCCTGCATGTAAATCTCTAGGCTTGACCTTTCTTTTCGATGTTTCCATGGGCTGTCAATCCCTCGATCCAAACCTTTCCATTTTAACTGCTACAAAAACTTAAATACCCCCTTATTTTCCCAGTTGAATACCAAAGGCACTAGAAATCAGACTAGAAACAAGCTGATTTCAGTTTTATGGCTTGGCTACTGTGAGGTCTTGGTCAAATACTGTACCTCAAATATAGTGGGACAGTAGCCGTGATACAGTGGTTTTATCGGGTCGAGCCATAAGAAACTGCAATTTGGGGAGGTCAAAAATTGCCTATGGTTCAACCTAATAAGTACAAAATATCTTAAAATTCTAATAAAAAGCAATGAGATTATCTCCTAAGTAATTATTATCTTCCCATCCTGTTCGACTATAATAAAGTAACTTAAAGACCCCTCATGACTCTAAAAGATAGGATTTCTTGATTTGCCAATCTCAGTTATAAGTATCTATATAAGATGCAGTCGTATCTTCAATATTAAAGGCTATTGTCATTCCCCACCCCAATCTCATAGTCACCTACTTGTCCTCTTGACCTTCACAATTACTAAAAAAACAGTTTTTTACTAAGATAGCAAGCCTTTTCATGTTGTGATAGACACTAATAAGAATCTATTTTCATTATACAGTAATCTCTAGGAATGATGCCTAACATTTAACCCCTAGCAAAAACAAACAAACACAGCTCAAAGTCACATTAACTATGTAGTCCTGAATTTGGCTTATACCAAGACTGTCCCAGGTAGATTCTTTTCCAGGGTCCACAGAATCACCTGCATCTCTTCCCTATTTTCTAATTCTGCTACTGTGAAGCCTGGCATGTCTTCCAAAAATTCTTGTTTTACCAGGTTTTACATACAGAAAAACAAATTTAAATGTATACTTCTCTGTCTCAATGAATTTGGAATTTTATTACATGGGTAGATGTTTTCAATCTGGACAAAACCGTCATGTGAAATTAAATCTAGGTTATCAGAATTTTGTTCATTCATGTGGTGACACATTTTATTACCATTTAAATATATCTACATGTATGGTTTTATTTTATTCCCCAAATCTCTAAATTGCAACTTTTAACAAACATTAAGCAGCTTCTCTTTCTAGGATCAGTCTTGGAATAAGAACTAAGTTGGAGAAATTCATCATTTGTGGAACTTGAGAAAATGCTTTGAGAAAACACCTTTAAGGAGCATTAAACATGAGTGTGAGGTGGATTTAATACATCTGTAGCTCATGGAGTTACAAAGATTGCAAAAAAAAAATGATTAATAACTGTACTAAATTCTTTTCCGAAATATGACTTGTAATTTCTGTACTTCACAAATGTGAGTGCAGACTCCAAGTAGGCCCAGGGGACCAAAGAAGAGCATCTGCTCATGGGAGAGACCAGGAGAGCATCTAGTGAGCCACGTTCTAGAGGAGGGGCCTGAGCAGGAAGGACTCCCAGAACGGGGGAGGAGGCCGGACTTGGGTATAAGCAAAGGGATGAACTAAAAACAACATGATGACCACAAGAACCCTTGGAGTAAGAGGAGTAGCCGACAGAGGATGGCCTGACCCCCAAAACCCCTGTGAGAGGTCTGAAAGGCCCCCTCAAGGCAATAAAGAACCGCAGAGGGAGACTACCCTGGTGGTCCAATGGTTAACAATCTGCCTTGCAACGCAGGGGACGTGGGATCAATCCCTGCCTGGCGAACTAAGTTCCCATGGAGCAATGAATCCTGCAAGCCACAACTAGAGTCGTCGTGCAGCAACGAAAGATCCCAAATAACATGTCAAAGATCCGTGTGCCATTCCTAAGACCCGAGGCAGCCAAATAAATAAATTTAAAAAAAGAATCACAGAGCGGCTTTAAGTAGAAATACACGACTAGGCTTATGTTTCATAAAGATCACTCCTGCAGCATCTTTCTCTATGAGCCTCTTCTATAAATTCTGGCTCACCTAGGCTTCCATATTTTTAGACCTGGGGTGTCAAGAGTAAGATGAAGTCCTAAGCTCCCAAGTTTTGGTGTAAACCAGGGTAGGGGTATTTTGGCATTCATTCATTTAACAAATATTCCCGGGGGCGGGGGGGGGGCGGTTGGTGCATAAGGGCTGTGTTAGAAGTGTAACTCAGTCTTGTCTTCCTTCTGGGAGCTCTAGGTTTGCTCCCAGCTCAGACCATGGTTACCTCTAGCCACTACTATGGGGCTGCCTCCTGTACTTCTCTTCCTCCTCTGGTTCTGCCATCTCTGACTCTCTTGAGGATTCTTCCCCTATTGCTCATGCCTTCAGGGTCCCTGTATTCCATCATTGGTCCACTTCAGGGAGATAAGTTGAGCACAAGCATGGAGTGTGAAGCAGAGGCCACCGCCCCAACCCAGACAGTTAACGCAGAGACTCTGAAGGGCCTTAAAGCACATGATGGGAGGAAGGGGCAGGGTCTGGGGGACTTTAGGAGGTGGGCTCCACAGGGGCTGGGAGAGAGGAAGGGCTTGAGGCTAACTCCCAGTTTCCCCACCTGGGTGCCCGAGAGGAAGATGCTTCCAAGCACTGTGACCAGGAACCATGTAGAAGGGGCTCTGGAAATGTTCTCCGCTTCATTCCGTGAGCCAGTCCCTCTTCTGTGCTTCTCACTCTCCTGTCTCCTGAACTATGCTGCATGTCCCTTAAGGCCTGGGATAGAGCCAACTCCATGCTCTAACCCTGGTACCCAGCATGACTGTAATCAACAGCTGCCAAAGAACGAACGGCCATGCTCCTGCTCCACTTCTATTCTGCTCCTCAGTACAGGTTGCAAGGGAACAATCTTCTACTGACAGTTTCTGCTCAAGGAAAATGTAGGGGGAGGGGTATACTGAGAAGTGTGTGTGCAATTGCTCAGACAGGTGTTTGTGTAAAACATAGTTTTCAGCCTTCTTTAGACAGACCCATCTCTTGTGTTTGAGATGTTCCTGCCTGAGAAATTCGTCTAGCACAGTAGTTAGCAAGCAATTTCCCCTCATCTTTGCTTTCTGTTCTTTCTGGAAGAACTAGTCCCGTTCCCAGGGAAACAGTGGTACGGTTCTGACTGTCCTCCAACGTATTCCGTGTCAACTCCTCTGCTTGTCATGGGAGCACCCCCACCCACCCGGGAGCTGCGCCTTTTCTGTAGGTGTCTCCCAGCTGCAGCAATAGACTGCAGGGCATTCTGACACTTTTCTGAAGTTGTGTTCATTAGGTTTCCCAGCTAAGAGTTCTATTCCTCCTCCCACACTCTCAGAAAAGCTTATTTGGGGTTCAAGTTTCTTCCTCGGTGAATTAGGTTGAAGGGTGAAGGGCAGACTCCAGGACATATCACAGTACCTAAAAGAAGATGAAGAGAAAAAGACTGATTTCTCCACCTTACAGCTACTGCACCTGTGACTCTGCACAGCAAACCAAGGGCACCTTGAGAACAACAGCCACTCTGGGGGCAGAGGTCTCTTAGGGCTCCTACAAGATCCTATCTTATAAGCCTGCCCATCATCAACTCTCTCTGGACATCAATGGATACCTGAAACTCCAGTCCTCTCTTTAGGCAACAGCCACCTGGATGCACAACTGGCCCCTCAGCACTCGGCCCCCTGCATTGGATGATACATCCCATAAATGGTTAGCCTTCTGACCAGACACATCTCCTAGTGGAGAAGCAGGTACTCCTGGTTAGTTTCGTTACTTGTCAATATCACGATCTTGAGTTTTAAGTCCAGGAGCTCTAATGGTGAGATCGTGTCTGCTTAATTGGATTTATACAGCAGCCTGCCAGGGAACCACATGGGGTTATTTAGTACTTTTTATAATCCCTCCTGATCTCTCTCAAATCAATGCCTTCCTCAACACTGCTTCTAATCCTCACCACTTGAAATGTATAGTCCCCGTAATGAGTTCTACCTGGATCCTCCACCTCAGGCGCTTACCGGCTCCCGTTTATTCTACAAACAATAAACTACTTGAAACGGGGCTCCTCCTAGCTCAAGCATTCCCCAAAGCTCTCTTGGAGCTCGAAGTCCACACTCACCCTGGCATCCCAGGTCCTCTATAACCTGGCTCCCCAGTTTACCAATGTAATTTTCTCTCTGAATTTGTTTTTTATTTATATATTTTTAATTGGAGGACAATTACTTTACAATATTGGGTTGGCTTCTGCCATACATCAACATGAATCAGCCATAAGTATACACATGTTCCCTCCCTCTTGAACCTCCCTCCTACCTCCCACTGCATCCCACTTCTCTAGGTTGTCACAGAACACTGGGACTGAATCTGCATCTTTGGCTTCAGTTAAGCTCCTCTCTTCTTCACACTTCTTCAAACACATCTTGAATAACAGACATGTCAGCAAGCACATCACGGAGCTGAGTGTCTCGAGGCCCGAATCCCGGTCTGGCCACTTGGTGACTTTCTCACCCTCCCCCATCCCACCTCTCTAGGTCAGATGTGACTGTACTAATGTTACTGAGCTGTACACCTAAAAATGGTTAAAATGGTAAAGTTTATGCTCTGTACATCTTACTTCACACAAAAAAACTACATCCAAATCACTAAGGAACAAATAATGTGTTTCTTTTTCCCTCAAAAGTCCAACCGCAATACTGATCGCTATCGACACTGCTTGATGAAATTAACAACTATTGGCTGCATAAGGATAGTAATAACATTTACGTTTACAGATCACTGTGCGGTCTACAAAGCCCCTTCGATGGAAACTAGTTTGACCATTTGATTCTGAAAAACTATGAGGCAAGAAAGACAGGGAATCCCTTATCTGTATTTTCCAGATGAAGATACACAATTCTAAAGGTCTAGTGACTTAATTATGGCCAGAGAGTACCAGGCGGAGTTGAGGTTCATCTAGGGCTCATGAATTTGAGACACTGCACAGGCCCTTGGTTCATCATTCACCTTGTTGGAACGATTCTCACCTTTTCTTCCCCAGGAAAAATTCCCGCAGGACCAATGTGCAGGGTAGAAGAGCCCGCACCTGCATCCTAAGCCAACAGCTGCTCATCAGAACATGGAAAGGGGCAACTGGCAGTTTCTGAACTCTCTATTTAATCCGGACCTGTGGGCAGCTACTCCCACGCAAGTGTCCTTCCACACTGCCTGACCCCATGTGGCAACATTTTAGTCTGATGGCAGGACTGACAGCCGGTGCACTGAGGTGAATGGTGAGCTGGTCCATCTAAATTGTGACTACACAGGACTTGAATTTCTTTAGAAACAATGAGAAATGATCAGAATTCTGAATGTGGAATAAGTGAACAACTCTCTTATGCTCTTGACAATGAACAGAAAAGTGTATTGATCACCTAGCTCTTACAGATCAAGGATGGAAGAAGCCTTTATGTACCGAAACACACAGTCACTTCCTAAAAAGGCCTGTTTTAGCCTTGCAGGGTGGTGAAGGACAGCACTCTGTGCCCACAGAGATAGCACACATATTCAGCATTGCTGTTCTGACAAGTCACCTCCCAATTAAGCCACTGTTGAATTAAAGGCTGAATGTGCTCTTTGCTTCCAGGAGAAACTTATTTCTAAGCACCAAAGATCTGGAAGTTTTAAAAGTCCACTGAAGACAGCCCCATTTACATGAATACAAATATTCTCAAATAGCCCTGGAAACAGCAGGGGAGAACTCTGAAGTACCTGTACACACTCTTGCTAAATTCAACATCTTCTAAACTGTGGCAAGAGCACGGCGCACCCTCAAAAAAATCAAAAGCGAATTATTGCCACAAGAACCAGAGATTTCACTTCTTGGTACACAATCAAAAAAAAAAAAAAAACCCAAACTGAAAGCAAGGTCAAGAAAAGGCATTTATATACCCAGGTTCACAGCACTGTTTACAATAACCAAAAGGTAGAAGCAACCCATGGGTGAATCCATCAATGGATGATAAACAAAATACGTGGGCCATACAGTCAGAGAATTATCATTCAGCTTTAAAAATAAGGAAATTCTGACCCATGACACAACATGGATGAACCTAGAGGGCATGAGTCTAAGTGAAATCAACCAGACACGAAAGGGTAAACAGTGTATGAGTCCAGGAGGAGGTCCCCAGGGGCCTAATCCATAGAGACAGAAAGTAGAAGGGTGGTTGCCGGGAGCTAGGGGTGGGGGGAATAGAAAATTATTGTTCAATGGGTAAGAGTTTGAGTTTAAAGGGTTTTGCAAGAAGGAAAGAGTTACGGAGACTGACTACACAATATGAATGTACTTAAGACCACTGAACTGTACACTTTAAAATAGTCAAGATGACCAAATTAATGTTAAAAAAAAAAAAAACCTCTCCTCACACACACACAGCACTATACTTTTACTAAGTCCTCTGTAGTGAGGAATTCCATACCAGAGAGCAAGGATTACCACAGTCCATGAGACTCTGTGAACTGTGGATATAATTAGGCCCCACATCCATTATAACACTACAGACGTCATCATGTGTTACCAGCATCTGTTGACAGATCTCATACCCGGCATATCACTGAAACGGCAAGTGCGGAGAAGGTAGCCCACAATAGAAACAATGGCATTTTATCCTTGTCCTGTTCCAGCAGTTTGGCTCATAGGACATAAATAGAGGCCACTGCGCTGGCTGCCACGACCTCCCAGTTCAGAACTATTTTACTGCCTTGAGTGAGTTCTCTACAAAAAGTAGAAAATAGAGGATCTTCTGGATCTGTTCAGGTCCATGTCCTAATGGAAATTTCCTTCTGTTTTGTTTTTCCCTAATGTCACAACACAGCACTCAATCTACCTGAGAAAAAAAATTAATTCTCACTTTTTAGCATTATTCTGTACTAGGACCAAGACACATGTCTGTTTTTCAATAATATATTTCAAGTGTTATACAGTTTTAATAATATATTCACATAGGAACCCCAAACTTTAAAAAATTACAACAAGGAAATTATATCCCCAAATAATGTGTATTAAAATTATATATAATTATACATTATATGTAAAATAATTAAAAACTATATATGCAAATATATATATTTTATATACATATATGTATATATGACAAATGACATATGTCTATATGGCTTTTGAAAACTAAAATTAACTCTGCCCTATACTGTAATTTTAAAAAAAATCAACAAAAACTATTGTGATTAGACTATTACTTTCAAAAATGATGGGCAGACTACCTATCATGAGAAAAAAAAGAGCAATCTTTGCAAGACTTAAAACAAAAAAAAATCCATGAAAAAAATGTAGTAATAAAAACCGTGGAAAACTTTTTTAAAAAAAGAAACACACTGTTAAAAATCAAAGCAACGATTTAACTTCTTTCTGACTGATGATGCGTCCATCAGCCCAGATGACACAATAATAATAAACAGTAATAATCCTCAGGCCAGGTGTTTCCCTCACAATAAATCATTTTAAAAACTGTAGAAGATCTGAAATTTTATTCTCCTCTATAGACTCAACTTCCACTTATCACTCTCATTCCACTGTTTCCAAGAAGGTAGGGACTCAGAGGGAGAATGAAATGTAGCTAAACTGGAGCTTGCAAATAAATAATTTATTAAGTGGTCTCCTTAACAGAGAAATGACAACAAAAGAAAAATCTGGATTTGAAAATATTTGGTTATTTTATAAATAACCAAAAAACCCTCTAAAATGGTTATTTGATAATCATCCAAATATGAGACCTCTCTGCCTCTGTTTGTTAGGAGTATGGGATGTGTTTCCTGCAGCCAGACACTTATTCACCAAGCACTATCAGATAATCACCCATTGTGGCAGCTACACAGAGCATTCCCATGCACACATATGGTCAAAAGACGTTATCCACTTAAAAGCAGGCCCTTAGAAGGGAAACACACTTTGCCCCACCCCAAGAAAAACAGGGGGTGAAAAAGCATAGGGCACTTTGCTTCTGCCAGGACACTGTCATCAGAAGGTTGGGTGAGCAGGTCTGCGTTGGCATCCCTGACCCGGCCAGGCTCTGCGCCCAGTCAAATGGAGGTGGGATTTAGCCTCCTGGTGAGCCGTCCCTAGAGTTCTAGCCAAAGGGATCAAGAAGAAACCTTGAAATAGTGGAATGTTCCACTGGGCCCCCAGAGAGCGCCAAAGAAGATGAGCAGGGAACTTTTAGAGCTGGCTGACTCCCTCGTCTCTGTGTGCTTACCTCAACGAACCATAAATAGAGTGTGAAATAACTATTACTTTATGGGTGAATGTCTGGTGATCATACAGCATCCCTCTCCAAGAAGCCCCAGAACATTTAATAAATGATTTCCAGTTCTTCTCTGGGGCAGCCCTGTGAAAATCGGAATGAAGCTGATGTTCATTTGACCTCTTTTATTTGGGGAGGGATGGGGGGGCGTTACTGAACACAACGGGACCAGCAAATAACTCTGTGGCGAAGGTCACAGACTCGAGGGGTCAGGAGCGGACCTGAGACTTTCAGATTCTGGTTTAAGGCAGGTTAAAACTGAAACGCCCGCACTGTACTTCCCTTAACATTTTTCGTTTTGTAACTCGTGTGACACACGCGCGCACCCACGCACACGCGCGCGCGCACCCACGACGCCCAGTTCCCTGACCGTCCCTGGACTTTATCTCCTCTCTCCCGGGGCACCCGGGCTTCTAGGACACGGGACCACACAGCCTCCATCAAGCGCCCTCCCGCTAGTCCACCCGGTCGGCGGCGACCCCGCGCGGGAGGCCCCCCGGGTAAAGGGACACACGGACAAGCGGGTCGAGCCCGCAGACGGTGAGCACGCGACCCCGGCTGACCTTCCTCTGCTGCTTCTCCCAGGCGGGGTCGAGGAGCAGGTCGCGGTCCCACTCCTCCTCCTGGATCATGTACTCGTCATCCTCGTAGACGTAGTTGTACTGCACACCAGGCTCGATCTGGTTCATGGCGCTCGGTGGTCGCGGCGGCGGCGCGGCGCGCAGGGTCGGACGGGCGGGCGGGCGGAGACGCGGCGGAGCCGGCTAGGCGCGGGCGGCGGGCAGGCGGGCGCGGGGTGACCTTCGCGCGGTCCTCTCGGGGCGGTACGCTGGGCGCTGGGTCGCGGGCGAAGCACCAGCTCGGGCTCCGAGCGGCTGCCGTGCAGCTTAATACCCGCGCCGCCCGTCACGTGGCCGCGCGGCCGCGCCCCCGCCCCGCCTGGGCCTCCGCCCGCGCCCGCCCGCGTCGCTCCGAGCACGTGCTGGCTGGCGGCGGGGCCGGGCGACTCTGGTCCGCACGCAGGGTGCTACCCCAGACCTGCCCCACGGCGAGCTGAGTCCACCGGCACCATCTACCCTGAGGCTAATGGAGCGGCAGGACTTGCCGGCGCCCAGGTGGGGTTACCCGGGTGCTTGGGTGTTCGGGGATCAGAGGAGGGACACACGTGGTTTGGGTCCCTGACCACTCCCCCCAACCCCACCCCACACCCCGGCACATCTGTGTTGTCCAGATGTGAATACGTTTTCCAAACGTGAATACGTTTTCCATGTGTTCCCACATATTCATAGATTCCACACACACACCCCTAAAAAGTAAAGTTCAGAAGCTACAGACTCCCTTTTCTTCTTACTCTCCTCCCTTGCCCTTACCTGGGGAAATCAAGGCAAAGGACTTGGACCAACTGTGTTAAAAAGTCAGGAACCAAACCAAAGGCAGAAAGTGTCTGCTCTCACCTGCCAGTCATAAATTTGAAACAACTGACAATGGAGGACAAACAGCCAGCTTCATGTTACATGTTCATCTCCCCCTGGTGTGTTGCACTTAAGCCTTTTCGTCCTTACGGTCCTGGCTAGCTGTTTCCTGTCTCTTGTGCCCCTGTAGGAACCAAGATGAGGTCCCTTGAAGAGGAGGTTTTGTTAGGCCCTGGGAATCCAGAGGGCGACTAACAGGCAAGGTACTTGCCTCCTGCAACTCATGTCCAAAGTGAATAAAAGTTGCCCACAGGCTACATAACTGTGGTTCAGGGCTACTAACTTGTTGACAGGTTTCAAGCTGAAAGTATGCCTGGATTTATCATCGTTCCTTAGAATTTTTTCCATCACTTAGTTTTATTGTTTTGAGCTTTAAGGCAATGGCACCCCACTCCAGTACTCTTGCCTGGAAAATCCCATGGACAGAGGAGCCTGGTAGGCTGCAGTCCATGGGCTCCCTAAGAGTCAGATAGGACTGAGCGACTTCACTTTCACTTTTCACTTTCATGCATTGGAGAAGGAAATGGCAACCCACTCCAGTGTTCTTGCCTGGAGAATCCCAGGGACAGAGGAGCCTGGTGGGCTGCCGTCTATGGGGTCACACAGAGTCAGACGCGACCGAAGCGACTTACCAGCAGCAGTTCTGCCAAAAGACTTTGACAAATTCGCAAATACATCATGCTAATATTTTTAAACAACATGTCCACTAAATGTTCATTTTTAAACAACACGTCCACTAAAATATGAACTCTGTGAGGCCAAGGATTTAGTCTCATTCATGGCCGTAATCCCCAGAAAGTAGAAATATGTCTACCATATACCACACACTAGTGCACAAGTGTTTGTTGATGAAATAAGTATCCTTAGAAACAGTGACTGAACTAATTTGCTGGGGTTTAAATTTAAAATTTTAGTTTTGGATTAAAATCATAATCTCTCAACAAGTTTATGAGTAAATTTTAACTATTAGAAATAGGACCAACAACTGCAAAAACTGTTTATATTAGGCCTTGAAAATTGTGGGGACCTCAGGTTCCAGATGAGAGCTATTAAAAGACATCAGATTCACAATCCTGCCTGAAACAACTGAAATCTGAGGGGAAATATATTAAGCAAAGCATCTGAAGACACTGACCATCATGCAACAAAGGATAATGATCCTTGAGAGGCAGAAAACAAATGGCATGTGTATTATGATTGTCCCAGATTATCACCTGGAAAAAGATTCCAAGATGTATTATAAAGGGAATAAAGGGAATGCAGGTATAACTCAGTGGTCTTCCTGAACTGTGAGTTCAGAGAGACCAATGCAGCTAGAATTTGCAAGGCCAGTTGCAGAAGAGGAGACGGCTGCAAAGAGAGAGAACCCTGGAGACTTGCAGAGGGTCTCCCTTGAGTCTGATCAGTGAATGCATGGGAGAAAAACATTTGAGGTCAGGAAAGAAGCACCCAAAAAGATTAGAAAGAAGGATGGTTAGAATTTAGAGAAGTCTAGGAATAGTTTCCATTTCCATTAACTAGAAGGGAAAACCTTATAATTCACAGAGCATCAGATGGAGTATTCAGAAGTGAGGGTTTGGGAAAGAGGCTTTAGGCTTAAACTAAATGATGCATACTGGTTGTTGTTCAGTCGCTCATTCATGTCTGACTCTTTGTGACCCCATGTACTGCAGCACACCAGACTTCCCTGTCCCTCACCATCTCTCGGAGTTTGCTCAAACTCATGTCCGTTAAGTAAGTGATGCCATCCAACTATCTCATCCTCTTTTGTCCCCTTCTTCTCCTGCCTTCGATCTTTCCCAGCATCAGGGGTCTTTTTGAATGAGTCAGCTCTTTGCATCAGGTGGCCAAAGTATTGGAGCTTCAGCATCAGTCCTTCCAAAGAATATTCAGGGTATATTTCCTTCAGGATTGACTGGTTTGATCTCCCTGCAGTCCAAGGGACTCTCGAGTTTTTCTCCAACACCACAGTTCAAAAGCATCAATTCTTTGGCACTCAGCCTTCTTTAGGGTCCAACTTTCACATCAGTACATGACTACTAGAAAAACCATAGCTATGACTATATGGACCTTTGTCGGCAAAGTAATATAATGTCCATGCTTTTTAATATGCTGTCTAGGTTTGTCATAGCTAGATGTATTGGTGCTACTTGAAAAAGCTCCAAAGCAAGATCTGAAAGAATCAAACTGTTTCCAAGTCACATAATTGCATCCCAGAAGAAAACTTAAAAATACACATAGGAAAACAAAATTGTTCAACACTTACCAAAGTAAAAATTGCAGTTTCTGGCACATATCAAATATTACCAAGTATGCAATGAAACAGGAATATATGATCCATAATCAGATCAGATCAGTCGCTCAGTCGTGTCCGACTCTTTGCGACCCCATGAATCGCAGCACGCCAGGCCTCCCTGTCCATCACCAACTCCCAGAGTTCACTGAGACTCACGTCCATTGAGTCAGTGATGCCAACCAGCCATCTCATCCTCTGTCGTCCCCTTCTCCTCTTGCCCCCAATCCCTCCCAGCATCAGAGTCTTTTCCAATGAGTCAACTCTTCGCATGAGGTGGCCAAAGTACTGGAGTTTCAGCTCTGGCATCATTCCTTCCAAAGAAATCCCAGGGCTGATCTGCTTCAGAATGGACTGGTTGGGTCTCCCTGCAGTCCAAGGGACTCTCAAGAGTCTTCTCCAACACCACAGTTCAAAAGCATTAATTCTTCGGCGCTCAGCCTTCTTCACAGTCCAACTCTCACATCCATACATGATCACAGGAAAAACCATAGCCTTGACTAGACGAACCTTTGTTGGCAAAGTAATGTCTCTGCTTTTGAATATGCTATCTAGGTTGGTCATAACTTTCCTTCCAAGGAGTAAGTGTCTTTTAATTTCATGGATGCACTCACCATCTGCAGTGATTTTGGAGCCCAGGAAAAATAAAGTCTGACACTGTTTCCACTGTTTCCCCATCTATTTCCCATGAAGTGATGGGACTGGATGCCATGATCTTCGTTTTCTGAATGTTGAGCTTTAAGCCAACTTTTTCACTCTCCACTTTCACTTTCATCAAGAGGCTTTTTAGTTCCTCTTCACTTTCTGCCATAAGGGTGGTGTCATCTGCATATCTGAGGTGATTGATATTTCTCCTGGCAATCTTGATTCCAGCTTGTGCTTCTTCCAGCCCAGCGTTTCTCATGATGTACTCTGAAAGTACAATATCTGAGATTAAAAATACCCTTAATGGGGGGCTTCCCTGGTGGTCCAGTGGTTAAGACTCTGCCTTCCAAGTGCAGGGGATGCAAGATCAATCCCTGGTTGGGGAACAAAGATCTCACAATCTGCAGGGCAACTAAGCCCATGTGCCACTACTAGAGATGCCCACACACCACAACTGAGACCTGATGTAGCCAAATTCATAAAATAAATGTTTTAAAAATATCCTAAATGGGGTTCACTACCGGGTAGATAGACTTTGGCTAAGAAAAAATGAATGAACTTGAACACTTAGCAATAGAAATAATCCAATACAAACATGGAGAGAGAAAAAAAAATAAGCAGAGGATGAGTGAGATGGCAAAATTTCAGGCAGTCTAATGATTGTGTAGTTGGAGTCCCTAAAGTGAGAGAATAGAGAAGGAAAAAAAAAAAACAAAAACTTGAAGGAATAACAGCTAAACTTAAGAAGTTAGTAAAGAGACTTCTACTTCTGGCCAACATGGAGCAATAAGGACTGAAATTACCTTTCCTCTTTTTTAAAAAATATTTATTTGGCTGCATCGGGTTTCTTAGTTGTTTATTATTTTTAGTTGTGTCACATCTAGTGGTGATGTGTGGGTTCACTGGTTGCAGCCCGTGGGCTTAGTCACTCCACTGCATGAGGGATCTTAGTCCCCTGCTGCTGCTGCTAAGTCGCTTCAGTCGTGTCCGACTCTGTGCGACCCCATAGACGGCAGCCCACCAGGCTCCCCTGTACCTGGGATTCTCCAGGCAAGAACACTGGAGTGGGTTGCCATTTCCTTCTCCAATGCACGAAAGTGAAAAGTGAAAGTGAAGTCACTTAGTCGTGTCCAACTCTTCACGACCCCATGGACTGCAGCCTACCATGCTCCTCCATCCACCTGCTGCTGCTGCTGCTGCTGGTAAGTCACTTCAGTCGTGTCCAACTCTGTGCGACCCCACAGACGGAAGCCCACCAGGCTCCCCCATCCCTGGGATTCTCCAGGCAAGAACACTGGAGTGGGTTGCCATTTCCTTCTCCAATGCATGAAAGTGAAAAGTGAAAGTGAAGTTGCTCAGTCTTGTCCGACTGTTAGCACCCCATGGACTGCAGGCTACCAGGCTCCTCCGTCCATGGGATTTTCCAGGCAAGAGTACTGGAGTGGGGTGCCATTGCCTTCTCCATCCATCCACCTGACCAGGGACCAAATCTGAGTCCCTTGCATTGCGAGGCAGATTCTTAACCATTGGATCACCAGGGAAGTCCCTCACCTCTCCTCGTGAAACAAGAAGGAAAAAAAAAGAAAATGACAGCATATGAAACAATGGTTTTCCGATAACAACAGATATCATGTAATGAAGGACA